>NC_086111.1:76202014-76826421 GCF_963921235.1 Mobula hypostoma
TGTCAGGGAGCAGAAGTGAGTGTCATTGCTAATACAAAGGAAAAAGTGCTAGGCAAATTGAAAGGTCTTAAGGTAGATGTCACCTGGAACAGATGGACTACATCCCAGAATCCTGACAGAAGATGCTGAAGGATAACAAATGCATTGGTCATGATCTTTCAAGAATCACTTGATTCTGACATGGTCCCGGAGAATTGGAGCATTGAAAATGCCACTCTACTCTTTAAGAAGGCAAAAAAAAAAGAAAATTGTAGGTCAATTAGTCTAACCTCAGTGGGTGGGAAAGTGTTAGAGTCTATCATTAAGGATGTGGTACTTGGAGACTAATGATGAAATAAGTCAAAGTCAGCATGGTTTCTGTAAAGAGAAATCTTGCCTGACAAATCTGTTGGAATTCTTCGAGGAAGTATCAAGCAGGGTGGACAAAGGAGAGGCAGTGGATGTCATTTACTTGGATTTTTGAAAGGCATTTGATAAGGTGCCACACATGAGGCTGCTTAACAGGATAAAATCCTATGGTGTTACAGGAAAGATACTGGCATGGATAGGGGAATGACTGACAGGCAGGAAGCAGTGAGTGGGAATAAAAGGGGCCTTTTCTGGTTGTCTGTCAGTGACTAGTGGTGTTCCTCAGGGGTCAGTATTGGGACCGTTACTTTTCACATTGTTTGTCAATGAATTAAATTGTGAAATTGATGGCTTTGTGGCAAAGTTTGCGGATGATATGAAGATAGGTGGAGGGATAGGTAGTGCTGAGGAAGATAGGTGGAGGGGTAGGTAGTGCTGAGGAAGTAATGCGATTGCAGCAGGACTTAGACGTATTGGAAGAATAGGCAAAAAAGTGGCAGATGGAATAAGGTGTTGGGAAATATATGATAATGCATTTTAGTAAAAGGGACAATAATGCAGCCTATCGAACATCAGAGGTGCAGAGGGAATGGGATTTGACCCGGAACGGTAGCACCTGCAAGGGTTCCTGCTCAGGATACGAGCGAAGGCCAACATCAGATCCGGCAGGTTCAGTAACTGAACTTATGACGAAGAAGGTGGATGAGCTAGGACCTCAAATGTCGATGGCCATAGTACAGGCGGATGAACATTTGGGAAGAGAAATGGCGTTTTATTTAGTTCACCCAACGGTAGGCAATAGCAAACCACTGTTGCTAGATACTAGGTTTCCTAGAATCTATTTGCTAAGAAAACCGTGGTCAAATTCACAAAATGTATCACACAACAACAGTGTCAAGAGGGTCTTCAAGACAATTCTGAAGATGCTTCGCTCGGTAGGGTTGATTCTGGTCAGCAGGGGATCCCCGACCGTCATCAAGCTACTGCTCATAAAATTCAAGTAACACAAAAGAAAATTATTGCCACTTGGAATATAAGAGCCCTATATCAAGTAGGAAGATTGGACAATGTGATAAATGAAATAGAAAGACTAAAGATTAACATCATGGGAATTAGCAAAGTTCGTTGGATAGGTGCTGGAACATGTCAGATTAGAAATAAAACACTAGTTTATTCTTGTGGAACATCCCATACTAATGGAGTAGGAATCCTTAAGGATGAAAACATGACAAGAAGTGTTTTAGGACATTGGGTAATATCAGAAAGAGTGCTCCTTGTTAGATTCGGAGGACAACCATTTGATTTAGCAATTATACAGGTATATGCACCAACAACAGATGGAACAAATGAAGATATAGATAAATTCAATGAAGAGTTTGAACAAATAAAGGATGGATGCAAATCTCAAGATATTGTTATTGTCATGGGAGATCTGAATGCCAAAGTAGGACAAGGTGCTGATGGAAATACCATAGGAAAATTTGGACTGGGGAAAGAAATGAAAAAGGTGAGAAATGGGTAGAATGGTACAAGATGAATAATCAGGTCATTATGAATACCTACTTTAAAAACCACCCAAGATGCTTGTGGACCTGGAAAAGTCCAGGTGATAACACTAGAAATCAAATTGACTTTATTACTATAAACCAAAGATCTAGAAACTCAGTGACTCAATGTAAAACATATCCAGGTGCAGACTGTAATAGTGACCATAACCCAGTAGTATGTCATGTAAAAGTAAAACTTAAAAAACTAAAGAAGCAAAAACCTGAACAATCCCTTGACTACTTACAATTAATTAAAGAAGAAAACTTAAGACAAAAATTTACAATTGAAGTAAGGAATAGATCTCAAAGTCTAGAAATAGAATCTGTTGAAGATGATAGCAATCATGTAGAAATGAAATTTAACTCTCTAAAGGATGCCTTGGTAGAATCAGCAAAGTCAGTGATTCCTAAAAAAGAAAAAAGCACAAGGAATAAACGGATGACAGATGAAATCAAAAATCTAATGGAAGAAAGGAGACGGAAGAAAGCAAATCCTATAGAATATAAGTCCTTAGATAAAAAAGTTTAAAGCTTATGTCAAAAAGCCAAAGAAGAATGGTTAAGAAGTACGGCCAGATTTGGGAACAGCTTCTTTCCAAATGTGATAAGACTGCTGAACGAATCCTGACCCAGATCTGGGTCGTACCCTTCAAATATTCGGACTTGCCTCTCAGTTTTTTTGCACTACCTTATTTCCCATTTTTCTATTTATGATTTATAATTTAAATTTTTAATATTTTTAATATTTAATATTTGTAATCCAGGGAGTGGGATGCGCAGAATCAAATATCGCTGTGATGATTGTATGTTCTAGTACCAATTGTTTGGCGACAATGAAGTATAAAGTATAAACCAGGAATGTGAGCAAATAGAAAGAATCCCTATTACTGATCCAAAAAGGTTACATCAACAAATCAAGAATATCACTGGTAAAAAGCTCCTCTGTTCTTCAGGTGGATGTTTGAAAGCAAAGGACAGTACCATTATCATGGAAAAAGATGAGATTATGAACAGATGGACTGGGTATACTCAGGAATTGTTTGAAGATGATCGAGGCAAAAACACAGAAATTAAGAAAAACATTGAAGGTCCAAGTATTTTAAAATCTGAAGTTCGTAATGCAATAAATAAGATGAAGAAAGGAAAGGCAGCAGGTCCTGATGAATTAGTAATAGAACAAATTATTGCCCTTGAAGATAATGGAATTGAAAAACTTACTGATTTAATCAATGACATTTATGAGACTGGAATAATACCAGAAGAGATGAAAAATCAGTATTTATCACTCTTCCTAAGAAAGCTGGAGCAATAGAATGTGAATTACATAGGACCATAAGTTTAATGAGTCATATCACCAAGATACTTCTAAGAATTTTGATGACAAGACCTAAAAGTAAGATACAAGCTGAAATAGGCAAAGAACAATGTGGTTTTGTGAAAGACAAAGGTACAAGAAAGGCAATATTGATGTTAAGGATACTATCAGAACGAGCTATTCAAATGCAAAAAGATTTGTTTGTTTGTTTCATCAACTACACAAAAGCATTTGATAAAGTGAAGCACAATAAGTTATTCGAAATATTACAGGAAACTCTAGATCTAGATTCGAAAGACCTCTGCCTAATCAGAAATCTGTACTGGGAACAAACTGCCGCTGTAAGAATAGACAGAGAAGTGAGTCAGTTTACAAAATTCAAGAGAGGTGTTAGACAAGAGTGTGTTTTCTCCCCTGATTTATTTAATGTGCACAGTGAAACAATATTACAAAAAATAAGAGATATCTTGGGAATCAAAGTTAGCAGTGAAAACATCAATAATTTCAGATATGCAGATGACACTGTGTTAATTGCAAGTACGGAGGAAGAACTACAAAACTTAATTGATATAATTGTTGAAGAAAGTGCAAAAATGGGTCTATCTATCAATCGCAGAAAGACAGAATCTATGGTGATATCCAAAGAGAAGGAGAATCCTATCTGCAGACTGAGAATAAATGGGGAAGACATAAAACAAGTACAGAACTTTTGCTACTTGGGAAGCTGGGTGACATCAGATGGCAGGTGCGACTTAGACATCAAAAGAAGAATAGGGATGGCAAAAGACACCTTTACGAGAATGAAGAGTATACTGACCAATACTAAACCAGGCATGACAACCCACCTCAGAGTACTGAAATGTTACATTTATCCGGTTATGTTATATGGTTCAGAATGTTGGACAATATCTAGTAACATGAGGAAATGAATTGTAGCAGCAGAGATGTGGTTTTTGAGGAGGATGCAAAGAATATCATGAACAAAACGAATATCTAATGAGGATGTCATGAACAGAGCAAACACAAAAAGAGAAATAATGTATGAGATCATGAAAAGGCAACGTAACTTCATTGGACATGTGATTAGGAAAGAGGAGTTAGAATGCATGGTAATTATGGGAAAGATTGAAGGGAAGAAAGCAAGAGGAAGACAAGGACAAATGATGATGGAGACAGCAGTCAGAGAACTGGAAATGAATACCAATGAATTGATCTACTTGACCTGAAACAGGAGTGTGTGGGCCATAGCAGTCAAAGCTCAAACTGGGCATGGCACCTGATGATGATGATGATGATCTCAGAAAGGATGTATTGTTATTCGAGAGAGTCCGGAGGAAGTTCACGAGGATGATTCTGGGAATGAAGGGGTTAACATATGAGGAGCGTTTGGCAGCTTTGGGCCTGTACTCACATTGAAGAATGCGGGGTGGGCTGGGGATCTCATTGAAACCTACCAAATGTTGAAAAGACCAGATAAGATGGATGTGGAGAGGAGTTTTCCTATGGCGAGGGCATCCAGAACTAGAGGGCACAGCCTCAAAGTTGAGGGGCGTCCTTTTAGATCAGAGGTAAGGAGGAATTTTTTAGCCAGAGATGAGTGAATCTGTGGAATTCTATGCCATGGACTGTGGTGCAGGCCAAGTCCATAGATACATTTAAAGTGGAAGTTGATAGTTTCCTGATTGGTCAGGGCATCAAAGGATATGGCAAAAAGTGGGATCCAGGAACAGCCACAGTGAAAAGACTCGAAGGGCTGAATGGCCTAATTCTGCTTTTATGTCTTGTGGTCTTAAACACTCATATGTTAACCCTTGCATTCCCCAAATAATTCTCATAAACCTCATATGGATACTCTCCAATGCTGGTACATCTTTTCTGAGGTAAGGAGCCCAAAATTGCTCGTAATGTTCCAAGTGTGATCTGACCAATGCCTTATAAAGCCTCAGAATTACATCCTTCCTCTTCTATTTGAGCCCTCTCAAAATGAATGCTAACATTCCATTTGCCTTCACTCGTCATCGTGGCTATTCCTCGAGGTCGAGGATGATGGTCTGCATTCTGAAGAAGTGTCCCACAGAGTGAAGACACCTGTGTGTGTACTTGTTTAACGTGTACTCGATGTTGCACTCCAGGAAGCACACGATACTTCACAAACCAACCAACTGATTCCAATGGCATGGAAACCACGACGATTGGAGCTGATGGATTTGTTGCAGCCTTCATCCGCCTTCACAGCCGTTGAGTTCGAAGTAACTTCATCCGCCTGTTCCACCGTTGAGGTCTTGGCTGGATTGTTCTTTGTCAGGGACCTCACCCTCGACCTTACCGCCATGGGTGACCCTACCAGGAGCATAGCTCCAGACGGCATCGCTCTCGGGATCACAGGACCACACAAGCTTCTCCACCGTGCCAAGCTGACAATCCACGGGGAAGCCCAACTACCACCAAGTCAACCAGCAAATTAACCTTGAGGGAATGCTGCACAAGGGCTCCCAAATCCTCTGGCACCTCTGATATTTTAATTTTCTCCCAAGTTAGAAAATCTACACCTTTATTCCTTCTACCAAAGTGGATGACCATATACTTCCCTACACTATATTCCATCTGCCACTTCTTTGTCTATTCTCCTAATATGTCTAAGCCTCTCTGCACACTCATGCTTCCTCAACACTACTTGCCCTTCCACCTATCTTCATATTTTCTGCAAACTTGCCCACAATACCATCAATTCCATCATCCAAATCATTGACATACAACGTGAAAAGAAGTGACCCCTGCGAAACACCACTAGTCACTGGCAGCCCAGAAAAGGCCTTCCTTATTCCCAGTCTTTGTCTCCTGCCTGTCAGCCAATCAATTATCTATGCAGTATCTATCATGTAAAACCATTGGCTCTTAGCTTGTTAAGCCGTCTCATGTGTCACACCTTGTAAAAGTCCTTCTGAAAATCCAAATGAACTACATCATTAACTGTCTATCCTGCCTACTATTTCCTCAAATAATTCCAACAGATCTGTCAAGAAACCATGCTGACTTTGGCCGATTTTATTATGTGCCTCTAAGTACCCCAAACCACATCCTTTGTAATGGACTCCAACACCTTTCCAACTGCTGAAGTTAGGCTAACTCGCCTATTATTTCCTTTCTTCTGCCTCCATCCCTTCTTAAAGAGTGAAGAGACATTTGCTATTTTTAGTGCTCTGAAACCATTTCAGAATCTAGTGATTCTTGAAAGATCATCACTAATACCTCCACAATCTCTTCAGCTACCTCTTTCAGAACACAGAGGTGTAGTCCATCTGGTCCAGGTGACTTATCTACCTTCAGATTTTCAGTTTTCCAAGCACCTCCTCCCTAGTAATAGCAACTACACTCTCTTCTGCTCCCTGACACTCCTGAATTTCTGGCACACTGCTAGTGTCTTCCACAGTGAAGACTGATGCAAAATACTTATTAAGCTCATCTGCCATTACCATACCGCCAGTGTCGTTTTCCTGCAATCCAATATGCACTGTCCCCTCTCTTTCACTCTTTATGTATTTGAAAAAGCTTTTGGCAACTCTTGATATCATTGGCTAGCTTCCCTTAGTATCTCAACTTCTCTCTCCTTATTATTTCTTTAGTTGTTTTCTGTTGTTCTTTTTTAAAACTTTCCCATCCTCTAACCTCCCACTGAGGCCTCTGTCAGTCAGGGTCGACCATGGATATTGCCTCCTAACCGTCGAGATACACAAGCCTGGACAGTACGATACGGGGAGCAAGCTGTTGCCCATGTACCCAGCTCCCCTTCTCCACGCATCTGATGAACCCAAAGGAACTGCAGAGACCGACAGCTCGGCACCAGCAGCGCTGCAGGAGTTGCCAGTCAGTGTTGAACTCAATGTGGAACTGCCTTAGGGGCTCCAGCTCTGGATTTTCCCTTTGGGGTTTACTCCCGAAGCAGAGGGTATGAGTGGGTATAGCCTCAAGGCAGTGGAGGTTTGAGATCAGAGGACTTCCCACTACTTTTTTGCTGTATTATATGCCCTGTCTTTTGCTTTTATGCTGTCTTTAACTTCTTTTGTCAGTGTTCCTCTGGGGCCAAGATGCAAAACATTCAAAACAGCAAGCAAACATTCAAAGAAGCGTATTCACTTGAAAAAAAACCAAGACCCTGAGTGATTTGATGACACAGTCTCCCGGCAGTGTACAGACACGCACAATCCAGCCCATCATTCCACTGCTCTGGCCTGTGGCTCAGGCTCAGGGTCACTGGCCTGGCTGCTGCTCTGGCTTGATTGGTCATTCCCTCGCACAAAGGGATCCAAACTTATTGGCCACAGGGGAACCCTGCACTGACTGCTTACTCCTCATACTTCTCCTGGAGGTCACCCATCTGCTGTCTGGGTGTGACTCCTCAGTGTAAGTCTCATCTTTGAAGTTTTCATCCTCTCGGAAGGATCAGCATACATCCAGCTCCCGCTCCAGTTCCTTGATCTTGCCAGTCAGGAGCTGAAGTTGGGCACACTTCCTGCAGATGTAGTCATCAGGGAGACCGTTGATTATCCTGAAGCCCCACATCTTACAGGAGGAGCTTTCTGCTGCCTGAACCACCGTCCTGTTATGCCTTTAGCTCCAACTTCTTCAGCTTAACTTCTACAACCAGGTAAATGAATCAAACGACTCAGCCGGAGCCTATTCTCACCAAAGCCCAACCACTCTAATACTAGCCCACTCACACAATGGTCACGCTGCTTAAATCTTCTCTCTTTTTATTGGCCCTTGCTAAGTTACTAACGACATAAGCAATCTCCCGTTCCCAATGGGCACTGCTCTTTTTTAAAATCTGGTACAAAAAGTCCACAACCAACTGTCTCCAACTTGCCTTCTGGAAATCCAATACATTACATCTACAGATTTCCTTTCCTCCACCCTGCGCAGGGAACTTTAAATCATTTATCAAATACATTCCCCCTTCTGACTGACCACAAGTAATCAGCTGATGGAACATTGCAGGTCAGGTAGCTTTTGTGGAGGAAAATGGACAGTCAACATTTGGGTCGAGACCCTTCATTAGGACTGCAGAGAAAGAGGAGAAACAGCCAGATGAAGTGGTAGGAGAGGGTGTGGAGTAACAACTGAAAGGTGATAGGTAGACGAGGGAGTGGGGAGAGTGGGAATGATGTAAGAAGCTGGGAGGTGATAGTTGGAAGTAACAGAAGACTGAAAAAGATAGAATCTGATAGGACAGAACTGTGGACCATGCAATAAAGTAAGGGTGGTGGGGAAAGAGAGGGGTGGGTGAGAGGGGAGGAAGGGGAGGGGAAAGAAGGGATGATGGGGGCTGGTGGAATAAGGAAGAAAGAGATACAGAGGAGAGTGGTTACTGGAAGGTAGAGAAATTGATGTTGATACTATCGTGTAGGAATATGGGGTTTTACTCCTTTATATCTGCATGTAGCCTTAACCTGGCATTGGAGGAGGCTGTGGGTAGATAATGAGAAGTGGAATTAAAACAGCTCACCGGTGAGAGATCCTGGCTCTTCCAACAGATAGAGAGAAGGGGCTCAACAAAACGATCCCCAGTCTGCCTCGTCTCACCAATGCAAAGAAGGCCACATTGAAAGGTCTCCTTTTCTGATTCACTTCAAAATCAAAACTATTTGGATTGAACTTTTTTTTAATTCTAATTGTGTTCTTCCTGTAAAATAAATGCGTATGTTTTGTGACGAGAGACCCAGACAAAGATGGTTAGGACCCAAGTGCTGCAGTATCCGAGACTAGAATTGAGACATGATACGAGACTGAAACGAAGACGGGTTTCTAAACCCAGAGGAAATACTCGCTGTTGCCCGAATCAGCAATACAGAACGTCCTCCAAAAAAGGGATGTGAATTGAGAACCATGATCGACACAATGTCTACCTGAAATCAATGGATCCTGAAGACCTGGGGCTGTTTCTGCCATAGATGGTAGTTTGTCCAGGGCAATGAATTTGCATCTTTGCCATGATGACTGTCTTCACCTTGGAAGATGGAAGACATAACAAAGTCCATGGAGACGTGTGCCCTTGATCTGTCTGGAGCAAGCAGAAGGTGAACGAGCCCTTGCAGTTGGGTGTGGGGCTCCTTGTTGCAGGCACACACCTTGTATGTCTGCACATATTGTGGGACCTCTCTCACATTCCAGCCCACCGGTATCTTCTCCTAAGGATACTTGGTAGTGTGGAGGAGCAGAGGGATCTGGGGGTACATGTCCACAGATCCCTGAAAGTTGCCTCACAGGTGGATAGGGTAGTTAAGAAAGCTTATGGGGTGTTAGCTTTCATAAGTCGAGGGATAGAGTTTAAGAGTCGCGATGTAATGATGCAGCTCTATAGAACTCTGGTTAGGCCACACTTGGAGTATTGTGTCCAGTTCTGGTCACCTCACTATAGGAAGGATGTGGAAGCATTGGAAAGGGTACAGAGGAGATTTTCAGGATGCTGCCTGGTTTAGAGAGTATGCATTATGATCAGAGATTAAGGGAGCTAGGGCTTTACTCTTTGGAGAGAAGGAGGATGAGAGGAGACATGATAGAGGTGTACAAGATAATAAGAGGAATAGATAGAGTGGATAGCCAGCGCCTCTTCCCCAGGGCACCACTGCTCAATACAAGAGGACATGGCTTTAAGGTAAGGGGTGGGAAGTTCAAGGGGGATATTAGAGGAAGATTTTTTACTCAGAGAGTGGTTGGTGCGTGGAATGCACTGCCTGAGTCAGTGGTGGAGGCAGATACACTAGTGAAGTTTAAGAGACTACTAGACAGGTATATGGAGGAATCTAAGGTGGGGGCTCATATGGGAGGCAGGGTTTGAGGGTCGGCACAACATTGTGGGCCGAAGGGCCTGTACTGTGCTGTACTATTCTATGTTCTATGTTCTATGTTAATCAGCTTGAGGGTCCTGGCAAACCCTGGGTGAGCTGCCATTCATGATGCATGTCCCCATTGAACTACCGGAGAGCATAACACATAGGAGAAGAATTAGGCCATTCAGCCCATCAAATCTGCTCCACCTTTCCATCATCAGTAGAGGTGATAAACCCAAAAATGAAATGGTGGTTATGTGGAACTGGGATTTCCCCAGCTTGACATGAAGTCCATGACCTAGAAGTCTCTTTACGATATCCCTGATGTGAACGACGTGCTCCTCCATGAACTTTGTCGTAAGTAGACGAAGGCGTACTTATGGGACCATCCTGAAGCGTGTAGTTTATAAAGGTCTGGCAAGCTGCTGGTGCGTTCACGGGCTGAAGGGAATGACTAGGTACTGGTAGTACCCTGTCAGTGTGTTGGATGCACACTGTCACATTCCACTTGTCGTCCTCCTTTCTGCGGACCAGATTGTATGCACTCAGCATCCAGTTTCAAATACTCTTGTCCCTTGGAAAATCTTGAAGGCAGTCTGATGAGTGGAAGGGGGTAACAATTTCTGGTCGTTATGCAATTCTGCCCTCTATGATCAATCTATAGCTGCAGGGTAGCGGGGTGGGGGTGTGATTTGGCACACCTCAACTTCTCCTCCACAGATTCACTAAAGTCTTTAGTTGAAACAGAGAACAAATCAGAATCTAAGTCCTCGTCTGTATCCCCAGACAACGGCACACGACTCTCCAAATGGTCTTTGTGCTCCTGGGACTAGGTTCCAAGGGTCTTCCATAAGACGGGATCTGGCGACTGGATCCGTTGGGCTTAGCTGGTGGAGCTCCTGACCACTTGGCCACCTCCTTGGCTTGCTCCTGAATTAGAGACACTCCCTCTCCAGTTCCAGCACACCGAGACAGGGTCAACAAGACAGGGTCAGAACTTGCATGGTCCTGTTATCTGTAGCCAGCTTGTCTGTCCTTGAAGGCAGAACTGGGTCTTCCAAAGGCTCCAGGTTACCCCGAACAAAAGTCTGCCTCCTCGTAGGCTGCTGGTCTCAGGAGATTCTGGGATTCAGAACATCAAGCTAGAAACAGACCCTCCAGCAATGACTGGACCATGCAATAATCCTCCCTTCCTTCCAGTTCACAGAAGGGTTATGCTTGGATAGCTAAGGGTGTCCGAGTATTAGGGATATGTGAGAAGAATCGATGGTAATTGAAGCAAATGTCCATAAGACCACAAGGCATTAGGAGCAGAATTAGGCCACTCAGCCTATCAAGTTTGCTCTGCCATTCCATCATGGCTGATCTTGGATCCCACTCAACCCATACACCTGCCGCTTACCATATCCTTTGATGCCCTGAGCAATCAGGAAACTTCCGCTTTAAATATACCCAGGAACCTGGCCTCCACAGCTGTCTGAGGCAGAGCATTCCATGGGTTCACTACTCTCTGGCTAAAAAAAATTCCTCCTTACCTATGTTCTAAAAGGTTGCACCTCAACTTTGAGGCTGTACTCTTTAGTTCCGGATACCCTCACCATAGGAAACATCCTCTCCACATCCACTTTATCTAGTTCTTTCAACATTTGGTAGGTTTCAATGAGATCCCCACACATTCTTCAAAATCCCAGTGAGTACAGGCCCTAAGCTGCCAAACACTCCTCATATGTTAACCCCTTCATTCCCTGAACCATTCTGTTAACCCCCTCTGGACTCTCTCCAATGACAACACATCCTTTCTGAGATGTGGGGCTCAAAACTGTTGACAATGCTCCAAGTGCAGCCTGACCAGTGTCTTACAAAGCCTCAGCATTATCTCCTTGCTTTTATATTCTATTCCCCTTGAAATAAATGCCAACATTGCATTTGCCTCCTTTACCACAGACTCAACCTGTAAATTAACCTTCTGGGAGTCTTGCATGAGGACTCCCAAGTCCCTCTGCACGCCTGATGTTTGAACCTTCTCCCCATTTACATAATAGTTCATTTTACTAAAATGCATTATCATACATTTCCCAACACTGTATTCCATCTGCCACTTTTTTGCCCATTCTTCCAATTTGTCTAAGTCCTGCTGCAATCACATTGTTTCCTCAGCACCACCTATCCCTCCACCTATCTTCATATCATCCGCATACTCTGCTACAAAGCTATCAATTCCATGATCTAAAGCATTAACAAACAATGTGAAAAGTAGCGGTCCCAATACTGACCCCTAAGGAACATCACTGGTCACTGGCAGCGAACGAGAAAAGGCCTCCTTTATAAGGTCGCACTCGCTGGCTCCTGCCTGTCAGCCATTCCTCAATCCATGCCAGTATCTTTCCTGTATTGCCATAGGATTTTATCTTGTCAAACAGCCTCATGTGTGGCACCTTATCAAGTGCCTTCTGAAAATTCAGGTAACTGACATCCACTGCCTCTCCTTTGTCCACCCTGCTTGTTACTTCCTCGAAGAACTCTAACAGATTTGTCAGGCAAGATTTCCCTTCACATACTGACTTTCAAATCATGCTGACTTTGACTTATTTTATCATTTGTCTCCAAGTATCCTGAAGCCTCATTCTCAATAATTGAATCCAACACATTCCCAATCACTGGGGTAGACTAATTGGCGTATAATTTCCTTTCTTTTGCCTTCCTCCCTTCTTAAAGAGTGGAGTGACATTTGCAATCTTTCAGTCCTCTGGGACCATGCCAGAATCAAGGGATTCTTGAAAGTTCTTGACCAATGCATCTGCTATTTCTTCAGCAACCTCTCTCTGGACAGTGGGATATAGTCCATCTGGTCCCAGTGACTTATCCGCCTTAAGAGCTCTCAGTTTGCCTCACACTTCTTCCTTTGTACTAGCAATGGCAATCACTCCTGCTCCTTGACACTCATGGACTCTAACCCTAACCTTAATTTAAACAGCGGGCGTAGGAGAAGTGGGCGTCAGAGTAGAGGGCTTTGGCTCAACGGGGCTTCGGCGATAACGGGTCGAGGTGAGGTAGATTATCTGTGTAGAATACAGACAGAAATTATGTGTGTGAGGCCAGTTTTCTGTGCTTGGTGTCAGATGTGGGAGGGCCTGGAGATTCCCAGCCTCCCAGACGGCCACATCTGCACCAAGTGCATTGAGCTGCAGCTCCTTAGGGACCGCGATAGGGAACTGGAGATGCAGCTCAATGACCTTCATCTGGTCAGGGAGAGTGAGGAGGTGATAGAGAGGAGCTATAGGCAGGTAGTCACACCAGGGCGTGGAGACAGATAAGTGTGTAACAGTCAGGAGAGGGAAGGGCAGGAGTTAGAAGCTAGAGAGTACCCCTGTGGCTGTCCCCCTTAACAATAAGTACTCCTGATTGAATACTGCTGGGGGGAATGGCCTACCTGGGGGAAGTGACAGTGGCGGTGCCTCTGGCACAGAGTCTGGCCCTGTGGCTCAGATGGGTAGGGAAAGGAAGAGGATGGCAGCAGTAACAGGGGACTCTATAGTTAGGGGGTCAGACAGGCGATTCTGTGATTGTGTCCACGATATCTTGAAGTGGGAAGAAGAACAGCCAGAAGTTATGGTACATATTGGTACTAGTGATACAGGCAGGAAAATGGAAGAGGTGCTGAAAGCACACCACAAGAAGTTAGGAAGTTGAGAAGCAGAACCACAAAGGTAGTCATCTCGGGATTACTGTTTGTGCCACGTGACAGTGGAATAGAATGAGGTGGAGGATAAATGTGTAGCTGAGGGATTGGAGCAGGGGGCAGGGATTCAGATTTCTGGATCATTGGGATCTCTTTTGGGGCAGGTGTGATCTATACAAAAAGGACGGGTTGCACTTGAATCCCAGGGGGACCAATATCCTGGCAGGGTGACTTGCTAAGGCTATTGGGGAGAGTTTAAACTGGAATTGTTGTGGAGTGGGAACCAAACTGAAGAGACTGGGGAAGAGGCGGTTGGCTCACAAATAGAGGAAGCTTGGAGACAGTGTGAGAGGGAGGATAGGCAGGTGATAGAGAAGGGACGTGCTCAGACCAATGGTTTGAGATGTGTCTGTTTTAACGCAAGGAGTATTGTGAACAAGGCGGATGAGCTTAGAGTGTGGATCAGCACTTGGAGCTATGATGTTGTGGCCACTGCAGAGACTTGGATGGCTCAGGGGCAGGAATGGTTACTTCAGGTGCCAGGTTTTAGATGTTTCAGAAAGGACAGGGGGGGAGGCAAAAGAGGTGGGGGCGTGGCACTGCTGATCAGAGACAGTGTCACAGATATACAAGGATGTTGCCTGGATTGGGGAGCATGCCTTATGAGAATAGGTTGAGTGAACTCGGCCTTTTCTCCTTGGAGCGACGGAGGATGAGGGGTGACCTGATAGAGGTGTACAAGATGATGAGAGGCATTGATCATGTGGATAGTCAGAGGCTTTTTCCCAGGGCTGAAATGGCTAGCATGAGAGGGCATAGTTTTAAGGTGCTTGGAAGTAGGTACAGAGGAGATGTCAGGGGTAAGTTTTTTACACAGAGAGTGGTGAGTGCGTGGAATGGGCTGCCGGCGACGGTGGTGGAGGTGGAAATGATAGGCTCGTGGATAGGTACAGGGATCTTAGAAAAATAGCGGGCTATGGGTAAGTCCAGGTAGTTCTAAGGTAAGGACATGTTTGGCACAACTTCGTAGGCTGAAGGGCCTGTATTGTGCTGTAGTTTTCCTGTGTTTCTATGTTTCTAATGCGTAGCATACAACTCGTGTCTTCCACAGGGAAGACTGATGCAAAATATTCATTTTCATCTGCCATTTCTTTGCCACCATTACTACCTCACCAGCACCATCCAATCTCCACTCTCACATCCCTTTTACTCTTTACATTACTGAAAAAACCTTTAGTATCCTGCTTTATATTATTGGTTAGTTTGCCCTCATATTTCATCTATTCCCTTCTTAAAGCTTTTTTTAGTTGCCTTTTGGTGGATTTTAAAAGCTTCCCAATCATCCATCTTCCCACTCACTTTTGCTACCTTATGTGCTCTTTCCTTGAATTTTATGCAGTCCTTAACTTCCTTCCTCAGCCACAGTTGCCTACCCCTGTCACTGACAACTTCATCTTCTGTGGGACATATCTATCCTGCGCCTTGTGAACTATTCCCAGAAACTTCAGCCACCTCTGCTCTGCCATCATCCCTGCCTGTATCCTCCTCCAATCCACCCGGTCCAGCTCCTCTCTCACGCCTCTGTAATTCCCTTTATTCCATTGTGATACTGATACATCTGACTTGTGCTTCTCCCTCTCAAATTGCAGAATGAATTCAATCATATTATGATCACTGCCTCCTAAGGGTTCCTTTATGTTAAATTCCCTAATAAGATGTGGGTTACTACACAACACCCAATCTAAGATAGCCTTTCCCTGAGTTGGCTCAAGCACAAACTACTGTAAGAAGCCATCTTGCAGGCATTCAGCAAATTCCCTGTCTTGCCGTCTAACCCCAATATGATTTTCCTAATCCCCTTGCATATTGAAGTCCCCCATTACATTTGTGACATTACCCTTATTACATGTCTTTTCCAGCTCCTTTTGAAATCCCAACCCCACGTCTTGGCTACTATTTAGAGGCCTACATATGATTCCCATTAATTTTTTTTTACCCTTGCAGTTTCTTAACTGCACCCACAAAGATTCAACATTCTCTGACCGTCTGTCACTTCTTTCTACAGATGTAATTCTATCTTACCAACAGAACATGTCCTCCGCACGTTCCTCTGTTCTCACCTGCATAACTGCTGTCCGGAACCAAGATGACCACCATCCAGGACTGTTGCGGGTATGGGCTGGCTCGACTCCTGCAAAGGTCTGTTAAACCGACAGGCCATCCCCAAGTCCAGGAAATTACCAGCTGTCCCAGAGTCCACAAATGCATTCACCCCTCATCAGTTCTTACCCCAGGAAATCCGCACCTTCAGAGTGACATCAGAATAAGTCGGCTTGGGAGCAGTGGCTGCTACCATCACAGTTCTTCCAACACCGGACAGACTTGGTAGCGACAGCCGCACCTCGGACCTCCCTCACCGCAGTAAAAGACTCTGACGACAGGACCTCTCATCGAAGAAGAGTCTTGTGCAGCCAGTTTGCATGGGCTTGACCAGATCTTGAGCAGGATACGGGCTGGCCGTTGTCCGAGGTCGGGAAGTGGATCTCTGACGCACTGTGGCTGAGCTCAGACTAGCCCTCTTTGAACTCTTGAGGTAGTCCCACTCTTGCTCCGCCAAGCGATTGTTGAGGCAGATGGACTGTTTGATCAGAGTCTCTAACTCCTCTACCAGCAAGGTGCAGAGTGGCGGTACAGTTGCAACCACTCTGCTCGGCCAAAGTCTGAAACTCAATCGCACAGTCAGCTGCTGACCGACTACCCTAATGCACCTTGATCAGAGAGTTCAAGGCTCGGTTTTCTCCGGCAGGATGATGGAACACCCTCTTTACAGTGGCAATGGATCCCTCCGAATCTGAGCAGATCTCCGACCTTTGGTCCCATTGCATGATGGCCGAGGCCAGGGCTCTCCCGGTCAGGAGAGAGGTCATGAAGGTCACCTCTCCACACCCTATAGGGAACCTGGACAGCTGGAGTTCAAACACCAACCAACTATGTGTGAGGAAATCCCGAAAGAGCCTGGGCCATCACTGAATCTCTCCAGGGTTGGAAGATGGACTGGCTCCACAGAACGACCAACAGCCTCACCCAAGCAGCTCTGGTTTCCTCCTGGCAATAGTTGGCGCACGGCAACCTGGAGGTCGTGTAACTCCAGGTTCTGTCCAGAAACTTTCTCGCTGTAGTTGGCCAAAGCTGACAAGAGCCTTTGATACCCTGCTGGGTCCATGTTCGGTTCCATCGTGATGTGATGAGAGACTGAGGCAAGGATCATTCGGACCCAAGTGCTGGAGTATCTGAGACATGATAAGAGACGGAAATGAAGACATGGTTCTAAACTATGCACTGGACGGAAATCCGAAGCTGAACTAATGATTGAGCACCAAACCTTAGTTTAGGTGCTCTTTAAATGCTAAAATCTTGCTGCCAAAATATGGCTGCAAATTAGTAGACGGGCCTGAATCCTAAAAGGGGCCGTGCCAGCTATCCATATTCCAAAGAGTTAGAGCATCTAAATCCTGGAGGCTGGCATGGTTGGGAGCATATTGTTACATGTCAGTTTGTATTTTTTTGTAATGATTCTTACCTGATGCTCTGTGCCTGTGAGGCTGCACCTGTACTTGTGCACATGACAATAAACTTGACTTTGACTTTGAAGTAGGGTTTTATACATTACCGTGCAAAAGTCTTGGGCATCCTAGATTTTTTTACATGGCTTCAGATGGTACGGTCTCCACAGAGCCCTGATCTTAACATCATCGAGGCTCTGTGGGATTTCCAGGAGAGAAAGAAGCAAGCGAGACAGCCCAAGTCTCCAGAAGCACTGTGGCAAGTTCTCCTAGTTGCTTGGAGCAACGTGCCAGACAGTTAACATGAAATAGCACAACAGAGTACCGGAGAAAGTTGATGCAGTTTTAAGACAGAGGGTGCTGAAACCAAATATTGATTTGATTTGGTTTTTCACTGTTTACTGCTCTTTCTTATATTTAGGAAATTTTCAATATTTTTGCAAGTATCTTCCTTTACAGAATTTATTTTATGTGTTTAAGACTTTTGCACAGTTCTGTAAATGTCTCAGTACCTCCATAAAAATGGATTCTAGCGTTTTTGTAGCAGGTTGTTTCACACCCTCTTATGATGAATAGGGGCGTTACATTTCTGATTTTCTCATTCACTAAGATCTGGCCGGAAGTTTGGGATTTTCTACTTGTGAGGGCTGTGGAGATTTAGTAACTGAATATTTTCAAGAAAGAAATCAACATATTTTTAGATATCACAGGCGATGCAAGGAAGTGGGTCTGAGTTATAAGATCTGTCATAATTTTATTCAAGATAAAGTAGTAGAGAAATGCTGTTGCAAAACAACAAATTTCACAACATACTAGTACCAGAGGGCATACATTTAAGGTGAAAGGTGGTGATTTCAAAGGAGATGTGAGGGGGCAAATATTTTTTACACAGAGAGCAGTGGGTGCCTGGAGTGGTGATCGAGGCAGGTGCACCAGGGACTTTTAAGAAACATTTCGATAGAGACATAAATGTGAGGGAACTGAAAGGATATGAACAGAAGGGATTAGTTTAGTTAGCCATCTGATGACTAATTTAACTGGTGCAGCTCAGCATTGTGGACTGAAGGACCTGTGCTGTACGGTTCTATGTTCTATACACGCGGTGGCCACTTTATTCGTACCCGTACACCTACTCCTTAATGCAAATATTGAATCCATCACTCATACGGCAGAACATAATATAGAAGCATTCGAATGGTAAAGAAATGAGGTCAAAGTGATTTTGATCGTAGAATAATTGTTGGTGCCGTATGGGGTGGTTTGAGTATCTGAGAAACTGCTAATCTCCTGGGATTTGAATGCACTCCAGTCTCCAGAGTTCACAGAGAATGTGAACCCCAATTCTGTGGGCAAAAATGCCTTGTTAATGAGAGAGGTCAGAGGAGAATGGTCAAGGTGGTTGAAGCTGACAACATTAATCCAATAATCACACGTCACAACAGTGGTACCAAACTGTATCGGTCTCTGCCATTCCTTTGGGTTCATCAGATGGGTGGATAGGGGGAGCTTGACACATGGGCAACAGCTTCCTCTCTATATTGCACTGCTCAGGCTTGTATATCTAGACAGCTAGGACACAATATTCATGGTCAACCATGACCGACGGAGACTTCAGTCAGTCAGACAACAATGGTGAGTGAAAGAGCATCTCTGAACACAAAACTCATTGAACCTTGAAGTACATGAGGCTACAGCACCACAAGATCACGACACACACTCAGTGATAATAAATCGGATTCTGATTTCTTTTACAGGGCCAGCACTTTTGTTAGCTACAATCTCTTTAAGTACGTATGTAGAATTCCTTACGTTCTTATAATCCTTGCTAGTTCATGTTCATAATCTGCTTCCTTTCTCTTTCTTTCTCTCTGTCATCTTTTGCTGCTTTCTAGCAAAATCTTCCAGCCTGTCACTAACCTCTGTAACTGAATGCCATCTACTTTTTCAGCTTGATGCCTTTCTTAATTTAGAATAATGGATTCTTCTTCTTGTGAATCCTGGAGAATAGCCTCAATGGAAGATAGAATCATAGAACCATAGAACACTACAGCACAGAAAACAGGCCATTCGGCCCTTCTAGTCTGTGCCGAAACTTTATTCCGCTAGTCCCATTGACCTGCACCCAGTCCATTACCTCCAGACCTCTCCCATCCATGTATCTACCCAATTTATTCTTAAAACGTAAGAGTGAGCCCGCATTTACCACGTCAGATGGCAGCTCGTTCCACACTCCCACCACTCTCTGAGTGAAGAAGTTCCCCCTAATGTTCCCCCTAAACCTTTCCCCTTTCACCCTAAAGCCATGTCCTCTCGTATTTATCTCTCCTAATCTAAGTGGAAAGAGCCTACTCACATTTACTCTGTCTACACCCCTCATAATTTTGTAAACCTTTATCAAATCTCCCCTCATTCTTCTATGCTCCAAGGAACAAAGTCCTAACCTGTTCAATCTTTCCCTGTAACTCAACTCCTGAAGACCCGGCAACATCCTAGTAAATCTTCTCTGCACTCTTTCAATCTTACTGATATCCTTCCTATAGTTAGGTGACCAGAACTGCACACAATACTCCAAACTTGGCCTCACCAATGTGTTATACAACCTCACCATAACATCCCAACTCCTATACTCAATACTTTGATTTATGAATGCCAGGATGCCAAAAGCCTTCTTTACAACCCCCTGTCTACCTGTGACGCCACTTTCAGGGAATTATGTATCTGAACTCCCAGATCCCTTTGTTCCTCCGCCCTCCTCAATGCCCTACCATTTACTGTGTATGTTCTACCTTGATTTGTCCTTCCAAAATGCAACACCTCACACTTGTCTGCATTAAATTCCATCTGCCATTTTCTGGCCCATTTTTCCAGTTGGTCCAGATCCCTCTGCAAGCTTTGAAAGCCTTCCTCGCTGTCCAGAACACCTCTAATCAACAGCAAACTTGCTGATCCAATTTACCACATTATCATCTAGATCATTGATACAGACAACAAACAACAACGGTCCCAGCACAGATCCCTGAGGCACACCACTAGACACAGGCCTCCAGTCTGATAAGCAATCATCCACTACCACTCTCTGTCTTCTCCCACACAGCCAATTTCAAATCCAGTTTACAACCTCTCCATGGATACCTAGTGTCTGAACCCTCTGAACTAACCTCCCATGTGGGACCTTGTCAAAGGCCTTATTAAAGTCCATGTAGACAACATCCACAGCCTTTCCTTCGTCCACTTTCTTGGTAACCTCCTCAAAAAACTCTACAAGATTCGTTAAACACGATCTACCATGCACAAAGCCAAGCTGACGATCCTAATCAGCCCTTGGCTGTCCAAATACTTGTATATCCGACCTCTCAGAACACCTTCCAATAATTTACCTACTACTGATGTCCGGTTCACCGGCCTGTAATTACCTGGTTTACTTTTGGAGCCTTTTTTAAACAACGGAACAACGAGCTACCCTCCAATCCTCCGGCTAAGGGTATTTTCAATAAATGTCTGCTGCTTATTGCCTACCAACCTGCCTTTCAGTTTATTTTCACAGGACACTTCGGACATCTGTCTTCATATATTTATAATTGATTTTTTAAGAAGTTTGATACACTCAGCTTCATAGTTAAGGAGTATTACCTTCCAGCTGAATATGAAATACTATCATATCTAGAGATCGTTAACATAGATCATTAATTAATTCAGTCTCTTGGCTGATGATCAGATCAAAAATAACCTATTCCCTGGTTGCTTCCATCAAGCTTTATTTCAGGAAACAATCCCAAGTCTATTTTATGAATTCCTCAAAATTACCTTTGCCAGTTTGATTTGTCCAACCTATCCAAAGCTTAAAGTGAAGGCCCCTTCTTTATTGCTTAACAAGTAATGCTAGAAGCTGAATGTTATGCCTTAGTAAGTTTACTTTTTACTTCAAACCTGTTGAGTGCTGATGCCTGCAAGCCAACCCAGAGACCACAGTCAAATGGTATCTATCGAAAAGCTAGACAGTCACACAGAATAAGTCCCAAGAATATCATGACATCCATTGGCTTGGATGGAAAAAAACAATTAATTTGTGTTATCAAATGATTAAGAAAATAAAATGATGAGGGGTATTGAGTTTGAATTCGAGAGCAGGGAGGTTATGCTGCAACTGTACAGGGTACTGGTGAGGCCGCACCTGGAGTACTGTGTGCAGTTCTGGTCTCCTTACTTGAGGAAGGATATACCGGCTTTGGAGACAGTGCAGAAGAGGATCACCAGGTTGATTCCAGAGATGAGGGGGTTAGACACGAGGAGAGATTGAGTCGCCTGGGACTGTACTCACTGGAATTCAGAAGGTTGAGAGGAGATCTTATAGAAACAGATAAAATTATTAAAGGGATAGATAAGATAGAGGCAGGAGTCCTGACAAAGGGTCTCGGCCCGAAACGTCGACTGTACCTCTTCCTATAGATGCTGCCTGACCTGCTGTGTTCCACCAGCATTTTGTGTGTGTTGCTTGAATTTCCAGCATCTGCAGATTTCCTCGTGTTTGCATTTTTAGAGGCAGGAAAGTTGTTTCTACAGGACACCTACAGTACCTGTGGGACATAGCCTCAAGATTCAGGGGAGTAGATTTAGGACGGAGATGAGGAGGAACTGCTTTTCCCAGAGGGTGGTGAATCTGTGGAATTCTCTCCAAATGAAACAGTGGAGGCTACCTAAGTATATATTTTTAAGATAAAGTTGGACAGATTTTTGCATAGTAGGATTATGGGGAAAAGGCAGGTCGGTGGAGATGAGTTCATGGTCAGATCAGCCATGATCTTATTGAATGGCAGGGCAGGCTCGATGGGCCAGATGGCCGACTCTTGCTCCTATTTCTTACGTTATGTATAGATAGGGTATTCCACAAGAAGATTGTTCCCATATCAGAGGCAGATAAAACTGGAGGACATAGACTTACAGTAAGGGGGCTGTGAGGGAAGATATAAAGGGGACCTTCTTCACCAGAGTGATGAGTGCCTGGAACACACTGCCTGGAAGAGCCTTCCCAGTATCAAAGAAGATACTAAAAGCTTTTTAAAGTATATAAAGGGTAAAAGAGAGTCAAGGGTAGATATAGGACCAATACAAAATGACGCTGGAGATATTGTAATGAGAGATGGAGAGATGGCAGAGGAACTGAATGCGTATTTTACATCAGTCTTCACAGTGGAAGACATCTGCAGTATACCGGACATTCAAGAGTGTCAGGGAAGTGAAGTGTGTGTAGTGAAAATTATGACTGAGAAGGTGCTCAGGAAGTTTAATGGTCCTGGACCTGATGGAATGCACCCTTGGGTTCTGAAGGAAGTAGCTGGAGAGATTGTGGAGGCATTATCGATGATCTTTCAAGAATCGATAGATTCTAGCATTGTATCAGATGACTGGAAAATTGCAAACGTTACTCCACTATTTAAGAAGGGTGGGAGGCAGCAGGAAGGAAACTATAGACCTGTTAGCCTGACATCAGTGGTTGGGAAGTTGTTGGAATCGATTGTTAGGGATGAGATTACGGAGTACCTGGAGGCACATGACAAGAGAGGCCAAAGCCAGCGTGGTTTCCTGAAAGGAAAATCCTGCCTGACTAACCTACTGCAATTTTTTGAGGAAATTACAAGCAGGGTAGACAAAGGAGATGTAGTGGATGTGGTGTACTTGGATTTTCAGAAGGCCTTTGACAAGGTGCCTCACATGAAGCTGCTTACCAAGATAAGAGCCCATGGAATTACAGGGAAGTTACTAGTATGGGTGGAGCTTAGGCTGGTTGGCAGAAAGCAGGGAGTGGGAATAAAGGGATCCTATTCTGGCTGGCTGCTGGTTACCAGTGGAGTTCCACATGGGTCGGTGTTGGGACCGCTGCTTTTTACAATGGATGTCAATGATTTGGACGGTATTAATGGATTTGTGGCTAAATTTGCCGATGATACAAAGATAGGTTGAGGAGCGGGTAGTGTTGAGGAAACAGAGAGCCTGCAGAGACTTGGATAGTTTAGGGTAATGGGCAAAGAAGTGACAAATGAAATACAATGTTTGAAAGTGTATGGTCATGCACTTTGGTGGAAGAAATGAACAGGCAGATGGTTATTTAGATGGGGAGAGAATTCAAATTGCAGAGATGCAAAGGGACTTGGGAGTCCTTGTGCAGGATACCCTAAAGATTAACCTGCAGGTTGAGTCAGTTTTGAAGAAAGCGAATGCAATGTTGGCATTCATTGCTAGAGGTATAGAATGTAAGAGCAGGGATGTGATGTTGAGGCTCTATAAGGCACTCGTGAGACCACACTTGGGAGTATTGTGTGCAGTTTTGGGCTCCTTATTTTAGAAAGGATATACAGACATTGGAGAGGGTTCAGAGAAGATTCACGAGAATGATTCTAAGAATGAAAGAATTGCCGTGTGAGGAACGTCTGGCAGCTCTCGGGCTGTATTCCCTGGAGTTCAGGAGAATGAGGGGGGAAACATTCATAGAAACATTCTGAATGTTAAAAGGCCTGAACCAATTAGACATGGCAAAGTTATTTCCCATAGTAGGGGATTCTAGGACAAGAGGGCACAACTTCATGATTGAAGGATGTCCATTTAGAACAGGGATGCGGAGAAATTACTTTAGTCGGAGGGTGATAAATCTGTTGAATTTGTTGTCACGTGCAGCTGTGGAGGCCAAGTCACTGGGTGTATTTAAGGCAGAGATCGATAGGTTCTTGATTAGCCAGGGCATCAAAGGGTATGGGGTGAAAGCAGGGGAGTGAGGATGACTGGAAGAATTGGATCAGCCCATGATGGAATGGCGGAGCAGACTTGATGGGCCAAATGGCCTACTTCTGCTCCTATATCTTATGGTCTTATGGTCTAAGCCAGGTCATAAGATGCATTATACCATGGACACCTACCATTAACCAAGGGGTCCGTGGACCCCAATCTGGGAACCCCTGATCTAGGTGAATACTTGAACTCTTGATCAACATCTTGAAGGACCTATTCTGGACCCAACATAATAATGCAATTGGTGCCCTGGAAAAAGCACTAGCTACCCACTCAATCTATGCTTCTCATAATCTTATAAACTCTCTCAGGTTATTTCTCATCCTCCGTTGTGCCAAAGAGAAAAGCCCCAGCTCACTTAACCTTTGCTCATGCTCTCATGCTCTCCAATCCAGGCAGCATCCTAGTAAATCTCCTCTGAACCCTCTCTAAAGCTTCCACATCGTTCCTATAATGAGGTGATCAGAACTGAACACAATCCTCAATACTGTTCTTTTTTTCTCCTCCAAAACTATTCTATATCTTGAACAAAAACAAAATGCTGAGTCAAGCAGCATCTCTGGAGGCAAGAGGCAAGTTGAGCTGAGATGTTACCCTCCACTTTTGCTCCAGAAATCCTTTCTGTCTTCTGCGTCTGGTCTAGATTCTGGCATTCGTAGTCGGTTTTGACTCAACGTACATCCTCATCACCTGAAAAATCTCTCGATTGTAATAGTTTTCCAATACAGGCCAGTATTCCTAATTACATCCCACACTTACTTGGTGAGAACCTTTGTTCCATGTCTAACTTCTCTCTAGAAGCAGAACAGCTTGGTCTAACAATCACTCTGTACATGACTGAAAGAAACTGTAGAACTGTAGAACAAACCAGCCTCCGCTCCATGGCCTGTGTCTGTACTTCTCACCGCCTCAGCAAGACAGCCAGCATAACCAAAGACTCCACCCACCATGATCATTCTCTCTTCTCCCCTCTCCCATCGGGCAGAAGATACAAAAGCCCGTTAACACACACAACCAGGCACATTCATGGCTCCTCTGTGAAGAGACAGTTAGAGCACCATGCTCCTGTGAGAGCACATAGATGATCAGATGATTTCACCTGATCCCTCAGCAGCACCTCTTTGGTCAAGAAAGCAGAGAAGTGGTCCTTTGCAGAAATGGGACCCGCTCTCGGGGTCTCATGACCAGCCGCTTTTTGATATGCCAAGGACGCGGCCGGAAGACTCGTGTGCCTTCAGGGTGCCGGATGTTTGTGCTCTGGAGGCAGCAGGCTCGAGGCCAGTGCTGCTGCCTGGGGCATTGAGGGAGACGGAAGATTGTTCGCAGCTAGCTGGCTGAGGCTGCGTGCCCAGAGACCCGAATTCTTTGGCACAGAGCTCGGAAAAAACAACACAACAGACTTTTAACACCATAAATCGGCAAGTTGTTTTGTTTTGTCTCCCCTCTCTCTGTGAAATGGGGAAACCCCTTTTTCCCTTATTAGGGAGAGAGAGAGAGCCTGTGGTATGTTGAACTACTGGGTGAACGAATGGTCTTTGAGGTACTGCAAGTCTGTGTCTTTATTGATGCTTTGCTGCACACTTGGGTGCTCGGTGGGGGGTGCCGATGCTTTTTGCTGGTGGGGGAGGGGGGATTATTGCTTTGCTACTGCGTATGTGTGGGTAGAGGGAGCTGGGGGGGAGCTTTAGGGTTTGAACATTTAACCATCATTAATTCTTTGGGGCACTCCTCTGTTTTTGTGGATGTCTGTGAAGAAAAAGAATTTCAGGATGTATATTGTGTACATTTCTCTGACATTAAATGTATCTTTGAAACTTCCTGAAGAGAATGAGACAAGGGGGTCTCCCCCACCCTATTCTAATCATTTATACAGTAGTACCATGGTCCTGAGCAGCTCCATCACCGTCTGGTATGGGAATTGCAAAGATTCTGACTGCACGTCCCTAGATAGGGTTATGGGGACTACTAGGAGGATCACTGGGGTCTCTCTTCAGAGATACTTACCAGTAGCACTGTGTATGCAAGGCCCTTGCCATTGTCAATGCTCCTTCACATCCATCCAACAATCTCTTTGACCTGCTACCATCAGGCAGGAGGTACCGTAGCATTAGGACAAGGACCGTTAGGATGGGAAACAGCTTCTTCCCCAAGACTGTGAGACTACTGAACTCCCTGTCACCACCCAGACCTCATCACATATGAAGCACAAGCAGTGTAATGCTGTTTACTTTTTAACTTGTATCACAAATGCACCCTAAAGCATTCTACAAGTATGTGAAGAGGAAGAGGATAAGATGTGAGAGAACAGGACCAATCAAGTGTGACAGTGGAAAAGTGTGTATGGAACCGGAGGAGATGGCAGACATACTTAATGAATACTTTGCTTCAGTATTCATGACAGAAAAGGATCTTGGCAATTGTAGGGATGACCTGCAGCGGACTGAAAAGCTTGAGCAAATACAAAGAGGATGTGCTGGAGCTTTTGGAAAGCATCAAGTTGGATAAGTCACTGGGACCGGATGAGATGTACCCCAGGCTACTGTGGGAGGCGAGGTAGGAGATTGCTGAGCCTCTGGCAATGATCTTTGCATCATCAATGGGGACGGGAGAGGTTCCGGAGGATTGGAGGGTTGCAGATGTTGTTCCCTTATTCAAGAAAGGGTGTAGAGATAGCCCAGGAAATTATAGACCAGTGAGTCTCACTGCAGTGGTTGGTAAATTGATGGAGAAGATCCTGAGAGGCAGGATTTATGAGCATTTGGAGAAGCATAATATGATTAGGAATAGTCAGCATGGCTTTGTCAAAGGCAGGTCGTGCCTTACGAGCCTGAGTGAATTTCTTGAGATGTGACTAAACACATTGATGAAGGTAGAGCTGTATATGTAGCGTATATGGATTTTAGAAAAGCATTTGATAAGGTACTCTATGCAAGGCTTATTGAGAAAGTAAGAAGGCATGGGATCCAAGGGGATCTTGCTTTGTGGATCCAGAACTGGCTTGCACACAGAAGACAAAAAGTGGTTGTAGATGGGTCATATTCTGCATGGAGGTCGGTCACCAGTGGTGTGCCTCAGGGATCTGTTCTGGGATCCCTACATTTCATGATTTTTATAAATGACCTGGATGAGAAAGTGGAGGGATGGGTTAGTAAATTTGCTGATGACACAAAAGTTGGGGGGTGTTGTGGATGGTTGGAGGGCTGTCAGAGGTTACAGCGGGACATTGATAGGATGCAAAACTGGACTGAGAAGTGGCAGATGGAGTTCAACCCAGATAACAGTGAGGTGGTTCATTTTGGTAGGTCAAATATGATGGCAGAATATAGTATTAATGGTAAGACTCTTGGCAGTGTGGAGGATCAGAGGGATTTTGGAGTCCGAGTCCACAGGACACTCAAAGCTGCTGCGCAGGTTGACTGTGTGGTTAAGAAGGCATATGGTGTATTGGCCTTACATGGGATTGAGTTTAAGAGCTGAAAGGTAATGCTACAGTTATATAGCACCCTGGTCAGACCCCACTTGGAATACTGTGCTCAGTTCTGGTCACCTCACTACAGGAAGGACGTGGAAATCATAGAAAGAGTGCAGAGGAGATATACAAGGATGTTGCCTGGAGTGGGGAGCATGCCTTATGAGAATAGGTTGAGTGAACTCAGCCTTTTCTCCTTGGAGTGACAGAGGATGAGAGGTGACCTGGTAGAGGTGTATAAGATAATGAGAGGCATTGATCATGTGGATAGTCAGAGGCTTTTTCCTAGGGCTGAAATGGCTAGCACGAGAGGTCATAGTTTTAAGGTGCTTGGAAGTAGGTACAGAGGAGATGTCAGGGGTAAATTTTTTATGCAGGGAGTGGTGAGTGTGTGGAATGGGCTGCCGGCGGCGGTGGTGGAGGCAGATACGATAGGGTCTTTTCAGAGACTCCTGGATGGGTACATGGAGCTTAGAAAAATAGACAGCTATGGGTAAAGCCTAGGTAGTTCTAAGGTAAGGGCATGTTTGGCACAGGTTTGTAGGCTTAAGGGCCTGTATTGTGCTGTAATTTTTCTATATTTCTCTGTTTCTATTATTGGTTAATTTATTTGTGGTAATATTACTTTATGTGTTGTGTTTGTAAGTCCAGAGGAACATGGTTTAATTTGGTGATATATATCTGTATGGTTGAATAACAATAACTGAACTTGAAGTTAATTTTTCTGAGAAGGATTAGCTTACAATTCATTACATTATTCTCTATGTAAATTGTTTCATTGGTTTATAATTGTCACAGGTTACAAAGTACAGTGAAATGCCTGTCTTGCATTCCATTCATACAGATCAATTCGTTACACCAGTGAGTGCATTGAGGTAGTACAACATAAAAGAATTAACAGAATGCCGAGTAAATTGTTAGTTATTGAGAAGGTTCCGTGCAGGTTGACAGTAAGGTGCAAGGTTACAACAAGACAGACTGTGAGGTCAAGAGTGCAACTTACTGTCCTAAGGTACCATTTAATATTCTCACAATAGTGAGGTAGAAGCTTGGTGGGACGTGCTTTCAGGCACTTGTGTCTTCTGCCCGATGGGAAAGGGGAGAAGGGAGAATGCCTGGGGCGAATGAGATCTTTGATTATGTTGGTGGCTTTACTGACGCAGTGAGAAGTGTAGACAGAATCGATAGAGGGGAGGTTGATTAGTTTTTCCCACTTACAAACTCTTTATATCCTTTTGTAGACTTCTTTATATCCTTCAGAAGTTGCTCAGCCACTTACGTTGGTATTATGCTGCAGTGTGCAGCCACTTCGTCGGGGAAGGTAATGCAGATTACAGGGCCATAGCACTGATCCCCATGGCATTCTCTCTTACAGGCTGCCAACTTAAAAATGACCTATTTTTCCATTCAGGACAGGGAAAAACAGGCTGGCAAATCTTCAGAATTCTCTGAATAGCAGGACTGTTACGATCAGTCCCTGAGTGTATTCAACTGAGAAATGTAGATTTTCAGCAAGCTCAAGATGCCAAGTTTGCGGATGATGCAAATATAGGTGGAGGGCAGGTAGTGTTGAGGAAGCAGGAGGTCTCAGAAGGACTGAGACAGATTGGGGGGATGGGCAAAGAAGTGACAAACAGAATACAGTGCAGGGAAATGTATGGTCATGCAAACAGGCAGAAAGTATAAAGGCATAGACTATTTTCTAAAGGGCATCTCATTCAAAAATCAGAAGTGCAAAGGGACTTGGGAGTCCTCGTGCAGGATTTCCTAAAGGTTAACTCGCAGGTTGAGTTGGTAGTAAAGAAGGCAAATATTTACATACATTTTGAGACGATTCAAACATAAAAGCAAGGATGTAACACTGAGGCTTTATAAGGCATTGGTTGTACCAGATTTGGAATATTTTGAGCAGTTTGGGGCCCCATATCAAGAATGATCCCAGGAATGAAAGGGTTAACATTTGATGGGTGTTTGATGGCTCTGGGCCTGAACTCTCTGGAGTTTAGAAGAATGGTGGGGGATATCATTAAAACCTATCGAATATTAAAAGCCCTGTATAGAGTGGAGTTGGAGAGAATGTTTCCAATGGTGGAAGAATCTAGGATCAGAGAGCAGACCTCAGAGTAGGACAAGCCTTTAGAACAGATATAAGGAGAAATTTCTTTAGTCAGAGGGTGGTGAATATGTGAACTTCTTTGTCACAGGCAGCTATAGAGGCCAAGTATTTGGGAGGTTGATAGCTTCATGATTAGCGAGGACAACAAAGGTTATGGGGACAAGGCAGGAAAATGGGGTTGAGAGGGCAAATAAATCAGCCATGTCTCGAGAAGACGATGAACTGAATGGCCTAATTTAGCTCATATATCTCATGGTTTTATATGATGAGGATTATGGAGCATGCTCCCGAGGAAACCATGTGTGGGAACAGAACATACAACGGTCTTCAATATTTAAAAAGCATCAGGAAAAAGGAAAAGGGGTATTGCTGGTTAAAGATATCAATCTAATCGTGAGGTGGAATGATGTGGAATCTGCCCAGTTGGATCCATGGAATCTATTAGAGCAGCGTGTGGTTGAACCCATTGGGGGAAAGCAATTCAGGATTGGGTGTTGTGTTATGAAACAGATTTGATTAGGGGGCTTAAGGTAAAGGAACCCTTAGGAGACAATCTTCATAATATGTATCCAAGTCACCTCAAAGAGCGGTGCCTCAGGAGGGCGGCCTCCACCACCCAGACCTGCTCTCTTCTCACCGTTACCATCAGGAAGGGTGCACACACTCAATGATTCAGGAACAGCTCGTCCCCTCTGCCTTTTGATTTCTAAATGGTCATTTTCCCAGGAACACCAGATCAATACTTTATTTTTAATTTCTGTTTTTGCACTACTTATTTTAACTTAAGCATTTAAGACACACACACAATCAGTGTAATTCAGTTCTTTCCCTATATTTATCATGTTTCGCATTGTCTGGTGGTTGTGTCTCGGGGTGCGACAAAGACGAAACATTGTGCAGTTATCTGTGGATACGCGTGTCTTCGGAGCCTGAAGGCTGAAGCACACATGCGGTTGCAGGTTGGACATGGAATGGCGGTTGTTAGAACAGGTGCACACAGCTTTGTGGCGTTGGTCTCGTGCTGCTGCAAGGCGCTGATTTCCGTCATCCTCAAAGTCAGATGCAGCTTTTCTGGTCAGGGTGCGCCACGCAGCCCTGTCGGCTGCGGACTCCTCAAGTTGTCGAGGCTGGAGGTCTGCCCATTTGATGTACGATTTCAGATTGTCTTTGAATCTTTTTTTGGGGTGGCCCTGATTGTGACTGCCATGCTCAAGCTCACCGTAGAGCAGCTGCCTGGGGATTCTTGTTTCACCCATGCGGATTACGTGGCCAGTCCAGCGTCGCTGGGCCTGGAGGGTCCTTGCCTCAATGCTTGTGGTATTGGCTCTGTCAAGGACTTCCTGGTTGGTGATTCGGTCCTGCCATCGAATCCTCATGATCGACCGCAGAGAGCGACGTGAAACTGTTCCAGCTGTTTGATGTGCCTGCAGTACAGGGTCCAGGTTTCGCAGCCGTACAGGAGAGAGGTGAGGGCCACAGCCTTGTACACCTTGAGCTTGGTTCAAAGCTGAATGTCCTTGTGCTCCAGAACTTTGACACGGAGTTTCCCGAGTGCCTGGCTGGCTTTCTGGATCCTTGCTATGATCTCTTTGTCAAGGGATCCGTCACTGGAGATGGTGCTTCCTAGATACTTGAAGCTCTCCACATTCTTCAGGACAGTGCCGTCGATGGTGATGCATGGCTGAGGAGGGTGACTGTTTGGTGCAGGTTGTAGGAGAACTTCTGTTTAACCGAGGCTGATTGTCAGGCCGACAGCTTTGAGGCTGCTGAGAACTTGTCGACAATCGTCTGCAGGTGGTTCTCCTGGTGAGCCATGAGGGCACAGTCATCAACAAGCAGGGCTTCAGTGATGAGCCTCCTCAACATTTTGGTCTTTGCAGCAAGGCGTCTCAGTCAAACATCGATCCGTCTAGGCGATTTCTTATGTAAGTACCCAGGTCTAGGTCCTTAACAGCATGCTTCAGCATTTGGGTGAAGAAGAGGTCGAAGAGCACTGGTGCTAGAACGCACCCTTGCTTCACTCCATTTGAGATGTTGAAAGTCTCAGATGGGGAACCATCTGAGAACACTTCTCCTGTCGTGCCATCGTGGAGCAGGCGGATGTGTGTAGTGAATTTCTGCAGGCAGCCAAGCTTTCTAAGGATGATCCTCAGTGCGTTTCTGTTGACTGTGTCAAATGCCTTTGTCAGATCAATGAAGTCAGAGTATAATGTCATGTCCTGTTCCAGGCACTTCTCCTGTATCTGTCTCACTGTGAAGATCATGTCGACAGTGCTGCGTTTGGGATGAAAGCCGCATTGCGACTCGGGAAGGTTCTCTTCTAACACTCTTGGAATCAGTCTGTTGAGGATGATGTGGGCGAGGATTTTTCCAGCAATGGAAAGTAGTGAGATACCTCTGTAGTTCCCGCAGTCGGTCCTTGAATCTTTATTTTTGTAGAGGGCGATTATTGTTGCATCTCTGAGGTCAGGGGGCATCTCTTCTTCTTCCAAAATGCTAGTCAGGGTGCTGTGGAAAGCCTCAAGTGATTCCTTGCTGAGTGCCTTGTACAGTTCAGCAGGTATTCCATCCTTGCCGGGCACCTTGCCACTGCTCATCTGCGTGATAGCCTTCTTGACTTCGTCTATCGAGGGAGGATCATCTAGTTCCTCGTGAATAGGCTGTTGGGGGATTTGGTCAGAGCAGTCTGGTTGATTGGTGAAGGGCGGTTCAGGAGCTGGCTGAAATGCTCTTTCCATCTGTGTTGGATGCTCTCTTTGTCCTTTAGCAGTGTGGTTCCATCAGCGGACAACAGTGGAGATGAGCCAGATCTTGAGGGGCCGAAGATCATCTTGATGTAGTTGAAGAGCAGCTTCGAGTTGTTGATGTCGGTGAAGCGTTGCACCTCTTCAGCTTTCCTATCCCACCACAGGTCGTGCATCTTGTGAATTTCCTGTTGGGCATGGGCCTGAAGGGACTTGAATCACTCTTTTTTGGGAATGGAGCTTGGGTCGTTTTGCCAGTCCATGAATGCTTTGTTCTTCCTGGCCAGGAGATCTTTGATGGCACTGTCATTCTCATCGAACCAATCTTGGTGGTTCCAGTCCTTGGGGCCGAGGACTGATTTTGCTGTCTCCGTCACCATCTCTCTAAACTGATTCCACTTCTGGTTTGGCCCACCAGTTAGTGGTCTGTTGGCAGACAGCTTCTCATCAAGGGTGGTCTGGAACTTGTGAAGATACAGCGGCTCTTGGAGTCTGGCGGTGTTAAAAGCTGTTCTGATGAACTTAGGGCACTTGGGATGGTGGGGAGCAATATGTAGCTTCAATGTGGTGCGGACAAGCCTGTGGTCAGTCCAGCACTCCGCTCCTCGCATGGCTCTGGTGATGAGGACATCCTGGTTGTCTCGGCGACGTACCATAACATAGTTGATCATGTGCTAATGTTTGGATCTTGGGTGCATCCATGTTGTCTTGTACTTGTTTGCCAGCCTGAACACTGTGTTTGTGATGAGGAGGTCGTATTTTACACATTTGTTAAGGAGCAAGAGGCCGTTGCTGTTTATATTGCCAATACTATGTTTGCCTAGAACCCCTTCCTAGCGACTGTGATCGCAGTCTGCTTGGTCATTGAAGTCACCGAGCAGGATTAGTTTGTCGTTGGCAGGGACTGAGCACTGAACAGAGCTAAGGTCGGCGTAGAACTGTTCAATGGTCTCGTATTTGCTGGTCACGTTGGGGGCAGAAGCGCTGATAACTGTTGTGTGATGTTTGTGGCAGAAGGGCAGAAGTAGCCACATAAACTTTTCGTTGATTCCCACGGGCAGGTCGGAGAGTTGTTTCAGGAAGCTGGACTTGACTGCAAATCCAACTCCATGAATCCTCTCTTCATCGTGCGTCTTTCCTTTCCAAAAGAAAGTGTAGCCGCTGGTGGTTTCAGTCAGGGATCCTTCCTCCGCAAGCCGGTTTCACTTAGGGCTGCGATGTCGATGTAGCGTGGAAGTTCCTTGGCAACAAGGGCTGTTCTTCTTTGGGGTCTCTCTGTCCATGAGTGTGTGGACATTCCATGATCCTAACAGAAGTTTCTTTCTTCTCCTTTGAGCATAACTGCACTGGCGGATGAACTGCCAGCCGCGGCAAGCTGGCCAGTTATCTGTCTGTGGGGCAGGCAATGTTTAGGCCACCTTCTCTAGGCCCCTCCCTATCAAAGGGTGAGCAGAGCTGTCCTGAAAGGGGCTGTTCAGTCGCCGTTGGTGCTGCCAGACTCCTCTGCTGCCCTGGGTACAGAGAAGAACGATCACTTGTCCAAAGGCCGCCTACATGTGGGTTTGTGACTACAACTCCCAGTGGTCACCTCCACCTGTTGCTTCACCACTCCCCCATCGCCGTAGGACTTGTAGAAGACTAGTAGGAATTGAAAGTTGGGAGATGAATGTTGCGCAATGTAACCAGTGCGCGAAAGATATTAAAGCGGAAAAGCCTTGCACAGAGACAATCCCACTCTCGGCCTCAGAAATCAGGATCCAATGGCACGAAGAACTGTTACGTCTGACAACTTCCTTGGCTGCATTGGATGGCCACATCTTCCTAAGTGCTCTGCCGCGCCCTACGCACTCCACAATGCGCGCTCAACGCCTTCTGAGCCGTTGAACCCCCGGGGTTTCCTCCCCTGATCCACCGAAGCAGCCATCGCATGCTGGGATGAGCAAATTCCTATCCCACTCAGGGTTTCAGACCCGTTGGCTACTGTCACCTGGTTTAGCCGGCCTGTCAAAGCCGTTGCCTGGGGTGTGGCCGCTGTCGCATGCAAACAGCTACGAGGAGCCACAGGTGAGAGCTGGGTGTTGGTGGGGTCCAATAGATGACGAGCCACTCCAAGGAGTGCGACAAGACCCCATCTAGAGGTGCTACCCCTCCCATGCACCCTATGCACCCCTTTCGCATTGTACTGCTACAGCAAAGTTAACAAATTTCATGACATATCATCATCATCATTGTCAGGTGCCGTGCCCAGTTTGAGCTTTGACTGCCATGGCCCACACACTCCTGTTTCGGGTCAAGTGGATCAATTCATTGGAATTCATTTCCAGTTCTCTGGCTGCTGTCTCCATCATCATTTGTCTTTGTCTTCCTCTTGCTTTCTTCCCTTCAATCTTTCCCATAATTATCATGCATTCTAACTCCTCTTTCCTAATCACATGTCCAATGAAGTTACGTTGCCTTTTCATGATCTCATACATTATTTCTCTTTTTGTGTTTGCTCTGTTCATGACATCTTCATTAGATATTCGTTTCATCCATGATATTCTTTGCATCCTGCTCAAAAACCACATCTCTGTTGCTACAATTCATTTCCTCATGTTACTAGATATTGTCCAACATTCTGAGCCATATAACATAACTGGATAAACGTAACATTTCAGTACTCTGAGGCAGGTTGTCATGCCTAGTTTAGTATTGGTCAGTATACTCTTCATTCTCGTAAAGGTGTCTTTTGCCATCCCTATTCTTCTTTTGATGTCCATGTCGCACCTGCCATCTGATGTCACCCAGCTTCCCAAGTAGCAAAAGTTCTGTACTTGTTTTATGTCTTCCCCGTTTATTCTCAGCCTGCAGATTGGATTCTCCTTCTTTTTGAATATCACCATGGATTCTGTCTTTTTGCAATTGATAGATAGACCCATTTTTGCACTTTCTTCAACAATTATATCAATTAAGTTTTGTAGTTCTTCCTCCGTACTTGCAATTAACCCAGTGTCATCCGCATATCTGAAATTATTGATGTTTTCACCGCCAACTTTGATTCCCAAGATGTCTCTTATTTTTTGTAATATTGTTTCACTGAACACATTAAATAAATCGGAGAGAAAACACACTCTTGTCTAACACCTCTCTTGAATTTTGTAAACTGACTCACTTCTCCGTCTATTCTTACAGCGGCAGTTTGTTCCCAGTACAGATTTCTGATTAGGCAGAGGTCTTTCGAATCTAGATCTAGAGTTTCCTGTAATATTTCGAATAACTTATTGTGCTTCACTTTATCAAATGCTTTTGTGTAGTTGATGAAACAAACAAACAAATCTTTTTGCATTTGAATAGCTCGTTCTGATAGTATCCTTAACATCAATATTGCCTTTCTTGTACCTTTGTCTTTCACAAAACCACATTGTTCTTTGCCTATTTCAGCTTGTATCTTACTTTTAGCTCTTGTCATCAAAATTCTTAGAAGTATCTTGGTGATATGACTCATTAAACTTATGGTCCTATGTAATTCACATTCTATTGCTCCAGCTTTCTTAGGAAGAGTGATAAATACTGATTTTTTCATCTCTTCTGGTATTATTCCAGTCTCATAAATGTCATTGATTAAATCAGTAAGTTTTTCAATTCCATAATCTTCAAGGGCAATAATTTGTTCTATTACTAATTCATCAGGACCTGCTGCCTTTCCTTTCTTCATCTTATTTATTGCATTACGAACTTCAGATTTTAAAATACTTGGACCTTCAATGTTTTTCTTAATTTCTGTGTTTTTGCCTCGATCATCTTCAAACAATTCCTGAATATACCCAGTCCATCTGTTCATAATCTCATCTTTTTCCATGATAATGGTACTGTCCTTTGCTTTCAAACATCCACCTGAAGAACAGAGGAGCTTTTTACCGGTGATATTCTTGATTTGTTGATGTAACCTTTTTGGATCAGTAATAGGGATTCTTTCTATTTGCTCACATTCCTGGTTTATACTTTATACTTCATTGTCGCCAAACAATTGGTACTAGAACATACAATCATCACAGCGATATTTGATTCTGCGCATCCCACTCCCTGGATTACAAATATTAAATATTAAAAATATTAAAAATTTAAATTATAAATCATAAGTAGAAAATAGAAAAATGGGAAGTAAGGTAGTGCAAAAAAACCGAGAGGCAGGTCCGGATATTTGAAGGGTACGGCCCAGATCCAGGTCAGGATCCGTTCAGCAGTCTTATCACAGTTGGAAAGAAGCTGTTCCCAAATCTGGCTGTACTTCTTAACCATTCTTCTTTGGCTTTTTGACATAAGCTTTAAACTTTTTTATCTAAGGACTTATATTCTATAGGATTCGCTTTCTTCCATCCCCTTTCTTCCATTAGATTTTTGATTTCATCTGTCATCCATTTATTCCTTGTGCTTGTTTCTTTTTTAGGAATCACTTTGCTGATTCTACCAAGGCATCCTTTAGAGAGTTAAATTTCATTTCTACATGATTGCTATCATCTTCAACAGATTCTATTTCTAGACTTCGAGATCTATTCCTTACTTCAATTGTAAATTTTTGTCTTAAGTTTTCTTCTTTAATTAATTGTAAGTAGTCAAGGGATTGTTCAGGTTTTTGCTTCTTTAGTTTTTTAAGTTTTACTTTTACATGACATACTACTGGGTTATGGTCACTATTACAGTCTGCACCTGGATATGTTTTACATTGAGTCACTGAGTTTCTAAATCTTTGGTTTATAGTAATAAAGTCAATTGGATTTCTAGTGTTATCACCTGGACTTTTCCAGGTCCACAAGCATCTTGGGTGGTTTTTAAAGTAGGTATTCATAATGACCTGATTATTCATCTTGTAACATTCTACCCATTTCTCACCTCTTTCATTTCTTTCCCCAGTCCAAATTTTCCTATGGTATTTCTATCAGCGCCTCGTCCTACTTTAGCATTTAGATCTCCCATGACAATAACAATATCTTGAGATTTGCATCCATTCTTTGCTTGTTAAAACTCCTCATAGAATTTATCTATATCCTCATTTGTTCCATATGTTGTTAGTGCATATACCTGTATAATTACTAAATCAAATGGTTGTCCTCTGAATCTAACAAGGAGCAATCTTTCTGATATTGCCCAATGTCCTAAAACACTTTTTGCCATGTTTTCATCCATAAAAATTCCTACTTCATTAGTATGGAATGTTCCACAAGAATAAACTAGTGTTTTATTTCTAATCTGACATGTTCCAGCACCTATCCAACGAACTTCGCTAATTCCCATGATGTTAATCTTTGGTCTTTCCATTTCATTTATCACATTGTCCAATCTTCCTGCTTGATATAGGATTCTTACATTCCAAGTGGCAATAATTTTCTTTTGTGTTACTTGAATTTTATGAGCAGTAGCTTGATGACGGTCGGGGATCCCCTGCTGACCAGAATCAACCCTACCGAGCGAAGCATCTTCAGAGTTGTCTTGAAGATCCTCTCGATGCTGTTGTTGTGTGATACATTTTGTGAGTTTGACCACGGTTTTCTTAGCAAATTGCAACGGTGGCTTGCTATTGCCTTCTGTTGGGTGAACTAAAGAAATCGCCATTTCTCTTCCCAAATGTTCATCCGCCTGTACTATAGCTGTTGACATTTGAGGTCCTAGCTCATCCGCTTTCTCCGTCATAAGTTCAGTTACTGAACCTGCCGGATCTGCCATTGGCCTTCGCTCGTATCCTGAGCAGGAGCCCTTGCAGGTGCTACCGTTCCGGGTCAGAGCAGCCCTGGGAGTAATGAATGACTAAGGGGTAATTCCACTTTCCCCAAAGCTCTGAAAGTCCCCAGTCAGAGCCTCATCACCAGTTGCAGTTTAGAGTCATACCCAGGACTGTCATGAGATATGCCAGTGATATTAATCTTGATTCTGATAGAATTCACCCTGTAATTTGAGAGGAGAAGCTAAAATCAGATGTATTGGTATTACAGTGGAGTCAAGGGAATTAAAAAGTTATGAGAGAGGAGATAGCCAAAGCTGTTTGTAAGGCGACACCAGCAGGGATGATGGCAGAATACCAGTTGCTGGGTTTTCTGGGATAATTTGGAAGGCACAGGTAGGTACATCCCAAAGATTAAGAAGTATTCTAAAGGGAGGATATTGGAACCATGGCTGACAAGGGAGGTCAAATACAGTATAAAAGCAACAAAGAGGGCATGTGATTTAGCAAAAATGAGTGGGCAGCTAGAGGATTGGGAAGCTTTTAAAAACCAATAGAAGGCAACTAAAAAAGCCATAGGGAGAAAATAGATGAAATATAAAGGTAACCATCAACTATCTGGCTCCTGAACCAGCTGGGATAACTTCACTCGCCCCGTCATTGAACTGATCCTGCAAATTATGGTCTGACTATCAAGGACTCTTCATCTCATGTTCAATATTTATTGCTTATTTATTTATTATTATTTTTCCTTTTGTATTTACATAATCTGTTGTCTTTTGTACATTGGTTGTTTGTCCATCCTGTTGGGTGTGGTCTTTCATTGGTTTTATTATGTTTCGTAGACTTACTGAGTATGACTGCAGGAAGACAAACCTCAGGGTTGTATATGGTGACATATATGTACTTAATAATACATTTTATTTGAACTGAGCTAGTCAATAATATAAAATAGGATACCAGAAGTTTTTCAGATATATAAAGATTAATAGAGAAGCAAGAATGGATATTGGACTCGCGCAAATAACGCTGGAGAGGTGGTGGTAATGGGAGATAAAGAAATGGCGGATTGCATCAGTCTTCACTGTAGAAGTAACTAGCAGTATGCAAAAATTCGAGTGTCAGGGGCACAAGTAAGCGTAGTTGCTATTACTAAGTAAGATACTTGAGAAGTTGAAAAAGTTCTGAAGTCAGCTGCATCAAAAGGACTACACTCCAGGGTAGTGGTAGCTGAAGAGATTGTGGGACATGAGTAATGACCTTTCAATAATCACGAGACCCTGCAACGGTTCTGGAGACTGGAAAATAGCAAATGTCACTCCACTCTTTAAGAAGGGAGGGAGGCAGAGAACTGAATTGACTTTATTTCTTACATCCTTCATATACATTAGGAGTAAAAATCTTTATGTTATGTCAACACTCACCACACGCTGGAGGAACTCAGCAGGTCAGGCAGCATCCGTGGAAATGATCAGTCAATGTTTCGGGCCAGAGCCCTTCGTCAGGCCCGAAACGTTGACTGATCATTTCCATGGATGCTGCCCAACCTGCTGAGTTCCTCCAGCATGTGGTGAGTGTTCCTTTGACCCTAGCATCTACAGAGTATTTTGTGTTTATGTTATGTCTCTGTCTAAATGTGCAATTTACAGTAATTTATAATAAATAGTATGTACAACAGGACAGTCAATATAACATAGAGATACAGCTGTGTCAGCATCAATTAATCAGTCTGATGGCCTGGTGGGAGAAGCTGTCTTGGAGCCTGTTGGTCCTGGTTTTTATGCTGTGGTATCATTTCCCAGATGGTAGCAGCTGGAACAGTTTGCAGTTGGGTGACTTGGGTCCCCAATGATCCTTCGGGCCCTTTTTACACACCTGTCACTGTAAATGTCCTGAATAGCTGGAAGTTCACTTCTGCAGATGCGCTGGGCTGTCCGCACCACTCTCTGCAGAGTCCTGTGATTGATGGAAGTACAGTTCCCATACCAGGCAGTGATGCAGCCAGTCAGGATGCTCTCGATTTTGCCCCTGTAGAAAGTTCTTAGGATTTGGGGGCCCATACCAAACTTCTTCAACTGTCTGAGGTGAAAGAGGCGAAGTTGTGCCTTTTTCACCACCAAACATGTATGTACAGACTACGTGAGGTCCTCGGTGATGTTTACGCTGAGGAACTTAAGGCTGTTCACCCTCTCAACCCCAGATCCATTTTGATGTCAATAGAGTTTAGTCTGTCTCCATTTCTACTGTAGTCTTTGTTTTTGCAACATTGAGGGAGAGGTTGTTTCATGTCAGGGTGATGACTTCTTCTCTGTAGGCTGGCTCATTATTATTTGAGATTAGGCCAATCAATGTAGTATCGTCAGCAAATTTAATTAGCAGATTGGAGCTGTGGGTGGTGGGTGGTGACACAGTCATGGGTATACAGAGAGTAAAGGAGGGGACTCAGTACACAGCCCTGAGGGGCTCCTGTATTGAGAGTCAGAGGGGTGGGGGTGAGGAAGTCCACACTTACCACCTGCCGGCAATCTGACAGGAGGTCCAGGATCTAGCTGCACAAAGCAGGGTGAGGGCTGAGGTCTCTGAGCTTCTTGTCGAGCCTGGAGGGAATTATGACGTTGAATGCTGAACTGTAGTCCAAGACCAGCATTTTCATATAAGCATCCCTCTTCTCCAGTTGTGTAAGGATGGTGTGTAGAGCTGTGGCTATTGCATCATCTGTGATCGGTTGTGTCAGTAGGTGAATTGTAGGGGGTCCAGTGTGGTTGGTAGCAAATGTAGTCCTTGACCAGCCTCTCAAAGCATTTGCTTATTACTGAGGTGAGTGTGACAGGACGCCAGTTGTTCAGACATGTTACTTTGGTCTTTTGGTGGGTGTTTTGAAGCAGGAGGGCACTCTGCACTGGGAGAGGAGGAGATTAAAAATGTCTGTAAACACACCTGCCAGATGTGCCGCGCACACTCTGAGGACCCGCCCTGAGATGCCGTTCGGTCCTGCAGCCTTGCGACTGTCCACTCATTGGAAACACCTGCGTACTTCGGCCTCGGAGATGACCAAGCTGCCGGTCGCATCAGCACCTCTTCTCAGGGTCTCAGTGGTGTTGGCCACATCGAATCAAGTGTAAAAAAGATTTAGCTCCTCTGTTAGAGAGGCAGCAATGTTGGTAACTCCATTGTGTTTAGCTTTGAAGTCTGCGATGGTACACAGACCTTGCCTTAAGCTGTGTGTGTTGTTGGTGGAGAGTTGAGTGTGGAAATTATAGGCCAGTTGGCCTAGCAGTGGTTGGAGTCTGTTATTAAAGGATGAGGTTTCAGGGCACTTGGATGGAAATGATAAAATAGGCCAAAGTCAGCAAGGGGAAATCTTGCCTGACAAATCTGTTGAAATTCCCTGAGGAAATAACAAGCAGCATTGACAAAGGTGAGTCAGTGAATGTAGTTTTTAGATAATGAAGACACGCAGTCCTCTTTCATTGTCATTTAGTAATGCATGCATTAAGAAATGATACAATATTTCCTCCGGTGTGATATCACAAACCACAGGACAGACCAAGACTGAAAAAACTAACAAAACCACATAATTATAACATATAATTACAACAGTGCAACAATACCATAACTTGATGAAGAAGTCCATGAGCACAGTAAAAAGTTCAAAGTCTCTCAAATGTCCCACATCTCAGGCAGACGGGAGAAAGAAGAAAAACTCTCCCTGCCATACCTGACCACAGTCTGACTCTGAGTCGTCCGAAAACTTTGAGCTCTGATCAGCTCTCCGACACCGAGTACTGAGCGCCACCTCTGTCCGAACGATTCGACCTCAATCTCAGTCGCCAACAGCAGGCAAAGCCAGGGATTTTGAGGCCTTCCCTCTGGAAGATTCCCGACCGTGCAGTAACAACAGTAGCGAACTGGCGTTTCAGAAATTTCTCCAGATGTTCCTCTGTACTTTCACGTCCCCCTCCATCAAATCAGAATTGTCCCCGGCCCCTATTTAACGGATACAGTATCATTTTTCACCGGAGGGCTGCGCACACGCAGGCGCGCTGCTCTCTCTCCTCTCTCTTCTCACTTGGATTACTTGGATTTTCAGAAGGCCTTTGACAAGGTGCCACACATGCGAATGCTTAACAAGATATGAATCAGAATCAGAATCAGGTTTAATATCACCAGCACACACAATGCTGCAGAATTTAGCCCAGGTCGGGCAGCATCTGTGGAAAAGAGTCGACATTTCTGGCTGAGACCCTTCCTCAGGACTGGAGCAAAAAAAGATGAGGAGTCAGAGTAAGAGGTACAGGGAGGGGAGGAAGAAACTCAGGGAGATAGGTGAAACCAGGAAGGGAGGAGGGGTGAAGTGAAGAGCTGGGGAGTCAATTGGTGAAAGAGATAAAGGGCTGGAAAGGGGGGAATCTGATATGAGAGGACAGAAGGCCATGGAAGAAAGAAAAGGGGGGAGGAGCACCAGAGGGAGGTGATGGGCAGGCGAGGAGATAAGGCGAGAGAGGGAAATGGCAATGGGGAATGGTGAAGGAGGGGAGCATTACTGTAAGTTCAAGAAATTGATGTTCATGCTATCAGGTTGAAGGCTACCCAACTGGAATATGAGGTTCCTCCAACCTGAATGTGGCCTCATCATGACAGTAGAGGAGGCCGTGGACTGACATGTTGGAATAGAAACGGGAAGTGGAATTAAAATGGGTGACCACTGGGAGATCCCGCTCTTTCTGGTGGACGGAGTGTAGGTGCTTGGTGAAGTAGTCTCTGAATCTATGTCAGGTCTCACTGATATACAGGAGGCCATACCAGGAGCACAATAGATGACCCCAACAGACTCACTGCTGAAGTGTCACCTCACTTGGAAGAACTGAATAGTAGTGAGGGAGGAAGTGTAGCACTTGTTCTGCTTGCAGGTATAGGTGTCAGGAGGGACATCAGTGGGGAGGGATGAATGGATAAGGGATTTGCCTAGGGAGTGATCTCTGGGGAAAGGAGAAAGTGTGGGGGAGGGAAAGATGTGCTTGGTGGTGGGATCCCATTGGACATGGCAAAATTTATGGAGAATTATATGCTGGACATGGAGGCTGGTGGGGTGGTAGGTAAGGACGAAGGGAACCCTACCCCTAGTGGGGTGGCAGGATGGTGAGGTGAGGGAAGATGCACAAAATGGAAGAGATACGGTTGAGGGTAGTGCTGATGGTGGAGGCAGGGAAGCCCCTTTCTTTGAAGAAGGAGGACAGCTCCTTCGTCCTGGAATGGAAAACCTCATCCTGAGAGTAGATGCGGCGGAGATGAAGGAATTGAGAGAAGGGGTTGGCATTTTTCAAGTCACAGGGTAGGAAGAGATATAGTCCAGTTAGCTGTGAGAGTCAGTGGGTTTATAATAGATATCAGTATATAAGCTCTCTCCAGATATAGAGGCAGAGAGATCAAGAAAGGGGAGGGAGAAGTTGGAAATGGACACGATAAATTTGAGGGCAGGGTGGAAATTGGAGGCAAAGATAATGGTTAACGAGCTCTGCATGGGTGCAGAAAGCAGCACCAATGCAGTCGTCGATGTAGTGTAGGAAAAGTTTGCAAGCAGAACAAGTGCTACACCTGCCTCTACACCACCTCGCTCACTACCATTCAAGGCCCCAAACAGTCCTTCCGGGTGAGGTGACATTTCACCTGTGCATATGTTGGGGTCAACTACTATATCCAGTGCTCCCGGTGTGGCCTCCTGTACACCAGTGAGACCCAATGTAGATTGGGAGACCACTTTGCTGAGCACCTGTGCTCTGTCCACCAGAAAAAGTGGGATCTCCCAGTGGCTACCCATTTTAATTCCATTTCCCATTCCTATTCCGACATGTCAGTCCATGATCTCCTCTTGTCACAATGAGACAACACTCAGGTTGGAGGAGCCACACCTTATATTCCAGCTGGGTAGCCTCCAACCTAAACATCGATTTCTTGAATTTCCAGAAATGTCCCCCCACCTCTCCTTTATCATTGCCCACTCCCATTTCCCTCTCTCACCTTATCTCCTTACCGGCCTGTCACTTCTCTCTGGTGCACCTCCCCCTCTTCTTTCTTCCATGGCCTTCTGTCCTCTCCTATCAGATTCCCCCTTCTCCAGTCCTGTATCGCTTTCATCAATTGAGGAGTAGGAATTGGAGATCTAAACACAGGAAACTGATGGGCACCATGGTTGGCATGGACTGGTTGGGGTGAAGGGGCTGTTTTCATGCTGTAATGATCTGTGATTCCATGACAGTGTCACCGCAGGATACAACAGAAACCCAGCATTTTACCAGAACGTGCCTGGGCAGGAACGAAACTTGTTTACATTCTCAGGGCTTCCATCCTTGACCATGACCTCAACCTTTGCCTTGATCTGTATTTGACAGTTTGCACACACCCAGAAGCCCAAATAAACCACTCCTTTGTGCACAAAGGCACTACTATAGATCACGATACACAGAAATTTGGTTGAGGGAAGGGCAGGACTGGCAGCTGAATGTTCCAGGGTACAGAAGGTTCGGGCATGACAGAGGTAGGCAGAAAAGAGGAGCGAGTGCAGCTCTTCTGATCAGGGAGAGCATGATGACAACACTCAGGGAGGGTGTCCTGGAGGAATTGGTTCATGAGAATATACAGATAGAACTTAAGGAATGACAAAGGGCGAACATACACAAAATACTGGAGGAACTCAGCAGGTCAGGCAGCATCTATGGAGGAAAATCAACAGTTGACGTTTTGGGCTGAGACCCTTCATCAGGACTAGAAAGGAAGGGGGCAGAAACCAAAATAAGAATGTGTAGGGAGCAAGGGGAGGAGAAGAAGAAGCTGTACGAGCTGGCAGGTGAACCTCCATCATCAAACCTGCAGACGAGGGTGGAGCTGTTGTTGTCTATTTTGCTGACACCAGACGGCATCTTCAAGAAACCTCCTCTCACTTATCCTGCAAACATAACCCGCCCCCCCCATAAGAAACATCAGGCCATTGTCTCCTGCACCATCACCAATCAGATTGACTTTGGAGATCTCCCATCCACTACCACCAAAACCTCATACTGCCCTTACCCCACACTGCTTGAATCTACCTCTTACCCAAGATCCACAAACCTAAATGTCTGAATAGGCCCATTGTCTTTGCCTGCTCCTGCCCCACTGAACTTGTATCCACATACCATAAGACCAAAAGACCATAAGATAAAGGAGCAGAATTAGTCCACTTGACCTTTTGAGTGTGCGTCACCATTTCATCACGGCTGATCCAATTTTCCTCACAGCCCCAGTATCCTGCCTTCTCCCTGTATCCCTTCATGCCCTGACCAATAAGAATCTATCAACCTCTGCCTTAAATATACATAAAGACTTGGTCTCCACAGCTGCCTGTGGCAAAGAATTCCACAGATTCACCACTCTCTGGCTAAAGAAATTCCTCCTCATCTCCATTCTAAAAGGATACCTCTCTATTCTGAGGCTCTCCCACCATAGGAAACACCCTGTCCACATCCACTCTATCAAGGCCTTTTACCATTCAATAGGTCTCAATGAGATCACCCTTCATTCTTCTGAATTCTAGTGAATACAGGCCCAGAGCCATCAAAAGCTCTTCATACAGTGCCTATAAAAAGTATTCTCCCCCCCCCCCCCCCGGAAGTTTTCATGTTTTATGTTTTATTGTTTTACAAAATTGAATCACAGTGGATTTAATTTGGCTTTTTGACACTGATCAACAGAAAAAGACTCTTTCATGTCAAGGTGAAAACAGATCTCTATAAAGTGATCTAAATTAATTACATATATAAAACACAAAATGATTAATTGCATAAGTATTCACCCCCTTCAAGTCAGTATTAGTAGATGCACCTTTGGCAGCAATTAAAGCCTTCAGTCTGCGTGGATAGGTCTCCATCAGCTTTGCACATCTGGACACTGCAATTTTTCCCCATTCTTCTTCATAAAACTGCTCAAGCTCGGTCAGATTACATGGGGATTGTGAATGAACAGCCCTTTTCAAGCAACACACACAAAATATTGGAGGATCTCGGCAGGCCAGGCAGCATCCATGGAGTCCAGCCACAAATTCTTAATTGGATTGAGGTCTGCACTGACTTGGCCACTCCAGGACATTAACTTTGTTGTTTTTAAGCCATTCCTGTATAGCTTTGGCTTTATGCTTGGGGTCATTGCCTTGCTGGAAAACAAATCTTCTGCCAAATCGCAGTTCTCTTGCAGACTGCATCAGAGTTTCCTCTAGATTCCCCTGTAGTTTACTGCATTCATTTTACCCCCTACCTTCACAAGCCTTCCAGGGCCTACTGCTATGAAGCATCCCCACAACATGGTGAAGCCACCACCATGCTTCAGGGTAGGGATGGTGTGTTTTTGATGATGAGCAGTGTTTGGCTTACACCAAACATTGTGTTCAGTCTGATGGCTGAACAGCTCAAGTTTGGTTTCATCAGACCATAGAACCTTCTTCAGCAGACTTCAGAGTCTCCCATATGCCATCTAGCAAACTCTAGCTGAGATTTTATGTGAGTTTTTTTCAACAGTGGCTTTTTCTTTGCCACTCTCCAGTAAAGTTATGATTATTGAAGCACCTAGGCAACAGTTGTTGTCTTTACAGTCTCTCCTATCTCAGCTACTGAAGCTTGTAACTCTTCCAGAGTTGTCATAGGTCTCTTGGTGGCCTCCCTCACTAGCACGGTCACTCAGTTTTTGAGGACGGCCTGCTCTAGGCAGATTTACACCTGTGCCATATTCTTTCCATTTCTTGATGATTGAATTAACTGTACTCCAAGGGATATTCAGTGACATGGAAATTTTTTTGTATCCATCTCCTGACTTGTACTTTTCAATAACCTTTTCACAGAGTTGCTTGGAGTGTTTTTTGTCTTCATGGTGTAGTTTTTGCCAGGATACTGACTCACCAGCAGTAGATTCTAGATTCAGGTGCATTTTTACTACAATCAGTTGAAACACTTTAACAGCACACAGGTCTCCAAAAACAGATCTCCATTTAATTAAATATGTAACTTCTAAAACCAATTGGCTGCACAAGTGATGATTTGGTGTGTCATATTAAAGGAGGTGAATATTTATGCGATCAATTATTTTGTGTGTTATATTTGTAATTAATTTTGATCACTTTGTGGAGATCTGTTTTCACTTTGACACAAAGGAGATTTTTTCTGTTGGTCAGTGTCAAAAAGCCAATTTAAATCCACCATGATTCAATGTTGTCAAACAATAAAACATGAAACATGAAAACTTCAAAAGGGCGGGGGTGGTGAATACTTTTTATAGACACTGTATGACAAGCCATTCAATCCTGGAATCGTTTTCCTTTGAACTCCTTTCAATCCTCTCCAGTTTCAGCACATTCTTTGAAAGATAAGGGTCCCAAAACTGCTCATACTACTCTGTGAGGCCTTGCCAGAGCTTTATAAAGTCTCAATATTACATCTTTGCTTTTATATTCTGTCCTCTTGAAATGAATGCTAACATTGCAATTGCCTTACCACAACCCGCACATTAACCTTTAGGGAATTCTACATAAGGGCTCTCAAGTCTCTTTACACCTCAGTTTTTAAAATTTTTCTCTCCATTTAATAAATAGTCAACTCTTTCATCTCTTCTACCGTATGACCATATACTTCCCAACATTGTACAGTTTTCCATTTGTCACTTCTTTGCCCTTTCTCTTAATCTAAGTCCTTTCATAGCCTCTCTGCTTCCTGAAAACTCCCTGCCATCCATCAATCTTCAATTCATCTGCAAACTTTACAACAATGCCATCAATTCCATTATCCAAATCATTGACATATAATGTAAAAAGAATCAATCCCAATAGAGTCCCCTGTGGAACACCACTAGTCTCCAGCAGCCAACTCAAAAAAGGCTCCCTTTATTCCCTCTCTTTGCTTTCTGCCAATCAGTAATACTGACTCCATTTTGACCCCTTGGTTCAGTGTCTTCTCACCTACATCTGTGACACTTCGCATGCTCGCCATCACTTTAAGCTCCCTGGCCCTGATCACCTTATTTTCACTATGCACATCCGTTCCTCTATTATGGCTCTCTTTTTCTTTACAGACAACAGACCTAACCAGTTCCTCTCCATCACCACCCTCCTGCAGCTGGTAGGACTGGTTCTCACCCTAAACAATTTCGCTTTCAGCTCCTCCCACTTTCTCTGAATCCAAGGTGTATCCATGGGTACTCACCTGGCCTCAAGCTATGCTGACTTTTTCATCAGCTTCATGGATGTTCCAAGCCTACACTGGCAACTGTCCCCAACTCTTTCTGTGCTACATTGATGACTGCATTGGTGCTGCTTTCTGCTGCTTGTCAATTTCATCAACTTTGCTTCCAACTTCCAGTCTGCCCTCAGAGTCACTTGGTCCACATCTGACACCTCTCTCCTATTTCTTGATCTCTCCATTTCTATCCTGGAGACAGACTATCCACTGTCATCTTTTACAAGCCTACTGACTCTCACTGCTATCTTAACTAGATCTCTTTCCACTGGAAAAATTGTATTCCCTCCTCTCATTTCCTCCATCTCTGCCACATCTGTTCTCAGGATTAGGATTTCCATTCCAGAACATCTGAGAATGTGTGTTATGTGTAATACTGTGCTTTATACTCTAGTTTGGAGAAACATTGTCTTGTTTCTATATACATTTTATGTTTATAATATAAATATATTTAGCTAAATTACAATAAATTTTACTTGACTTGATTTGATATCCTTTTTTAAAAGAACTGCTTTTTCCTTTCACCACCATTTATGCTCTCCTTATCAGTATCTCCCCCATTTCCCCCACATCTGTCTTCACCCCATCCCCCCACCATTGCAACAAGGATAGAGTTCCCCTTGCCTTCACTTGAAGCCTCCATATCCAGCATACCATTCTTGATAACTTCCACCATTTCCAACAGGACTCTACATCTTTCACTCCCCACTCCACCCCACTGCTTTCCGCAGGGGTTGTTCTCTAAGTGACTCCCTTGTTTGTTTATCCCTTACCAATGATCTCCCTCCTGGCTCCTATCCCTGCAAGTGTGACAAACACTACACCTGACCATATGCCTCCTCCCTGACCATCATTCAGGGTCTCAAATAGATCTCCCAGCTGAGAAAACCCTTCACCTGAGTGAGTGTCAGGGTCATCTACTCTACCTGGTGCTCCCAGTGCAGCCTTCTCTACATTTAAGAGATCCTATGTAGACTGGGGAACCATCTTGTCGAGCACCTTCACTCTGTTTGCCACAAAAGACATGATCTCCCATCTCAAATCAACTTCCCATTTCAACAACAACATGTCTGTCCTTAGTCTCTACTACTGCCATGATGAGGCCAAACTCAGGTTGGAGGAGCAACACCTTATATTCCGTCTGGGTAGCTTCCAACCTGATGACATAAATATCGATTTCTCCAAGTTCTGGTAATCACACCCCTCTATTTCCATTCTCCCTTCCTTCAATTCTTTTCTCAATTTCCATTCCCCATTTTGGATACCCTTTCACCCCAAATGGAATTTAATCCTAATGTGAGGAAATGCAATTTGGAACAGCAAATACTAACAGTATGAATGGTGGAACCTCAGTGGTATTGATATGCAGAGGGATCTTGGGATGCAAATTCACAGTTCCCATTAATGGCGATGTAGGTGGATAGGGTACAGAGGAAGTTAATCAGGCTGCTTATTTCCAGAAGCATCATGTATAAGGGTTGGGATGTCATGTTGTAGTTGTACAAAACATTTTTCAAGCTCACTTGGAGTATTGTGTCTAGTTCTGGTCACTGTGCCATATAAAGACGGTAGAAGAAATTCACCAGGATGTTGCCTGGAATAGAGATTATAAACAGAGATTGGATAGGATTGGTTTATTCTCACTTTAAGAGGCTGAGGAGTGACCTTATAGAGATTTCCAAAACTATGAGATGCATAGATGGAATAGTCTTTTTCTTAGTGTCAGGGATTTTAAAACTGCAGGGCACATGTTTAAGCGTGAAGAATTTTAGAAGATCTGAGGAGAAAGTTTTTGCACACAGAGGATGGTGGGTATATGGAATGGGTGACCAGAGGAAGTGGTGGAGGAGGGGATAATTTCAATGTTTAAAAGGTATTTGGAAAGGACAAGAATACAGGAGAGAAATACCAGCTTAATGCAGACAAACAAGAAGAGAATTGAGAAGTATTGAGGTCAGTATGGAAAAGTTGGGCTGAAAGATCCCATTTCCCTGCTGTACAATTCCATGATTCTGTGAACTTACCAACCTTCAAATGATTTGGTCATTCTGATAAATGTAAAGTCACTAGAACATAAAACAGAACAACCCTGTCACAATGTTGTGTCAGACAAATAAAACCAGGAATTATTCGCCCAACTAATCTAATCCCTTCAGCCTGCGCAATGTCCATATCTCTCCATTCTCTGCACATCCATGTGTCTATGTAAAAACCTCCTCAAAATGGCCCCCCTCCACCATCTTGGCAGCGCATTCCAGGCACCTACACCACAACACCTGAAAAACTTGCCACACATATCTCCACAAGACCATCAGACATAGGAGCAGAATGAGACCATTTGGCCCATTGAGTCTGTTCCGCCATTCCACTATTCTCCTGCCTGCTCCCTGTAACCTTTGATAGTCTCACTAATCAGCCTCCGCTTTAAATATACCAAATGACTTGACCTCCACAGTTGTCTGTGGCAATGAATTCTACCGATTCACCATTCTCTGGCTGAAGAAATTCCTCTTCATCTCTGTTCCACTCTGATTTGGAAAAGCAGGGTAGCACTGTGAGGATCATGCTTTTTGATTTCTCAAGTGCCTTCAATACCATACAGCCCTCATTGCTGGGGGTAAAGCTCCGTTCAATGCAGATTGGCACTTCCATTGTATCCAGGATAATGGACAACCTGAATGGAAGACTACAGTATGAGCAATTTCAGTGCTGTGTGTCAGACATGGCTATAAGGAGCACTGAGGTCCCACAGGGGACTGTATTGGCTCCTTCACTGTTTACCCTGTATACCTCAGACTTTAGATACAACACTGAGCCATGTCATCTGCAGAAATTCTCTGATAACTCAGCAATAGTTGGGTGTATAAAGGGAGAATGGGAGGATGAATACGGGGACCTGGTTGATGACTTTGTCAAATGGTGCAAGCTGAATCATCTGCACTTGAGGAAGACCAAGTCTGCATTGTTCCCTGTTACTATTGATGGTGAGGACATGGATGTGGTGAGGACTTTCAAGTACTTCGGGGTGCATCTGGGTGACAGACTCGAGTGGAGCACCAACACAGAGGCTGTGTACAAGAACAGCCAGAGTTGCCTCTACTTCCGGAGGAGACTGAGGTCCTTTGGAATGTGCAGGCCTCTCCTTCACATGTTCTGCCAGTCTGTTGTTGCCAGTACAATCTCCTATGTGGTGGTGTGCTGGGGCAATGGCACCAACATGGGTGATACCAACAGGCTCAATAAACTGATTAGAAAGGCTGGCTCTATTATAGGAGTTAAACTGGACACACTGGAGGCTGTGGTAGAACAAAGGACCCTACGGAAAAACCTGGCAATTCTGGACAATGTTTCTCACCCTCTGCATGTCATCTTGGCTGAACAGAGGAGCACTTTCAGTAACAGACTGAGACAGCTGCACTGCTCCCAGTAGCGCAACATGAGGCCATTCTTACCCTCGGCTATCAGACTCTATAATGAGTCAACCTATAGCTGGGGAAATGACGACACCCTCCTGTTAGACTGTTTGAGGTAACTTATTTTTTATTCTTTCTTACTTCTCTTCTAATACTAATATCTGTGCATGCGTAATATGACAGTGACACTGTCATTTCCTTTGGGTCAATAGAGTATCGAACTATCTAAAGGGATATCCTTCCATTCTGGGGCTGTGCCCTCTAGGTCCAGACTCCCCCACTATAGGAAACATCCTTTCCAGAACCACTCCATCTTGACCTTTCAATATTTGAAAGATTTGAAAGAGATCCCCCCCCCGCATTATTTGAAACTCCAGTGAGTATAGGCCAGAGCCATCAAACCTCCTCATACATTAACCCTTTGATTCCCAGGATCATTCTCATGAAATTCCTCTGGATATCCTCTCCAATGCAAGCACTAATTTTCTTAGAAAGGGGCCCAAAGTTGCACACAATACTCCTAGTGCGGACTGATCAATGCCTTATAAATCCTCAGCATCACATCCTTGCTCTTATATTCTAGTCTTCTTGAAATGAATGCTAACATCGCAAATGCCTTCCTTACCACAGTCTCAACGTGCAAGTTAACCGTTAGGGAATCCTGCACGAGAACTCCCAAGTCCCTTTGCATCTTTTATTTCCGAAATTCCTTCCCACTTAGAAAACAGTCTGTGACTCTATTCATTCTACCAAAACTGTACTGCATCTGTCACTTTTTTGCCTATTCTCTCAATCTGTCTCAGTCCTCCAGCGGATTCCCTGCTTCCTCAACACTACCTACCCCTCCATTTACCTTTGTATCATTCACAAACTTGGCTACAAAGCCATCAATTCTATCATCCAAATTAGTGACATATAACCACCCACATTTTCATCCAAGTCATTACGTATATCAGAAACAGCAGCAGTCCTGAAGAGCACAACTGGTCATAGACTTCCAGCGGGAATAAGTCCCTTCAGCCAATACCCTCTGTCTATTCTGGGCAAGTCAATTCTGAATCCAAACGACAAAGTCACTGTGGGTTCCATGTATTTTAATCTTTTGGATGAGCCTCCCATGAAGGAGTTTGTCAAATGCCTCACTAAAGTCCACAATCATTGACCTGAAACATTACTGCTCTCAGAGATTCTTCCATCACTTCTATTTATACTTTACACACATTTGCCCAATAACTATTACTCAGTCAGATGCAAGGCAGCAGTTCAGACCTGGTTTGGCTATATTGGCAGCCTTGGCATTTCTGATAAATTGCATGAGTCTTAGTTCTTGGGTGGAACAGATGGAGGTTTCCTTCAGGGCAATTAATAACTTTGAAGTTGAGGTCAAAAATCTGCCCTCTCAAAACAAGAGCATATACTTTATACTTTATTGTCGCCAAACAATTGATACTAGAATGGACAATCTAGCGAATATTTGATTCTGCGCTTCCTGCTCCCTGGATTATAAATTGATAGTAAATATTAAAATATTAAAAATTTAAATTATAAATCATAAATAGAAAATATGAAAATGGAAAGTAAGGTAGCGCAAAAAAACCGAGAGGCAGGTCTGGATATTTGGAGGGTACAGCCCAGATCCGGGTCAGGATCTGTTCAGCAGTCTTATCACAGTTGGAAAGAAGCTGTTCCCAAATCTTGCCGTACCAGTCTTCAAGCTCCTGAGCCTTCTCCCACAGGGAAGAGGGACAAAAAGTGTGTTGGCTGGGTGGGTCGTGTCCTTGATTATCCTGGCAGCACTGCTCCGACAGTGTGTGGTGTAAAGTGAGTCCAAGGACGGAAGATTGGCTTGTGTGATGTGCTGCGCCATGTTCACGATCTTCTGCAGCTTCTTCCGGCCTTGGACAGGACAACTTCCATACCAGGTTGTGATGCACCCTAGAAGAATGCTTTCTACGGTGCATCTATAAAAATTAGTGAGGGTTTTAGGGGACAGGCCAAATTTCTTTAGTTTTCTCAGGAAGTAAAGGCACTGGTGGGCCTTCTTGGCAGTGGACTCTGCTTGGTTGGACCAAGCCAGGTCATTTGTGATATTGACCCCAAGGAACTTAAAGCTTTTGACCTGTTCCACTTGTGCACCACCGATGTAAATTGGGTTGTGCGGTCCGCTACTCCTTCTGAAGTCAACAACCAATTCCTTCGTCTTGCTGACGTTGAGGGATAGGTTATTTTCTTCGCACGATGCCACCAGGTTCTTAATTTCCTCTCTGTGCTCAAACTCATCATTACCTGAGATGAGGCCTACAATTGTTGTGACATCAGCAAACTTATATATTGAGTTTGCTGGAAACTTGGCTATATAATCATGGGTGTACAGTGAGTACAGCAGGGGGCTGAGTACACGGCCTTGTGGGGCACCAGTGCTCAGAGTGATTGTAGAGGAGAGCTTGTCCCCTATTTTTACAGCTTGGGTCCTGTCTGTGAGGAAGTTGAAGATCCAGCTGCAGATCTGAGTGCTAAGGCCCAGGTTCCGGAGCTTTGGAATCAGTTTATTTGGAATGATGGTATTAAAGGCAGAGCTGTAGTCAATGAAAAGGAGCCTTACGTATGCATCTTTATTCTCCAAGTGTTCTAAGGAGGAATGTAGGGCCAGAGAGATGGCATCTGCCGTTGACCTGTTGCTCCGGTAGGCGAATTGCAAAGCGTCGAGGTTGACCGGTAGGCTGTGGTTGATGTGTGCCATAACCAATCTCTCAAAGCACTTCATAGCAATTGACATCAGAGCCACAGGTCGATAGTCATTCAGGCATGCCACCTTGCTCTTCTTCGGCACTGGGATAATCGTTGCCTTCTTAAAACACGAGAGGATCTTAGACTGAAGCAAGGAGCAGTTGAAGATGTCAGCAAACACTCCAGCTAGCTCGCTTGCACAGGCCCGGAGAACCCGTCCTGGGACGCCATCTGGGCCCGTCGCCTTCCTTGGATTTATCTTCAGGAAGGCCCTCTAACATCCTCCTCGGTGACGATGAATCTCGATGCCACCAGGTCCGGTTCATCCGGAGGGAGCGGGACGCTCCTCTTCTGTTCGAATCTTGCATAGAATACGTTAAGTTCGTCAGGAAGAGAAGCACCACAGTTATTGATATTCCCAGCCTTTCCTTTGCACCCAGTGATCTCATTTAGACCCTGGCATAGTCTACTGGCATCCCTCTGGTTAGCCTGGGCTTCCAACTTGGCTCGATATTGCCTCTTGGTGCCCTTAATGGCTTTCCGGAGTTCACGCCTGGATTCCGTGTAGCGACTGGTATCCCCGGACCTAAAAGCCACAGCTCTAGCCTTTAAAAGTGACTTGACCTCATAATTCATCTAAGGTTTCCAGTTAGGGAATACCCGGATTGTCTTGTGAGACATACAGTCTTCCGTGCATTTCCAGATAAAGTCCATGACAGCTGAGGCATACTCATCGAGGTTAGCTGCTGAGTCCTTGAATACTAACCAGTCCACCGATTCAAAGCAGTCACGGAGGACCTCATCCGTTTCCTCCGTCCAACGCAACACTACTTTATATATACAAATAGATAAGAATAATCTTATTTAAAGAGATGGGTCTGGATTACACTTGGCACTTTGGGAGATTTTATAACAAGAAAAGAATGAATAGGTTAGGACTTTATTCCTTGGAGTGTAGAAGATTGAGAGGAGATTTGACAGAGGTATACAAAAGCAGAAAGGATAGCAAATACGATGCTCAAGGTGTTGTATCTGAATGTGCGTAGTATAAGAAATAAGGTGGATGATCCTGTTGCACTATTACAGATTGCCAGGTATGATGTTGTGGCCATCACTGAATCGTGCCTGAAGGATGGTTGTAGTTGGGAGCTGAATGTCCAAGGTTACACGTTGTATCAGAGGGATAGGAAGGTAGGCAGAGGGGGTGGTGTGCTTCTACTGGTAAAGAATGGCATCAAATCAGTAGAAAGATGTGACACAGTATCAGAAGATGTTGAATCCTTGTGGGTTGAGTTAAGAAACTGCCAGGGTAAAAGGTCGTTGATGACAGTTATATACAGGCCTCCCAACAGTGGCTGGGAAGTGGACCACAGATTACAACAGGAAATAGAAAAGGCGAGTCAAAAGGGCAATGTTGTGGTAGTCATGAGAGATTTTAAAATGCAGGTCGATTGGGAAAATCATGTTGGTAATGGATCTCAAGAGAGTGAGTTTGTTGAATGCCTAAGAGATGGCTTTTTAGAGCAGTTTGTCGTTGAGCCTATGAGGGGGTCAACTATACAGGATTGGGTGTTATGTAATGAACCAGAGGCGATTAGGGAGCTTAAGGTAAAAGAACCCTTAATATGATTGAGTTCAACTTGAAAATTGATGGGGAGAAAGCAAAGTCTGATGTAGCAGTATTTCAGTGGAGTAAAGGAAATTACAGTGGTATGAGAGAGGAGTTGGCCAAAGTATATTGGAAGGAGCTGCTGGCAGGGATGACAGCAGAGCAGCAATGGCGTGAGTTTCTGGGAAAAATGAGGAAGGTACAGGACCAAAGAATTGATCCACTTGACCCGAAACAGGAGTGCGTGGGCCATGGCAGTCAAAGCTCAAACTGGGCACGGCACCTGATGATGATGATGATGATGACAGGACATATGAAAACCAAAAATGAAGAAATACTCAGATGATAAAATAGTACAACCATGACTGACAAGGGAAGTAAACGCTATCGTAAAAGCAAAAGAAAGGGCATACAACAAAGCAAAAATTAGTGGGCAGATAGAGGATTGGGAAGCTTTTAAAAACCTACAGAGAGCAATTAAAAAATCATTAGAAGGGAAAAGATAAAATATGAAAGCAAACTAGCAAATAATATCAAAGCGGATAATAAAAGTTTTTTCAAGTATTTTAAAAATAAAAGAGAAATGAGAATGGACATAGGACCGCTAGAAAATGAGACAGGAGAAATAATGACGGGGGACAAGGAGGTGGCTGATGAGCTAAACAAGTATTTTGCATCAGTCTTCACTGTAGAAGACACTAGCAGTATGCCTGATGTTATAGTGTGTGAAGGAAGAGAAATGGGCACAGTTACTATTACAAAAGAGAAGGTGCTCAAAAAGCTAAAGGATCTAAAGGTACATAAGTCACACGGACCAGATGAACTGCACCCTAGGGTTCTGAAAGAGGTAGCGTTAGAGATTGTGGTGGCATTAGAAATGATCTTTCAAAAATCATTGGACTCTGGCATGGTGCCAGAGGACTGAAAAAAATGCAAATGTCACTCCATGCTTTAAGAAAGGGAGAAGGCAGCAGAAAGGAAATTATAGACCAGTTAGCCTGACCTCAGTGGTTGGGAAGATGTTGGAGTCAATTGTTAAGGATGAGGTGATGGAGTACTTGGTGACACAGGACAAGATAATACAAAGTCAGCATGGTTTCCTTTAGGATAGATAAAGGGGATGCAGTGGATGTTGTATATTTGGACTTTCAGAAGGCCTTTGACATGTGCCACACATGAAGCTGCTTAGCAAATTAAGAGCTCATGGTATTACAGGAAAGTTACTAACATGGCCTTTTCTCCTTGGAGCAACGTAGAATGAGAGGTGTACAAGAGAGGCATTGAGCGTGTGGATAGTCAGAGGCTTTTTCCCAGGGCTGAAGTGGCTAACACGAGAGGGCACAGATTTAAGGTGCTTGGAAGTAGGCACAGAGGAGATGTCAGGGGTAAGTTTTTTACGCAGAGAGTGGTGAGTGCGTGGAATGGGTTGCCGGCGACGGTGGTGGAGGCAGATACAATAGAGTCTTTTAAGCGGATCCTGGATAGGTACATGGAACTTAGAAAAATAGAGGGCTATGGGAAACCCTAGGTAATTTCTAAAGTAAGTACATTTGGCACAGTATTGTGGGCTGAAGGGCCTGTATTGTGCTGTAGTTTTTCTATGTTTCTATTTCTATCATTCGCTAATTGGTAGGAGGCAGTGAGTGGGTATAACAGAACATAAGACCATAAGAAATAGGAGCAGAAGTAGACCATTCCTCTGGGGAAGTTGGAGAATAAATGTGGAAAGGATGTGTCCCATGGTGGGAGAGTCTAGGACAAGAGGGCACAGCCTCAGGATAGAGGGGCACCCTTTCAAAACAGAGATGCAGAGAAATTTCTTTAGCCAAAGGGTAGTGAATCTGTGGAATTTGTTGCCACATGCAGCTGTGGAGGCCAGGTCATTGGGTGTATTTAAGGCGAGATTGATCGATTCTTGATTGGACATGGCATCAAAGGTTATAGGGAGAAGGCTGGGAACTGGGGTTGAGGAGGAGAACAAAAAGGATCAACCATGATTGAATGGCGGAGCAGACTCCATGGGCCAGATGGCCTAATTGGGCTCCTATGTCTTATGGTCTAAAATTATAAGGGGTATAGATAGGGTAAATGCAAGCAGGCTTTTTCCACCAAGGTTGGGTGGGACTAGAGGTCATGGCTTAAGGTGAAAGGTGAAAAGTTTAAGGGGAAGATGAGGGGAAACTTCTTCACTTAGAGGGTTGTGAGTGTGTGGAACGAGCTCCCAGCACAAGTGGTGCATGAAAGCTTGACTTCAATATTTAAGAGAAGCTTGGATAGGTACATGGATGGTAGGGGTATGGAGGGCTGTGGTCCCAGTGCAGGTCGATGGGAGCAGGCAGTTTAAATGGCTCAGCATGGATAGTTGGGGCAAAAGGCCTGTTTCTGTGCTGTACTCTTCTATGGCTCCATAATGTACAGTCGAGCACAGGAAGAAGCCCTTCGAACCATGATGCTGTGGAAAGTGGTCCCAATGGAAGGTAGAAAGCAGTGGGAGGGGAGATGATGGGAAGATTTTGCAGCTGGCAGAAAAGCTGAAAAGCAGCACTGGGGTAAAGGGTGAAAGTCAGGGAACTCTCTGTCTGTTCTGCCTGGGAAAGGGACGGTGACTGCAGACATATGGGAAATGATGTTTGGGTTAAAACCTTGCACTATTCCCGATGCAGTTTCGATCCAAAATGTCAAATATCCCTCCATTTCACCATTCCTAGCATCTCCAGTCTTTTGCATCTCCTCTGGCTGTGGTATCGAGACTTCTGTAAGGGCATGTGGGGGGAAAGAAACCAAGTTAATAATACAGATGGATAAACTTACACTAGAACTAGCTGGTAAAAAATAAATGTAGAGAGTGAGCTTGTCGAAGGCTGCAAAAATACAAAGAAAATAAGCAGATTTGAGTTAAAAGGAAAAATGTTTAATTTTTTTGATATTTGGGCATCACTGGTAAACTCAGCATTTACTGTTTGTCCCTACAGGTGACACAGGCGGACAAGAAGGTGCAGTAGGCATTTGGAACATTTGCCTTCATTGGCCAGGATACTGAGAGCAGGATTTGGGACATTATGATGTACATTTAGAGTACTGCATTCAGTTCTGAGTGTTCTGGGGCAGTAAGGACGTCATTAACCTAAAAAGGATGCAAGAAAGTTTCACAAGGATGTTACCGGGACTGGAGCTTTGAATATAAGGGGAGTGTGGACAGACAGTGGGACTACTTTTCCTAGGAATATAGAAAGCTAAGGGGAGATCTAATGAACATTTATAAAAACACAAATGGTGTTGTAAAGGCGAACGTCAAAGATGCCTTTGACAAAGTACCGCATGAAAGCTTGTCCAGGAGGGTCAAGTGCTGGCATTCAGGATGAAGTAGAGCATTGGATTCAATGCTAGCTTAGCATGAGGAATCAAAGAGTGAAAGTAGGTGGTTGCCTCTCTGACTGTAGTGGTGTACTGCAGGCATTGGTGTTGGGTCTGTTATTGTTTGTTATCTATACTAGTAATTGATGTGATAATGTGGTAAACTGGATCAACAAAATTGTGGATGACACCAAGACTGGGGGAGTAGTGGACAGTGAGGAAGGCTATTAAAGCTTGCAAAACCATCCGCACCAGCTGGAAAAGTGGGCTGAAAAATAATAGATTGAATTTAATGCAGAGAAGTGTGAGGTGTTATACTAGGAGAACAAACCAGGGCAGGACTTACACAGTAGGGTGGAGGACATGGGGAGTGTGTTTTTCTCCCCGTTTAGATAATAATCTGCCTTTGTTCCGGTTACCAAAATGCATTATAAGACCATAAGATATAGGAGCAGAAGCAGGCTATTTGGCCCATTGAGTCCTCTCCACCATTCAATCATGGGCTGATTCAATTCTTCCAGTCATCCCCACTCCCCCGCCTTCACCCCATACCTTTGATGCTCTGACTAATCAAGAACCTATCTATCTCTGTCTTAAATACACCCAATAACTTGGCCTCCACAGCCGCCTATGGCAACAAATTCCACAGAGCTACCACCCTCTGACTAAAGTCATTTCTCTGCATCTCTGTTCTAAATGGTCGTCCTGCATTCCAGAAGTTGTGCCCTCTTGTCCTAGACTCCCCTACCATATGACTCCCATACCAGGTCCCTTTGTCCAACCACACTCTCCAGTGCCCTAACCCTCATCACGTAAGCCTGACCCTGGTTTGTTCCCCCAAACTATAACACCTCAACTTCTCTGCATGATAAATGCTTTATCATACATTTCCCAACACTCTATTCCAACTAATTTGCAAGGGGGATGGGACCCAGAGCGATAGAGCAGTGAAAGAAGTGCATGGAGTAAAGCCAGATCTAACATACAGAGAGGCTTTGAGGAAAGAGAAGCAGAATAAACGGTGTAAAGACAGTAAGGTAGAAGGGCTGAAATGTGTGTACCTCAATGCAAGAAGCATCAGGAACAAAGGTGATGAACTGAGAGCTTGGATACATACATGGAATTATGATGTAGTGGCCATTACAGAGACTTGGCTGGCACCAGGGCAGGAATGGATTCTCGATATTCCTGGATTTCAGTGCTTTAAAAGGGATAGAGCGGGGAAAGGGGAGGAGGGGTGGCATTACTGGTCAGGGATACTATTACAGCTACAGAAAGGGTGGGTAATGTAGCAGGATCCTCTTTTGAGTCAGTATGGGTGGAAGTCAGGAACAGGAAGGGAGCAGTTACTCTATTGGGAGTATTCTATAGGCCCCCAGGTAGCAGCAGAGATACGGAGGAGCAGATTGGGAGGCAGATTTTGGAAAGGTGCAAAAATAACAGGGTTGTTATCATGAGTGACTTTAACTTCCCTAATATTGATTGGCACCGATTAGTTCCAAGGGTTTAGATGGGGCAGAGTTTGTTAAGTGTGTCCAGGACGAATTCCTGTCACAGTATGTGGGCAGGCCGACTAGGGGGAATGCCGTACTAGATCTAGTATTAGGTAACGAACTGCTACTCTGCCCTCATATTTCATCTTTTCCCTTCTTATAGCTTTTTTAGTTGCCTTTTATTGGATTTCAAAAGCTTCCCAATCATCCAACTTCTCAATCATTTTTGCTACCTTATATGCCCTTTCAATAGCTTTTATGCAGTCCTTAACTTCCCCCTTGTCAGCCACGGTTGCCATTTGAGAACTTCTTCCCCTGGGAGACATTCCTATCCTATCCTTTGTGAACTATTCCTAGAAACTCCAGCTGTCTCAGCTCTGCCGTCACTCCCACCAGTATCTTCCTGTAATTCACCTGGGGAAGCTCCTCTCTCATGCCTCTGTAATTCCCTTTGTTCATTGTGATGCTGATACATGTGACATGCTGCTCCCTCTCAAACTGCAGTATGAATACAATCATATCATGATCACTGCCTCATAAGGATTCCTTTACATTAAGCTCCCTAATAAGATCTGGGTTATTACACAACACCCAATCTAAGGTGGCCTTTCCCCAAGTAGGATTAAGCACAACATTCTCTGACCCTGCATCACCTCTTTCTGGAGATGTAATTCTGTCTCTTACCAACAGAGCCACACCACTGCCTATGCCTTCCTGCCTGTCCTTTCAATACAAAGCATATCCTTTCATATTAAGCCCCCAACTATGGCCTCCTTTCAGCCACGACTCAGTGATGCCCACAATGTCATACCAACCAATCTCTAATTGCGCCACGAGATTGTCCACGTTATTCCGAATGCTGTGCTCATTTAAATACAGCACCTTCAGTCTTGCATTCTTTGCCCTTTCGAGTTTTGTCTCTGTGGAACAATTTAACTCTTTGCTCTGTCTGCATTTGTACCCAATTATTGGCTTGTCCTTCCTAACATTCATGTTACACCCATCATCTACCTGTAAACCTGCTGCTTCATCCTCAGCTCTATCATACTAGTTTCCATTCCCTGTCATATTAGCTCCAGTAAACCTGCCTGCAAGGATATTTGACCCCTTGGACTCAAGTGCAACCCGCCCCTTTTGTACAGGTCAAACCAGCCCCAGAAGAGTTCCAGAAATCTGAATCCCTGCTCCCTGCTCCAATTGTTCAGCCTCACAATTATCTGCCCCCTCATTCTATTTTTATCCTCACTGTCACATGGTACAGCAGCAATTACTACCCTTGAGCTCCTTCTTCTCAGCTTCCTTCCTAACTCCCTGTATTCTTTTTCAGGACCTCCTCCCTTTCTATACCCACGTCATTGGTACCAATATGTACCGTGACTTCTGGCTGCTCACCCTCCCTTTACAAGAGATCATGGACACATTCAGAAACATCATGGACCCTGGTACTCGGGAGGCAAACTACCATCCATGTTCCTTTATGTAGAAGTTTATGTAGTTGTTACGTAGAAGTTGTATAAGACAGTGGTGAGGCCCATTGTATTCAGTTCTGGTCACCTATCAACAGGAAAAATATTTTGAACTTTGAATAAGTTTGAAAGAGTGCTGAGAAAATTTACAAGGATATTGCTGGGACTTGAGGACTTCAGTTATAGGGAATGGTTGAATAGGTTAGGACCTTATTTCCTGGAATGCAAGAGAATGAGAGGAGATTTGATAGAGGTATACAAAATATGGGTGGCAGAGTGGAGGTAACATCTCTACCAGAGGAGGTGTAAGGCGCTCCTTTCCTGCACTAGCCTTCAGGTCACTCTGGGGCAAGGTGTAGCACCTGCTTGGCCGCCCAGTCGAGCTCATGTGAAGCCATGGGGGCAGGTGGTGGATGGTCGTCTCAGCAGCTGGTGCATATCACAAGTCCTGGTTATGTGACCACTGACGCCAGGCAGCCACTCTCTGAAGAGTATTGATAATGGCTTGTATCACCTATCTCATAAAGATGGTGCCCAGAAGAAACTAATGGCAAATCACTTCTGTCGCAGAATTTGCCAAGAACAGTTATGATCATGGAAAGATTTCACTCAGAGGGTGACGTTAGAGTGGAACTAGCTACTAGCGGAGGTGACAGATGCAGCTTCATTGTAACACTGAGAAGAATCCTGGATAAGTACATGCATGTGCGGGGTATGGAGGGCTATGGTATAGGTGCGGACAGATAGCAGTAGGCAGAAGGTCAGGCTCGCACAAACTAGGTGGGGCTAAGGTCCTGTTTCTGTGCTATAGTGCTCTACATTTCTACGAATGGTCACTGCGGTAAAGGAGTCTCGAGCTAGAGGGCATAGATTTAAGATGAAGGAGGAAAGATTTTACAGGGACTGGAGTGTAATGCCAGAGGCAGGTACTGTATAATTACAACATTTAAAAGGCAGGAGGACAGTGTCGTGGTTAGGAAAGGCTTAGAGGGATTAGAGCCAAATGAGACCATCTGCTATCAGCATTAACAGTTTGGGCTGAGGGCTGTATAACTCTATGTGTTCCACAGTAGTGAGCTTTGACCACATGGATTAACTATTCAGGTAATTGCAATGACAACACTCATCTTTAGTAGATCACAAGTCTGAAGCTCTCAACCTGACTGTTTCGAGGGAAGAAGATGGATCCTGTTTGTGCCTCTAAATTTATTTTACTTTACTTTATTTTATTTTATTTTATTTACCAATACAGCTGGACTAGGCCCTTCTGGCCCTTTGAGCCATGCTGAGCAACTTCCAACAAATTTGATTAACTCTAATCTAATTACCGAATTACAATGACCAATTAACCTGCCCAGTAAATCTTTGGATTGTGGGAGGAAACCTGAGCACCTGGGAAAACCCATGCATTCCACAGGGAGGATGAACAGACTCCTTACAGAACTCCAAACTCCAAAATGCCCTGAGCTGTAATAGCGTCACATTGACCACTACGTTGCTGTGGCGCCTATATGCGAAAACTGACCCCAATATTTCTAAAAATAGGGTGATAGCTTGAACAAGGTCAGTCTGAGATGAAGAATGATTTCCCTTTTTACTAAATGAGAATGTTCTGACATTCATAATGTTTTTTACTGCCGTTTAGCTTGCTCATTCTGACAGTTCTGTGTCCTTCTCCTCTGCCTCCTTCTCTGGGACGGCCCACACTCTGGAGAGCAAACCTACATTCTGTAAAAGAGCAGCCATTTGTCAGCTCAGTCTTGACAGAACAAGAACACTTCCTGTACACGAATACTCTACAGTGCTCACAACCAATTACCTTTGCAAAACTTCATGATTTCTTTGCTGTGTTTAGACTTTACACAAAATAATGTTTATCTTCCCACTTAACTTTCCTTGTCCCAGTGATTTTCCTTGATGGTTTGAAAGAGTCTCACAGCATAGAAACAGGCCCTTCAGCCCAATAGGTCCATGATAACCAAGACTCCCATCTATTTGCCTGCGTTTGGCTCATATTCCTCGAAGTCTTTCTTATCCATGTACCTGCCCCAACCACTTCCTCTAGCAGCTCATTCCACCTACTGGCCACACTCTGGTTGAAAACAATTGCCCTTCTGGTTTCAATTAAATCTCTCACCTCCCAACCTTAAACCTGTGCCCTCCAGTTCTTGAATCAACAACACCAGGAAAAAGGATTGCATATTCACTCTATCTCAGCCACTCATGATTTTATACACCTTTGTTCGATCACACCTCATTCTCCTATGTTCTAATGAACAAATTCACCTGCTCAACCTTTCTCCGTAACTTAGTCCTCAATTCCTAGCAACAACCTAGTAAATATCAATTGCACTCTTCCCAGTTTAATGGTGTCTTTCCTATAACAGGACCAAAACTCAACACAATATTCCAAATTATGCCTCACCAACGTCTTGTATGACTGCAGTATAACATCCCAACTTCCATACTCAACGCCTTGACTGATGAAGGCCAGCATTCCAAAACTCTCTTCATCATCTTGTGTACTGCTGATGCCATTTTCAGGGAACATTATACAGTATTTGTACTCCGAGGTTCTACAACATTCCGCAAAGGCCTACCGTTCACTGTGAAACTCCTACCCTCTATTTGACAACACTCCCCGGAGCCCTGCCATTCAACTGTGAAACTACTATCCTCTGTTTGACAACACTCCCCAGAGCCCTGCCATTCAACTGTGAAACTCCTACCTCTGTTTGACAACACTCCCCAGAGCCCTGCCATTCAACTGTGAAACTACTATCCTCTGTTTGACAACACTCCCCAGAGCCCTGCCATTCAACTGTGAAACTCCTACCCTCTGTTTGACAACACTCCCCAGAGCCCTGCCATTCAGTGTGAAACTCCTACCCTCTGTTTGACAACACTCCCCAGAGCCCTGCCATTCAACTGTGAAACACCTACCCTCTGTTTGACAACACTCCCCAGAGCCCTGCCATTCAGTGTGAAACTCCTATCCTCTGTTTGACAACACTCCCCAGAGCCCTGCCATTCAGTGTGAAACTCCTACCCTCTGTTTGACAACACTCCCCAGAGCATTACCATTCACTGTGAAACTCCTACCCTCTGTTTGACAACACTCCCCAGAGCCTTACCATTCAACTGTGAAACTCCTACCCTCTGTTTGACAACACTCCCCAGAGCCCTGCCATTCAACTGTGAAACACCTACCCTCTGTTTGACAACACTCCCCAGAGCCCTGCCATTCACTGTGAAACTCCTACCCTCTGTTTGGCAACACTCCCCAGAGCCCTGCCATTCAACTGTGAAACACCTACCCTCTGTTTGACAACACTCCCCAGAGTCCTGCCATTCACTGTGAAACTCCTACCCTCTGTTTGGCAACACTCCCCAGAGCCCTGCCATTCAGTGTGAAACTCCTACCCTCTGTTTGACAACACTCCCCAGAGCCCTGCCATTCAGTGTGAAACTCCTACCCTCTGTTTGACAACACTCCCCAGAGCCCTGCCATTCACTGTGAAACTCCTACCCTCTGTTTGACAACACTCCCCAGAGCCCTGCCATTCAACTGTGAAACTCCTACCCTCTGTTTGACAACACTCCCCAGAGCCCTGCCATTCAGTGTGAAACTCCTATCCTCTGTTTGACAACACTCCCCAGAGCCCTGCCATTGATTGTGAAACTCCTACCCTCTGCTTGACAACACTCCCCAGAGCCCTGCCATTCAACTGTGAAACTCCTACCCTCTGTTTGACAACACTCCCCAGAGCCCTGCCATTCAGTGTGAAACTCCTACCCTCTGTTTGACAACACTCCCCAGAGCCCTGCCATTCAGTGTGAAACTCCTATCCTCTGTTTGACAACACTCCCCAGAGCCCTGCCGTTCACTGTGAAACTCCTACCCTCTGTTTGACAACACTCCCCAGAGCCCTGCCGTTCAGTGTGAAACTCCTATCCTCTGTTTGACAACACTCTCCAGAGCCCTGCCATTCAACTGTGAAACTCCTACCCTCTGTTTGACAACACTCCCCAGAGCCCTGCCATTCAGTGTGAAACTCCTACCCTCTGTTTGACAACACTCCCCAGAGCCCTGCCGTTCACTGTGAAACTCCTACCCTCTGTTTGACAACACTCCCCAGAGCCCTGCCGTTCAGTGTGAAACTCCTATCCTCTGTTTGACAACACTCTCCAGAGCCCTGCCATTCAACTGTGAAACTCCTACCCTCTGTTTGACAACACTCCCCAGAGCCCTGCCATTCAGTGTGAAACTCCTACCCTCTGTTTGACAACACTCCCCAGAGCCCTGCCGTTCACTGTGAAACTCCTACCCTCTGTTTGACAACACCCCCCAGAGCCCTGCCATTCAGTGTGAAACTCCTACCCTCTGTTTGACAACATTCCCCAGAGCCCTGCCATTCAACTGTGAAACTCCTACCCTCTGTTTGACAACACTCCCCAGAGCCCTGCCATTCAGTGTGAATCTCCTACCCTCTGTTTGACAACACTCCCCAGAGCCCTGCCATTCAGTGTGAATCTCCTACCCTCTGTTTGACAACACTCCCCAGAGCCCTGCCATTCAGTGTGAAACACCTACCCTCTGTTTGACAACACTCCCCAGAGCCCTGCCATTCAACTGTGAAACTCCTACCCTCTGTTTGACAACACTCCCCAGAGCCCTGCCATTCAACTGTGAAACTCCTACCCTCTGTTTGACAACACTCCCCAGAGCCCTGCCATTCACTGTGAAACTCCTACCCTCTGTTTGACAACATTCCCCAGAGCCTTACCATTCACTGTGAAACTCCTACCCTCATTTCTTTTTCCAAAGTGCAACACGTCATGCTTATCTGAATTAAACTCCAATTGCCATTCCTTAGCACAGTAAACCAGTTGATCAAAATCCTTCTGTAAATCCTAATAACCACTTTCAATGTCTTGGCTACCACCTATTTTAGTGTCATCTGCAAACTTACCTACAATGCCCTGTACATGAGGAATTCTGCAGATGCTGGAAATTCAAGCAACACACATCAAAGTTGCTGGTGAACGCAGCAGGCCAGGCAGCATCTCTAGGAAGAGGTGCAGTTGACGTTTCAGGCCGAGACCCTTCGTCAGGTCCAAAGCCATATTTAAGTTTTCTGATGACACCACTGGTGTTGGTTGAAGTAAAGGTGGTGATGAATCGGTATACAGGAGGGAGATTGAAAATCTAGTTGAACGGTGCCACAACAACAGCTTCTAACTCAACATCAGTAAAACCAAAGAGCTGATTACTGATTACAGGAGGAAGAAGCTGGAGGTCCAGGAGCCAGTCCCTGTTAGGGGATCAGAAGTGGGGAGAGTCAGTAACTTTAAATTCCTTGGAGTAAGATAACAGAAGATCTGTCCTGGTATCAATCAATCTACTTTCTAAGAAGTTTTTGTATATTTGGCATGTCATCAAAAACTTAGCAAACTTTTTATAGGTGCACAATGGTGAGTATCTAACTGGTCGCATCACGGCCTGGTATGCAAATATCAGTGCTCAGGAATAGAAAAGACGACAGAAAATGGTGGACACAGCCCAACCCATCACAGCCAAATTCCTCACAAACAAGAGAAAATCTGCAAATGCTGGAAAAACGTGCAACACACACAAAATAGTGGGACTGTACTCTTTTTCTAGATGCTGCCTCGCCTGCTGAGTTCCTCCAGCATTTTGTGTGTGTTGCACAGCATGATCTTGGGGTCCATGTCCATAGGATACTTGAAGCTACTGTGCAGGTTGACAGTGTTGTTAAGAAGGCATATGGTGTGTTGGCCTTCATCAACCGTGGGATTGAGTTACAGCTATATAAGACCTTAGTTAGACCCCACTTGGAGTACTGTGTTCAGTTATGAGAGGCATTAATTGTGTGAATAGCCAGGGGCGTTTTCTCAGGGCTGAAATGGCTAACAAGATGCTTGGAAGTAGGTACAAGGGGGATGTCAGAGATAAGTTATTCACACAGAGAGTGGTGGGTATGTGAAATGCACTGCCAATGAAGGTGGTTGAGGAGGATACAATAGGGTCTTTTAAGAGACTCTTAGATAGGTACATGGAGCTTCGAAGAATAGAGGACTATGCGGTAGGGAGATTCCAGGCAGCTTCTTTTTTTTTGGCGTGTGCCTGCGTGCGTGCGCATCTGTCGCGTGCGTCTGCGTGTCCGTGCGTGTGCGTCTGCGTGTCTGTGCGTGTGCGTCTGCGTGTCTGTGCGTCTGCGTGTCCGTGCGTCTGTGTGTCCGTGCGTGCGTCTGCGTGTCCATGCATCTGCGTGTCAGTGCGTGCGTCTGCGTGTCCGTGCGTGTGTCTGCGTGTCGTGCGTCTGCGTGTCTGTGCGTCTGCATGTCCGTGCGTCTGCGTGTCCGTCCGTGTGTCCGTGATGATGTCTTTTTCATGGATTTTACAAGGTGCGGAGCGAGAGAGAGACTGTGGGACGCCACTCCTCCCACAGACATTTTCTCAGTACTTTCCCTTTCTATTTTACGAGGTCGAGTTGTGATGTCGACACTCAACCTGGCACGGATGGAAAGCGTACTCGGGAGTGGACCTGACTAGTTTTGAACCCGGGAACCTCTGCTCCCGGGTCCGGCGCCAATGTCGTTGCGTCACCAGCCGGCCCGATTCCAGGCAGCTTCTAGAGTAGGTTACATGGTCAGTACAACATTGTGGACCAAAGTGCCTGTAATGTGCTGTAAATTTTTCTGTGTTGCTATGTTTCTTTCTATGATAGGATAAGATTGCAGTCAGTAGGGTGACCATCAGGGCATGAGTGATGCAGAGTCAAAAAGGGTAGCAAATACAATACTCAAAGCGTTATATCTCAGTGCATGGAGTATAAGGAATAAGGTGGATGATCTTCTTGCACTTTTACAGTTGTCGGGTATGATGTTGTGGCCGTCACCGAACCGTGGCTGAAGGGTGGCTCTCTCTCTCTCTCTCTCTCTCTGCTATCCATCCCATAGGGTGATGATGGTTCCTTTCAGTCAGTTAGTGGGGTGGTACCCCACTCCTCAGAAAGGAACAGCGTGTGTGTGAATGGATTTTAGGTGAGTAGGGGGTTGCACAGGTCCAGACCCACCCTCTCGACATCCCCTCCCAGATCCAGCGGCATGGTGGGGTCCAAGACGGCTGGGGGAAGTTCTTTTGCTGTGAATGTCCAGACCAAGCTTCGATGCAAGGGATGCCCTCTCCGCGCTTCACAGCACGTGTTTGCTAGATGGCCGTTGACCCTACGAGAGGGTTCATCCACTCTTTGACAGGTCTTGTTTTTCATCCTGCAGGGTGTCTAGCCACCCTCCTCACCAGACAAGCCTGGTGGGGGAGTGGGTTTAGTTGCTGACCACCTGACCATGTGACAGGTAGTACTGGGTTACATGGTACCAGTAGCACTCAGACCAGTGACCTGACCTGAGGGTGGTAGTAGTTGGGAGCTGAATGTCCAAGGTCAAACATTGTATTGGATGGATAGGAAGGTAGGCAGAGGGGGTGGTGTGGCTCTGCTGGTAAAGAATGGCATCAAACCAGTAGAAAGATGTGACATAGGATCGGAAGATGTTGAATCCTTATGGGTTGAGATAAGAAACTGCCAGGGTAAAAGGAACCTTTTAGAGGCTTCCCACTAATAGCTGGGATGTGGACCACAGATTACAACAGGAAATAGAAAAGGTGAGTCAAAAGGGCAATATTATGATAGTTATGGGAGATTTCAACATGCAGGTTGATTGGGAAAATCAGGTTGGAAATGGATCTCAAGAGAGTGAATTTGTTGAATGCCTAGGAGATTTTTTTTTAGAGAAGTTTGTAGTTGAGTCTACTAGGGGATCAGCTACACTGGATTGTGTGTTACATAATGGACCGGAGGTGATTAGGGAGCTTAAGATAAAAGAACCCTTAGGAACCAGTGATCACAATATGATTGAGTTCAACTTGAAATCTGATAGGGAGAAAGTAAGGTCTGACCTAGCAGTATTTCAATGGAGTAAAGGAAATTATAGTGGAATGGGGGAGGAATTGGCCAAAGTAAATTGGAAAGAGATGCTGGCAGGGATGTCAGCAGAGCAGCAATGGCTTGAGTTTCTAGGAAAAATGAGGCAGATGCAGGAGAGATGTATTCCAAAAATGAGGAAATACTCAAATGGCAAAATAGTACAACTGTGGCTGAGAAGGGAAGTCAAAGCTAATGGAGGAATCTAAGGTGGGGGCTTATATGGGTTTGAGGGTCGGCACAACATTGTGGGCCGAAGGGCCTGTACTGCGCTGTACTTACTCTATGTTCTATGTTCTATGTAAAAGCAAAAGAGAGGGCATACAACAAAGCAAATATTAGTGGGAAGATAGAGGAGTGGGAAGCTTTTAGGAGGGAGAAGATGAAATATGAAAACAAGCTAGCAAATAAAATCAAGGTGGATAGAAAAAGTTTTCTCAAGTTTGTAAAAAATAAATCATTTACAAAAATTGAAAAAGGATGGAGGTCTTGCTCTGCCTAATTTAAAAATGTACGATTGGGCTGTTAATATACGTTATATCTGTTCCTGGTTATATTGGGTTGATAAAAATGAACGACCACCTTGGGCTGATTTGGAATTGAAAGCTGTGAAACAATTTTACTTAACCCCGTTATTAGGAGCTTCTTTACCTGTACAACTGGCCAAAATTTCTAATCTAAATTTATATCCTATGATTGCTGTTGGAAAAGATTCTTAGAGATAGGATTTATAGGCATTTAGAGAATCATGGTCTGATCAGGGACAGTCAGCATGGCTTTGTGAAGGGCAGATCGTGTCTAACAAGTCTGATAGAGTTCTTTGAGGAGGTGACTAGGCATATAGATGAGGGTAGTGCAGTGGATGTGATCTATATGGATTTTAGTAAGGCATTTGACAGGGTTCCACACGGTAGGCTTATTCAGAAAGTTAGAAGGCATGGGATCCAGGGAAGTTTGGCCAGGTGGATTCAGAATTGGCTTGCCTGCAGAAGGCAGAGGGTGGTGGTGGAGGGAGTACATTCAGATTGGAGGATTGTGACTAGTGGTGTCCCACAAGGATCTGTTCTGGGACCTCTACTTTTTGTGATTTTTATTAACGACCTGGATGTGGGGGTAGAAGGGTGGGTTGGCAAGTTTGCAGACGACACAAAGGTTGGTGGTGTTGTAGATAGTGTAGAGGATTGTCAAAGATTGCAGAGAGACATTGATAGGATGCAGAAGTGGGCTGAGAAGTGGCAGATGGAGTTCAACCCGGAGAAGTGTGCGGTGGTACACTTTGGAAGGACAAACTCCAAGGCAGAGTACAAAGTAAATGGCAGGATACTTGGTAGTGTGGAGGAGCAGAGGGATCTCGGGGTACATGTCCACAGATCCCTGAAAGTTGCCTCACAGGTGGATAGGGTAGTTAAGAAAGCTTATGGAGTGTTAGCTTTCATAAGTTGAGGGATAGAGTTTAAGAGTCGGGATGTAATGATGCAGCTCTATAAAACTCTGGTTAGGCCACACTTGGAGTATTGTGTCCAGTTCTGGTCACCTCACTACAGGAAGGATGTGGAAGCATTGGAAAGGGTACAGAGGAGATTTACCAGGATGCTGCCTGGTTTAGAAAGTATGCATTATGATCAGAGATTAAGGGAGCTAGGGCTTTACTCTTTGGAGAGAAGGAGGATGAGAGGAGACATGATAGAGGTGTACAAGATAATAAGAGGAATAGATAGAGTGGATAGCCAGCGCTTCTTCCCCAGGGCACCACTGCTCAATACAAGAGGACATGGCTTTAAGGTAAGGGGTGGGAAGTTCAAGGGGGATATTAGAGGAAGGTTTTTTACTCAGAGAGTGATTGGTACGTGGAATGCACTGCCTGAGTCAGTGGTGGAGGCAGATACACTAGCGAAGTTTAAGAGACTACTAGACAGGTATATGGAGGAATCTAAGGTGGGGGCTTATATGGGAGGCAGGGTTTGAGGGTCGGCACAACATTGTAGGCCGAAGGGCCTGTACTGTGCTGTACTATTCTATGTTCTATGTTCTATGATTAAGCAGTCATTATGAATTTGGTACCAGTTTCATAATTTTTTTAATCTCAAAAAATTTAACCTTCTTAGATTAATTTATCGAAATTATTTATTTAAACCTTCATTAAGTAATCCTACCTTTTTTCTTTGGAGGAATAAAAGAGTCTATTCCTTCATGGATCTGTTCCAAGAAGGCCGATTGATGTCTTTTGAGAAATTAGTAACTAAATACTCTCTCTCATACTCACATTTCTTGCAATATCTTCAGGTCAGACATTTCTTACAAGAATATTTTCCATAAATACAAGGTTTTGGCCTGTTAGACATTATTTTAAAAATGAATCCTTTAGTGAAAGGTTTTATTGGGAAAATTTATAATTTACTGTTACAACAGTACAACTACCCTTCACTTAAGATTAAGCAAGATTGAGAAAGAGAGCTTAACACGACCTTGATAACAGAGGATTGGTTGCGAATTTTGAAGTTGGTTAACTCTTCTCCGATTTGTGCCAGTCACTCTTTAATTCAATTTAAAATTGTACATCGTTACTATTTGACAAAGGAGAGACTGTCTAAAATGTTTCCTAATGTTGACAGTCATTGTGATAGATGTAAAACGGAGACAGCTACATTGACACATATGTTTTGGTCGTGTTCTGTATTGAAACAGTTTTCGAAATCTATTTTCTCTACAATTTCTAAAGCTATAAAAATTAATTTACAACCTAATAAATTGACAGTATTGTTCGGTATAATCCCTCAATATATTCATGGTATTTCTATATCAGACCAACGTGTAATTGCATTTGTTACCTTATTGGCCAGAAGGGCTATTTTATTGAAATGGAAAGATGCCTCTACTCCCACTTTGATACAATGATTCTCTCAGGTGATGTTATGTTTTAGTTTGGAGAAAATCAGAAGTCGAACTTTTGATCCTCGATTTGACTTTGAGAAAAGGTGGGGTTCTTTTGCCCGCTACTGTCATTTGATTTGAGTTAATTAAGATGGTCCCCTTCTGATTCTTGTTTAAATGGATTTGAGTTGGCAGATTGATGTTTTTCTTTTATGGAAGCTTGTATGGTGTATAGCTCTGGGATTGTGCTCCCAATGGGTTTTTTTTTTCTCTTTTCGTTTTTTTTTGTTAGCAGGGATTTTTTTTGTTTTAGTTAGTAGGAGTTCTTTTTTTCTTTCTTTCTTTTTTTGCAAAAAGATATCCTTAACACTTTATTTTTTCTTATTATTATTGATATATTGTTTAGCTTTGTTAATCAGTTATTTGGTAATTTAATTCCTCATTGTACATATTGACATGTTGACTTGATTACTTTAATGTATTTTTGTTGATCTCAACAGTAATTAATAAAAAAGATTTAAAAATGAAAAATGAAAAAATAAAAAAAGAGATGAGAGTGGATATAGGATGCTAGAAAATGAGGCCAGAGAAATAATAATAGGGAACAAGGACATGCCAGATGAACTAAATGAGTATTTTGCATCAGACTTCACTGTGAAAGGCACTAGCAGTGTGCCAGGTGTTGAGAGGTGTAATGAAAGACAAATGAGTGCAATTACTATTACAAGGGAGAAGGTGCTCAAAAAGCTGAAAGACCTAGAAGTACACAAGTCACCTGAACCAGATGGACTGCACCCTCGAGTTCTGAAAGAGGTAGTGGTAGAGATTGTGGAGGCATTAGTAATAATCTTTCAAAAATCATTGGTCTCTGTCATGGTGCCAGAGGTCTGGAAAATTGCAAATGTCACTCCCCTCTTTAAGAAAGGAGGGAGACAGCAGAAAGAAAATTATGGACCAGTTAGCCTGGCCTCAGTGGTTGGGATGATGTTGGAGTCAATTGTTAAGGATGAGGTTATGGAGTATTTGGTGGGACAGGACAAGATAGGACAAAGTCAGCATAGTTTCCTTAAGAGAAAATCTTGCCTGATGAACTTTTTGGAATTCTTTGAGGAGATTACAGGTAGGATAGATAAAAGGGATACAGTGGATGTTGTATATCTGGATTTTCAGAAGGCCTTTGACAAGATGCCACACATGAAGCTGCTCACCAAGTTAAGAGCCCGTGATATTACAGGAAAGTTACTGGCATGATTAGCGTATTGGATGATTGGTAGGAGTCAGCGAGTGGGAATAAAAGGATCCTTTTCTAGTCACTAGTGGTTCCACAGGTTTTGGTGTTGGGACCACTTCTTTTTATGCTGTATATCAATGATTCAGATGATGGAATAGATGGCTTTGTTGCCAAGTTTGCAGATGATACGATGATTGGTGGAGGGGCAGGTAGTATTGAGAAAACAGGTGGGATGCAAGAAGGACTTAGACAGATTAGGAGAATGGGCAAGAAAGTGGCAAATATTGGAAAATGCATGGTATGCACTTCGGTAGTAGAAATAAATGTGTAGACTATTGTCTAAACAGGGAGACAATCCAGGAATCTGAGATTCAAAGGGACTTGGGAGTCCTTGTGCAGAACACCCCAAAGGTTAACTTGCAGGTTGAGTCAGCGGTGAGGAAGGCAAATGCAATGTTCGCATTCATTTCAAGAGGTCTTGAATACAAGAGCAGGGATGTGCTGCTGAGGCTTTATAAGGCACTGGTGAGGCCTCACCTTGAGTATTGTGAACAATTTTGGGCTCCTTATCTTAGAGAAGATGTGCTGGCATTGGAGAGAGTTCAGAGGAGGTTCACTAGGATGATTCCAGAAAGGAAAGGGTTATCAAATGAGGAACATTTGACAGGTCTGGGTCTATACTCGTGGAATTTAGAAGGATGAGGGGGCTCTCATTGAAACCTTTTGAATGTTGAAAGCTCTAGACAGAGTAGATGTTAAAAGGATGTTTCCCATGATGGGAGAGCCTAACACAAGAGGCCACAGCCTCAGGATAGAGGGGTGTCCTCTTAAAACAGGTGCAGAGGAATTTCTTTAGGCAAAGGGTGGTGAATTTGTGGAATTTATTACCACAGGCAGCTGTGGAGGCTATGTCACAGGGACTATTTAAAGTAGAGCTTGATAGCTTTTTGATTGGACAGTGTATCAAAGGTTAGGTGGAGAAGGCCGGTGAGTGGGGCTAAGGAGAGGGAAACAAGGATCAGCCATGATTGAATGGCAGAACAGAGTCGATGGGCCAAATGGCCTAATTCTGCTCCTACGTTTTATGGTCTTAAGGATATCTTAAGGCGGACATGTCATTTATTGATTGGTATACATACTGTGAGATTTTCTGAGTTGAGGACCGGTCAATTAGCAAGAGGCAGCGCGCAAAAGGAACTACCTTTCAGTCAGGTCCGTGTTCAAGATTTAAAAGCAAAGCTTTGCGCCAGTTTTCTCTGAGTTGGACAATCCATGACAGGGCTGAGGTGCACATTTCGGACAGGGAGGGCTGGTGGTTTGAAAGGGAGGCTAAAAAAGCCATCCTTGTCAAACTGGAAAACCCATCCCTGAACAGAAGGGGTGGGAAACAACTACTTACAATGCAGTTCTATCATCTCTACCCCAGTGTCTCCACAACAGTTCACATCTCCATTCATGCAAAGATAAGACTATTGACCCTCTCATTACTTCTATGACTCTTAACAATGCTCATGTAATTGCTATATCTTTAAACAACTCAGAGTTTATAAAATGGAAAACTGCCCACCATGGATCAGAAATGAAGAAGTCTCTAATGAGTGGTGAAATGTCTTCCAGACAACACAGCAAGTCCAGTTGCCTCGATTTACTACTGCTTGATATACAATGACCTGGATGACTGAGAACCTTCAGAGACGTAAAGTCTAGTTAGCCTGACCGCAGTGGTTGGGAAGCTGTTGGAGTTGATTGTTAAGGATGTTGTTTCAGGGTACTTGGGGGCATATGATAAAATAAGCTGTAGTCTGCTTAGTTTCCTTAAGAGAAAATCTTGCCTGCCAAATCTGTTGGAATTCTTTGAAGAAATAACAAGCAGAATAGACAAAGGAGAATCAGTTGATGCCGTGTATTTGGCTTTTCAGAAGGCCTTTGACAAGGTGCCACACATGAGGCTGCTTAACAAGCTGTGAGCTCATGGTATTACAGGGAAGATACTAGTATAGAAACTGAGAACACATTACAGGCCCTTCAGCCCACAATGTTGAGGTGACTATGTAACCTACTGTAGAAACTTCCTTGAATTTCTCTACTGCATAGTCCTCTATTTTTCTAAGCTCCATGTATCTATCTAAGAGAGTCTTAAAAGACCCTATTGTATCTGCCTCTACACCGTCACTGGCAAGGCATTCTACGCACCCACTCTCTGTGTTAAAAGCTTACCTCAGACATCCCCCTTATACCTACTTCCAAGCACCTTAAAACTATGCCCCCTTGTGTTTGCCAATTCAGCCATGGGAAAAAGCCTTTGGCTATCCACAAGATCAGTGCCTCTTATCATCTTTTACACCTCTTTCAGGTCACCTCTTGTCCTCTGTCACTCCAAGGAGAAAAGGCCAAGTTCACTCAACCTATTCTCTCAAGACATGCTCTCCAATCCAGGTAACATCCTTGTAAACCTCCTCTGCACTTTCTCTTTAGCATCCATGTCCTTCCTGTAGTGAGGTGACCAGAACTGAATGCAGTACTCCAAGTGGGGTCTAACTAAGGTCTTATATAGCTGTAACATTACCTCACAGCTCTTGAACTCAATCCCACAGTTGGTGAAGGCAATCACACCATACGCCTTCTTAACAACATGTCAACCTGCACAGCAGCTTTGAGTGTCCTATGGATGCAGACGCCAAGATCTCACTGATCCTCCACATTGCCAGGAGCCTTACCATTAATATTATATTCTGCCTTCAAATTTGACCTACCAAACTGAACCACTTCACACTTATCTGGGTTGAACTCCATCTGCCACTTCGCAGCCCAGTTCTGCATCCTATCAATGTTATGCTGTAACCGCTAACAACCCTCCAGGCTATCCACAACACCTCCAAATTTTTTGCGTCATCAGCAAACTTACTAACCCACCTTTCTACTTCCTCATCCAGGTCATTTATAAAAATAACAAAGAGGAAGGGTCCCAGAACAGATCCCTGTGGAACACTATTGCTCACCATCGTCCATGCAGAATACAAACTATCCATAACCACCCTTTGCCTTCTGTGGGTAAGCCAATTCTGGATCCACAGGTAAGGTCTCCTTGGATCCCATACCTCATTGTTCTCTGAATGAGCCTGGCATGGGGAACCTTATCAAATGCCTTACTGAAATCCATATACACTACTGCCGCTGCTCTACCTCCATCAATGTGTTTTGTTTCATCCTCAAAGAATTCAATCAGGTTTTTAAAGCATGACTTGCCCATGACAAAGCTATGCTGACTATCCCTAATCAGATTATTTTTCTCCAAATGCTCATAAATCCTGCCCCTCAGGAACTTCTTCAACAACTTGCCCTCCACTGAAATAAGACTCACTGGTCTATAATTCCCTGGGTTGTCTCTACTCCTTTTCTTGAACGAGGGAACAACGTTTGAAACCCTCCAATCCTCTGGTACTTCTCCTGTCCCCATTGATGATCCAAAGATCATCACCAGAGGCTCAGCAATCTCCTCCCTCGCTTCGCACAGTAGCCTAGGGTACATCTCGTCCGGTCCCGGTGACTTAACTAACTTAATACCTTTCTAAAGCTTCAGCGCGTCCTCTTCCTTAATATCTACACACTCAGGTGTTTCAGTCTGCTGTAAGTCATCCTACAATGGCCAAGGTCTTTTGCACTCATACAAAGTATTCATTAAGTACCTCCACTACCTCCTCCGGCTCCATGCACACGTTTCCACTCTCACTCCTGATTGGTCCTATTCTCACATGGCTCATCCACTTGCTCTTCACATACTTGTAGAATGCCTTCCTAGCATGGATAAAGAGGAGGCTCACTGGCAGGAGGAAAAGAGTAGGAATAAAGGGAGCCTTTTGTGGTTGGCTGCCAGTGACTAGTGGTGTTCCACAGGGGTCTGTGTTGGGACCATTTTACATTATATGTCAATGGTTCGGATTATGGAATTGACGGCTTTGTTGCAAAGTCTGCAGACAATACAAAGATAGGTGGAGGGGCAGGTAGTTTTGAAGAAATAGTGAGGCTACAGCAGGACTTAGATTAGGAGAATGGGTGAAGAAGTGGCAGATGGAATACAGTTTTTGGGAAGAGTATGGTCATGCAATAAATAGAAGGGTTGGCTATTTTCTAAATGGGGAGAAAATACAAAAAAACTGAGCTGCAAAGGGACTTCGGAGTGCTTGTGCAGGATTACCTAAAGGTGAATTTGCAGATTCAGTCTGGTGAGGAAAGCAATTGTGATTTTAGCATTCAAGAGGACTAGAATATAAAAGCAAGGATTTAATGTTGAGACTTTATAAAGCACTGGTGAGGCCTCAGTTGGAGTTTTGTGAGCAGTTTTGGGGCCCTTATCTGTGAAAGGATGTGATGCAACTGGAGAGGGTTCAAAGGAGGTTCATGAAAATGATTCCAGGTTTGAACGGCTTGTCATATGAAGGGTGTTTGATGGCTCTGGGCCTCTGTTCACTGGAATTCTGAAGAATGAGGGGTGACCTCATTGAAACCTATCGAATGGTGAAAGACCTTGATAAAGTGGATGTGGAGAGGATGTTTCCTATGGTGGGAGATTCTAAAACCAGAGGACATAGCCTCAGAGTATAGAGGTATCCTTTTAGAACTGAGATGAGGAGGAATTTCTTTAGCCAGAGAGTGGTGAATCTGTGGGATTCTTTGCCACAGGCAGGTGTGGACTCAGAGGTTGACAGATTCTTGATTGGTCAGGGCATGAAGGGATACAGGGAAAAATCAGGAGATTGGGGCTGAGAGGAAAATTGGATCAGCCATGATGAAATGGCCTCATTCTGTTCCTATGTCTTATGATCAACTACTATCAAGTCTTCGGATTTGTGCCACACAGGTTCAGAAATTCTGCATAAAAGGGAGAAACAAATTACTGAAATTTGTAGAAATATTTTTTGCATTGCTGTGTACATTCTGTGCTGCTCCCAGGTTTTTAAATAACTAAGCATGTGTTTGCCACGGTAACCATCTGTTGGACCTGCCTACTATCTTTTTCTGACTGGTGCACTAGAACTTCATTAGTTTGGAGTCTCTCCATTTAGACAATAATCCACCTTTTGATTCCCCTTACTGACTTGCATGACCTTGCACTTCACATTTAACAGCACCTGTCAAGTTTTCACCCATCCAATCAAACTATGTCCCATTACAGAATCACAATGTCCTTGCCACATCATGTCCCTCCACCCAGTTTTGTACCATCAGAAAATGTTGCTAGAAACAGTTAAGAGTACAGCAGATTACCAGTTTTAAATCTTCAGATTACCAGTTTTAAGTCTTCCCTCCTCCAGATCATATGTGTAATTAGTAAACAACTGATGTCCAAGAGTTGACCACTGGGTTCCTCCACTAGTTCCTCCTCTCTAGACTGAAGGTACCATTGATCCCAATAATAAAACAGCCAGCAGTCATCCATGCTAACACGCTCCCTCCAATATCTTGAGTTTTTACATAATGGATCAACGTTTTATGTGGCACCTTGTCAACGTCTCCGGGGAATCTCAATGAACTACATCTACAGGTTCTTTCCCATCATCCCTTCCAGCCCTGCACCACCACCACCACCACTTCCTGTCACACTCTCAAAGAATTTGAGAACATTTGTGAGATATAATCTACCCTTTATAAAAACCATGTTGACTACATTTGATTATATTTGATTTACCTAAATGATTAGCTAGTTCCTCTTTGATTATCAGCTCTGGAATCTTGCCAATAATAGACTAACTGTTAAACTAACTGGCTTATATTCCCCATCTTCCACCTTCCTCCTTTTTGCAACAAGGGAGTCATGTTGGCCATTTTCCAATCTTTTGGTGCCATTCCAGAATTGACTGAATTGTGATGTCTGAGTCAATGGTTCACACTCTCAACAGCCAATTCATTTAACCCTTGGGTGCAGTAGGCTGATTTACAATGGGCAGTGAGGTGGAAGATGACACTTAGAACTGAGAGATATGAAGTGTTATTTTCTCACAGGAAGAATAAGGCAAGAAGAAGAGCATGTTTTAAACAAAATGGAGTTATCTATGTGTATGTACATAGCTCATTGAAAGGCAGGTTGAGAAAGTGATTAAAAAGTACCTGGGATCCAGAGCTTTATAAACAGAGGTGTAGAATAGGAGAGAATGGAAGTCATGGTGAATTTTTTAAAAAAAACTCTGGTTTACGCTCAACTGGAGTATTGGGTAGCATACTGAAGGAAAGATGTGAAGGTTTTGGAAAGGATGCACCAAAAGGTTTACTGAAATTATCCCAGGAATGAGGGACTTTGGTTCAGTGGAGAGAATAAAGAAGCTGACAAGAAAAGAAGTCAAGGCCTAAGCAGTCAGCCATGATCTGACTGAATAGTCAGGCTTCAGGATCCAGTTCTTGTACTTTTTTTGGTGTTTTCTTGGAATGGTGGAGATTGTGAGGGGATGATTGGAATCGGAGTAGATCACTTGGCCTCTCAGGCCTGCCCTGAAACACAATATGATCACAGCTGCTCTTCCCCAGGCCTCATCTCTTCTTACGTGCAAATTCCCCATTGTCCTCAACTTCCTGACCTTTCCAAAATTGATCTAGATTTGCCTTAAGTACTTTCAATGTATCACATTCAAAAACAACACAGATGATACCAGAGGTTCTGTATCCTCTGTAAGAAGATTATGTGTGCCTCAGTATTACCAAACCCTGACCTTGTAATTACATCTCCTTGTCTGAACTTCTCCTACTTGTAGAAACATTTCAACAACTTCCCTTTCATACTCCCTTCAGATATGTTTCAATGAGATCTCCCCATTCTTTATACACACTCTATGATCTCTTTCTTTATATTAATTCACCGATCTCCCACTTTTTTTACGCACATCGAATGACTTCCACACTTTATAATCCCTCAATGATATACTGCTTTTCAAAGTTCTAAGTAAAATTTATTATCAGAGCACATACATTTCACCACATACAACAGTAAGGTTCTTTTCCTGCGGGCATACTTAGCAAATCTATAGGACAGTAGCTGTAAACTGTAAATTTCAGGAACTGTCAACTGTGAACAAACTGCAAATGCAGATATAAATAAATGGCAATAAATAACCAGCATGAAATAACAATATAACAGAGTCCTTAAATGAGAGTAGCTATCCCCTTTTGTTTAAGAGCCTGATGATTGAGGAGTAGTAACTGCTCTTGAACCTGTTGGTGTGAGTCCTGAGGCAACCGTACTTTCTACCTGATGGTAGCAGTGAGAAAAGAGCATGGCCTGGGTGGTGAGGATCTTTGATGATGGATGCTGCTTTTCTGCAGCAACATTTCATGCAGATGTGCTCAATAGTTGAAAGGGTTTTACCCATGATGCACTGGGCTGAATCCACCACCTTTTGTAGGATTTTCCACTCAAAGGCATTGGTGTTCCCATACCAGGCCGTAACGCAGCAAGTCAGCACACTTTCCACTACATATCTTTAGAAGTTTGACAAGGTTTTCGATGACATTCCGAAACTCCGTAGACTCCTGAGGATGTAGAGATGCTGTTGTGCTTTCTTCACAATAACATTTATACGATGGGTGCAGGACAGGTCTTCCAAGATAGTGACACCCAAGAATTTAAAGTTACTGACCCTCTACACCTCTGATCCTCCGATGATTACTGGCTCACGGACCTCTGGTTTCCCTCTCCTGAAGTCTACAATATTTCCTTGTTCTGACATTGAGTGAGAGGTTGTTGTTATTACGCCACTCAGTCAAGTTTTCAATCTCCCTACTGTATGCTGATTCATCACCACTAGATACAGCCCACAACAGTGGAGTCATCAGCAAAATTGTATATGGTGTTGGAGCTATACTTAGCCACACAGTCATAGTTGTAAAGCAAGTAGAGCAGGTGTCTAAGTACACATTCCTGCGGTGCTCCTGTGTTGATGGAGATTGTGGAGGGGATGCTTTTGTCACTTTGAACTGACTGGGATCTACAAGTGAGGAAATCCAGGATCCAATTGTACAATGGAGTATTGAGGCCCAGGTCTCGGAGCTTACTGACGATGGTATTAAATACCAAGCTGTAATCAATGAAGAGCATCCTGATGTCCAGATGACCAGGGTTGTGTGAAGAGCCAATGAAATAGCATCTGCTGTAGACCTGATGCTTCAGTAGGCAAATTGCAGTGGATCCAAGTAACTATTCAGACACTATATTTTATACACAATCTGTGACTTCCTGCCCTTTGCAAGACATCTCTCTTATTCCAGCAACTAGCTAACTGAATCTGAGGCAATGAGAGAATTAAGTAGAAACAGCTGCTTTTGGCATGGGAAGGGTGTTTAAAGATCATAAGACATGGGAGCTGTATTAGGTCATTCAGCACATTGAGTCTGTATCGTCATTCCATTATGGCTGATCCTAGATCCCACTCAACCCTTTCTCCCCATATCCTTTGATGCTGTGACTGATCAGGAAATGAATATCTTCTGCCGAGTATATCCACGGACTCGGCCTCCACCACAGTCTCAGGCAGAACATTCCACAGATTCACTACTCTCTGGCTAAAAAGATTCCGCCTTGCCTCTGTTCTAAAAGGTCTCCCCTCAATTTTGAAGTTGTGCCTTCTAGTTCTGGATACCCCCACCACAGGAAACATCCTCTCCACAACCACCCTATAGAACCATAGAAACCATAGAACCATAGAAACTACAGCACAGAAACAGGCCCTTTGGCCCTTCTTGGCTGTGCCAAACCATTTTCTGCCTAGTCCCACTGACCTGCACACAGACCACATCCCTCCGTACACCTCCCATCCATGTATCTGTCCAATTTATTCTTAAATGTTAAAAAAGAACCCGCATTTACCACCTCATCTGGCAGCTCATTCCATACTCCCACCACTCTCTGTGTGAAGAAGCCCCCCCAATGTTCCCTTTAAACTTTTCCCCCCTCACCCTTAACCCATGTCCTCTGGTTTTTTTCTCCCATTGCCTCAGTGGAAAAAGCCTGCTTGCATTCACTCTATCTATACCCATCATAATTTTATATACCTCTATCAAATCTCTCCTCATTCTTCTACGCTCCAGGGAATAAAGTCCTAACCTATTCAACCTTTCTCTGTAACTGAGTTTCTCAAGTCCCGGCAACATCCTTGTAAACCTTCTCTGCACTCTTTCAACCTTATTTATATCCTTCCTGTAATTTGGTGACCAAAACTGAACACAATACTCCAGATTCGGCCTCACCAATGCCTTATACAACCTCATCATAACATTCCAGCTCTTATACTCAATACTTCGATTAATAAAGGCCAATGTACCAAAAGCTCTCTTTACGACCCTATCTACCTGTGACGACACTTTTAGGGAATTTTGTATCTGTATTCCCAGATCCCTCTGTTCCACTGCACTCCTCAGTGCCTTACCATTAACCCTGTATGTTCTACGTTGGTTTGTCCTTCCAACGTGCAATACCTCACACTTGTCAGTATTAAACTCCATCTGCCATTTTTTAGCCCATTTTTCCAGCTGGTCTAAGTCCCTCTGCAGGCTCTGAAAACCTTCCTCACTGTCTACTACACCTCCAATCTTTGTATCATCAGCAAACTTGCTGATCCAATTTACCACATTATCATCCAGATCATTGATATAGATGACAAATAACAATGGACCCAGCACTGATCCCTGTGGCACACCACTAGTCACAGGCCTCCACTCAGAGAAGCAATTCTCTACCACCACTCTCTGGCTTCTTCCATCGAGCCAAGGTCTAATCCAATGTACCACCTCTCCATGTATACCTAGTGACTGAATTTTCCTAACTAACCTTCCATGCGGGACCTTGTCAAAGGCCTTACTGAAGTCCATGTAGACAATATCCACTGCCTTCCCTTCATCCACTTTCCTGGTAACCTCCTCGAAAAACTCCAATGGATTGGTCAAACATGACCTACCACTCACAAAGCCATGTTGACTCTCCCTAATAAGCCCCTGTCTATCCAAATGCTTGTAGATTCTGTCTCTTAGTACTCCCTCCAATAATTTACCTACTACTGACGTTAAACTCACCGGCCTATAATTTCCCGGATTACTTTTCGATCCTTTTTTAAACAACGGAACAACATGAGCCACTCTCCAATCCTCCGGCACTTCACCCGTAGACAGCGACATTTTAAATATTTCTGCCAGGGCCCCCGCAATTTCAACACTAGTCTCCTTCAAGGTCCGAGGGAACACTCTGTCAGGTCCCGGGGATTTATTCACTTTAATTTTCCTCAAGACAGCAAGCACCTCCTCCTTTTCAATCTGTACAGTTTCCATGGTCTCACTACTTGATTCCCTTAATTCCATAGACTTCATGCCAGTTTCCTTAGACGCAAAAAACCTATTTAAGATCTCCCCCATTTCCTTTGGTTCCGCACAAAGCCGACCACTCTGATCTTCAAGAGGACCAATTTTATCCCTTACAATCCTTTTGCTCTTAATATACCTGTAAAAGCTCTTTGGATTATCCTTCACTTTGACTGCCAAGGCAACCTCATGTCTTCTTTTAGCCCTCCTGATTTCTTTCTTAAGTATTTTCTTGCACTTCTTATACTCCTCAAGCACCTGATTTACCCCCTGTTTCCTATACATTTCATACAACTCCCTCTTCTTCTTTATCAGAGTTGCAATATCCCTTGAGAACCAAGGTTCCTTATTCCTATTCAATTTGCCTTTAATCCTGACAGGAACATACAAACTCTGCACTCTCAAAATTTCCCCTTTGAAGGCTTCCCACCTACCAATCACATCTTTGCCAGAGAACAACCTGTCCCAATCCACGCTTTTTAGATCCTTTCTCATTTCTTCAAATTTGGCCTTCTTCCAGTTCAGAACCTCAACCCTAGGACCAGATCTATCCTTGTCCATGATCAAATTGAAACTAATGGTGTTATGATCACTGGAACCAAAGTGCTCCCCTACACAGACTTTTGTCACTTGCCCTAATTCGTTTCCTAACAGGAGATCCAATATTGCATCCCCTCTAGTTGGTCCCTCTATATATTGATTTAGAAAACTTTCCTGAACACATTTTACAAACTCTAAACCATCTAGACCTCTAACCATATGGGAGTCCCAATCAATATATGGAAAATTAAAATCCCCTACCACCACAACTTTATGTTTCCTGCAGTTGCCTGCTATCTCTCTGCAGATTTGCTCTTTCTAGTCTATCTAGTCCTTTCAACTTTAGGTAGGTTTAAATGAGATCTCCAAGATTCTTCAAAATTCCAGTGAGTACAGGCCTAAAGCTGCCAAACACTCCTCATATGTTAACCCTTTCATTCCCAGAATCATCCTTGTGAACCTCCTCTGGACTCTCTCCCACAACAACACATTCTTTCTGAGATGTGGGGCCCAAAACTGTTGACAATACTCAAGTGTGGCCTGACTAGTGTCTTACAAAGCCTCAGAATTATCTCCTTGCTTTTATATTCTATTTCTCTTGAAATAAATACCAACATTGCATTTGCCTTCTTTACCACAGGCTCAACCTGTAAGGTAACCTTCTGGGAGTCTTGCACAAGGATTCCCAAGACGCCTGCACCTCTGATGTTTGAACCTTCTTGTCATTTAGCTAATAGGCTGATCTATTGTTCCTCTTACCATTATCAAACATTTCCCAACACGGTATTCCATCTGTCACTTTTTTGCCCATTCTATCCATTTGTCTAAGCCCTGCTATAATCGCTTTGCTTCCTCAAAACTACCTACCCCTCCACCTATCTGTGTAACGTCTGCAAATATTGCTACAAAGCCATCAATTCTGTTCTCCAAATCATTGACAAATAATGTGAAAAGTAGCAGTCCCAATACTGACCCCTGAGGAACGCCACTAGTTCTGACAGCCAACTAGAAAAGGCCCCTTTTATTCCTGACGAAGGGTCTCGGCCTGAAACGTCGACTGCGCCTCTTCCTATAGATGCTGCTTGGCCTGCTGCGTTCACCAGCAACTTTGATGTATGTTGCTTGAATTTCCAGCATCTGCAGAATTCCTGTTGTTTACCCTTTTATTCTCACTCACTGCTTCCTGCCTGTGAGCCATTCCTCAATCCATGCCAGTATCTTTCCTGTAACGCCACAGGATTTCATCTTGTTAAGCAGCCTCATGTGTGGCACCTTATCAAATGCCTTCTGAAAATCCAAATAAATGACATCCACTACCTCTCCTTTGTTGACCCTGCCTGTTACTTCCTCGAAGAACTCTTAACAGATTTGTCAGGCAAGATTTCCCTTTACTGAAACCATGCTGACTTTGACTTATTTTATCATTAGTCCCCAAGTTCCTTGAAACCTCATCCTTAATAATAAACTCCAACACTTTCCCAAACACTGTGGTTAGGCCAACTGGTCTAAAATGTCCTTTCTTTTGCCTTCCTCCCTTCTTGAAGAGTGCAATCTTCCAGTCCTCTGGGTCCATGCCAGAATCAAGTGATTCTTGAAAGATTATGACCAATGTATTTGTTATCTCTTCAGCATCCTCTGTCAGGACTCTGGGATGTAGTCCACCTGGTCCAGGTGACATCCACCTTAATACCTTTGACTTTGTAACAGCAAAGGCACTCACTCCTGCTCCCTGACACTCACAGACCTCTGACATTCTGCCAATGTCTTCCACCGTGAAGACTGATGCAAAGTTCATCTGCCATTTCTTTATGCCCCATTACTACCTTACCAGCATTATTTTCCAGAAGTTGATTATCAACTCTCACCTCTCTTTTGCTCTTTATATAACTGGAAAAAAAAACTTCTGGTATCCTGCTTTATATTATTAGCCAGGTTGCCCTCATATTTCATCTTTTCCCTTCTTATAGCCTTTTTAGTTGGTTTTTGCTGGATTTTAAAAGCTTCCCAGTCATCCAACCCCAGTCACTTTTGCTACCTTAAATGCCTTTCCCTTGACTGTTATGCAGTCCTTAACTTCCTTTGTCAGCCGCGGTTGCTTACCCCTTTTATTTGAGAACGACTTATTCTGTCGGACATATCTATCCTGTGCCTTGTGAACTACTTCAGCCAACTTGGCTTTGCCATCATGCCTGCCAGTATCCTCCACTAATCCACCTCGACAAGCTCCTCTCTTATGCCTCTGTAATTCCCTTTATTCTATTGAGATACTGATACATCTGACTTGTGCTTCTCCCTCTCAAATTGCAGTATGAGTTGAATCATATTATGATCACTGCCTCCTAAGAGTTCCTTTACATTAAGCTCCCTAATAAGTTCTGGGTTACTATACAACACCCAATCGAAAATAGCATTTCCCTGAGTAGGCTCAAGCACAAGCTGCTCTGAAAAGCCATCTCTAGGCATTCAACAAATTTCTTCTCTTGCAATCTGGCACCAACCTGATTTTCTCAATCCTCTTGCATATTGAAGACCCCCATTACAATTGTGTTATTACCCTTATTACATGCCTTTTCCAGATCCCTTTGCAATCTGAACCCCACATCTTGGCTACTATTTGGAGGCCTATGTACGATTCCCAGAATGTTATTTTTTACCCTTGTACTTTCTTAACTCCGCCCACATTCTCTCACTCTATGTCACCTCTTTCTAAAGATGTAATTCCACCTCTTACCAACAGAGCCACACCACTGCCTATGCCTTCCTGCCTGTCCTTTCGATACAAAGTAATCCTGCGATGTTAAGCTCCAAACTATGGCCTTCTTTCAGCCACAATTTAGGGATGCCCATAACGTCATACCAAAAAATCTCGAATTGCACCACCATTTTGTCCCCTGAACAGAGTACAGAACAGGCAGGCTTATAGTCATAGTCATAGTCATATTTTATTGATCCCAGGGGAAATTTGGTTTTCGTTACAGTTGTACCATAAATAATTAAACAGTAATAAACCCATAAATAGTTAAATAGTATTATGTAAATTATGCCAGGAAATAAGTCCAGGACCAGCCTATTGGCTCAGTGTGTCTGACCCTCCAAGGGAGGAGTTGTAAAGTTTGATGGCCACAGGCAGGAATGACTTCCTATGACGCTCTGTGTTGCATCTCGGTGGAATGAGTCTCTGGCTGAACGTACTCCTGGGCCCAACCAGTACATTATGTAGTGGATGGGAGACATTGTCCAAGATGGCATGCAACTTGGACAGCATCCTCTTTTCAGACACCACCGTCAGAGAGTCCAGTTCCATCCCCACAACATCACTGGCCTTACGAATGAGTTTGTTGATTCTGTTGGTGTCTGCTACCCTCAGCCTGCTGCCCCAGCACACAACAGCAAACATGATCACACTGGCCACCACAGTCTCACAGAACATCCTCAGCATCGTCCGGCAGGTGTTAAAGGACCTCAGTCTCCTCAGGAAATAGAGACGGCTCTGACCCTTCTTGTAGACAGCCTCAGTGTTCTTTGACCAGTCCAGTTTATTGTCAATTCATATCCCCAGGTATTTGTAATCCTCCACCATGTCCACACTGACTCCCTGGATGGAAACAGGGGTCACCAGTACCTTAGCTCTCCTCAGGTCTACCACCAGCTCCTTAGTCTTTTTCACATAAAGCTGCAGATAATTCTGCTCACACCATGTGACAAAGTTTCCTACCATAGCCCTGTATAGATAGATAGATAGATATACTTTATTGATCCCGAGGGAAATTGGGTTTCGTTACAGCCGCACCAACCAAGAATCGATCATAAATATAGCAATACAAAAACCACAAACAATCAAACAACAAAATGCAAACTATGCCAGATGGAAATAAGTCCAGGACCAGCCTATTGGCTCAGGGTGTCTGACCCTCCATGGGAGGAGCTGCAAAGTTCGATGGCCACAGGCAGGAACAGCCTCCCTTGACGCCCAGTGTTGTATCTTGGTGGAATATGGCCGGGGTCCAACAGCAAAAGTTCAATATCCGGTCTACAAACACGTTCCTCGATCGTAATATGACCCGGATTGCATCCATCTGTTGTTAACCAGAACAGTAAGCACCCAACTCCTTCACACTTACCGCTCTCAGTGCACTTCCGGTCAGCCCAAACGGTCTGGAAGCCATCCATGGAGAAGTTTTGATCGGGTATGTCCTCATGCAGCCCCGTTCCAGTGAAACACATAACACTGCACTCTCGAAATGTTCTCTGACTCCTGGCTAGCACCATCAACATGTCCATTTTATTACCCACCGAACTCCTCTTCTCCATAGGTCTCTATTGTCTCGACCCGGTCCTCTTTCCTCGCCTTTGTAATCCCCCTCTGCATCCTCTATGTGTTTTCCTCCAGATTTCAGCAGGGGTATCTGCCACTCTGCTCGCTAAACCGGCCGGCATAAGCTCAATCAGCTGGTCCCTGGAATAAACAATGCCACTATGCTTCTGCCCCACTAATGAGACGTGTCGGAATGTAACTATTTCCAGCACTAAAAATCCAAATAAAACTCTCCCTACCAGCATGTTAGAGAGGGTGCAGCTTCAACGTGTTACTGTGAAAAAAAACAAAAAAAAGTAACGTAAGTTAAAGAAGTAAGAAGAAAAAAGTAAGAATACTCGTCGGAACGGCTGTAACAAGCTGCATGCACGACTGGCGCATGCGCACTCAGTCTTATCTCCCTTGCTGATGCATCCAACTATGGCAGAGTCATCCGAAAACTTCTGAAGATGACAAGACTCTGTGAAGTAGTTGAAGTCCGAGGTGTAAATGGTGAAGAGAAAGGGAGACAAGACAGTCCCCTGTGGAGCCCCAGTGTTGCTGATCACTCTGTCGGACACACAGTGTTGCAAGCACACGTATTGTGGTCTGCCAGTCAGGTAATCGAGAATCCATGATACCAGGGAAGCATCTACCTGCATCGCTGTCAGCTTCTCCCCCAGCAGAGCAGGGCGGATGGTGTTGAACGCACTGGAAAAGTCAAAAAACATGACCCTCACAGTGCTCGCTGGCTTGTCCAGGTGGGTGTAGCCACGGTTCAGCAGGTAGACGATGCTCTGTTTTCTTATTATTTCAATAAGAAAACAAAGCAAGGGAAACATGGATTGCAGGATTGTAGAAGAGGTAGTGAATTTAGTCAAGAAGAGGAAAGGGATGTGATTTTGAGGCTTTATAAGGCACTCGTGAGACCACACTTGGAGTATTGTGTGCAGTTTTGGGCTCCTTATTTTAGAAAGGACATACTGACATTGGAGAGGGTTCAGAAAAGATTCACAAGAATGATTCTAGGAATGAAGGGGTAAGGAACATCTGGCAGTTCTTGGGCTGTATTCCCTGGAGTCAGGAGAATGAGGGGGGATCTCAAAGAATCATTCAGAATGTTAAAAGGCCTGAACAGGTTAGATATGGCAAAGTTATTTTCCATGGTAGGGGATTCTAAGACAAGAGGGTACAACTTCAAGATTGAAGGCCGTCCTTTTAGAACTGAGATGCGGAGAAATTACTTTAGTCAGTGGGTGGTAAATCTGTGGAATTTGTTGCCACGAGCGGCTGTGGAGGCCAAGTCACTGGGTGCATTTAAGGCAGAGACAGATAGGTTCTTGATTAGGCAGGGCATCAAAGGGTATGGGGTGAAAGTAAGGGAGTGGGGATGACTGGAGGAATTGGATCAGCCCATGATTGAATGGCCTGCTGTTCCTATATCTTAAGTTTTGCATTGAATTCAAACAGAGCCCTTGAGGATTATAAAGAAACCGAAAAAGAACCAGACTTAGAAGAGGCAGCAGTCCTTGGCAAGTAGGATTAAAGAGAATCCCCAGGCATTTTTTACATATATCAAGAGTAAGATGATAACTTGGGAGAGGGCAAGACTACTCAAGGAAGAAGGAGGGAACATGATCTTGGAGGCAGAAGATGTGGTCCTAAATGAATACTTTGCAACAGCATTTACCGAGAAGGATGTGGAAGATAGTGGGAACAGCACTGAGCATGCTAATATGCTAGAGTATTTTGAGATAAAGCGGTGGCGTCACGCCCTTTGAAAAACAGTGCTTGATGGAGTATACCACAGGTTATTGAGCGAAGTAGGAGATAAGATTGCAGGGGCCTTGACCAAGTTCTTTGTGTCTTTCAGGAACGAGGATCTTGGAGGCCTGGGAAGTAACTAATGAAGTTTCTTCATTTAAGAAGAAAAATAGGAATAATCTTGGACACTATAGACTGGTGAGTCTCACAACACTGGTAGGGAAACTAATGGAGAGGATTTTTATGAGTATTTGGGAAACCAGGGCCTAATTAGGCTCAGTCAGCATGGCTTTGTGCAGGGCTGGTCATGTCTTACTAACTTTATTAGTTGATGAAGGTGATCATGAAGGTAAAGCTATGGATGTTGTCTACATGGATTTTAATAAGGTATTTGACAAGGTCCCTCATGATAGAAGATTAGGTGCATAAGATCCAGGGTGAATTGGCCGTTTGGATTCAAAATTGGCTTGCCAATGGAAGACAGAGGCCAATGAGTTTTATTCTGGCTGGAAGTCTGTGACTAGTGGTGTTTCACAGGGATCCGTATTGGAACCTCTGCTATTTGACTAGGCCAAAAACATGGCTAGGTTAGCAAGTCTGCAGAAGACACAAAGATTTGTGGAGTTGTGGTCAGTGTAGAAAATTACCAAAGGATACAGCAGTATATAGAGTAGTTCAGTTGTAATAATAACAGGGTTGTTGTGGTGGGAGATTTTAATTTCCCAAATATCGATTAGCATATCCCTGGAGCGAGGGGTTTAGATGGGGTGGAGTTTGTTAGGTGTGTTCAGGAAGGTGTCCTGACACAATATGTAGATAAGCCTACAAGAGGGGAGGCTGTACTTGATCTGGTATTGGGAAATGAACCTGGTCAGGAGTCGCATCTCTCAGTGGGAGAGCACTTTGGAGATAGTGATCACAATTCTATCTCCTTTACCATGGCATTGGAGAGGGATAGGAATTGGAGTAAGGGGAAATATGAAGCTATCAGGCAGGAACTTGGAAGCATAAATTGGGAACAGATGTTCTCAGGGAAATGTACAGCAGAAATGTGGCAAATGTTCGGGGCATATTTGCATAGTGTGCTGCATAGATATGGTCCAATGAGACAGGGAAAGGATGGTAGGGTACACGAACTGTGGTGTACAAAGGCTGTTATAAATCTAGTCAAGAAGAAGAGTTTATGAAAGGTTCAAAAAACTAGGTAATGATAGAGATCTAGAAGATTATAAGGCTAGCAGGAAGGAGCTTAAGAAAGAAATTAGGAGAGCCAGAAGGGGTCATGAGAAGGCCTTGGCGGACAGGATTAAGGAAAACCCCAAGGCACTCTACAAGTATGTGAAGAGCAAGAGGATAAGGCGTGAGAGAATAGGACCAATCAAGCGTGACAGTGGAAAAGTGTGTATGGAACTGGAGGAGATGGCAGAGGTATTTAATGAATTCTTTGCTTCAGTATTCAGTATGGAAAAGGATCTTGGTGATTGTAGGGATGACTTACAGTGGACTGAAAAGCTTGAGCATGTAGATATTAAGGAAGAGGATGTGCTGGAGCTTTTGGAAAGCATCAAGTTGGATAAGTCTCCAGGACCGGAAGAAATGTACCCCAGGCTACTGTGGGAGGCGAGGGAGGAGATTGCTGAGCATCTGGCGATGATCTTTACATCATCAATGAGGATGAGAGTAGTTCCGGAGGATTGGAGGGTTGCGGATGTTGTTCCCTTTATCAAGAAAGGGAGTAGAGATAGCCCTGGAAATTATAGACCAGTGAGTCTTACTTCAGTGGTTGGTAAATTGATGGAGAAGATCCTGAGAGGCAGGATTTATGAACATTTGGAAAGGCACAATATGATGAGGAATAGTCAGCATGGCTTTGTCAAGGGCAGGTCGTGCCTTACATGCCTGATGGAAGTTTTTGAGAATGTGACTAAACGCATTGATGAAGGTAGAGCCGTCGACGTAGTGTACATGGATTTCAGCAAGGCATTTGATAAGGTACCCCGTGCCAGGCTTATTGAGAAAGTAAGGAGGCATGGGATCCAAGGGGACATTGCATTGTGGATCCAGAACTGGTTTGCCCACAGAAGGCAAAGAGTGGTTGTAGATGGGTTATATTCTGCATGAAGGTCAGTCACCAGTGGTGTGCCTCAGGGATCTGTTCTGGGACCCCTACTCTTCATTACTTTTACAACTGACCTGAATGAGGAAGTGGAGGGATGGTTTAGTAAATCTGCTGATGACACAAAGGTTGGGGGCGTTGCGGACAGTGTGAAGGGCTATCAGAGGTTACAGCGGGACATTGATAGGATGCAAAACTGGGCTGAAAAGTGGCAGATAGAGTTCAACCCAGATAAGTGTGAGGTGATTCATTTTTGTAGGTCAAATATGATGGCAGAATATAGTATTAATGGTAAGGCTCTTGGCAGTGTAGAGGATCAGAGGGATCTTGGGGTCCGAGTCTATAGGACACTCAAAGCTGATACGCAGGTTGACTCTGTGGTTAAGAAGGCATATGGTACCTTGGCCTTCATTGATCGTGGGATTAAGTTTAGGAGTCGAGAGGTAATGTAGAGCTATGTAGGACTCTGGTCAGACCCTACTTGGAGTACTGTGCTCAGTTCTGGTCACCGCACTACAGGAAGGATGTGGAAACCATAGAAAGAGTGCAGAGGAGATTTACAAGGATGTTGCCTGGATTGGGGAGCATGCCTTATGAGAACAGGTTGAGTGAAATCGGCCTTTTCTCCTCGGGAGCGACGGAGGATGAGAGGTGACCTGATAGCGGTGTATAAGATGATGAGAGGCATTGATCGTGTGGATAGTCAGAAGCTTTTTCCCAGGGCTGAAACGGCTAGCACGAGAGGGCACAGTTTTAAGGTGATTGGAAGCAGGTACAGTGGAGATGTCAGGGGCAAATTTTTTTATGCAAAGAGTGGTAAGAGCGTGGAATGGGCTGCCAGTGATGGTGGTGGAGTTGGAAATGATAGGGTCTTTTAAGAGACTCCTGGATAGGTACATGGAGCTTAGAAAAATAGAGGGCTATGGGTAACCCGAGGTAATTTCTAAGGTAGGGACATGTTCAGCACAGCATTGTGGGCCAAAGGCCCTGTATTGTACTGCAGGTTTTCTAGGTTTTCTCTAGGTTTCTAGATATGGACAGAGAAATGAATGATGGAGTTTAACCTGGATAAGTGTGAGGTGTTGCAGTTGGGGAGATCAAATGTAAAGTATCCTCTGGAAACCTTTTTGTTTGTAATGTGCAAAAGAAAAATATGCCTTGAGGTTTTCTTTAGTCATAAAAGTAAATGGCTTTTTGTAGATGCCACTCTGTAGTCACTGTGGCCTGTGGTGGGATGATGACTGTTAAGATGGTGGTGGATAAGGTGATAACTAAGTGGGTTGTTTTGACCTGGATGTTGTCATCTTTCTGAGAATATTTGGAACTGTCCTCATCCAGACAAGGGCAAAACATTCAAGTAGTCTCCTCATTTGTATCTTGTAAATGGTGCAAAGTTTTTGGAGTGTCAGAAGGAGAGTCATTCACCACAGGTAACGGAGCCACTCAACTACTTTTTTAATCATAATTATTTCTGTTCCTGACCCAGTTGTGCTTCTGATCAAAACGTTCACTTCCAAACTGTGGATGTGGGAGCTTATATGCACACAATGTCATTAGTGAATGGTTAGATTCTGTCTTGTTTGAGGTGTGCATTCCTTCGCTTTTGTCTAATGGGCCTGTTACTGCAACCTCTTGCTTCAATGTTGTTTGGATCTCACTGCAAGACATGGATTGATTCATTTACTGAAGAATTTTGAATGGAATGTACACTGTATGAATACGAGACTAAGTAATTGTTCTTCTCTCTTCCCATGACCTGTATTAATCCCAATTTCCAGGTTTACTAAAAACCTAAGACTGCTGCAGCATAATTTTTTTAGCAACATGAAGCCTTCCTCAGACTGCACACTACAAGTCCTTTAAATTTAGGACATGTCATTGTATTTAACTAGGACAGGTTTGACAATGCTGACTCTGCCTATGTGAAAATGTGTTCCACTGACATTGCTCTCTCTGACCTGCCAAGTATTAATAACACAAGTACTTGACAGTCCAACACCGCCCAAGTCTTATGCACCACTGCTTCCCGTCCCTGTAAAGGACATCGATGTGGTTCAGTGTGACTTTTCCCAAAGATCCATTTTCAAACTCTGCGCAACTATGATCAAAACTTGTCAGTGTCTGGTGAAATGGAACAGCAACTGGACTTGCCCCAGCAACACCACTAGGTGAAATTGTCCTGCTTCTGTCTGCAATTAATCAAAATTCTTCCCTTAAACCCAGCTCAAAAGTCTTTCTGAAAACTCAGATTATGATCTATTGCTAGTTTGTCACATCCATATAAATCCAATAATAAGACCATAAGACATTGAAGGAGAATTAGGCTATTTGGCCCATCAATTCTACTCTGCCATTTCATCATGGCTGATCCATTTTTCTCTCAGCCCCAATCTCCTACCTTCCTCCATGTATTCCTTCATTCCCTGACCAATCAAGAATCTATCAACCGCTGCCTTAAATATTCTGTACATAAAGACTTGGCCTCCACAGCTGCCTTGGCAATGAATTCCACAGATTCACTGTTCTTTGGCTAAAGAAATTGCTCCTCATCTCTGTTCTAAAAGGATACCTCTCTACTCTGAGGCTGTGTCCTCTAGTCCTAGACTCTCCCACCATAGAAAACATGCTCCCCACATCCACTTTAAAGCTTGGCTTTTCACCATTCAATTGGTTTCAATAGAGGCTCCTGAATTCCAGTGAATACAGGCCGAAAGCCATCAAATGCTCTTCATATGACAAGCCATTCATAGAACATAGAATAGTACAGCACAGTACAGGCCTTTCGGCCCACAATGTTGTGCCGACCCTCAAACCCTGCCTCCCATATAAGCCCCCACCTTAGATTCCTCCATGTACCTATCTAGTAGTCTCTTAAACTTCACTAGTGTATCTGCCTCCACCACTGACTCAGGCAGTGCATTCCACGCACCAACCACTCTGAGTAAAAAACCTTCCTCTAATATCCCCCTTGAACTTCCCACCCCTTACCTTAAAGCCATGTCCTCTTGTATTGAGCAGTGGTGCCCTGGGGAAGAGGCGCTGGCTATCCACTCTATCTATTCCTCTTATCATCTTGTACACCTCTATCATGTCTCCCCTCATTCTCCTTCTCTCCAAAGAGTAAAGCCCTAGCTCCCTTAATCTCTGATCATAATGCATACTTTCTAAACCAGGCAGCATCCTGGTAAATCTCCTCTGTACCCTTTCCAATGCTTCCACATCCTTCCTATAGTGAGGTGACCAGAACTGGACACAGTACTCCAAGTGTGGCCTAACCAGAGTTTTATAGAGCTGCATCATTACAGCGCGACTCTTAAACTCTATCCCTCGACTTATGAAAGCTAACACCCCATAAGCTTTCTTAACTACCCTATCCACCTGTGAGGCAACTTTCAGGGATCTGTGGACATGTACCCCAAGATCCCTCTGCTCCTCCACATGACCAAGTATCCTGCCATTTACTTTGTACTCTGCCTTGGAGTTTGTCCTTCCAAAGTGTACCACCGCACACTTCTCCGGGTTGAACTCCATCTGCCACTTCTCAGCCCACTTCTGCATCCTATCAATGTCTCTCTGCAATCTTTGACAATCCTCTACACTATCTACAACACCACCAACCTTTGTGTCGTCTGCAAACTTGCCAACCCACCCTTCTACCCCCACATCCAGGTCGTTAATAAAAATCACAAAAAGTAGAGGTCCCAGAACAGATCCTTGTGGGACACCACTAGTCACAATCCTCCAATCTGAATGTACTCCCTCCACCACCACCCTCTGCCTTCTGCAGGCAAGCCAATTCTGAATCCACCTGGCCAAACTTCCCTGGATCCCATGCCTTCTAACTTTCTGAATAAGCCTACCGTGTGGAACCTTGTCAAATGCCTTACTAAAATCCATATAGATCACATCCACTGCACTACCTTCATCTATATGCCTGGTCACCTCCTCAAAGAACTCTATCAGGCTTGTTAGACACGATCTGCCCTTCACAAAGCCATGCTGACTGTCCCTGATCAGACCATGATTCTCTAAATGCCTATAGATCCTATCTCTAAGAATCTTTTCCAACAGCTTTCCCACCACGGATGTAAGACTCACTGGTCTATAATTACCCAGACTATCCCTACTACCTTTTTTGAACAAGGGAACAACATTCGCCCTCCTCCAATCCTCCGGTACCATTCCCGTGGACAACGAGGACATAAAGATCCTAGCCAGAGGCTCAGCAATCTCTTCTCTCGCCTTGTGGAGCAGCCTGGGGAATATTCTGTCAGGCCCCTGGGACTTATCTGTCCTAATGTATTTTAACAACTCCAACACCTCCTCTCCCTTAATATCAACTTGCTCCAGAACATCAACCTCACTCATATTGTCCTCACCATCATCAAATTCCCTCTCATTGGTGAATACCGAAGAGAAGTATTCATTGAGGACCTCGCTCACTTCCACAGCCTCCAGGCACATCTTCCCACCTTTATCTCTAAATGGTCCTACCTTCACTCCTGTCATCCTTTTTTTCTTCACATAATTGAAGAATGCCTTGGGGTTTTCCTTTACCCTACTCGCCAAGGCCTTCTCATGCCCCCTTCTTGCTCTTCTCAGCCCCTTCTTAAGCTCCTTTCTTGCTTCCCTATATTCCTCAATAGACCCATCTGATCCTTGCTTCCTAAACCTCATGTATGCTGCCTTCTTCCACCTGACTAGATCTTCCACCTCACTTGTCACCCATGGTTCCTTCACCCTACCATTCTTTATCTTCCTCACCGGGACAAATTTATCCCTTACATCCCGCAAGAGATCTCTAAACATCGACCACATGTCCATAGTACATTTCACTGCAAAAACATCATCCCAATTCACACCCGCAAGTTCTAGCCTTATAGCCTCATATTTTGCCTTTCCCCAATCCTGGAATCATTTCTGTGAACTCCTTTGAACCCTTACCAGTTTCACCACATCCTCTCATAGATAAGGGGCCCAAGCTGCCCACGATACTACCACTGGTCAAAATGTTCACTTCCAAACTATGGTCTCAACATTACATCCTTGCTTTTATATTCTATTCCTCTTGAAATGAATGTTAACATTGCATTTGACTTCCTCACTACACACGCCACCTGCAAATTAACCTTTAGGGAAACCTGCACAAGGATTTCCAAGTCCCTTCGCACCTCAGTTTATTGTACTTTCTCCACATTTAGAAAATAGTCAACTCTTCCATATCTTCTATCAAAGTGCACGACCATACACTTCGCAGCACTGTTTTTCACCTGCCACTTCTTTGCCCAATCTCCTAATCTGTCTGTCCAGATTCAAGTTTGCTCAAGACACCATTGAGGTTGGCCAAATAAAATGTGGTGATCAATCAGCAAACAGGAGGGAGAGTGAAAATCTGGTTGAAAGGTACTACAACAATAACCTCTCACTCAATGTCAGCAAGACCAAAGAGCTGATTATTGGTTACAGGAGGAAGAAAATGGGATCCATGAGCCAGTCCTCATTTGGGGATCATAGGTGGAGAAGGTTAGTAGCTTTGCACTTAATTTCAGTTTGTCTTTCTTTCTGCCTTTTGCACAATGCTTGTTTGTCCATCTTTGATAGTTTGTATTTTTTCATTGATTCTGTTGTGTTTCTTTGTACCTGCAATGAATGTCTGCAGCACAATTAATCCCAGGGTAGTATATGGTGGTAAAATTACTTTGAAACCTTGCCTCCTATACCAGATGGGCCTGTGAATGGCCATGACCCAGGGGCTGTGGACCAAGTGGTGGGAAATGGGGATAATACGGAAGGTGCCTGTTGGTCAGACATAGGAATAGGGTAGAAATCATAGAAGTGGGGACAAATATTGCTGTATAAGCGTGAGCCGTTGCTCTCGTGTGTGCACACCTACCTCCTCTCCCCTTCGCTCTCTCACGTGCACGCACATCCACCTCCTCTCCCTTCCTCTCACGTGCACGCGCACCTACCTACTCGCCCCTTCTCTGTCACAGGCGCGCGCGCACACCTACCTACTCTCCCCTTATCTGTCTCACGCGCGCGCGCCCACCTACGCCCCCTCCACACACGCGCGCACCCACATACGCTCCCCCTCACACATTCGCGCGCGCCTACCTTCACTCCCTCTCACGCGCGCACACGACACTGAGAGCGAGCTCGCGCCCCCGTCCATCTCTCTCCCACCGTCGGAATTAAAGGCGCCTTCCCGACAACGTCATCCTTCACTCCCTCCCGCGCGCGCGCACACGACACTGCGATCTCGCTCCCGCGTTCGCGCCCCCGCCCATCTCTCTCCCACCGTCGGAATTAAAGGCGCCTTCCCGACAACGTCATCCTTCACTCCCTCCCGCGCGCGCGCGCACACGACACTGCGATCTCGCTCCCGCGTTCGCGCCCCCGCCCATCTCTCTCCCACCGTCGGAATTAAAGGCGCCTTCCCCACAACGTCATCCGCGAAGCGGCGGCGGTATCTTTGTAAAGCCGGAGCGGGCGCTGTGGGGCCCGGAGCCCAGTTCCAGACTCAGGCCGGGGCCTGTGGTGCAGTGGCCGCCACACCAGCATGGCGTCGCAGATGAAGGCTCGGGAGGCACTGACGAGCGCGGCCACACTCGCCTCGCACAGTGCGGGGCTGCAGGTGAGCGGAGAGCGCGGGGCCCATGCACAGCAAGATCCCACTTCAGCAAACTTTCTGACAGTCCCCCATCGGCTCCCTAACCCTTTCGCAGAGTGTCCCCCTATCCAACCCATCTCCACCCCTTACTCCCGTCCCCCCAAATCCCTCCCCTTCCTCCCCCCGTCCCCCCAAATCCCTCCCCTTCCTCCCCCCGTCCCCCCAAATCCCTCGCCTTCCTCCCCCCAAATCCCTCCCCTTACTCGCCCCGTCTCCCCAAATCCCTCCCCTTACTCCCCCCTTGTCCCCCCAAATCCCTCCCCTTACTCCTCCCGTCCCCCCAAATCCCTCCCCTTCCTCCCCTTCCTCCCCCCCGTCCCCCCAAATCCCTCCCCTTCCTCTCCCCAAATCCTTCCCCTTCCTCCCCCCAAATCCCTCCCCTTACTCCCCCTCGTCCCCCCAAATCCCTCCCCTTACTCCTCCCGTCCCCCCAAATCCCTCCCCTTACTCCTCCCATCCCCCCAAATCCCTCCCCTCACTCCCCCCTCGCCCCCCCAAATCCCTCCCCTTACTCCCCCCTCGCCCCCCCAAATCCCTCCCCTTACTCCTCCCGTCCCCCAAATCCCTCCCCTTCCTCCCCCGTCCCCCCAAATCCCTCCCCTTCCTCCCCCCGTCCCCCCAAATCCCTCCCCTTCCTCCCCCGTCCCCCCAAATCCCTCCCCTTACTCCCTGTCCCCCAAATCCCACCCCTTCCTCCCCCCAAATCCCACCCCTTCCTCCCCCCCAAATCCCACCCCTTCCTCCCCCCCAAATCCCTCCCCTTCCTCCCCCGCCCCCCCCAAATCCCTCCCCTTCCTCCCCCCAAATCCCTCCCCTTCCTTCCTCCCCCCAAATCCCTCCCCTTCCTTCCTCCCCCAAATCCCTCCCCATCCCCCCAAATCCCTCCCCTTACTCCCTCCTTGTCCCCCCAAATCCCTCCCCTTCCTCCCCGTCCCCCCAAATCCCTCCCCTTACTCCCTCCTTGTCCCCCCAAATCCCTCCTTGTCCCCCCAAATCCCTCCCCTTCCTCCCCGTCCCTCCAAATCCCTCCCCTTCTCCCCCTGCCCCCCCAAATCCCTCCCCTTACTCCCTCCCCCCCCAAACGATCCCTTTTCTCTGGATCCCATCTCCCCTACTTCCACCGTCTACTATTCCCCCCACCTCCACTGGACTCTATTTCCTCTTTCCTCGGCATGTCATGTCATTGGAACGGTGCAGCACACAAACAGCTCTTCGGCCCATAATAGTGTGTGTCAAACAGTTTAAACCGCCTGCTCCCATCGACCTGCACCAGGATCAGAGACTTCCATACCCCTGCCATTCATGTACCTAACCAAACCTCTCTTAAACGTTGAAATTTTAAATCATGTTCGCATGCACTACTTGTGCTGGCAGCTCGTTCCACACTCTCATGACCAGAGGTTTCCCTTCATGTCCACTTAAGCTTTTCACTTTTCACCATTCACCCTTAACCCATGACATATAGTTGTAGTCCCACCCAACCTCAGTGGAAGAAGCCTGCTTGCATTTACCCTATCTATACCCCTCATCTCCTCTCTGTCTTCTACATTCCAAGGAATAAAGTCTTAACCTAATCAGACTTTTCTTATAACTCCAGTACTTCAGTCGCAACAACATCCTTTAAATTTTTTGTACTCTTTCAGCCTTATTTACATCTATCTTTCCTGTAGATAGGTGATCAAAACTGCACACAATACTCCAAATAAGCCCTCACCAATGTATATATAATTTCAACATAACATCCCATATCCTGTACTCAGTACAGTACATTGATTTATGAAAGCCAATGTGCCAAAAGTTTTCTTTATGGTCCAATCGCTTGTGCCGCCACTTTCAATGAATTATGGATCTGTGTTCCCAGAACCCTTTGTTCTACCACACTACTGTTCACTAGGTAAGATCTACCCTAGTTGGTCTTACTGAAGTGCAATATTTCGCACTTGTCTGCATTAAATTCCACCTGCTATTTTTCAGCCCATTTTCCCAGCTGATCCAGATCTCTCTGCAAGCCATGATAGTGTCCTCCCTGTCCAGTACACTCCGTCTTGCTGTCATGTACTGTTTACCACATTATCATCCAGATTATTGATATAGGTGACAAACAACAAAGTACCCAGCACTGATCCCTGCGGCACTTCACTAGTCACAGGCCTCCAGTTAGAGAGACAACCATCTATTACCACTCTCTGGCTTCTCCCAATGTCTAGTCCAATTTACTATCTCATCTTCAATGCCAAATAACTGAACCTTCTTGACAAACCTCCCGTGCAGGACCTTGTCAAATGCCTCGCTAATGTTCATGAAGATAACATCCACTGGTTTGCCTTCATCAAATTTCCTGGTAACATCTGCAAAACACTGTAAAATTGGTTAGACACGACCTACCGCACACAAAGCCATGCTGACTATCCGGAGTCAGTTTATGTCCATCCAAATACTTGTATATCCATTCCCACAGAATACATTCCAATAACTTTTCCACTACTGATATCAGGCTCACTGGCCTACAGTTTCCTGGGTTACTAACAGTGGATCAGCATTAGCTATTTTACAATCCTCCGGTCCCTCACCTATCATTAAGGATGATTTTAAGTATTTCTGTTCAAGCCCCTGCAATTTCTGCACTTTCTTCCCACAGGGTGCAAGGGAGCAAGGAAGCACCTTGTCAGGCACTGGGGATTTATACCCCCTGTTTTCCTCAAGAGAACAAACACCTCCTCTGTAATTTGTAAGGGGTCTGTGATGTTGCTGCTACTATAGACCCTATGTCTGTCTCCTGAGTACATACAGATGCAAAACATCCATGCAGGATCTCCCCAATCACTTTTAGCTCAAGGCACGGAACCTCCTTTCTGTTCCCCTGTCTAACGAATCCCCTATCACCACAGCACGCCTCTTCTACCCTCCCCTCCACTTCCCTTCTGAGTCACAGAGCCAGACCCAGTGCCAGAGACCTGACCGCTACGACTTTCCTCTGCTAGGTCATCCCTGTTGTTGAGGGAGATGGCACAGGGGTATTCTGCACTGGCAGTTTAACCCCTTTCCCCTTCCTGACTGTCACCCATTCTCCTATGTCTAGCATCTTGAGTGTAACCACCTCTCTATATGTCCTATCTATCACCCCTTAACCCTCTGAATGATCCGGAATTCATCCAGTTCCAGCTCCCAACTCCTTAATACAGAGTGTTAGAAGCTGTAGCTGGTTGCACTTCTCTCACGTGTGTAGTCATCAGGGACACTGGAGGTCTCCCTGCCCTCCCACATCCCACAAAAGAAGCATTCAAGTATTCTGCTTGGCTTCCCAACTGTAGTAACTATGCAAATATAAAGAAGGAAAACAATAAATAAACTGAGAGGAAAATGGGCTGAAATGTGGTAGACTGAATTTGATGCAGGTTTTGCACTTCGGTAGGACTAACCAGGGTAGACCTTGCACAGTGAACGGTAGGGCACTGAGGAGAGTGGTAGAGCAAAGGGTCTGGGAATCAGAGGTAGACAGGGTTGTAAAGGAAGCTTTGGCATATTGGCCTTCAGAAATCAAACTTTTAAGAACAGGCGATGGGATGTTCTGTTGAAGTTGTATAAGATGTTGGTGAGGCCTAATTTAGAGTATTGTTTGTAATTTTGGTCACCTACCTGTGGGAAAGATGTAAACAAGGTTGAAAGAGTACAGAGAAAATTTACAAGGATGTTGCTGGGTCTGGAGAACCTGAGTCAAAGGAAAGATTGAATGGGTTAGGACTTTATTCTTTGGAATGTAGAAGATCGGGAGGAGATTTGACAGAGGTATACAAAATTAATTGGATAGACTTTATTGCTTGCATGCTTCATATACATGAGGAGTAAAAATCTTTACGTTACATCTCCGTCTAAATGTGCAATGTGCAATTTATAGGAATTTATAATAAATAGTATGTACAACTAGACGGTCAATATAACAGAAATACAATTGTATCAGCATGAATTAATCAGTCTGATGGCCTGGTGTGTGAGATATTATTGACGCTGTGAGGGATCGTTGGATGTGGAGAACCATGATCGCCCAAGCTTGTAACGTGCGAGGCACATGAAGAAGAAGAATGGCCTGGTGGAAGGAGCTGTCCGGAGCCTGTTGGTCCTGGCTTTTATGCTGTGGTATCGTTTCCCAGGTGGTAGCTGGAACAGTTTGTGGTTGGGGTGACTCGGGTCCCCAGTGATCCTTTGGGCCTTTTTACACACCTGTCTTGGTAAATGTCCTGAACAGTGGGAAGTTCATATCTACAGATGTGCTGGGCTGTCCGCACCACTCTCTGCAGAGTCCTGTGATTGAGGGAAGTACAGTTCCCATACCAGGCAGTGATGCAGCCAGTCAGGATGCTCTCAATTGTGCCCCTGTAGAAAGTTCTTAGGATTTGGGGGCCCATACCAAACCTTCAACCATCTGAAGTGAAAGAGGCGCCATTGTGCCTTATTCATCACATAGCCGGTATGTGCAGACCAAGTGAGATCCTCGGTGATGTTTATGCCGAGGAACTTAAAGCTGTTCACCCTCTCAAACCCCAGATCCATTGATGTTAATAGGGGTTAGCCTGTCTCCATTCCTCCTGTAGTCCACAACCAGCTCCTTTGTTTTTGTGACATTGAGGGAGAGGTTGTTTTCTTGACACCACTGTGTCAGGGTGATGACTTCTTCTCTGTAGGCAGCCTCATTATTATTTGAGATTAGGCCAATCAGTGTAGTGTTGTCAGCATATTTAATTAGCAGATTGGAGCTGTGGGTGGTGACACAGTCATGGGTATACAGAGAGTAAAGGAGGGGGCTCAGGACACAGCCCTGAGGGACAGTGGAGCAGAGGTGAGGGAGCCCACTCTGACCACCTGCCAGCGATCTGACAGGAAGTCCGGGATCCAGTTACACGGGCAGGGTGAAGGCCGAGGTCTCTGAGCTTCGAGCCTGGAGGGAGTTATGGTGTTAAGTACTGAACTGTAGTCCAAGAACAGCATTCTCGGGGGTGGCGTCACATGATGACGTGGGATTGAGACGTGTAAATCCAGCTCTCCCATAAAAAAATTAGCAATGTACCGTTTAAACAAAACAAAGTTAATAAATACTTTCCGAAAACTATTTATAAACTTTGCAAGACTACTTTACGATATGCCTCGTAAACCGCGACAGAAGAAGTCTGTTGTTGCGAAGCCGCCGCGAGATGGGAAGAAAAAAGGGCCTACTGCAGCGATGGAGCCTCGGACTCAGGTTGGATCTCCTTTGGAGGAGGTGCATTCTATCCCCGCCGTAGAACAGGGAGCAGTGGCGGCGGTAGCGGTCTCTCGGAAGAAGATGCCGGAAATGCGCATGCGCAAAGAAGAACGCATGCGCAAATCGACACAACTCAAACTACAAGAACCGACGGCCACTGCAACTGAAAGTGACTCAGAGTCAGAATCGGATACCGCAGAGAATACAGATGAAGAAGAGGCGGAAGAACTGGAAGCGATTGGAAGTAAAGGAGATGACGGAGACATAAGAGAGGCTTTATTGCAATTAACGGTTGAACTAAGAAAAGTAAGAACAGAGCTTAGAGACATGAAGATGTGCTATAATAAAGCTATGAAAAGGCAGGATAAAATGGATAAGAGGCTTCAGAAGATGGAAAGAAAAATGGAGCATATTAATGATAGAGTGGTAAAAACAGAAAATGATCTGCTTGTCTGGAACACGGAAAGAAATCGACTCTTGGAGAAAGTGGACATGTTGGAAAATTTTAGTAGACATAATAATATTAAAATTGTTGGTCTTAAACAAGGTATGGAGGGAGAAAATCCAATAAAATTTTTTCAAAGATGGATCCCGGAAGTTTTGCAAATGAAAGAGGAGGACCGATCAATTGAAATTGAGCGGGCACATAGAGCTGTAAGACCAAAACCACAAGATGACCAATATCCACGAGCAATTTTAATAAAATTCTTAAGATTTCAAGACAAGGAAAGGATTCTACAGGCAGCTGCCCAAGCTGCCAAGAATAGAAAAGGGCCATTGATGATTCAAGGGAACAAAATTTTTTTCTACCCTGATATAAGTTATGAACTTTTGAAGAGAAGGAAGAAATTTAATCCAGTGAAAAAAATCCTATGGGATCACGGTTATCAATTTATATTGCGTTATCCTGCAACCTTGAAGATTTTTTTTGGCTAGTGGAGAAAAAAGATTTTTTGATGATTACCGGAAAGCGGAGCAGTTTGTGCGAGATTCTCTGAATATTCACCAGGTACAAGAACAAAACCAGGGGAGTGAGATGGATTGAAGAAGAAGACTGGGTCAAAGAATGGACTTGTTGGATTTTTGAAGACGGATGAATATATAAATATATTACTAATTATATGAGGGAGGGGAAGTAAGGTTAAAATTTGAGGAATACTAGTTGGGAATAGTAACATTAATTTTTTTTATATATATAATTTTTTTGTTACGGGGGAGCTGGAAGAAGCACTGATCAATTGCTATGTTAATCATGTGTGCAAGCGTGGCTTTAGCCAGGACCCGCAAAATGGAGGGGGGTAGTGTTGTGTATCCTTTCATTCACAACATTAGTGGGGGGGGTATTTTGTTTTTTCTTTTTTTATATCTCATCTATCTTTTTTTTTCTTTTTGCCTGGATGATTGGGAGGGAAACACATAGCAACATGGTGAAGTTCAAAGAGATTCCCCAAGGAACTATGAGAGTTGAGAAGCTAAGTGATGTTTTAGATTGGAGTAACTTTGTTAAAAATAATGACTAATTTATTGAATTTTTTGAGTTTCTCCTATATTAATACATTTGATTCATCTATAGAATAAGATAAATGTTGATAATGAAATACAGAAATCTTTATTAGCAAGGAGACCTTTGTTTCAAAACAGACTTATTCCTTTTACAATGGACAATCAACTTTTATATAATTGGTACCAAAAAGGGATTAGATTTATAGGAGACTGTTATGAACGAGGTATATTGATGTCATTTGAACAACTAAAGGATAAATATAATATATCAAATAACACTTTCTTTTGTTACCTTCAATTAAGGGCTTATTTAAAAGGTAAGCTGGGTCAAACAATGTTTTTGCCAAAACCTAATGAAATTGAAATTTTAATTCAAAAAGGGAAAATTAAAAAATTTATTTCTTGTATGTATAATTTGATTCAAAAACAGACAATTAAACAAGGAATCCATAAGTCAAAACAAAAATGGGAAACAGATCTGAATATTAATATTGATGAAACAAATTGGTCAAGACTGTGCCTTGACAGTATGACAAATACAATAAATGTTCGACTTAGATTAGTACAATATAACTTTTTACACAATTATATATTACACCACAAAAAATAAATAGATTAAATTCAAATCTATCCGATAAATGCTTTCGGTGTAATCAAGAAATTGGTACTTTTTTACATTCTACTTGGTCTTGTTTTAAAATTCAACCCTTTTGGATAAATTTAAGAGTCTTATTGGAACAAATTACTGGAACTCAACTTCCACATAACCCTGTATTATTTCTATTAGGTGATATTGAAGGGATAAAGCCAAAACTTAAATTGAATAAATATCAGAAAGAATTTATAAAAATTGCATTGGCAGTAGCTAAGAAGACTATAGCTGTTACTTGGAAATCTGATTCGTATTTAAGTATGAATCGTTGGAACAATGAAATGGCTAGTTCTATTCCACTCGAAAAAATTACTTATAATTTAAGAGATAAATATGAAACATTTTTGAATATCTGGCGCCCTTATTTACAAAAGATAGGATGGCATATTTAATTGCTCCGATAAAGATCTTGGTCCCTTGGGGAAACTAACGAATAAGTATACTAAATTTATTTTGAATCCCATGGAGCATGTGGAAACCTTCCAATACCCAGGCGGTTCTTCTTTTTCTTTTCTTTATTTTCTTTTTAGGTAGGACTACATGGGGGGGGAGGGTTAAGGGGAGAGGGGAAGGTAGATATTATCTTCCATGTATTCATTTTGAAAATTTAATAAAAATTATATTTAAAAAAACAGCATTCTCACATAAGCATCCTTCTTCTCAAATGTGTAAGGATGGTGTATGGAGCTGTGGCTATTGCGTCACCTGTCATTTGGTTGTGTTGGTAGCCAAATCGTAGGGGGTCCATTGTGGGCGGTAGCATGCTGCAAATGTAGTCCTTGACCAGGCTCTCAAAGCATTTGCTTATTATTGAGGTGAGTGCGACGGGATGTCAGTTAGACATGTTACCTTGGTCTTTTTCGACCACGGTAACTTGTCCCCTTTGTGACTCACTTGTCCACTGATCCGCCCCATTGATTTCCCTCCTGGCACATCTCTGTAACCATGCCAAGTGCTACACTTGCTATACCATTGAGGGCCATAAATAGTCATTCCAGTGAGGCAACACTTTACACGTGAGTCAATTGGAGTCATTTATTGTATAACGTAAACATGAGGAATTCTGCAGATGCTGGAAATTCAAGCAATACACATCAAAGTTGCTGGTGAACGCAGCAGGCCAGGCAGCATCTCTAAGAAGAGGTATTTATTGTATCCAGTTTTCCCAGTAATGATTCCTTTATGTTGGTGGATCATTTCATCGAGCATCTTCGTCTCAACAGCCAGGATGTTCACCTATTTCAATTTGACTTCCCATTCCCATGATGGGTGACTGTCCATGGCTGGCTGTTCTATCATGATAAGATCAAATGCAGGTTGGAAAAGCAACATTTCATATTCTGTCAGGGTAGTTTCCAACCTGATAGTATGGACTTCGATTTTTTTTTCCCCAACTTATGATAACCACCCCTCACTTGTGTTACCAACCTCTTTTTTGTTCTCCATTCTGGTTAGTTCTCACCCCTTCTTCTCCTCCCCCAGCCTGTGTATCTCCACCTATATTCCCTATAATCTTTCCTTTATTCCATGGTCTGCTGTCCTCTCCTAGCTGATCCCCTCTTTGGCAGCTCTTTACCTCTTGTACCTATCACTTCCCAGCTTCTTTCAACTGTCCTCCCCCCTAAGCAACCAACCACCTTCCCCCTCACCTGGTCACACCCATCCCCTGCCAACTTGTAATACTACCCTACCCTCCAACTTGCTATTCTGGCCTCTGCTCCCTTCCTTTCCAGTCCAGATGAACGATTAGGACCAAATATAAGTTGTTTATTTCCCTCCATCGATGATATGTGATCAACTGAGTTCCTCCAGCATTTTGTGTATGTTGCTCCTGATGTGCAGCATCTTCAAAGTACTTTGTGTTTCTGGACAGCACTAGGTTGAGATGGAAACGTGAAAAGAAATTGAAGTGACATGAGAGAGAGATTTATTTGTCACATGTACATTGAAACATCAAAATGTACAGTGAAATGTGTTCGCATGAGAAAATCTGCAGATGCTGGAAATTCAAGCAGCACACAAAATGCTGGCAGAACACAGCAGGCCAGGCAGCATCTATAGGAAGAGGTACAGTTGACGTTTCAGGCTGAGACCCTTCGTCAGGAGTGTGTTCTGCCAGCATTTTGTGTGTGTTGCAGTGAAATGTGTTGTTTGCAATAGTCATCACAGTCCGAGGACATGCTGTGAGCAGCCTACGAGTGCTGCCATATTTCCAGCCCTAACCTGTACTTTTTTTGGAATGTGGGAAGAAACAGGAACACCTGGAGGAAACCCATGTGGACATGGAGAGAATGTACAAATTCCTTACAGACAGCGGCAGGAATTGAACCTCCATTGCTGATCACTGGTGCTTTAAATCATTGCACTAACCACTACACTACCATGCCGGCCAGAAATGTAACCAGAAACTCGTAATTGCCGTTGTGGACAGTGCAGGTGCTCTGCAAAATGGTCATCCAGTCAATGGTTAATCTCATGGATACAGAGGAGGCCACATGAACATTGAATGCAACAGGCCAGGTTGGAAGATGAACACATGAATCTCTCCCTTATCTAGAAGAGCTGTTTAAGTCCCTTGATGGTGGTGAGAGAGGAGGTGTAGGGACAGATTTTACACCTTCATATGGTTGCAGAGTTGAGGAGGGGTGGATAAATGAGGAGGAGTGGGTACCACAGAAGGCAGAAAGTGAGGGGAGAGGAGAAGATAGGATTGGTGGTGAGATCCCATTCCAGCTGGCAGAAATGGTGAAGGATGATATGCAGGGTGCAGAAGCTGGTTGTGAGCAGGGAATGCTGTTTGAGATCCGATGTGGGAAATGGAGGAAAGGATTTTTTTTCTAACTGGCAGACATAATTGGTGTTGAGATGATCAAACTGTGACTGTAATTCTGAAATTGTTTTTTTTCCCTGGGTATTAGGTACTGTTTCGGGTGCTCACCTTTGTCATGAATGGCTATACATTGCGCTATGTATCCAAGGAGACCGTTGGTATTGTCAATGTCAGGTATGAAATTGACTTCCTGTTCTCTTCCAACCTGAACATCTCCCTAGCTTCATTTTGTGGCCCACTGTGTGTTTGCATCAGGTTCACAATGCTAATTGCGTGTTTTATACAAGTACCAGGAAGGTTGTCAATAGATACAAAGCATAAAGCTACTTCTTTAGGAGTTGCAAAGATTTGCCATGATATCTAAAACTTTGACAATCTTCTATAGATGTGAGCTTTTATAGATTTGATGAACTTCTATAGATTGACTTAACTTCTCTTGCCCCATCATTGAAACGTTACCGCAACCTATGGACTCACTTGCGAGGACTCTTCATCAAATGTTCTTAATATTTGTTGTTATTATTTCTTTTTGTTTTTGCGGTTTGTTGTCTTTGCACACTGGTTGAATGCCCAAGTGATTCTATTATAGTTGTTATTCTAATTTGGATTTACTGAGTAAGCCCGTATATGGGGACATACAGCTGCAAGAAAAAGTTTGTGAACCCTTTGCAATTACCTGCTTTTCTGCAATAGTTACTCATAAGATGTGGTCTGATCTTCATCTGAGTCACAAAAATAGACAAACACAATCTGCCTGAACTAATAACACACACAAACAATTGTATTTTTCATATCGTTATTGAACACATTGTTTAATCATTCACAGTCCAGGCTGGAAAAAGTACGTGAACCCTTGTATTTAATAACTGGTAGAACCTTATTCAGTATCAATAACCTCCACCAACCGTTTCTTTTAGCTATTGATCAGTCTTGTACAATGGCGAAAAGGAATTTCAGACCATTCCGCCATACAAAATTGTTTCAGTTCATCAATATTTCTAGGATACCATCCATAAACAGCCCTCATCAGGTCATGCCAAAGCATCTCAATTGGGTTAAGGTCTGGGCTCTGACTTTGCCATTCCAAAAGATGAATTTTCTTCTTTTTAAACTATTCTGTTATTGATTTACTCTTGTGTTTCAGATCATTGTCTTGTTGCATCATCCAACTTCTATTAAGCTTCAGGTAACGGACCGCTACCCTGACATTCTCCTGTAAAATGCCTTGATACAATTTTAAATTCATTGTTCCCTCAATGATTGCAAGCTGTCCATGCCGTAAGGTGCAAACCAGCCCCAAACCATGATGTTCCTTCCACCATGCTTCACAGTTGGGTTGGGGTTTTGGTGTTAGTGTGCAGTGCCCTTTTCCCTCTAAACACAGTGGTCTGCATTTCTGGCAGAAAGTTCAACTCTTGGCTCATCTGTCCACAGAACATTGTCCCAGAAGTGGTCTTTTGCAAACTTGCGATATGCCCCAACAATTTTGTTTTTGGGGAGCAGTGGTTTCCCCTGTGGTGTCCTTCCATGACCACCATTCTTGTTCAGTGTTTTTCTTATAGTGGACACATGAACAGAGACCTTAGCAAGTTGTAGAGATTTCTGGACGTCTTTCGCTATTACCCTTGGGTTCTTTTTCACCTCCTGCATTTATTGATTGGAACACTTGACACCTAATAGCTTTTGTAGAAGGCATTACCCCAGAGGTTCACATACTTTTTTGAATCTAGACTGATTGTTCAAGTAGTGTACTCAGTATTGATGAGAAGTGCAATTGTTTATGTGTTATTAGATTAGGCCTATTATTGTGACTTAGATGAAGGCCAGACCACATTTTAAGAGTAATTAATGCAGAAAAGCAGATAATTGCAAAGAGTACACAAACTTTTTCTTGGAATTGTATATGTACTTTGATAATTTTAATTTGAACCTTTTTGAACTTTAAACAAATCCATATGGACAACATAGATACAATATAGATGTGCCTGACATGTGCTTGACCCTGCTCTGGCATTCAATAAATTCATCTAATTTTGGCTTCAACATTACTTCTCACTGCTTCTCCATATCCTTACATTATAGCTGCCACTCACAAAGCGCTGCTGACTATCCCTAATTAGACCTTGCTTATTCATCTTCTGTGGCTCCACACATAGACAACCACGCTGATCTTTAAAAAGTCTTCCTGTTCTCCCCCGAACCATCCTTTTAATATATCTATTGAATTTTCTGGGATTTTCTGTAACCTTGCCTGCCAGATCCACTTCATCCTCTCTTTGTTGACCGGACATACCTCTTAAATGTACTACTATACTCCTGGTCATTGTAGGAGATGTTTGTATCCACAAATGATGCAGACATTTATATTAAGACCCTAGGATGTAGGTTATTGTCTAGCCGATTTGTTGGCCTTTAACATAATTTGCTTGTCTAATACATTTCTTCTCCATTGATAGAGATGAAGAAGTGTTTTTAACCCATTTAAGGAGCTTAGAAGCTCCTTAATAATCTATAATCTGTTAATATTGGGATTTATTTTAATACCATCTTCCATGAAGACTACCTGAATACTCTTCATACAGCTGCCGAAACTGTCACTGTCTTTTTATATTATATGCTGGAATTGGAGGGCAGAGATACTTGGTTGTAGTAAGCTGGTGGAAAGGGGGGAGGGATGAGACTTTGGTGGGATTTGAAAAACAAGGATGAGAAATGTGAAGAACTAGAGACAATGCTGCAAATTTTCCAAGTTTGGACAGGGGCTCTGGAGATATTAGGGTGCCCCTACACAAATCCTTGAATGTTGCTAGACAGGTTGAAAACGATTTCTTCATTTTATAAATGGAGTACAAAAACAGGGAACTTAGACTTCAACTCAAGAACCGTTGAATTTGGGTTGCCACTCTTCAGAAGTATGCAGTGGAATTTCTTTGGATAGTCACAGGATTAAGGACAAATTACTTTTTTTCAAAAGTGAATGAGGAGAGACTTACTAGTGACCAAAGGCTCAGTAACCAGAGGACATAGGTAATTAGTAAAAGTATTGGAAATAATATAGAAAATACATGAGCATCACCGTAAGAGTTGGAGGAACTCTGAGGGTCTGGGAGATGAACAGTCAACATTTTTGGTTGAAGCCCTTCTAGATTCCAGAAAAGACATGAGCTCTGATCTGAAGTGTGCTGCTTGAAAAGACAAACTGATTCAATTTGAACAATCAAAAAGGAATTGAATAAACAGTGAAGATAAAGTAGAAATGACAAGAATGTGGGGGAAGAGCAGAAGAATGAAGAATTCTTTCAACCAGCAAACGTGTATTGTCTGATTTCTATCATCTCAAGGACAATCCTCCCAATCTGTGTTCAGAGTTTGCTTTGTGTGTACATCTTGCTTTAAAACTTCTGTTCTGGTAACCTGCTGCTGACTTTGCTTCCCAGACTCATGCTCCTGTATTCTACAGTTGTGTTCCTTGCACGAGAAGCCTTTCGGAAAGCATGCTTAAATGTCGGTGTGGAGCGGAAGTGGTCCCAGATCATAAACCTGCTCTGGCTAACGTGAGTGACGAGTAATTTTTCAGAGATGCCAGTATGTAGCCTGATCAAACAACTATAATGAGTAGCTTGTCTTCACCAAGAGCAATATAATACCAAACTATTCATGGTTACTTGTTGTGAGGGATCCATCCTGGGTTTTGTTGGGTAAGCATGTACATAGTGGGTATGAAGTTATCAAGTTATACAGCACAGAAATAGGCCCTACATCGAACTCCACCTTGCCAACCAAGATATATTTCTGAGCTGAGATTTTTGCCTGTTGGCCTATATCCCTCTAGTTATTTTCCATCTATGTACCTGTTGCAATTTTATTGTAATTGTACCCATATCTACCAGTTAGTAGCTATCCATTGGGTGAAAAATGTTGCCTCTTTGGTCCCTTGTAGATCCTTCGTCTCTCACCATATACCCATACTCTGTAGTTTTAGACTGTCCTATCATGGGGGAAAAAGACAGTAATCCTGTCTACACCCCTCGTAATTTTAGATTCCTCTGTAAGGTCATTCATCAACCTTCTACACGCCATGGAATAAAGTTCCAGCCTGTCCAATCCCGGGAACATCCTCGTGAACCTTTGTGGTATAATGATGCTTTTCCTATAACTAAGCAATCCAAACTGCACACAAATGAGTAAAAGCATCCAGACTAGAGCATGTTGCAGCCATGTGTGTGGAACAAGGGACTATGTGTGTGTATGATTCAAACAAATGAAAATGCAAATCATGAACAGAAGTAGGTTATTTGACCTCTCAAGCCTGCTCTGCCATACTGTGATAATTGTACATATTAATGATTTAGATCAGAATATACAAAGCATGGTTAATAAGTTTGGCAATGACACCTAAAATAGGTTGTATCTTTGACAATGAATTTACAGAGGGATCTTGATCACCTAAGTAAGTGGACAAGGAATGGAAAATAGAGTTTAGAACCTAGAACACAGGACAGTAGAGCACAGTACAGGCCCTTTGGCCCATGATGTTGTGCTGACCCTTTAAACTAGTCTAAGATTAATCTAATTTTTCCCTCCCACATAGCCCTTTATTTTCTATCATCCATGTGCCTGTCTTAAATGTCCCTAATGCATCTGCCTCTGCCATCACTTTTGGCAGTGCATTCCATGCACCTTACCTCTGACATTCCCCCATACTCACAGGTAGACAAGGTGGTGAAGAAGGCTTTAGGTCAGGTAATTAAGTATAGAAGATCAGATGCAAAGTTGCAGTTGTACAAGATGTTGATGAAGCTGCATTTAGGATATTGTGTTCAGTTTTGGTAATTCTATTCTGCAAAGACGCCACTAAGTGGGAAAGAGTGTAGAGGAGATTTACAAAGATGTTTCCAGAACTCAAGGGACCTAATTATGAAGAGAGTTTGAGCAGGTGGGACTTTATTTGTTGGAGTGTAGTAGCATGAGGGGTGATATTGCAGAGTTGTATAAAAATATGAGGGGCACAAATAGAGTGAATACACTCAGTCTCTTTCTCAGAATTAGGGAATCAAGAAGTAGAGGGCTCAGATTTAACGTGAGGATGGAAAGATTTAATGGGAACCTGGATGAGAACTTTTTCAAACAGAGAATGGTCAGTGTATGGAATCAGCTGCCAAAGGTAGTGATTGGGGCAGGTAGGTTAACAACATTTAAAAGGTATTTGGAAAGGGACGTGGATAAGAAAGGTTTCGAGGAATATGGGCAGAACGTAGAACAGTACAGCACAGTAGAGGCCCCTTGGCCCATGATGTTGTGCCAACATTTTAACCTACTCTAAGATTCTAAGATCTTCCCTTCTATATAGCCCTCCATTTTTCTATCATCCATCCATGTGCCTATCTAAGAGTGTCCCTACCCCTAATGTATCTGCCTCTATCATCACTCCTGGCAGGGTGTTTTCTGCCCCCCCCCCCCACCACTGCACTATATTTTTCTCAAATCGCCTTAAAACTATGCCCTGTGTTAGCCATTACCATAATGGGAAAAAGTCTCTGGCTCTCCATTCAATCTATGTCTCTTATCATCTTGTACACCTCTATCAAGTCATCTCCCCTCCTCCTCCGCTCCAAAGAGAAAAGCCCAAGCTCGCTCAACCTATCCTCAGAGACACCAATATGGGGAAATGGGATGAGCTTAGAAGTGAATCTTGGTCGGCATGATCAGTTGGGTACAGGGACTGTTTCCAGGCTGTGTGACCAATAAGCTTAAAAACAGACTGTAGGAAGAGCTCAGCGGACTAAGTAACATCTATGGAGGCAGAAGGTGTAAGATGATGTTTTAGGTGCAGATCCCGCATTATGACTGAGGCAATGGGAAAGGTTACCATGATATAGTGGTACATGTTGAGGGGTATGATAGACACACTGGTAGATGACAGGTGAACTGGTGTGGAACTAGAGAATGGGAAGGGTGAACAAATGGGGAAGCAAACTAGGTGGACAAGTGAATAAAGCACACAAAATGCTGGAGGAACTCAGCAGATCAGGCAGCATCTATGGAAATTAAGAGACAGTTGACATTTCAGGCTGGGACCCTTCATCAGGATTGGAAAGGAAGCAGGAAGATGCCAGAGTAACAAGGTGAGGTGGGAAAGGAGGACAAGCTAAAAGATGGTAGGTGAAGACACATTAGTGGGGGGGCGGTGTGAAGTAAGAAGTTGGGAGGTGATAGGTGGAATCTGATAGGAGAGGAGAATGGACTATGGGAGAAAGGGAAAGAAGAGGGGCATTGGGGGAAGTAATAACTAGGTGAGGAGAAGAGGTAAGTGGGAGGCCAGGTTTGGGAAATGAAGAAGAGGAAAGGGAGAGGGGGTATTTACCAGAAGTTGAAGAAATTGATGTTCATGTTACCAGGTTGGAGGCTAACCAGATGGAATTTGAGGTGTTGCTCCCCCAACCTGAGAGTGTCCTCATTGTGGCAGTAGAGGAGGCCATGGACTGACATGTTGGAATGGGAATGGAGATTGGAATGAAAATGATTGCCCAACGGGAAATCCTGCTTTTTGTGGATGGAGCAGAGGTACTGAGCAAAGCAGTCCCTCAGTCTACATTGGGTCTTGCCAGTGTCGAAGAACACCAAAGGCGTGGGTTACCTGAAATTGGAAAAGTCAGTATTCATACCAAAAAAACTTGTCTCCTTCCCAGTTTGGGTGGTGTCTTCAACCTGAAACTATGACTACATTTCTCTTCCCACAGATGCGTCCTGATCTACTAAATATTTGCAGCATTTTCTGTTTTCATTTTAGATTTCCTGCACCTGCAATTTTTTTTTGATTTCCAGTTATGCTTACTGTCTTATTTTCTTTTAACCACCCCAACATATGAATGGGACCTGGAGAGATGGGATGCATTCAGGGAGGATGAAGTGTATTAATCTTAGGAGCAATGAAGGTGAGGAATTTGAGTAGTAGGATATCAGAAATAACATGGGCTATGCTAATGTAGACGAGTGTGTTGAATATGAACCCTAAATCTCACTGATTTATTGTGTTTTATTCTATTATATGTATGTGTGCGTCTGCATAAGTGCGTATTTTGCATCGATAATTGTCAGGACACTCTTATTTCAGAGTTCCCTTGGGGATATTTTGGGCCCTACTCTTGGCCTGGGTGTGGCTGAATTTGGTGGAAATTCCAGACCCAGCAGTTGTACCTCACTATGAGGTTGGAGTGATAGCATTTGGAATTTCTGCTGTGGTGGAACTTCTCTCTGAGCCTATGTGGGTGCTGGCTCAGGTACATATGTTGGTGAAGTTAAAGGTGAGTTGTGTGCAAATACAGATTTTTAAAAATTTAAACCTTTCATTCTATCCAACACTAGGTTTGAAATGCTTCATTGTAGTCATTCACACTGCTCTACTCATGTGCCTGCTATTTTTAAGTGATGTTAGATGGTGAAGTGGTGGGTACTATTTTCAACATTTAAAGGGCATTTTGATAGGTACATTGGTAGAAAAGGTTTAGGGGATCTGAGCCAAATGCAAGCAAATAATACTAGCTCAGGTGGACAGAGGTGGGCTGAAGAGCCTTTTCCTATGCTGTATGAGTACAACTCTATGGTTTTATGGAAGTAAACCATTAGTCCCAACCTGTCCATGCCAACCAATGGCACCATTCCGTATTAACCCTGTCTCCTATCACTTGGTCCATAGTCCTGTATGCCTGAGCAAGTGCTCATCTGGACACTTAGATGCTGTCAGTGATCTAGCTTCAGCCACTCTGTCTCAGATAGAGCATTCCAGGCACTTGTCACTCTGAGTGTTGGATCCACTCTGAATTTACTTCTCCTTGCTCTAAAATTATGTTCTTGTGTTTCAAATGTGTTTTCTTTGCCTCTGATATGGAGGAAAATGTTTCCTGCAGTCTATCCTATCTATACACTTCATAAATTTGTTTACCCCACCCAATACCTTCTCTACTCTGTGGAGAACGAACTCAGCTTCCACATTCTTTCCTCATAACTGAACTTCTCCATCCTATGCACCATCCTGATGAACTTCCTTGTGTCCTTTCCAGTCTATTATATTCTTCCTCTACCTCAACGACTGGAACTGCAAGCAGTTCTCTGGCTGAGATCTGACTATATTTTTTATAAACCTGTAGCATAAACTCCCTGCTTCTGTACTCAATGCCCAAATAATGAACACTAGTGTTTCATATACCTTCATTGCATCATTATGCACTTGTCTTACCATAGTCAAGGATCTAAGGATTTGCATACTGAGGTCCATCTGTTTCTCAACACTACGACCCAACCATGCCATGATCCATCACCTAATATTTACCATATAACCATATAACAATTACAGCACGGAAACAGGCCATCTTGGCCCTTCTAGTCCGTGCCGAACTCTTACTCTCACCTAGTCCCACTGACCTGCACTCGGTCCATAACCCTCCATTCCCTTCCTGTCCATCTATCTATCCAATTTAACTTTAAACGACAACATCGAACCTGCCTCAACCACTTCTGCTGGAAGCTCATTCCACACAGCTACCACTGTCTGAGTAAAGAAGTTCCCCCTCATGTTACCCCTAAACTTTTGCCCTTTGACTCTCAACTCATGTCCTCTTGTTTGAATCTCCCCCACTCTCAATGGAAAAAGCCTATCCACGTCAACTCTATCAATCCCCCTCATAATTTTAAACACCTCTATCAAGTCCCCCCTCAATCTTCTACGCTCCAAAGAATAAAGACCTAACTTGTTCAACTTTTCTCTGTAACTTAGGAGATGAAACCCAGGCAACATTTTAGCAAATCTCCTCTGTACTCTCTCAATTTTATTAACATCTTTCCTATAATTCGGTGACCAGAACTGTACACAATACTCCAAATTTGGCCTTACCAATGCCTTATACAATTTCAACATTACATCCCAACTCCTATACTCAGTGCTCTGATTAATAAAGGCCAGCATACCAAAAGCTTTCTTCACCACCCTATCCATGCGAGATTCCACCTGCAGGGAACTATGCACCATTATTCCTAGATCCCTGTGTTCTACAGCATTCTTCAGTGCCCTACCATTTACCATGTATGTCCTATTTTGATTAGTCCCACCAAAATGTAGCACCTCACATTTTTCAGCATTAAACTCCATCTGCCATCTTTCAGCCCACTCTTCTAACTGGCCTAAATCTCTCTGCAAGTTTTGAAAACCTACTTCATTATCCACAACGCCACCTATCTTAGTATCATCTGCATACTTACTAATCCAATTTACCACCCCATCATCCAGATCATTAATATATATGACAAACAACATTGGACCCAGTACAGATCCGTGAGGCACACCGCTACACACCGTCCTCCAAGCTAACACACAGTTATCCACCACTACTCTCTGGCATCTCCCATCCAGCCACTGCTGAATCCATTTTACTACTTCAATATTAATACCTAACGATTGAACCTTCCTATCTAACCTTCCATGTGGAACCTTGTCAAAGGCCTTACTGAAGTCCATATAGACAACATTCACCGCTTTACCCTCGTCAACTTTCCTAGTAACCTCATCAAAAAATTCAATAAGATTTGTCAAACATGACCTTCCACGCACAAATCCACGTTGACTGTTCCTAATCAGACCCTTTCTATCCAGATAATTACATATACCATTCTAAGAATACTTTCCATCAATTTACCCACCACTGACGTCAAACTCACAGGCCGATAATTGCTAGGTTTACTCTTAGAACCCTTTTTAAACAATGGAACCACATGAGCAATATGCCAATCCTCCGGCACCATCCCCATTTCTAACGACATTTGAAACATTTCTGTCGGAGCCCCTGCTATTTCCACACTAACTTCCCTCAAGGTCCAAGGGAATATCTTGTCTGGATCCGGAGACTTATCCACTTTTATATTCCTTAAAAGCGCCACTACTTCCTCTTCTTTAATCATCATACTTTCCATAACTACTTTACTTGTTTCCCTTACCTTACACAATTCAATATCCTTCTCCTTAGTGAATACCGAAGAAAAGAAATTATTCAAAATCTCACCCATCTCTTTTGGCTCTGCAAATAGCCGTCCACTCTGATTCTCTAAGGGACCAGTTTTATCCCTTACTATCTTTTTGCTATTTATATAACTGTAGAAACCCTTTGGATTTATTTTCACCTTACTTGCTAAAGCTGCCTCATATCTTCTTTTAGCTTTTCTAATTTCTTTCTTAAGATTCTTTTTACATTCTTTATATTCCTCGAGTACCTCATTTACTCCATGCTGCCTATATTTATCGTAAATCCCTCTCTTTTTCCGAACCAAATTTCCTATATCCCTTGAAAACCATGGCTCTCTCAAACTTTTAACCTTTCCTTTCAACCTAACAGGAACATAAAGATCCTGTACCCTCAAAATTTCACCTTTAAATGACCTCCATTTCTCTATTACATCCTTCCCATAAAACAAATTGTCCCAATCCACTCCTTCTAATCCCTTTGCATTTCCTCAAAGTTAGCCTTTCTCCAATCAAAAATCTCAACCCTGGGTCCAGACCTATCCTTCTCCATAATTATATTGAAACTATTGGTATTGTGATCTCTGGACCCAAAGTGCTCCCCAACACATACCTCCGTCACCTGCGCTATCTCATTCCCTAGCAGGAGATCCAACACTGCCCCTTCTCTAGTTGGTACCTCTATGTATTGCTGCAAAAAACTATCTTGCACACATTTGACAAACTGACGAAGGGTCTTGGCCCGAAATGTCGACTGTACCTCCTCCTAGAGATGCTGCCTGGCCTGCTGCGTTCACCAGCAACTTTGATGTGTGTTGCTTGAATTTCCAGCAGCTGCAGAATTCCTCGTGTTTACGTTTTTAAATCCAAACCATCCAGCCCTTTTACAGAATGGGCTTCCCAGTCAATGTGTGGAAAATTAAAATCTCCCACAATCACAACCTTGTGCTTACTACAAATATCTGCTATTTCCTTACAAATTTGCTCCTCCAGTTCTCGGTCCCTATTAGGTGGTCTATAATACACCCCTATAAGCATCACTACACCTTTCCCATTCCTCAATTCCACCCAAATAGCCTCCCGGGACGAGTCCACTAATCTACCCTGCCAGAGGACCGCTGTTATATTTTCTCTGACAAGTAATGCAACACCTTCTCCTCTTGCCCCTCGTATTCTATCACACCTGAAGCAACGAAATCCTGGAATATTTAGTTGCCAATCACACCCCTCATGCAACCACGTTTCACTAATAGCTACAACATCATATTTCCAGGTATCAATCCATGCTGTAAGCTCATCCACCTTTCTTACAATGCTCCTAGCAATAAAATAGATGCATTTAAGAAACTCCCCACCTCTTACTCTCTCTTTATCCTTAATGGAGCAAACAAATTTGTTATCTTTTTTTTTTCTTGTCCCCTACATCTTTGGACTGAGTGCTCCCGTTCTCTGTCCCCTGCCTATCCTCCCTCACACACTGTCTACTAGCTTTCTTAATTTGTGAACTAACCTCCTCTCTCTTAGTCTATTTAATTTGGTTCCCACCCCCCAACCATTCTAGTTTAAAGTCACCTCAGTAGTCCTCGCAAATCTCCCCGCCAGGATATTGGTCCCCCTAGGATTCAAGTTTAACCCGTTCTTTTTGTACAGGTCACACCTATGCCAAAAGAAGTCCCAATGATCCAAAAACTTGAATCCCTGCCCCCTGCTCCAATCCCTCAGCCACGCATTTATCCTCCACCTCATTGCATTCCTACTCTCACTGTCGTGTAGCACAGGCAGTAATCCCGAGATTACTACCTTTGCGGTCCTTTTTCTCAACTCCCTTCCTAACTCCCTATATTCTCCTTTCAGGACCTCTCCCCTTTTCCTACCTATGTCATTGGTACCTATATGTACCACGACCTCTGGCGCCTCTCCCTCCTACTTCAGGATATCTTGGACGCGATCAGAAATATCCCGGACCCTGGCACCAGGGAAGCAAACTACCATCCGGGTCTTTGGACTGCGTCCACAGAATCGCCTATCTGACCCCCTTACTATCGAGTCCCCTATTACAACTGCCCTTCTCTTCCTTTCCCTACCCTTCTGAGCTACAGGGCCGGACTCTGTGCCGGAGGCACGGCCACTGTCGCTTCCCCCGGGTAAGCTGTCCCCCTCAACAGTACTCAAACAGGAGTACCTATTGTCAAGGGGCAAAGCCACTGGGGTAATCTCTATTACCTGACTCTTCCTCTTCCCCCTCCTAACCGTGACCCACTTGTCTGCCTCCCGTGTCCCCTGTGTGACCGCCTGCCAGTAACTCCTCTCTGTCAACTCCTCACTCTCCCTGACCAGACAGAGGTCATCGAGCTGCAGCTCCAGTTCCCTAACGCGGTCCCTTAGGAGTTGCATCTCGGCGCACCTGGCGCAGATGTCCGGGAGGCTTGGAGACTCTAGGGTCTCCCACATCCAGCACCGAGAACAACAAGCTGCCCTCACACTCATGCTTCCCCTCTCCTCAAATGACGACAAAAAATGAATACCAAACCCTCTTCGCCTCACCCATTTTCGCTTAAGCCCGTTGAGCCGAAGCCCTTAAGCCTTCACTCTGCTCCCGGCTCAGCAGCCCGCAAACTACGCTGCCCGCTGTATAAGGATCTGTTCCTTTTAAATCTTCTGTGCTTTACTGCCTGACGTCACACACCTGCGCAGTCCCGCCTTTCTGAACGTCGATGGGGGAAAAAACCCAAAAATTTCAAAAATGGCTTCCTCCGCACTCCCGTTCTGATTCTCAGACTTCCTTCTCCGAATTAAACCCAAATCAGGATTTCTGTCCTTTTAAATCTTCCGCGCTTCTGGATTAAACTCAATTTGCTATTTTTCAGCCCACGAGGGGTGATTGATAAGTTCGTGGTCTAAGGTAGAAGGAGTCAATTTTAGAAAACCTAGCACATTTATTTTTCAACATAGTCCCCTCCTGCATTTACACACTTAGTCCAGCGGTCGTGGAGCATACGGATCTTGGACCTCCAGAAAGTGTCCACAGCAGGGGTGATTGATAAGTCTGTGGCCTAAGGTAGGGGGAGATGAGTTATACAGCTGTCGTAACATGCACATGCAGTTCAACTCTTTGAGTGATTATGCAGAAAGTTTGAAGTTAATAACTCATCAGGGGTGATTGATAAGTTCGTGGCCTAGGGTAGAAGGAGATGAGTTATTAACTTTTTGTTACCTCTGCAAAGAATTCAATCATACTGGTCAAATAATCTGCCCCTGACAAAGCCATATTGATTGTCTGTGATTGGACCCTGCCTTCTAATGATATTTAGTTCTCCCTCTATGATATTTTTTCCAGTATTAATTTTTTTTTCGTGTGGAAATGTTAAGTACTAGGGTTTCATTGAATTGACTTTATTACTTACTTCCTTCATATATATGAGGAGTAAAAATCTTTACGTTATGCCTCCATATAAATGTGCAATTTATAGTAATTTATAATAAATAGCATGTATAACAGGATAGTCAATATAACATAGAATTACAGTTGTGTCAGTGAGTTAATCACTCTGATGGCCTGGTGGAAGAGACCGTCCTGGAGCCTGTTGGTCCTGGCTTTTATGCTGCGGTACCATCTCCCAGGTGGTAGCAGCTGGAACAGTTTGTGGTTGGGGTGACTCAGGTCCCTAATGATTCTTCGGGCCTTTTTACGCACCTGTCTTTGTAAATGTCTGGAATCATGAGAGGTTCACAACCACAGATGCGCTGGGCTGATTGCACCACTCTCTGCAGAGTCCTGTGATTGATGGAAGTACAGTTCCCATACCAGGCAGTGATGCAGCCAGTCAGGATGCTCTCAGTTGTGCTCCTGTAGCAAGTTCATAGCATTTGAGGTCCACACCAAAGTTCTTCAACCATCTGAGGTGAAAGAGGTGCTGTTGTGCCTTTTTCACCACACGGCCAGTATGTGAGATCCTTGGTGATGTTTACGCCGAGGAACTTAAAGCTGTTCACCCTCTCAACCCCAGATCCATTGATGTCTCCATTCCTCCTGTAGTCCACAACCAGCTCCTTTGTTTTTGCGACATTGAGGGAGAGGTTGTTTTCTTGACACCACTGTGTCAGGGTAATGACTTCTCCGTAGACTGCCTTATTATTATCTGAGATTAGGCCAATCAGTGTAATGTCATCAGCAAATTTAATTAGCAGATTGGAGCTGTGGGTGATGACACAGTCATGGGTATACAGGGAGTAAAGGAGGGGCTTAGGGCACAGCCCTGAGGGGCACTTGTGTTGAGCGTCAGAGGGGCAGAGGTCAGGGAGCCCACCCTTACCACTAGCTTTAAGGTGAGAGGAAGAAAGTTTGGAGGAGATTTTTGAAGCAATTTTTTTTAAAAATGCAGAGAATGGTGAATGCCTGGAACCAGCTGCCACAGGAGGCGTTGGAAGCAGATAAGGTTTTAGAGGCATTTGGGCACATGAACAGGCAGAAAATGGAGGAATGTAGACCATTTGCAGGCAGGTAGGATTAGTTTAATTTGGTATTTTGGTTGACACGGGCATTGTGTGTGAAATTCCTGTCTGTGCTGTATTGTTCTCTATGTTCCTTGCCACTGATTCTCAGAGATCTGTAGTTACTAGCCTTTCCCTGCTGCTATTCTCAAAAAGAAGGACCGTGTTTTCTATCGTCTGGTAATCTGGTACCTCACTTATGTACAGAAAAGATTTAAAAATCTCAGGGATACCCAGCAATCTCCTCTCTTGTTTTCTGGATTTGTTTACCTTTTAAGCTTACCAAAGCATTGAATATGTCTCTTTGTTTATGGAGATTGGATTTTCAGCTTCCCCTTTATTGAATTCTCCAACCACAAGGGAATGCTGATGAAAATAAATCATTCAGGATCTCATCATTACCTATGGCTCCGCACACAGTTTACTGCTAGAAGCCCCTACTTTTCCGCTGGTTATTCCTGTTCCCTTAATATGCTGACAGAATAACTTTAGAATTGCGTCAATCTTGTCTCTCGTGACAGCCCTGTTTGCTCATGAATCATGTTTTCCTTCTTTACTTCCTTTTAAAGCACCTCCCTATACTTTCAAAAGTCTTGATATGCCTCCCCTGTCATTAGTTCCCTATAGCTGTCCTGTGTCGCTTTTTATCCAGCCCTCATTATTCCTTGACACTTGGTTTCTCTACATTTGCTACTCTTGGCATTTTCAGGAACACATTGCCCTTTTAGCTCTTACTGTTTCTCCTTTGAATGCTTCCAACTGTGCAGATGTAGGCTTTCCTGCATCTGGTGCAGGAAATACAATTTTTCTCTATCTGTAATGTTATTTTCTGCAGTCTTTTACTGCTTTTTCACTTGTACTACATCAAAGTACTGATGTTTCTGAAATTATCTGTATAGAGGCTTGCACAATTACATTTTTCATTGTATCTTGCTACTTGTGACAATAATAAACATTCTAATACTGATCATAAAACATGAGTTAAGGTCATTGGTCTGAAAAATGACTACCCATTGACACTCTCTCCGCTTGACCAGCTACATTCCCCAAGATGAGGTCAAGTAATACACCTTTGCTCATTGACCTATCAGCATATTGTGTCAAAAGGCTCTCCTAGACACATCTCAAAATTTCTGCACCCCTTGAGACTTTAGTGCTAAGTCAATGTGAGTGAATGTTTGAGAAATTGTTCTTCTAATTTTGGAAGTGTGTGCTGTAATAGCCAGAGCATGAAACTGCATTGGAATTTGAATGATGCACAGAGCAAGTAGTGGAAGGCATAGATGTTTAGTCTCAAAATTGGGGGCCAATCAAGTGGGTTGTTGCACTCAAGCAAGCAAAGTCCATTAGTCCTGGCATGCATTGTAGGAAGGGTTTGGAATGTTGGAATGCCAATTACACTTTGCAAGCCACTTGATCTTGTACTTCAAACACGAGGAAATCTGCAGATGCTGGAATTTCAAGCAACACACATCAAAGTTGCTGGTGAACGCAGCAGGCCAGGCAACATCTCTAGGAAGAGGTACAGTTGACATTTCGGGCCGAGACCCTTCGTCAGGACTAACTGAAAGAAGAGCTAGTAAGAGATTTGAAAGTGGGAGGGGGAGGGGGGAGGGTTGGGGTGAGAGGAAGATGGAGCCTCTGAGGATCCAGGAGTTGACGGTGGGATCTGAGGGAGACGAGGTTGCAGAGTGGTGGTGGGAGAAGGGGAGATGGGAGTCACAATAGCAGCACATAAAGACCCGGCCTGGAGTTCAAGGCTGGAGTCGCAGTTGGTGATGGTTTCCATCTGGGTAGCCTCCAACCTGATGGCATGAACATTGACTTCTCAAATTTCCGCTAATGCCCCACCTCCCCCTCGTACCCCGTCCGTTATTTATTTATTTATATGCACACATTATTTTTCTCTCTCTCCTTTTTCTCCCTCTGTCCCCCTCACTATACCCCTTGCCCATCCTCTGGGTTTCCCCCCTCCCCCTTTTCTTTCTCCCTGAGCCTCCTGTCCCCTGATCCTCTCATATCCCCTTTGCCAATCACCTGTCCAGCTCTTGGCTCCATCCCTCCCCTTCCTGTATTCTCCTATCATTTCGGATCTCCCCCTCCCCCTCCCACTTTCAAATCTCTTACTAGCTCTTCTTTCAGTTAGTCCTGACGAAGGGTCTCGGCCTGAAATGTCGACTGTACCTCTTCCTAGAGATGCTGCCTGGCCTGCTGCGTTCACCAGCAACTTTGATGTGTGATCTTGTACTTCCCAGGTCAGTTCCATCTAACATTTGGTTCCCAGCATGTTGACAGTGGGGACTCAATAGTGGTAAATGCTGTTGAATGGCAACTGTAGCTGATTAGACTTTCTTTGCTACGGATAGTAATAACTTGCATGTCAGGAATGTTACATGTCACACCAGACCAAATCCAAAACAAAAACCTGAATGTTGCAGTGTGCACATGTTATCTGAAAGGTTACAAACGGATTTCAATGTTATCCTGACCTTGGGTGCAGGAAAGGGCGAAGATTTGGTACCCAACTCTTAACAGCCGGAGTCACGTTATATGGAACAGGACCAGGCTCTTTGACCCACCTAGTCTATGCTGACCAGTAAGCACCAATTGATATTATTTTCACTTTGTTATGCTCTCCATAATCACCACTAGATTCCACCATCATCTAGGCTAGTGGTCACCAACCTTTTTAAGCCCAAGGTCCCTACCTCGACCTCAGTGAAAGGCAAGATCTACCTACTAAATCGTTTAGAGAAAAAACAGCTCAGATTGTACTTCCAATTTGAGGCCTTTTATTTGGGCGAATTGTATTTGAATTACACAAAATACTTTTGTCAAACTTTCAAATTAATTCAAACAAGAAAACACTGTAACTAGCATATCAAACAGGCCATAGATGTCTTTCTTTAAGAATATTACAATACTTCACACCTTTAATTCTAAGTTTCATTATTTAATTTTATTTCAACATAAAAAATAAATGAATAAAAATTGACTGTTGCTCTCAGTGTGATGACTGGGGCTGGATACTTTCTGCTAGTTCCCTGAAATTTGGCTCATAACTACAGACAGCCAGTCTGAGACAATCTGTGATGTGTAGGGTTGCCAACTGTCCTGTATTCCCCCCACTAAGGTAGAGTGTTCCTATGAAACTGTTTGTGCGAAAATGCTTTACGCCAAAGAAGCAATTACCATTAATTTATATGGAAAAAAATTTTGAGCGTTCCCAGACCCAAAAAAATAACCTACCAAATCATACCAAATAACACATAAAACCTAAAATAACACTAACATATAGTAAAAGCAGGAATGATATGATAAATACACAGCCTATATAAAGTAGAAATAATGAAGATTAAGCCAAAACTGATTCGTGGGATAAAAAAAAATCGGCACATCATGCATGTGCACACAGGTGCCCGTGCAAGGCTTCATGGTCATGGTAGTCTTTCTCCAGGTTAACACAAATGTCCCGGGATTTGACTGCTACTTTTGTCCCTTATTTGGGAGTGAGAAAGTTGGCAACCCTAGTGAGGTGTCTGCCAGTAAGTCAGCTCCTGTACTTAGATTTAATAATTTTCATCTGTGAAAATGCAATTTCACATAGGTAAGTTGACCCGAAGTAGGCACTGACTTTTAGTGCTATAAAACCAACGTGCACACTGCGCATTGCTCGGCCCCATCAGTAGTAATTGCCACCAGTTTATGAATGGGGATGTCATTTTCACGGACATATTTTTTAAACTCATTGTAAATATCCTCACCTCTCGTTCTTTCCTTTAATTGCAAAAGAGTGAGGAAGTCCTTCTTTGTTGTAAAATCGTGGAAAGCCATTCTGACAAATACAACAAGCTGAGCTGTTTGCATTACATCCAGGGATTCATCGAACTGTAGTGAAAAATACCCACGTCCTCTGATGGTGACTCTACCCTTCTTGTCACTGTTGCAGGGCCAAGCAGTATATTATGTATTGCAGTTGTGATGCCGTTTTTGTTTTTAAAGTCATTAAAAACGGTCTCTGCGGTAATGGCCATTACTTCCTTGAATAAATCGCCATCTGTAAAAGGCTTCTTGTGTTTAGCCAAAAGGTGACTTACACGAAATGATGCTTCAATAGCAGCCTTATTTTGAGCAGCATGTTTTGTGGAAAGCGATTGCTGGGCCTTCAACCCCAATTTCAGCTCCTCAACTTTCCTGGCACGAATTGCGCTCTCTGGGGGGTAGGTGTCTTTAAATTCCTGGTGGTTGGTGTTGTGGTGCCGCTCCAGATTCCCTCTTTTAGTCAGTGCTTGTGTTTGGTGGCACAACATACATACACACTTGTCTTTCACCAAGGTAAATAGAAATTCCTCTTCCCATTCTGGATGGAAGTTGTATGTTTTCGCCTTCTTTCGTGGAGCCTCTGCCATACTATCAGGATATCATGAACGAGTGCCGATTGCGTCGCCTCTGATCTGAGCTGACATTCACCTAATTAATTAGCTTGTTTATTTCGGCTTTTTTTCTTAAAGATGTGCTGTGTGCATCCCGACTACCGCTGCACCCCTGCATTCTTCGTGGGCCGGTGGTTGTGGACCACTGCCGTATATTGATGTTTGCGACAGTCTGTACTCTTACCTAATCTGATTGGTCACTTTGATGCAGCACAGGCTACGCTGAAAACGCGGTGCATGGCGGGGGAGCTACAGACATGAGCACTGGGCAGAAAGAACGGAACTAAAACCCTGCAACCTGGAAACAATCTCTCTCTACAAACAGCATTTTAGTGAAAATATTGCTATATTACCATTATCCTAATTAGTATTACTTACTTTTATAATGCTCACATTACAACAGTATTTGTGTATTTATTTTTGATTTTTCTTCGGGATCTACTGGAGAAGTCTCAAAGCTGGACGGGTTGGCAACCCCTAATCTTAGGCACTAGAAGGCAGTTAACCTACAAATATGCATACCTTTCATATGTTGGTGTTGCGGGGGGGGGGCGGGGGGGCGGGAGGCGGGGAGTGGCTCGATCCTACATGGCCTCAGGGCAAATGTGCAAACTCCACACAGACTGTCCCTGTTTCTCTGTTCTCTGTGCTGTGTCAACTGTGCTCTGTTTTTCAGGTGATTGCGGAAAGTCTGGCCATGGCAGTGAAGTGTATACTGACGGTGGTGTGCATCACCCTTGTACCACACTGGGGTCTCTATGTATTTTCTCTGGCCCAGGTGATTGACAGCATTCTTATTTGTTTTGACAGGCTAGAATTGCAGCACAGGGCCTGTTCCTGTTCACACTCTGAGCCCCTAATTTATTTAAGGGATACCGACTATACGAAATAAGTTTGTTGATCACAATTCAGCGGGCCAGGCAGCATCGGCAGGACTGCTGAAAAAAGCTGAGGAGCGGAGGCGGGGAGGGGAGAGAGAAACACAAGGTGATAGGTGAAACCTGGAGGGGGAGCGATGAAGTAAAGATTGGTGAAAGAGACAGAAGGCTGTGGAAGAAAGAAAAGGAGGGAAGGAGCACCAGAGGAAGGCGATGGGTGGGCAAGGAGATCAGGTGAGAGGGAAAAGAGGAGTGGGAAACGGTGGGGGGCCATTACCAGAAGTTTGAGAAATTGATGTTTATGCCATCAGGTTGGAGGATACCCAAACGGAATATAAGATCTTGTTCCTCCAACCTAAGTGTGGCCTCATCTCGACAGTGGGGAGGCCATGGATGGACATATCGGAATGGGAAGTAGAATTAAAATGGGTGGCCACTGGGAGATCCCGCTTTTTCTGGCAGATGGAGTGTAGATGCTTGGCGAAGCGATCTCCCAATAGATTGGGAGATCTATTCGGAGACTGCTTTGCCAAGCACCTATGCTCTGTCTGTCGGAATAAGACCATGAGACATAGGAGCAGAATTAGGCTCTTTGGCCCATCGAGTCTGCTCTGCTATTTAATCACGGATGCTCCTTTTTTTTTCTCCTCCTCAACTCCATTTCTTGGCCTTCTCCCCATAACCTTTGATGCCATGTTCAATCAAGAACCTATTAACCTTTGCCTTAAATACACTCAATGATCTGGCCTCCACAGCAGTACATGACAACAAATTCCACAAATTCACCACCATCTGGCTAAAGAAATTTATCCGCATCCCTGTTTTATTTCTGGAATTGTCCTTGTGAACCTCTCTGGACCCTCTCCAATCCCAGCACATCTCTTCTAAGATGAGGAGCCCAAACTTTTCACAGTACTCAAGGTGAGGCGTCACCAGTGCCTTATAAAGCCTCAGCATCACATCCCTGCTCTTGTATTCTAGACCTCTTGAAATGAATGCTAACATTGCATTTGCCTTCCTCACCATTGACTCAACCTGCAAGTTGACCTTTAGGGTGTTCTGCACAAGGACTCCCAAGTCCCTTTGCACCTCAGATTTTTGGATTTTCTCCCCGTTTAGAAAATAGTCTGCACATTAATTTCTACTACCAGAGTGCATGACCGTACATTTTCCAACATTGTATTTCATTTGCCACTTTCTTGCCCATTCTCCTAATCTGTCTAAGTCCTTCTGCATCCTACCTGTTTCCTTAGTACTACCTGCCCCTCCAACACAATCTTTGTGTCTTCTGCAAATTTGGTAACAAAACCATCTATTTCATCATCTAAATCATTGATATATAGCATAAAAGGAAGTGGTCCCAACACCGAAACCTGTGCACTAGTCACTGGCAGCCAACCAGACAAGGATCCTTTTATTCCCACTCACTTCCTTCTTCCAATCAGCCAATGCTTTAACCATCTTATTAAATTTTCCTGTAATACCACGGGCTGTGAACTTGGTGAGCAGCCTCATGCGTGGCACCTTGTCAAAGGCCTTCTGAAAGTCCAAATATACAACATCCACTGCATCCCCTTTATCTATCCTATTTGTAATCTCCTCAAAGAATTCCAACAGGTACGTCAGGCAGGATTTTCCCTGAACAAAACTATACTGACTTTGTCCTATCTTGTCCTGTGTCACGAAGTACTCCATCACCTCATCCTTAACAATTGACTCTAACATTTTCCTAACCACTGAGGTCAGGCTAACTGGTCTATAATTTCCTTTCTGCAGCCTCCCTCCTTTCTTAAAGAATCGAGTGATATTTGCAATTTTCCAGTCCTCTGGCACCATGCCAGAGTCCATTGATTTTTGAAAGTTCATTTCTAATGCCCCCACAATCTCTAACGCTACCTCTTTCAGAACCCTAGGGCGCAGTTCATCTGGTCTGGGTGACTTGCGTACTTTTAGCTCTTTCAGCTTTTTGAGCACCTTTTCCCTTATAATAGTAATTGCACCCACTTCTTTTCCCTCACACCCTTCAACATCTGGCACATTGCTAGTGTCTTCTACATTGAAGACTAATGCAATATACTCTATTTAGTTCAGCAGCCATCTCCTTGTCCCCTGTTATTATTTCTCCCGCTTCATTATGCATTTTCATAATAAGTTTACTTCAAACTTTAATCTTTCCCTTTTTATAAGGGCTTCTATAACTGGCAGTATATTTTTAAATTAAGGAAGCACCCATTTAAAAGGGAGTTGAGGAAAGGCTGCTCTTTCCTTGGCAGGACTTGAATCTTTGTAGCCCAGTGTCCCAGAGAACTCTGGAGGTTTTTGTGGAATATATAGGTTGAGTGAACTCGGCCTTTTCTCCTTGGAGCGATGGAGGATGACGGGTGACCTGATAGAGGTGTACAAGATAATGAGAGGCATTGATCGTGTGGATAGTCAGAGGCCTTTTCCCAGGGCTGAAATGGCTAGCACGAGAGGGCATAGTTTTAAGGTGCTTGGAAGGAGGTACAGAGGAGATGTCAGGGTTAAGTTTTTTATGCAGAGAGTGGTGAGTGCATGGAATGGGCTGCTGGCAGTGGTGGTGGTGGCGGCAGAAATGATATGATCTTTTAAGAGACTGCTGGATGGATACATGGAGCTTAGAAAAATAGAGGGCTATGGGTAAGCCCAGGTAGTTCTAAGGTAAGGACATGTTCGGCCCAGCTTTGTGGGCTGAAGGGCCTATATTGTGCTGTAGGTTTTCTGTGATTCTATATGAATATTATTGAATGCAGAAAAGTGTACTTGAGGCCAAGATCAGTTCAGGTTGATCAGGCTCAAGGAGCCAAGGGATAGATAGGTAGAGACCAAATTTTTCCATACACAGGGAGTGTTGGGTGCCTGGAATGTGCTGCTGTGTTTGGGGCGGGGGTGTGGGAGAAGATGATGATGTAGATATGATTGTTCCATTTATGAGGTGCTTGGGCACGTGAGCATGCAGGTAATGGAAGGATATAGTGTATGTGCAGGCAGGTAAGATTAGTTTAATTTATTGTCGTGGTTAACGTCAGATACGAGATAATTCTTTTCCTTTTCTCTTTCCAGCTCCTGTACTCAAGCACACTCCTCATGTGCTACCTGCTGTATTTCATGAAATTTATTGGCTCACAGGAAGCACAGAAGAAATCTTTTCCTCTCTCTACATTGACTGACTTGCTGCCCAAACTTTTGCCTTACCAAGTAAGTAATATGGTTCTCTCCACCAGTGCACTGTGTCATTGTTTGATTACAAATATCTTTCAACGTGATTTAAACCATGCCAGCACTGCTGCCCTCTCCTAATAACTCTGACCCTTGCCATTCTCATATCATTGTACCACTTAAGAAAATTTCCTCTTTGGAATTGGTTGAGATCAGACTTTAATATTAGTACTTTAGCTTATCCAGGACACTTGTGATGTGCATGAGTCCAGACTGATGAATCCTACATTTGATTCCAATAGGCACCACACAGCATATAGAAAAGGAAAGAGTAGACTTTTGGGCACATGTCTGTTCCACCATTGGATAAGGTTGTAAACAATCTTTCATCTTAGTACTTTTTTCTTGCACTATACCTATATTCCTTGATTCCGTTAATAATTATAGTATCTCCTCTTTCTCTTAAACACAAGAGATTCTGCAGATGCTGGAAGTCCAGATTAATGCATATAAAATGCTAGAGAAACTCAGCAGGTCAGGCAGCATCTACAGAAAGGAATAAACAGTTGACATTTTGGGCTGAGGCCCTTCATCAGGATTCTTCATCTTGAATGCACCCTGTAACTGACCTCCACAGCCTTTTTATTTAAAAATCCCCAAAATTTCTTCTCTTCTCTGTCCTGAGTGATCCTTGTTCTAAGACAGGCAAACAGCTGGGGGAAGCAACCTCAATGTAATTTTGTTGTTCAGTTGTTAAGTCGAGTCCAACTCTTAATGACCTCATGGGCTCCTGCACACCAAGTCACCTTGTTGGAAACTGCCTCTCTAAGATCCCCAAAGGTCATGCGCATTGTCTGAGTAATATTAAGACCATAAGATGTAGGAGCGGAAGTAGGCCATTCGGCCCATCAAGTCTGCTCCGCCATTCAATCATGGGCTAATCCACTTCATCCAGTCATCCCCACTCCCCTGCTTTCACCCCATAGCCTTTGATGCCTTGGCTAATCAAGAACATATAATCTATCAGTCATAGCCTCTGTTGTCCTCTCCTTCTTTTACCTTCTGTTTTACCTAACGTGAGAGTCTTCTCCAAGGAGTTCTGTCTTCTCATGATATGGCCAAAATATTTGAGCTTTTGTCTCATAATCAAGCCTCCTAGTGAGTAGTCTGGCTGTATTTTTTCAAGTATTGACTTGTTGGATCTTCTTGCTGTCCAACGAATTCTTAACACTTTCCTCCAGCATCCAAGTGCAAAGGCATTGATTCTTTTGTATTCAGTCTTTCTAATAGTCCAGCTCTCACAGCCATACACCAGAACTGGAAATGCCATAGACTTGATTATACAGATGTTATGTTATGTCTCTGCTCTTCAGTATTTTATCTAAATTTGTCATTGCTGCCCCCCAGAAGTAAGCGATGTTTAATTTTGTGGCTGCAGTTTCCATCTATAGAAATCTTTGAACTGAGGAAGACAAAATCCGTCACTGCTTCCACTTCCTTTCCATTTATTACTACAGTTAATACTGGTTGACATAATCTTGGTTTTCTTAATATTGAGCAACAAGCCAGCTTTTGCACTTTCTTCTTTCACTTTGATGAGAAGCTTCCTCATATTACTATTTACATATTACTATTTAATTATTTATGGTTTTATTACTATTTAATTATTTATGGTGCAACTGTAACGAAAAACAATTTCCCTCGGGATCAGTAAAGTATGACTATGACTATATCTTCCATAAGAGTATTATCACCTGCATACCTGAGGTTGTTAATATTTCATCTTCCAACATTTTGATTCCAACATTTGAGTCATCTAGACCAATGTTCCTCATGATGTGTTCAGCATATAGATTAAATAAGTAGGGTGATAGTTTGTAAACGTGTCGTACTCCTTTCCCAATTTTGAACCAGTTTGTTGTTCCGTGTTGAGTTCTAAATCTTGCTTCTTGTCTCAATGTAATTACTGCGGCTCGTTGAGGAGGAGGGGAGGGCTTGCCAGGAGCAGCACCAGGTGTACCTACAAATAGTGAGGAACCAGCCAAGCAAGCTGTAATACAGGACTACATGTATGTTGCTCATGTTGAATAACAAAACCAACATGAAATGGACGGAGCTAAATGGTCATACAACTAATGGGTCAGATCAAAGCTCTGCAGTCCTATCATATCTCATCATTGGTGGTGAACAATTAATCAGCAAGTGGCAGGAGAGCACCCAAATGTCCATATTCTCAGTAATGTTGTAGCCCAGCATGCGAGTACTGAGATCTTATAGCTGTTTATAAGATGCCATGTAAGATGTTGGTGAGTTTTCTTTTGGAGTATTGTGTGCAGTTCTGGGCACCAAGCTATAGAAAGATTGTTGTTAAACTGGAAAGAGTGTAGAAAAGACTCACAAGGATATTATCAGGAATGGATAACTTGAGTTATAAACAGAAACTGTATCGGCTGGACCTTTTTTCCCTAGACTGTAAGATGTTGAGGGCTGACATTATAGATGTGTATAGAGTCATACAGCATGGCAACAGACCCTTCATCCTAACTGCTGGGCAAGATAATCCATCCAGACTAGTTCCATTTGGCCGTAACCTTCTAAACCTTTCCAATCAAAGTACCTGTCCAACTGTTTTTTTTAAAGTCGTTAATCTCAGACACTGAGTCTGGCTTTATGTCTTGGAAGAGAAAGGGAAAGAAGAGAGCAGTAGTAATAGGGGATTCATTGGTTACATGAACAGTCAGGATATTCTGTGGATGTGAGACTCCCAGATGGTATCACACACAAAATTCTGAAGGAACTCAGCCTGATGAAAGGTCTTGTTCTGAAATGTCAGCTCTTTATTCCTCTCCATAGATGCTGCCTGACCTGCTGAGTTCCCCCAGCATTTTGTGTGTGATACCATCTGGGATTTCCAGCATCTACAGAGTCTCTTATGCCTTGGATGATATGTTGCCTGCCAGGTGCCAGGGTCAGGAATATCTTGGATCCAGTCCACAGCATTCTTGATAAGAACAATGAGCAGTCAGAAGTCCTGGTACACATTGGTACAAACAACACGGGTAGGAAAAGCGAAGAGGCCCCGAAGAGCAAATATAGGAAGTTGGGAAAGCAACTAAAAGCAAGACCTCAAGGGTAATAGTCTCTGGATTGCTGTCTGTGCCGCCACCAGTGAGGGCAAGAATAGGATGATTTGGCAGATGAATGTGTGGCTGAAGAATAGTGCAGGGGGTAGGGTTTTAGATTTATGGATCATTGGCATTCCTTCTGGGGAAAGTATGATATGTACAAGAAGTAATCTTGCTTAAAATGTGTCATCTTTAACTTTGTGCCTTTTGGAAATCAGGTCATCTTTTACTCGCTTAGCTATTCATAGTAGTGTAGATAGGAATAGAATGAGGTGGTAGATAAATGTGTGGCTGAAGAACTGGAGCAGCGGGCAGGGATTCGGATTTCTGGATATTTGGGACCTCTTCTGGGGCAGATGTGACTTGTACGAAAGGGATGGGTTGCACTTGAATCTGAGTGGGATCCAATATTCGTGCAGGTAGGTTTGTTGGAGCTGTTGGGACTGTTTCAAGCTAATATGGCAGGGGGATGGGAACCACTAAAATAGAGCTGAGGATGAACCAGCAGGTTTCCAAGTAGGTGAAGGGTGTAAGATGAATGTAAGGAAGGACAAGCCAGTGATATTGGGTACAATTGCAGATGGAGCAAAATTCAAAAGGATGAAGAATGCAGGACTGAAGGTGAAGTATTTCAATGCGTGTAGCTTTCGGTGGATGAACTTGTGACACAGTTAGAGACTGGTCAGTATGACACGGGCATCACTGAGTCATGGCTAAAAGAAAGCCATAGTTGGGAGCTTAACATCAAAGGATAACTTTATATTGAAAGGATAGGCAGAAAGGTACAGGCATTGGTATAGCTCTGTTGGTAAGAAATGGAATTACATCTTTCGAAAGAGGTGACAGAGGGTCGGAGAATGTTGAATCTTTCTGGATGGAAGGGTAAACAAAAAACATGGGAACCATAAATAGGCCTCCAAATAGTAGCCAAGATGTGGGGTTGAGATTACAAGGGGAACTGGAAAAGGCATGAAATAAGGGTAATGTCACAGGGTAAGGTAATGGGGGAACTTCAATATGCAAGGGAATGCAAGTCAGGTTGATGTCGGATTGGAAGAGAAGGAATTTGTTGAATGCCTATGAGAGGGCTTTTTAGAGCAGCTTGTGTTTGAGCTTACTTGGGGCATAGGCTATCTTGGATTGGGCATTGTGTAATAAACTCAGACCTTATTAGGGAGCTTAACTTCAAGGAACCCTTAGGGGATAGTGATCATAATATGATTCAATTCATACTGTAATTTGAGAGGATGAAGCACAAGTTAGATGTATTGGTACCACAATGGAATAAAGGGATTACTGAGGCATGAGAGAGGAGCTTGCCCAGGTGGATTGGAGGACGAAACGGGTGGATATTACAGCAGAGTAGGGGTGGCTGAAGTTTCTGGGAATAGTTCATAAGGTGCAGGATAGATATATCCCACAGAAAAAGCAGGATACTAAATGATTTTTCACTTATATAAGAAGTAAAAGGGAGCTGAGAGTTGATATTGGACCACTGGAAAATGATGCTGATGAGGTAGCAAAGAAATAGTAGTTGAACTTAATGAGTACTTTGCATCTGTCTTCACTGTGGATGACACTTGCAGTGTGCCAGATGACCGTAAGTGTCAGGGAGAAGGAGTGAGTGCCGTTGCAATTACAAAGGCAACAATGTGAGGCAAACTGAAAGGTCTTAAGGTGGATAAGTCACATGGATCGGGTGGACTACATCCCAGAGTCCTGAGAGAGGTTGCTGAAAAGGTAACAGATGCATTGGTGATGATCTTTCAAGAATCACTTGATTCTGGCATGGTCCCAGAGGACTGGAAGATTGCAAATGTCACTCCATTATTTAAGAAAAGAAGAAGGCAAAAGAAAGGAAATTATAGGCCAGTTAGCCTAACCTCAGTGGTTGGGAAAGTGTTGGAGTCTATTATTAAAGATGAGGTTTTGGGGTCCTTGGAGACTAGTGATAAAGTAAGTCAAAGTCAGCATGGTTTCAGTAAAGGAAAATCTTGCCTGACAGATCTGTTGGAGTTCTTCGAGGAGGTAACAAGCAGGGTGGACAAAGGAGAGGCAGTGGATGTCATTTACTTGGATTTTCAGAAAGCATTTGATAAGGTGCCTTGCATGAGGCTGTTTGACAAGATAAAATCCTATGGCATTACAGGAAGGAAACTGGCATGGATTGAGGAATGGCTGACAGGCAGTAATGGGAGTGAGTGGGAATAAAGGGGACTTTTTTTGGTTGGCTGCCAGTGATTAGTGATGTTCCTCGAGTCAGTATTGGGAGCGCTACTTTTCACATTGTTTGTCTATGATTTAAATAATGGAATTGATGACCTTGTGGCAAAGTTTGTGGATGATACGCGGATAGGTGGGCAGGTACATAGTGCTGAGGAAGCAATGCGATTGTATCAGAAATTTGACATATTGCAAAAATGGGCAAAAAAAGTGGCTGATAGAATGCAATGTTGGGAAGTGTATGATAATGCATTTTGGTAAAAAGGAGCAATAATGCAGCCTATCAAACATCAGAGGTGCAGAGGGACTTGGGATTTCTCGTGCAAGACTCCCAAGGCTTTGGCAGCTTTGAGTCTGTACTCACTTGAATTGAGAAGAATGTGGGGGGGATCTCATTGAAACCTACCAAATGTTGAAATGTAGGCAAGGTGGATCTGGAGAGGATGTTTCCCATGGTGGAGGTGTCCAGATCTAGACAGCATAGCCTCAAAATTGAGGGGTGACCTTGTAGAATAGCAGTAAGGAGGAATTTCTTTTAGCCAGAGGGTGGTGAATCTGTGGTATGCTCTGCCACAGACTGTGGTGGAGGCCAAGTCTGCGGGTATATTTAAGGTGGAAGTTGATAATTTTCAAAGGATATGGCAGGAAGGCAGGTGTATGGAGTGGAGTGGGATCCAGGATCAGCCATGATGGAATGGCAGAGTAGACTCAATGGGCTGAATGGCCTAAGTCTGCTCCTATGTCTTATGGTCTAAAGTGGACAACCAGTGCCTTTGTCCCAGTGTGCCAATTGCCAATACCACAGAACATCTTTTTAAAGTGAATGGACGAATGTTTCAAAAAGTACATTTAATGTCAGAGAAATGTATACAATATACATCCTGAAATTCTTTTTCTTCGCAAACATTAACGAAACAGAGTGCCCCAAAGAATGAATGACAGTTAAGTGTTAGAAACACAAACCCCGCTTCCACCCACAAGCAGCAGCAATGCAATGACCCCCCACCAGCAAAAAAGCATTGGCACCACCCCACCAAACACTGACGTGTGCAACAAAGCATCAATAAAGGCACAAACTTGCAGTACCCCAAAGATTACTTGTTCACATAATTCGACATAATAAGGGAAAAGAGGTGTCCCCGTTTCACAGCTAGAGGGGAGACATTACAAATCAACTCGCGGATTCATGGTGTTAAAAGCCTGTTGTATTGCTCTTTTCGAGCTCTGTGCCTCTGGGCACTGGGCACACAGCCAGCAGTAAGCTCGTTGCTTCCGATTTTCTTTGTTCTCCCGCAACGCATCAGTTGGCGGTGCCAGCCTTGAATCAGCCCGCCTCCAGAGCCATGAGAATCCGGCACCCTGAAGGCGCGCTGGTCCTCTAGGCCATGTCCTTCAGATACCGAAAAACGGCCGGTTGTGAGGCCCTGAGAGTGGGTCACTTGCCCGCAAAGAACTGAAGTCAGAGTGTCACTCCAGCTCAGCTTCTTCAAAAGGACCCTGGAAGGGGAAAACAAAGAAATATCAAAGATAGAAATAAAGCTGTTTCCGAAGATGCAAGCAAAGAAGCCGCTGTTTAGTGCCATCATCAAAGATAGGTGCCTGAAATGCACTACCGGGGACAGTGTTGGAGGGTGATATAATATGGACATCCAAGATATTCTTGGATAGACACATGGTCACAAGGCAAATGGAAGGTTATGTGCTATGTAGGAGGGCAGGGTTAGATTGATGACAGAGTAAGTTACACAGGTCACCACATCATGAGATGAAGGGCTCATACCGTGCTCTGTTGTTCTGTTTGATGTACACCAAGATTCCTCAGTTCTATTTACTCCTCAGCATTCTGCTTTTCACTGTATTCTTGGTCACAGCTTCAAATATCTTAATTAAGTTCATGGGCTATGATCTCCCCTGTGGAAAGCAATGCTGACTTCCCAAAATGAGCTTTACTTTCTAGGTGCACTTCTCTGGTAAATGTTAGACTTCCTGGTTGAAAGTTCCAGATTTGCCTTTGCAACCATCTTAAAGGGGTATTTATTGGGTAAATGGGCAGTTTTTTTCTCACGGTACAGTCTAAATCTAGGGGGCATACTTTATAGGTGAGGGGGAGGAAAGCTTTGAAGGGACAATGATCTCACTGAGAATGGTGGGTCTGTGGAACAGGCTACCAGAAGAAGTGGTGCAGATGGGTACAATTGTATAGGACACTGGTCAGACCCCACTTGGAGTACTGCGCTCAGTTCTGATCACCTCACTACAGGAAGGATGTGGAAACTATAGAAAGGGTGCAGAGGAGATTTACAAGGATGTTGCCTGGCTTGGGGAGCATGCCTTATGAGAATAGGTTGAGTGAACTCGGCCTTTTCTCCTTGGAGCGGCAGAGGATGAGAGGTGACCTGATAGAGGTGTATAAGGTGATGAGAGCCATTGATCGTGTGGATTGTCAGAGGCTTTTTCCCAGGGCTGAAATGGCTAATACGAGAGGGCACATTTTTAAGGTGCTTGGACGTAGGTACAGAGGAGATGTCGGGGTAAGTTTTTTATGCAGAGAGTGGTGAGTGCATGGACTGGCTGCCTGCAACTGTAGTGGAGGCAGATACGATAGGATCTTTTAAGAGACTGCTGGATAGGTACATGGAGCTTAGAAAAATAGAGGGCTATGGGTAACTCTAGGTAATTTCTAAAGTAAGTTCATGTTCGGCACAGCATTGTGGGCCAAAGGGCCTGTATTGTGCTGTAGGTTTTCTATGTTTCTGTGTCTATCTACATGGATAGGAAATGTTTAGAGGGATATGGGTTAAAAGCAGGCAAATTGAATTGCCCAGGTAGGCACTTGGTTGGCATGGATAGGTTGGACCAAGGTTCTGTTTCTGTAGTGTTTAACTGTATGCTTCAGTGATTTCTGAGAGAAATGTTCTGTGTGCAGTAGATCTAATCTTGTGTGCAATTTTGATGTTTTTATATAGATGGATTCCAGCCATTGACAGATTTCCTTTTATTTTCAGCATGTTGTTGATCTACGACTGGCCAAACTGACTTGGACCTTTTACAAACAGTGTTGTCTCAAGCAGATCCTGACGGAAGGTACAAATATTTGGGCAGGATCTGAAATGGCTTTAAACTCCCCTCTGAAACTGAAGCTAGTTAAGTACTTATGGGAAGAAGGAATGTTCCATTAGTTATGGAAAGCAACAGAATAATTTAACATATTTTGCATCAGTCTTTACATTAAAATACTATGAACATCCGGGGAATTGAATACTTTCACCATCATTGGAGAATTAGTACTAGGTAAGCTAATAGAGCTCGTAAGTCCCCAGAATCTTAAAATTTGCATCTTAGAAGTAAAAAGTAGCAGCCTCCGCTGACAAATTTTATCTACAGGTGAAGATTTTTATCATGTTATTGTTTGTTTTCCCCAAAAGACCACTGTTGATTAACAAATGAGAGAAAATCTGCAGCTGCTGGAAATGCAAGCAACACACAAAATGCTGGAGGAGCTCCCAGCAGGCCAGGCAGCATCACTGGGAAAAAAGTACAGTTGATGTTTCTGGCCGAAACCCTTCGGCAGGAAGGTAGTCTCGTTAGGAATTTCTGCAGCCAAAGAGTGGTGAACTGGCGGAATTTGTTGCCACAAGTGGCTGTGGTGGCCAAGTCTTTATGTATATTTAAGGCAGAGGTTGATAGAATCTTGATAAGTCAGGACATGAAGGGATACAGGGAGAAGGCAGGAGATGGGGCTGAGAGAGAAAATGAATCAGCCATGATGAAATGGCTGAGTTGACTTGATGGGCCAACTGGCCTAATTTTATTCCTGTATCTTATTGTCATATGGTCTGAGGAAAAGTGTGTTATCATTGAAGATAGTATAAAGAAGTTCACTAGGATGAACCCAAATGAGAGATTTTCTTAAGAGGGTGATCATTAAGGGACCGACAGGGTCGATGTTTATCTGTGAGAATCTAGGACCAGAGGATATACCTGTAGAATACGGGAGCTTCCACTTAAGACTGAGAAAAGGAAGTATTTTTTTCTGACCTTTGAATTTCCTTGTCCCAAAAAGATAAGGAGGCTGTATGTTTGAATATTTAAACTAAGCTGGATCACTTTAATTAATGGAAACATAGAAAACCTACAGCACAATACAGACGGCGAAGCCGACTCACAGGTGAAGTGTTGCCTCACCTGGAAGGACTGTTTGGGGCCCTGAATGGTGGTAAGGGAGGAAGTGTAAGCCAGAGAAAGCAGGATCTCCCAGTGGCCACATATTTTAATTCCACATCCCATTCCCATTCTGACATGTCTATCCACGGCCTCCTCTACTGTAAAGATGAAGCCACACTCAGGTTGGAGGAACAACACCTTATATTCCGTCTGGGTAGCCTCCAACCTGATGGCATGAACATTGACTTCTCTAACTTCCGCTAATGCCCCACCTCCCCCTCGTACCCCATCTGTTACTTATTTTTATACACACATTCTTTCTCTCACTCTCCTTTTTCTCCCTCTGTCCCTCTGAATATACCCCTTGCCCATCCTCTGGGTCCCCCCCCCGCCCCCGTCTTTCTTCCCGGACCTCCTGTCCCATGATCCTCTTGTATCCCCTTTTGCCTATCACCTGTCCAGCTCTTGGCTCCATCCCTTCCCCTCCTGTCTTCTCCTATCACTTTGGATCTCCCCCTCCCCCTCCAACTTTCAAATCCCTTACTCACTCTTCCTTCAGTTAGTCCTGACGAAGGGTCTCAGCCTGAAACGTCAACTGCACCTCTTCCTGTAGATGCTGCCTGGCCTGCTGCGTTCACCAGCAACTTTTATGTGTGTAGCACAATACAGGCCCTTCGGCCCACAATGCTGTGCCAAATATGTACTTACTTTAGAAGTTACCTAGGGTTGCTCATAGCCCTCTATTTTTCTAAGCGCCATGTATCTATCCAGGAGTCTCTTAAAAGACCCTATTGTATCAGCCTCCACCGCCACCACCGGCAGCCCATTCCACGCACTCACCACTCTCTGCATTTAAAAAAAACAACTTACCCCTGACATCCCCTCTGTACTGACTTCCAAGCACCTTAAAACTGTGCCCTCTCGTGTAAGCCATTTCAGCCCTGGGAAAAAGCATCTGACTATCCACATGATCAATGCCTCTCATCATCTTGTACAGCTCTATCAGGTCACTTCTCATCCTTCGTTGCTCCAAGGAGAAAAGACCAAGTTCATTCAACCTATTCTCATAAGGCATGCTCCCCAATCCGGGCAACATCCTTGTAATCTGCTCTGCACCCTTTCTATAGTTTCCACATCTTTCTGTAGTGAGGTGACCAGAACTGAGCACAGTACTCCATGTGGGGTCTGACCAGGGTTCTATACAGCTGTAACATTACCTCTCGGCTCTTGAACTCAGTCCCACGGTTGATGAAGGCCAATGCACCGTATGCCTTCTTAACCATACAGTCAACCTGCACGGCAGCTTTGTCCTATGGACACGGTCCCAAGATCCCTTTGATCCTCCACACTGCCAAGAGTCTTACCATTAATACTATATTCTGCCATCATATTTGACCTACCAAAATGAACCACCTCACACTTATCTGGGTTGAGCTCCATCTGCCACTTCTCAGCCCAGTTTTGCATCCTATCAATGTCCTGCTGTAACTTCTGACAGCCCTCCGTACTATCCACAACACCTCCAACCTTTGTGTCATCAGCAAATTTACTAACCAGTCCCTCCACTTCCTCATCCAGGTCATTTATAAAAATTATGAAGAGACGAGGTCCCAGAACAGATCCCTGAGGCACACCACTGGTCACAGACCTCCATGCAGAATATGACCCATCTGCAACCACTCTTTGCCTTCTGTTGGCAAGCCAATTCTGGATCCACAAAGCAAGGTCCCCTTGGATCCCATGCCTCCTTACTTTCTCAATAAGTCTTGCTTGGGGTACCTTATCAAATGCCTTGCTGAAATCCATATTCACTACATCTACTGCTCTACCTTCATCAATGTGTTTAGTCACATCCTCAAAAAATCCGATCAGGCTAGTACGGCACGACCTGCCTTTGAAAAAGCAATGCTGACTATTCCTAATCATAATATGCCTCTCCAAATGTTCATAAATCTTTCCTCTCAGCATCTTCTCCATCAGCTTACCAACCACTGTAGACTCCCTGATTTATAATTTCCTGGGCTATCTCTACTCCCTTTCTTGAATAAGGGAACAACATCTGTAACCCACCAATCCTTCAAAACCTCTCCCGTCCTCATTGATGATGCAAAGATCATTTCCAGAGGCTCAGCAATCTCCTCCCTCGCCTCCCACAGTAGCCTGGGGTACATCTCATCCGGTCCCGGTGACTTTTCCAACTTGATGCTTTCCAAAAGCTGCAGCACATCCTCTTTCTTAATGTCTATATGCTCAAGCTTTTCAGTCTGTTGTAAGTCATCCCTGCAATCGCGAAGGTCCTTTTTCGTAGTGAATACTGAAGCAAAGTATTCATTAAGAACCTCTGCTATCTCCTCTGGTTCCATACACACTTTTCCACTGTCACATTTGATTGGTCCTATTCTCTCACGTCTTATCCTGTTGATCTTCACATACTTGTAGAACGCCTTTGGGTTTCCCTTAATAAGGGAATCAAAGATGATGAGGAGAGGACAGGAAAATTGAATTAGTCATGGCCTCATTAAATTGCAGAGCGAGCTCGACTGAAAAGCTTATTCATTTTTCTGGTGGTTTTATCTATGATGCTCTTGTGGATCTTCACACTGATGACACTTATCGTTGTGTGGAGTGCAGTCAAAATACTGAAAGGGACAAGCTTTGAACAGTTCCTGGGTGTCAGGATCTCTGAGGATCTAACCTGGTCCCAACATATCGACGTAGTCATAAAGAAGGCAAGACAGTGGCTATATTTTATTAGGAGTTTGAAGTGATTTGGCATGTCAACAAATACGCTCAAAAGCTTCTATAGTTGCACACTGGAGAGCATTCTGACGGGCTGCATCACTGTCAGGTATGGAGGGGCTACTGCACAGGACTGAAAGAAGCTGCAGAAGGTTGTAAATCTAGTCAGCTCCATCTTGGGTACTAGCCTGCAAGGTATCCAGGACATCTTCAGGGAGTGGTGTCTCAGAAAGGCAGTGTCCATTATTGAAGACCTCCAGTACCCAGGGCATGCCTTTTTCTCACTGTTACCATCAGTTAGGAGATACAGAAGCCTGAAGACACACACTCAGCGATTCAGAAACAGCTTCTTCCCCTCTGCCATCCGTTTCCTAAATGGACTTTGAAGCTTTTGACACTACCTCACTTTTTTTAATATACAGTATTTCTGTTTTTGCACATTTTTTAATAATTCTATTCAATATATGTAATTGATTTACTTGTTTATTTATATGTTTTGTTTTTATTCTCTCTTTCTGCTAGATTATGTATTTCATTGAACTGCTGCTGCTAAGTTAACAAATTTCATGTCATATGCGGGTGATAATAAACCTGATTCTGATTCTGATCAGGCAAATCACAATTGGGTATCTGTGGGCCGTCAGTAGCAGAGGAAACCTCCATAGAGTTATACAGCATGGAAATAGGCCCTTCGATCTAACTGGTCTGTGCTGACTGAGTTGCCCCTCGAGCCTGCATTTTGATCATATTCCTTTTCAACCCTTCCCATCAATGCACCTGTCCAAATGTCTTTGAATGATCACATCTGTAAGGTCATGGCCCAGCATTACCATTACTGTCAATTCTGGTTCAATGAGTTGTGCAAAAGGCCATGTTGGCAATATGCGTATCTAATAACGATGACGTGTCAGCCTGGTGAACTGTAATGCAGGACTTCTTGAACAGCCTGTAAAGGCAGGCAAGTTCACAAGTAACAGATTAAAATCAGTTACTACAACACACACAAAACATGCTGGTGAACGCAGCAGGCCAGGCAGCATCCATAGGAAGAGGTACAGTCGACGTTTCGGACCGGGACCCTTCGTCAGGACTAATGAAGGGTCCCGGCCCGAACTGTCGACTGTACCTCTTCCTAAAGATGCTGCCTGGCCTGCTGCGTTCACCAGCATTTTTTGTGTGTGTTGCTTGAATTTCCAGCATCTGCAGATTTCCACGTGTCTGAGAGATTAAAATCAGGCTGTGTAGACCAGTCACAACTTGTCAATTGTGGTGGATAATTAAATACCCAATGGGATGAGGCACAGGGTCACAAAAAAAATCCCTTTGTGAAACCCAGCATGTCAGATATGAGATTGACGCATTTGCAACCGTGGTCATTCTCCACTTCCACGGAGATCAGTACAATCACAGAAAAGTATCCATCCATCTTGATTGACTCCATATGATATCAAAAACAGCAGAGAACTCCTTCCCTTTCTTCCACTTTCCTCTCTTATCAGATTCCTTTCTCAGCCCTTTCACTTCTTCCACCTTTTCATTCCCAGCTTCTTACTTCATCCTATCTTACCCCTCACCTGATCTCACCTATCACCTGCCAGCTGGTACTCCTTCCCCTCTCCTCACCTCTTATCCCGGCTTTTGCCTCCTTCATTTCCAGTTCCGATGAAGGGTCTCAGCCCGAAATACCGTGTCATTATTCACCTCCATTAATGATGCCTGACTTGCTGAGCTCCTCCAGCATTTTGTGCCCGTTGCTCAAGATTTCTAGCATCTACAAAATGGCTGTGTTTGTGGTAATGGAGTTAGTTGTTTTGTGGCAGCAGTACAGTGCAAACCAACTACTTGCATGGACTACTACAACTTCAACATGTCATTGATATATTGACAGTATAGATGGCAGCATGGGTAGATAAAGTGGTGAAGGTTACGTATAGAATGATTGGCCTCATTAGCCAAGACATAAAATGTAAAAGCATGGAGGTCATTGATGCAACTTTATAAAATTTCAGTCCATAGCTGAAATGTTCTTGCATTCACACTCAGGAAGATTGTGAGTATCTGGAGACAGAGAATCACTAGGATGTTGCATTGGATAGAATATTTCTGTTATGGAGAGAAACTGAATAAGAAGGGTTTTCCTTGAAACATGCACAAAATCATAAACATCGTAATTTAACATCGTAAAATTTTGTTTTATGGAGTTGTTTATGTCTCCTCTCTCGTTGTGAAACGGAGATGTCTCTTTCTCCCTTATCAGGGAGTGAGAGTGCCTGTAGTATGTCGAATACCAGGTAAACGAGTAATCTTTGGGGTAATTGCAAGTCTGTGTCTTTGCTGATGTTTGCTGCACGCTTGAGTGCTCGGTGGAGGGTGCCGATGCTGTTTTTTTGCTGGTGGGGGAGGGGGGATTGTTGCTTTGCTGCTGCTTACACATGGGAGGGGGGAGCTGGGGGCGCTGTGGGTTTCTAACATTTAACTGTCATTCATTCTTTGAGGGCACTCCTCTGTTTTCGTGGATGGTTGCGAAGAAAAAGCATTTCAGGATGTATATTGTATACATTTCTCTGACATTGTACTTTTGAAACCTTTGAAATGCTGGAGGAACTCAGCAGGCCAGGCAGCATCTATGGAAAAGAATAAACAGCGTTTCGGGCTGAGACCCTTCGTCAAGACTCATCACCAGTCCTGATGAAGGGTCTCCGCCCTAAATATTGATTATTTACTCTTTTCCATAGATGCTACTTGGCCAGTTGAATTCCTCCAGCATTTTGTGTGTGCACTTAGATTTCCAGCATCTGCAGATTTTCTCTTGTTTGTTTTCCTTGAAATGTTGTAAGCTGAGAGAAGCGCTGATTAAAGTGTACAAAGTTGTGATAGGGTGGAATGTGGGCAAATTTTCCCTGTAATGACAATGTCTAAAGCCAGGTGGCATACAGTGGTGCTAGAAAGTTTGTGAACCCTGTAGGATTTTCCCAATTTCTGCAGAAGTATGACCTAAAATGTGATTGGATCCTCACATGTCCTGAAACTAGATAAAGAGAACCCAATTAAATAAATAACCCAAAAACATTATACTTGTTCATTTATTTTTTGAGAAAAATGATCTAATACTACATGCATTTGCTGGAAAAAGTATGTGAATCTTTGCTATCAGTAACTGGTGTGATCCCCTTGTACAGCAATAACTTCATCTGAACGTTTCCAGGAGATCAGTCCTGCACATCGGCTTGGAGGAATTTTAGGTCTTTCCTCCTTACAAAACTGCTTCAACTCGCGGATGTCGGTCGGCTTTCTTGCATGAACTGCTTGCTTCAGGTCCTTCCACAATATTTCTATAAGATTAAGGTCAGGACTTTGATTCGACCATTCCAAAACACAAAATTTATTTTTAAACCATTTTGTGTTGATTTAATCTTGTCTTTTGGATTATTGTCTTATTGCATTATCCAATTTGTATTAAGCTTCAGGTGACGGACTGCTCCAATGACATTCTTCTGTAAAATATCTTGATACAATTTTGAATTCATTCTTCCCTTAATGATTGCAAGCTGTCCGGGCCCTGAGTCAGCAAAGCATGATGCTCCTTCCACCATGATTCGCAATTGGGATGAGGTTTTGGTGTTTGTGTGCAGTGGCCTTTTTGTTCCAACAGCAATATGCACTTTTGTCCCAGAAGTGTTGTAGAACATCCAGGTGGTCTTTTCCGAACTTGAGACATGCAGCAATTTTTTTTATTTGGCGATCAGTGGTTTCCTCTGTGGTGTCCTTCCATGAATACCATTCTTGATCAGTGTTTTTCTTATAGTGGACACATGAACAGAGACTTTAGTAAGTTCTAGATATTTCTGCAGGTCTCTTGCTGTTACCCTTGGGTTCTTTTCACCTCCTTCAGCATTGCAGGTTGTGCTCTTGGTGTGATCTTTGCAGGATGCCCACTCCTAGGGAGAGTAGCAACAGTACTGAGCTTACTCCATTTGTAGGCAATTTCTCTTACTGGGAACTGATGAACACTTGGGTCTTTAAAAATACTTTTGTAGCCTTTTCCAATTTCATGCATTTCTACAAGCCTTCTTTAAGGTACCCTGAAAGTTGTTTTGATCAAGGCTTGGTGCACCTAAACAGATCTTTATTGAGAAGAGCAGGTTCTGCTAGCAGCCTGACTTTGATTAACTTTTTTATAGGGCAGGACACTTACAGCCCACACCTCCAATCTCATCTCAAAATAGCTTTTGTAGAAGACATTATCTCAGAGATTCACATACTTCTTCCAACAAATATACTGTATATAATACTGGATCATTTTTCTCAACAAGTATATTTTTTGTGTTATGTATTTAATTGGGTTCTCTTTATCTAGTTTTATGACTTGTGTGAAGATCTGATCACATTTTAGGTTATATTAGAAATGGAGAAAATTTCTACGGAGTTCACAAACTTTCTAGCACCACTGTAGGTTTAAGACAGAGGGACCTGAGCATGCACTTTTTCACCAAGAGTCTTGATGCATTCTGAAGAGTGTTGACCGAGGATTTGATGGAGAGAGAGACTCTCATATTTTAAAATGTATCTGATCACGTGTTTGAATCAACAAGGTATAGATGGATATTTATGGATGGTAGTTGAAAGAAGGCATGATGAACCAAAGGGCTTGTTGCAGCTCTCAAGAAGCTCTTCACCCTCAAGGATGGTTAATGAAATGCCAGCCAACTTGACTGGCATTTCATCAACAATCCCAAGCATTCTTTCCTCTGCCACTGCAGTTGCTGTCACAAGCTAACCTGACACAATTAGAGTCAGGTTTACTAGGGTTATTAGATGCTGCTTAACCTGCCAAGTTCCTCCAGCATTTTGTGTGTGTTGCTCAGGTTAAGTATTAATGGCATGTCCCATGAAATATGTTGTGATGTGGCAGCAGTACAGTGCAATACCTAATTTAAAAACCTATAAATTATATTAAGAAACATGTGTTTTTATATATATATATATATATATATACACACACACTCTCAAACACATATTACAAAAAGAGAGGGAAAAAGAATAAAAATAGTGAGGTAGTGTATATGGGTTCGTTGTCCATTCAGAAATTTGAAATTTGATGACGGAAGGGAAGAAGCTACTCCTAAAATGTGGAGTATGCTTTTATTGTGAGTGAAGGAAAGTTTAGGGTGATGTCAGAGGTAGGCTTTCTTACTCAGAGTGGAGGTGGCATGAAGTCACTGCCAGGGGTGGTGATAGAGGCAGATACATTGAGGACATTTAAAAGACTCTGAAATAAGTGCATGGATGTAAGAAAAACGGAGGGTTATGGGCTGTGTAGAATGGAGGGTTTAGATTAAATGTGAAGTAGGTTTATATAGGTCGACACAATGTCATGGGATGAAAGGTCCGTACTGTGCTGTACTGTTTTATATTCTATGATGGTCGACGATGTAAGCTGAACTAGGAAGAATTTACAGGAAGACTAGCAACAATTGGGTTAAGCTGTTCTTACTCTAACGATGCTGTGGTTTTATTGCAGGTGAACGATACCTCATGACATTTCTCAACATACTAAATTTTGGCGAACAAGGTGTGCCTGTTGTTTTCTTGGCATGTTTTATTTATTCAGTTTAATTTGACATATTTTGTTATGAAAGTACCTGGGGCATTGTTGATGAGAGTATATCTCTGTTTTACCGAGGCAGTGATCAGCACTGGTCTGGCAGGTTGTTAATGCTGCAGTTACTCAGCCCTGGATTTCAGGGATTTGCCATCTAATCTGAGCCACCACCCTCTGTAGGCATTATGGGGGGGGGGGAGCCCTGGCTTTGTTTGTAAGTTGGGGGAGACAGAGGCAGAGGGGTTACAGAGAGACCTATGGTGAGATATGGAGTGTGGAGGAAGGCTTGTTGGTCATAGGGTCATCCCAGCCTGAAAAGAGGTCATTCGGCCCAATTTGTTTCTACCAATCAAGATGACTGTATCTATGCTGATACCAAGTGCCTGCCTTAGGCCTGAATACCCCTACTCCATTCCTATCTGAGTGTCTATTAAATGTTGAAATTGTATCTATCTCTGGCACTTCCCTTTGTAACTCTTTCCATATACCCACCATCTTTGGTGTGGAAAATCTTTCAACTCAAATTGCTTTCAAAGGTCTCCTCACTAATCTTAAACCCATGCCCTCTAGCATTACAACACCCACACCCCATCCTAAGAAAAAGACTAATTATCTTCCATATGTATGCTCCTCATAATTTCATGAGCCTCTGTAAGGCCATTCCTAAAATTCCTATATTCCATGAAAATAAACTTAACCCTCCATTCCAAGTGGAATCCTGGTGAATCTCTTCTGTACTCTTTTTAATGGTACTACATGCTTCCTGTAGTGTGGGGGCTAGATAAGTAGACAATATTCCACGTGTGGTCTAACCAATGTTTTGTGCAGCTGCAGTGTGACATGCCAACACTCTACACAGTGTCTGAGCATAAGAAGGCAAGAATGCCTTCTTCTTTGCCAAAACATCTGTGTTTCCATTTTCAGAGAGGTATCAGCTTGTACTCCCAGGTCCCTCTGTACACTCCCAGGGTTGCTGCCATTCACTGTGCATGTCTTGTTATTATTTGATGTCTCAGATTGCATTTCCTCACACTTGTTTGGCTTAAATTTCATCTGTTACTACTTCACCCTTCTTTCCAACTGATCTGCAGTACATCCCTCTGTATCCTATCATAATTTTTGCTGTTTACTACTACAACAATTTTTGCATCATCAGCAAACTTATTAATCAGTCCACAAACATATGAGATTCTTCAGCTGTTGGAAATCCAGGCAAATCAACGTTTTAGGCCAAGACCTTTTATCAGGACCTTCACCAGTTTTGTCTGATACATCAACTGTTTATTCCTTTCTATGGATGCTGCCTGACCTGCTGAGTTCCTCCAGCATTTTGTATGTGTTATCCTGTATTTCCAGCATCTGCAGAATTTTTGTGTTTATACTATCTTGACTTCTCCTAATCAATCCCTGGCTTTCCAAATTAACAGAAGTCCTGTCCCTTAAAATGTTTTCCAATGATTTCCACATTATTGTTACGAGGCTCTCTGCCCTGTATTTTCCTGTTGTATCCCTGCTGGACTTTTTGAATAAAGGAACAGCATTAGCTCCTTCCTTGCTCCCCATCAGGCTCTGGGTATTTGTTCACCTGAATATGTGCCAGTATCTTTAACCCTCTCCCACCTGATAGAAACATGTTTCAGAATATCAGCATACCCCTCCCTAACTCCCCATCTTTCACATCCTCCTCCCTGTGGAATACTGATGAGAAGTATTAATATAGCACTTGTTTCTAACCCTTGACTCCACACATTTTTTCCTGAACTTACCTACTCCTTCCCTAGCTATACTCTTCCTTCTAATATATTTATAAAAGGTTTTCAAATTCTCTTTAAACAAAGGTCTTTTCTCCAAGGAAAATTGGCTTAGCCTCTTCATGCTCCATGCTCCGTCCCAGGCAACATCTTGGTGAATCTCCTCTGCACCGTCTCTAGAGCTATCACATATTTCCATTATTATGGTGACCAGGACTTCACATAATACTCCACATGAGGTGTATGTTCTATAAAGTTAGTGCATTCCCTCCAATTTCAGTGCCCCAGTTAGTGAAGCCTAGTGCTCCATATGCCTTTTTAACATATTATCTACTGCACTGCAACCTTCAAGGATATTTGGATGTGTACTTCGAAGTCCTTCTGTTCCTCTATACTACTATGTATCTTACCATTCATGGTGTATGTTCTTGCCTCAGTAATACTCCCAAAATGCGTCACCTCACATTTATCTAGGTTAAACTCCATATGCCATTTCTCAGCACATTTCACCAACACATTAATAGCACCCTGTAGCTTAAGACTACAATCACACTGTGAACAACTCTGCCAGTCCTAGTGTCATCTGCAAGTTTGCTGATATACCTCCTACATCCACATCCAAATCTAATCATTCACTGGTCCCCATGGAACATCAATTTCCCCAATTGCAGTCATCCAAACACCAGATTAATCCTCTTATTGCCGAAGCTAAGGTAGGGGAAGGATAGTTGGTTTGGACAGAGCAAGTCTGTATGTGGAAGTGGGACAGGGGGTTACTGTGATTGGGATGAGCAGAAGGGAGGCATTGTGGTTAGAAAATGAGGAATTGAGTGTCATTTTTGGGGTTGGTTGGTCATGGTGAAGGAGGCTGGGTGCAGTGCATCCAGTGAGGGGATGCAGGGTCGTTACGATGGAGGGAACACAATCCTAAAAAGCATGTGAATAAGATAAGTATCCTACAGATAATTAATGCATGCCCTGGTGGAACCCATTGATTGGCTGAACTATAATTTTGGAGCTGGTATGTGAAGACTGCTGCCTCTTTACTCACAGTGCAGAGTTGAGATGGGTCCAACTTTTTAGGTTAGTAGTGATCGACAGTAATTTACATCAAAAAATTGGACTGTAGTCGGCAGACAAAAACTACTCTGGCCAATCAGGATAAGTACCAATTTCTTGTTGGTGGTGGCCCTCTGTTGGTCAAAATTGACCATGGATGCTGCGTCCTAGCTGTCTACGTCAAAGTTGATGTACAAGCCAGGGCAGTATGATATGGAGAGCAAGCTGTTGCCCACGCTGGAGGCTTCCTCTCTCCACACAGTTGATGAATCCAAAGGAACAGCTTACATTTTGACACCAGCGGCATCTCAGGAGTTTCCAGTCAGCATTGAACTCAATGTAGGACTGCTTTACGGACTCTAGCTCCGCTCTTTCCTCTGGGTTTACTCCCAAAGCCTTCCCCATGAGTGGGTCCAGCCGCAAGGCGGCGGAGGTTTGAGATCAGAATTTTCGTTCTCTTAGATGAACTGCCAACCACAGCTAATGAGCCCCATCTGCCCGAAGGGATTGGTTTTCAGGCAGCAGTAACCTGCCTTCGCCCCTTCTCCTGTCAGTAGAAACGGTTCTGCTGGGCTTAGTAGCTAAGCCACACATGAAAGCCAGGAGCTGGACACCTGGTTATCAGAGGGTATTTGAGACACGCCATTGGGAGCATTTAATAGGTAGTTTAAGCTTATCCCCACTACTCCCCCCCCCCCACCCCCGGCTAAGCCACTTCAAAGAACCAATTTCTTGCAGAATCCTCACATTATTCCCAAGCTTTCTGGAGTAATTTGCCGCTTTCCCCATGCCTCTTTCTCCCCACATTTCATTGGATGCATTGTGACTCTCCCATCTACCACAAGACTCCCAGTGAACTTCCTTGTCCATGGCCATCTCAACCCATCAACACCCTCTTTCTCTACATCTAGACCCCCTCATCTTCAAGATGCCCCTTCCTGCAGATTGCTCTTATAGTTGAAGTTGTACCCAGGAAAGTTATAGACAAATGCAAATCCAGTCTGGCTAGTGACTGATCGAGCGTTTCTTGTGCAGGTGTCTATGACATTGTGAATAATTTGGGCTCACTGGTGGCAAGGTTCCTCTTTCTTCCCATTGAAGAAAGTTTCTACATTTTCTTCGCTAGCGTTCTTGAACGAGGGAAGGAAACAAGGCACCAGAGAGAGGTATTGTAATTATAAAATATATTTGGCTGTACCACTCCTGAGGATAAGACAGGAGTGTTGGTGATGACTTTTTTTAAAAAATTACCAATTGTCACAAAATGGGCATTTCATGGAGTCTTAGCGTTGATACGCCACAGAAATAGGCCTTTCAGCCCAACTTGTCTATACATACAATGGTTCCTAACTACAGTGATCCCATTTGCCTGAATTAGATCCATATACTTCTACTCCTTTCCTAGCCAAGCACACATCCCAATGCTTTTTAAATGTAGTTGTATCTGCCTCTACCACTACCTTTGGCAGCCCATTCCAAATGTACACCTTCCTCTATGTGAAAAGCTTACCTTTCAGATATCCTTTAATGCACTCTGGAGGAACAGAGGAATCTTGGGGTCCAAGTCCCTAGATTCTAACCCTGCAGCAGTTTAACTCAATCTGTTTACTTACAAGGGCACAATCAAGTGGCAAACATCATTTATCAAGGTCTTACTCTAAAATACAAACTCATAAAGGACACCATACTTCACTATAAATACAAGCACCAGCACAGTGGTGCAGAGGCAACCTCTCCCTCAGTGTCCAAAAATCAAAAGGGCTGATTGTAGACTACATGAGGAATGGAGACAGGCTCAGCCTGATCAACAGCCATGGGTCTGCAATTGAGAGGGTGAGTAGTTTCAAGTTCCTTGGTATACACGTCACCGATTATCTCACCTGCACTGTACACACTGGCTTTGTGGCAAAAGAGGCACAGCAGCGCCTATCTCAGGCGACCGAAGACGTTCAGCATAGGCCCCCAAATCCTCAAGACCTTCTACAGGGGCATCATTGAGAGCATACTAACCGCCTGGTTCGGGAACTGCACCAACCTTGATCGCTGGCCACTGCAGAGAGTGGTACGGACAGCCCAGAGCATCTGTGGATGTGAACTTCCCTGAGGACATTTATAGCAGCAGGTGCAGAAAGAAGGCCTGGAGGATCATCAGGGACACCAGTCACCCAACCGTAAGTTGTTTCGGCTGCTTCCGTCTGGCAAGTGCTACCGCACCATTAAAGCCAGGGCCAACAGGCTATGGGACAGTTTCTTTCTACAAGCCATCAGACTTTTAAATTACCATGTCTGTACATTGCAATGGAGTCATAATGCAAAGATTTTCACTCCCTCACATTGTGGGATGGATGTAATATTTAAATAAATTTTAAATTCTAAATTTAAAAGAGATTTGTAAGGTAAGTTTCTTTTACACAGAGTGGTAGGATGCCAGGGAGATTGGTGAAAGCAGATATGTCAGCAAAAACTAAGAACCATTTAAACAGGTGCATGAACAGACAGGGAGTGGCAGATGGGATTAATTTGGTTTAGCATCATGGTCAACACAAACACCATGGGCCAAAGGGCTATTTCTGTGCTATACTATTGTATGTTCTATGATATTTCTTATCAGTCTCTGCCTTTCCAATAAGGCAGAGATGGTGCAAAAGAGATTCCTTGAGAAGTAGAGAGAAGAGAAATTTGGGTTAATCTCAAAACCAATTTGTTCTGAATTTATTATGGTTGATAGGAAGAAGTTCATCTTGCAGCAGTTGTTCTGAAGATGCTTCTAAAGCTCGTTCTACTAATTGGAGTGACCATCTCTGTTTTTGGCTATCCCTATTCTGAATTGGCACTGGATATCTACGGTGGATCAATGCTCAGCTCTGGACCAGGTATATTAACCAGGACATATTAACCTTTTGAGATTCAATTTGTGCTGCTTCACCAGAAGAGTTTCTATGATCTTTAATTTGCTATAAATTGACATTTTATAACACCCCCTTACTCAGAAATTCGTCCTCATCTCTGAAATAGATGGCCCTCTATTCTGAGACATCCCTCTGGTTCTAAACTCTCCTATGACAGGAAACACCCACTCCACGTCCATTTTATCTATATATTCAATATTTGGTAAGTTTGAATGAGATCCACCCCCCCCCCCATTCTTCTAAACTCCAGCAAGTACAGGCCCTGAGCAATTGAACACTTATATAAGCATTTCATGAAACTCCTTTGAATCTTTTGATAGCACATCCTTTCTTGGATAAGGTGCCAAAATGCTCACAATACTCCAGTGTGGTTTAACTAATGCCTCATAAGGCCTCAGCATTACATCCTCGCTCTTATATTCTAGTCCTGTCGAAATGATGACTAACATTGCATTTCCCTTCCTTACCACCGACTCAACCTGCAAATTAACCTTAAGGGAATGCTGCACAAGGACTCCCAAGTCCCTTTGCAGCTCTGATTTTTAATTTTCTCCCCATTTGGAAAATAGTCTCTATCTTTATTCCTTCTACCAACATGCATTTCCCTACACTGTATTCCATCTGCCACTTATTTGCCCGTTCTCCTAATCTGTTTTAAGTTCTTCTGCAGTTTACCTGCTTCCTCATCACTACCTGTCCCTCCACCTATCTTTGTATTGCCTGCAAACTTGATCGCAAAGTCATCAATTCAATCATCCAAATCATTGACATATAACATGAAAAGAAGAAGTCTCAACACTGACCCCTAGGGAACGTCACTAGTCATCGGCAGCCAACCAGAAATGGCCCCCCTTACTCCCAATTCTTTGCCTCCTGCCAATCAGCCCTTATCATCCTATTATTTTTCCTGTAATACCATTGTCTCTTACCTTGTTAAGCAGCCTTATGTCTGGCACCCTGTCAAAAGCCTTCTGAAAATCCAAGTGAACCACATCTACTGACAAACGAGAGAAAATGTGCAGATGTTGGAAATGCAAGTAAGACACACAAAATGCTGGAGGAACTCAGCAGGCCAGGCAGCATCTATGAAAAAGAATACAGTCGACGTTTCCGGCTGTGACCCTTCAGCAGGACCCTTCTTTGTCTATCCTGCCGGTTATTTCCTGAAGGAATTCCAACAGATTTGTCAGGCAAGATATTCCCTTAAGGAAACCATACTGACTTTGGTCTTTTTTTAAAATCATGTGCACCCAAATACCCTGAAACCTCATCCTTAATAATGTACTCCCAACATCTTCCCAACACTGAAGTCAGGCTAACTGGCGTTTGGTTTCCTTTCTTTTGCCTACCTCTCTTCTTAAAGAGCAGAATGACAGTGTCAATTTTCCAGGAACCATTCCGCAATCTAGTGATTCTTGAAAGATCATTACTAATGTCTCCACAGTCTCTTCAGTTACCTCTTTCAGAATGCTGGGATGTAGTCCATCTGGTCCAGGTAACTTATCTACCTTGAGATCTTTGATCTTCCCAAGCACTTTCAACCTACTAATAGCAACAACACTCACTTCTGCCCTGACACTCTCGAATTTCTGGCACACTGCTTGTGTTTTTCACAGTGAAAAATGATGCAAAATGCTTAATAAGCTCATCCACCATTTCTTTGTCCCCCCCCCCCCCATTACTCACCAGTGTCATTTTCCAGTGGTCCTATATCCACTCTCACATGTCTTTTCCTCATTATATATCTGATAAAACTTTTTGGATCCTCTTTTATATGATTGGCTAGCTTACCATCGTATTTCAGGTTTTCTCTCCTTGTGGCTTTTTTCCAGATACCTTCTGTTAGACTATAAGACATGGGAGCAGAATTAGGGCACTGGAGTCTGCTCTGCCATTCCATCATGGCTGATCCCAGATCCTACTCAACCCCATACACCTGCCTTCTTGCCAAATCCTTTGATGCCCTGACCCATCAGGAAACTATTAACTTCCACTTTAAATATACTCATGGACATGGACTCCACCACAGTCTGTGGCAGAGCATTCCACATATCCACTACTCTTTGGCTAAAAAAATTCCTCTTTGCCTCTGTTCTAAAAGGTCGGCCCTCAATTTTGAGGCTGTACCTTCTAGTTCTGGGTACCCCCACCATAGAAAATATCCACATCCTTTCAACATTCAGTAGGTTTCAATGAAATCCCCCTTCATTCTTCTGTATTCCAGTGAGTACAGACCCAAAACTGCCAGACGTTCCTCATATGTTAACCCCTTCATTCCCAGATTCATCCTCATGAACCTCCTCTGGACTCTCTCCAATGACAACACATCCTTTCTGAGATATGGGGCCCAAAACGGTTGACGATATTCAAAGTGCGGTCTCCCTAGTGTCTTATAAAGCCACAGCATTATTTGTTTGCTTTTATATTCTATTCCCCTTGATATAACTGCCAACATTACATTTGCCGCCTTTACCACAGACTTAACCTGTAATCTAACCTGGGAGTCTTGCACGAGGACTCCCAAGTCCCTCTACACGTCTAATGTTTGAACTTTTTCCCCATTTAGATAATAGTCTGCACTGTTGTTCCTTTTAACAAAATGCATTATTATGCGTTTCCCATTACTGTATTCCATCTGCCATTTTTTTACCCATCATTCCAATTTGTCTAAGTCCTGCTGCAATTGCATTGCTTCCGCAGCAAAACTTGTATCAGACTTTGCCACAAAGCCATCAATTCCATGATCTAAATCATTGACAAACAATGTGAAAAGTAGCAGTCTCAATACTGACCCCCTAAGGAACAACACTAATCACTGACAGCTAACCAGAAAAGGCCCCCTTCATTCCCACTCACTGCTTCCTGCCTGTCAGCTATTTTATCTTGTTAAGCAGCCTCATGTGAGGCACCTTATCAAATGCCTTCTGAAAATCCAAGAAAATGACATCCTCTGCCTCTCCTTTATCCATCCTGCTTGTTACTTCCTCAAAGAACTCTAACAGATTTGTCAGGCAAGATTTCCCTTTACTGAAACCATGCTGACTTTGACTTATTTTATCATTAGTCTCCAAGTATCCTGAACCTCATCCTTAATAATAGACTCCAACACTTTCCCAACCATTGATGTTTGGCTAACTGGCCTATAATTCCCTTTCTTTTACCTTCCTTCCTTCTTAAAGAGTAGAGTGACATCTGCAATTTTCCAGCCCTCTGGGACCATGCCAGAATCAAGTGATTCTGTAAGATCATGACCAATGCATCTGTTATCTCTTCAGCAACCTCTTAGGACTCTGGGATGTAGTCCATCTGGTCCAGGTGACTTATCCACCTTGGGACCTTTGAGTTTGCCTTGCACTTTTTCCTTTGTAATAGCAATGGCACTCACTCCTGCTCCCTGACACTCACAAACCTCTAGCACACTGTTAGTGTCTTCCACAGTGAAGACTGATGTAATACCCATGAAGTTCATCAGCTATTTCTTTGTCCCCCATTACTACTTCACCAGCATCATTTTACAGTGGTCCAATAGCAACTCTCAGCTCCCTTTTACTCTTTACTCTTTATATAACTGAAAAACTTTCAGTATCCTGCTTTATATTATTGGCTAGTTTGCTCTCATATTTCATCTTTTCCCTTCTTATAGCTTTTTTAGTTGCCTTTTGTTGGATTTTAAACGCTTTCCAATCATCCAACTTCCCACTCACTTTTGCTACCTTATATGCCCTTTCCTTGGCCTTTATGCAGTCATTAACTTCCCTGTTGGTTTTTAAAAGTTTCCGAATCCTCTCACTTCCCACTACTTTTTGTTATATGCCCTCTTTTGCTTTTATGCTGTCTTTAACTTCCCTTGTCAGCCACGGTTGAGTTATCGTCCCTTTGGAATATTTCATCTTTGGGATATATCACATATCACAGCACATCACACAAACCATTCTTCCGTCCGTGGACTCACTTTACACCGCATGCTGTCGGAGCAGTGCTGCCAGGATAATCAAGGACACGACCCACCCAGCCAACACACTTTTCATCCCTCTTCCTTCCGGGAGAAGGTTCAGGAGCTTGAAGACACGTACAGCCAGATTTTGGAACAGCTTCTTTCCAACTGTGAAAAGACTGCTGAACGGATCCTGACCCGGATCTGGGCCATACCCTCCAAATATCCGGACCTGCCTCTTGGTTTTTTTTTTGCACTACCTTACTTCCCATTTTTCTATTCTCTATTTATGATTTATAATTTTAATTTTTAATATTTACTAATTTTAACTTTTTAATATTTAATATTTGTAATCCCGGAAGTGTGAAATGCAGAATCAAATATCACTGTGATGATTGTACATTCCATTACCAACTGTTTGGCGACAATAAAGTATAAAGTATATCTAATTTGTGCCTTCTGAATTTCTCCCAGAAACTCTGGCAGTTGCTTTTCTGCCGTCATCCCTGGTAGTGTGCCCTTCCAATCAACTTTGGCTGGCTCTTCTCTCATGCTCCTTCAATTCCTTTGCTCCACTCTAATGTTGATACATCTGACTTTAGCAGCAGAATGCATTATGATCACTGCCTCTTAACGTTTCCTTTACCTTAAGCTCCCTAATGAAATCTGGATCATTGCATAGTACCCAATGCAGAAATGCTTTTCCCCTAGTGGGCTCAATTGCAAGCTGTTCTAAAAAGCTATCTCATAGGCATTCGACAGATTCCCTTTCCCAATCCAGCACCAACCAGATTTTCCCAGTTTACCTGTGTATTGGAAACCCCCTCGACTATCATAACATTGCCCTTTTTACATGCCTTTTCTATCTCCTGTTGTAATTTACAACCTATATCCTTGCTGCTGTTTGGAGGCCTGTATATAACTCCCACCAGGGTCTTTTTTTACCTTTGCAGTTTCTTAGCTCCTCCCACAAGGTTCCTACATCTTCCAGTTCTGTGTCACCTCATTCTAAGGATTTGTTTTCATTTTTTATCAACAGAGGCACCCTACCCTCTGCCTACCTCTTGACCTTTCGATACAATGTGCATCCTTGAATGTTAAGCTTCCAACTATGATCTTCTTTCAGCCACGACTCAGTGATGCCTACAACATCATTCTTGCCAATCTCTAATTGTGCTACAAGATCAACTACCTTAATATGTAGTGTGTGCATTCATATATAACACCTTCAGTCCTGTATTCATCACCCTTTATGATTTTGCGTCCGTGTTACACTTCAGCTCATCCTACTGACTGTAACTTATGCCTTTTTTTCTGCCTATCCTTGCTCACAGTCTCACTACACACTGCATCTATTTGTATACCAGCTTCACCATCCTCAGCCTTGTCACTCTGGTCCCATGCCCCTGCCAAATTAGTTTAAACCCTCCCCAACAGCTCTAGCTTGAGTTGAATTGTTTCACCTAGATTACCATGATTTCAATGCCCTCTCACAAAGTTCACATAGCATCATAGAGAAGAACAGCATGAAACAGGCCCTTTGGCCCATCTAGTCCATGCCAAAACTATTTAAACTGTCTATTCTCATCAACCTGCACGAGGACCGTAACCCTCCATATCCCTGCTATCCATGTACCTATCCAAAATTCGCTTAAACTTTGAAATCGAGGTCGCATGGACCACTTCACCTGGCAGCTGATTCCACATTCTCACAATCCTCAGAGTGAAGATGTTTCCCCTCATGTTCCCCTTAAACTTCTCACCTTTCACTCTTAACCCATGCCCTTCGCTTGTAATCCCACCCAACCTCAGTGGAAAAAGCCTACCTGGATTTACCCTATCTATACCCCTCATAATTTTGTATACCGCTATCAAATCTCCTCTCAGTTTTCGATGTTCTAAAGAATACGGGCCTAACCTATTCAATTTTTCCTTATAACTCAGGTTCTCCAGTCCCAGCAACATCTTTCTAGAAACGTAGAAAGCCTACAACACAATACAGGCCCTTCGGCCCACAATGCTGTGCCGAACATGTACTTACTTTAGAAATTACCTTGGGTTACTCATAGCCCTCTATTTTTCTAAGCTCCATGTACCTATAAGGGAGTCTCTTAAAAGACCCTATTGTATCTGCCTCCACCACCTTCACAGGCAGCCCATTCCACACACTCACCACTCTGCATAAAACAACTTACTCCTGACATCTCCTCTCTACCTGCTTCCAAGCACCTTAAAACTGTGCCCTCTCGTGTTAGCAATTCTGCACTCTTTCAACCTTTTTTAACATCTTTCCTATAGTAGGTGACCAAAACTGCACACAATACTCCAAATTAGGCCTCACCAACATCTTGTACTGTACAACTTTAATACAACATTCCGTCCTCTGTACTCAATAGCAAACAAGAGAAAATCTGCAGATGCTGGTCTGTACTCAATACATTGATTTATGAAGGCCAATGTGCCAGAAGGCCATCACCCTCTGACGCTACTTTCAACGTACTCCAAGATCCCTTTGTTCTACCATACTCGACCGTGCCCTACCATTCACTGTTATACTACCCTGGTTGGTCCTACCGAAGTACAAAACCTTGCACTTGTCTGCATTAAATTCCATCTGCCATTTTTCCGTTGCAGATCCTTATGTCGTAGTCATAGTCATAGTCATACTTTATTAATCCCGGGGGAAACTGGTTTTCGTTACAGTTGCTCCATAAATATTAAATAGTAGTAGAACCATAAATAGTTAAATAGTAATATGTAAATTATGTCAGTAAATTACAAGTCCTGATAGCCTTCCTCACTGTCCACTACACTCCCAGTCTTGGCGTCATCTGCAAATTCACTGATCCAGTTAACCACATTATCATCCAGATCATTGATATCGATGACAAACAACAAAGGATCCAGCACTATAGAACCATAGAAACTACAGCACAGAAACAGGCCCTTTGGCCCTTCTTGGCTGTGCCAAACCATTTTCTGCCTAGTCCCACTGACCTGCACACGGACCATATCCCTCCATACACCTCCCATCCATGTATCTGTCCAATTTATTCTTAAATGTTAAAAAAGAACCCGCATTTACCACCTCATCTGGCAGCTCATTCCATACTCCCACCACTCTCTGTGTGAAGAAGCCCCCCCAATGTTCCCTTTAAACTTTTCCCCCCTCACCCTTAACCCATGTCCTCTGGTTTTTTTCTCCCCTTGCCTCAGTGGAAAAAGCCTGCTTGCATTCACTCTATCTATACCCATCATAATTTTATATACCTCTATCAAATCTCCCCTCATTCTTCTACACTCTAGGGAATAAAGTCCTAACCTATTCAACCTTTCTCTGTAACTGAGTTTCTCAAGTCCCGGCAACATCCTTGTAAACCTTCTCTGCACTCTTTCAACCTTATTTATATCCTTCCTGTAATTTGGTGACCAAAACTGAACACAATACTCCATATTCGGCCTCACCAATGCCTTATACAACCTCATCATAACATTCCAGCTCTTATACTCGATACTTGGATTAATAAAGGCCAATGTACCAAAAGCTCTCTTTACGACCCTATCTACCTGTGACGACACTTTTAGGGAATTTTGTATCTGTATTCCCAGATCCCTCTGTTCCACTGCACTCCTCAGTGCCTTACCATTAACCCTGTATGTTCTACGTTGGTTTGTCCTTCCAACGTGCAATACCTCACACTTGTCAGTATTAAACTCCATCTGCCATTTTTCAGCCCATTTTTCCAGCTGGTCCAAGTCCCCCTGCAGGCTCTGAAAACCTTCCTCACTGTCTACTACACCTCCAATCTTTGTATCATCAGCAAACTTGCTGATCCAATTTACCACATTATCATCCAGATCATTGATATAGATGACAAATAACAATGGACCCAGCACTGATCCCTGTGGCACACCACTAGTCACAGGCCTCCACTCAGAGAAGCAATTCTCTACCACCACTCTCTGGCTTCTTCCATCGAGCCAATGTCTAATCCAATTTACCACCTCTCCATGTATACCTAGCGACTGAATTTTCCTAACCAACCTCCCATGCGGGACCCTGTCAAAGGCCTTACTGAAGTCCATGTAGACAATATCCACTGCCTTCCCTTCATCCACTTTCCTGGTAACCTCCTCGAAAAACTCCAACAGATTGGTCAAACATGACCTACCACTCACAAAGCCATGTTGACTCTCCCTAATAAGCCCCTGTCTATCCAAATGCTTGTAGATTCTGTCTCTTAGTACTCCTTCCAATAACTTACCTACTACTGACGTTAAACTCACCGGCCTATAATTTCCCGGATTACTTTTTGATCCTTTTTTAAACAACGGAACAACATGAGCCACTCTCCAATCCTCCGGCACTTCACCCGTAGACAGCGACATTTTAAATATTTCTGCCAGGGCCCTCGCAATTTCAACACTAGTCTCCTTCAAGGTCCGAGGGAACACTCTGTCAGGTCCCGGGGATTTATCCACTTTAATTTTCCTCAAGACAGCAAGCACCTCCTCCTTTTCAATCTGTACAGTTTCCATGGTCTCACTACTTGATTCCCTCAATTCCATAGATTTCATGCCAGCTTCCTTAGTAAATACAGACGCAGAAAACCTATTTAAGATCTCCCCCATTTCCTTTGGTTCCGCACAAAGCCGACCACTCTGATTTTCAAGAGGACCAATTTTATCCCTTACAATCCTTTTGCTCTTAATATACTTGTGAAAGCTCTTTGGATTATCCTTCACTTTGACTGCCAAGGCAACCTCATGTCTTCTTTTTGCCCTCCTGATTTCTTTCTCAAGTATTTTCTTGCACTTCTTATACTCCTCAAGCACCTGATTTACCCCCCTGTTTCCTATGCATTTCATACAACTCCCTCTTCTTCTTTATCAGAGTTGCAATATCCCTTGAGAACCAAGCTTCATTATTCCTATTCAATTTGCCTTTAATCCTGACAGGAACATACAAACTCTGCACTCTCAAAATTTCCCCTTTGAAGGCTTCCCACCTACCAATCACATCTTTGCCAGAGAACAACCTGTCCCAATCCACGCTTTTTAGATCCTTTCTCATTTCTTCAAATTTGGCCTTCTTCCAGTTCAGAACCTCAACCCTAGGACCAGATGTATCCTTGTCCATGATCAAATTGAAACTAATGGTGTTATGATCACTGGAACCAAAGTGCTCCCCTACACAGACTTCTGTCACTTGCCCTCATTCATTTCCTAACAGGAGATCCAATATTGCATCCCCTCTGGTTGGTCCCTCTATATACTGATTTAGAAAACTTTCCTGAACACATTTTACAAACTCTAAACCATCTAGACCCCTAACAGTATGGGAGTCCCAATCAATGTATGGAAAATTAAAATCCCCTACCACCACAACTTTATGTTTCCTGCAGTTGCCTGCTATCTCTCTGCAGATTTGCTCTTCCAAGTCTCGTTGACTATTGGGTGGTCTGTAATACAATCCCACTAATGTGACCATAGCTTCCCTGTTTCTCAGCTCCACCCATAAGGACTCAGTAGACAAGCCCTCTAATCTGTCCTGCCTGAGCACTGCTGTAATATTTTCCCTAACAAGCAATGCTACTCCCCCACCTTTCATTCCTCTGCCTCGATCACATCTGAAGCATCGGAACCCTGGAATATTAAGCTGCCAGTCCTGCCCCTCCTGTAGCCAAGTTTCACTAATTGCTACAACATCATAATTCCACGTGTCAATCCACGCCCTCAACTCATCTGCCTTCCCCGCAATACTCCTAGCATTGAAATATATACACCTCAGAAGATTTTTACCACCACTCACAACCTTTCTATCAGCGGATTTGCTTAAACTTTCAATATCATTTATTTTCACCCCAGCCACACTGTCAGCTCTGGCACTCTGGTTCCCATCCCCCTGCAAATCTAGTTTAAAGCCTCCCCAATAGCACTAACAAACCTCCCTGAAAGGATATTGGTCCCCCTGTGGTTCAAGTGTAACCCGTCTCTCTTGTACAGGTCCCACCTGCCCCAGAAGAGGTCCAATGATCCTGAAATCTGAAACCCTGCCCCCTACACCAGTTCTTCAGCCACTTGTTCCTCCTCCAGAGCATCCTATTCCTACCCTCACTGGCACCTAGCACAGGTAGCAATCCTGAGATTACCACCCTTGAGGTCCTGCTTTTCAACTTCCTACCAAGCTCTCTGTACTCACTGTCCAGGACCTCTTCACTCTTCCTTGCTATGTCATTGGTACGGATGTGCACCACGACATCTGGCTGGTCACCCTCCCACTTCAGAATGTCATGCAATCGATCAGAGACAATCCTTGACCCTGGCACCTGGGAGGCAACAAACCATCCTGGATTCTCTGTCACGACCACAGAACCTTTTATCTGCACCTCTAACTATCGAGTCCCCTATCACTACCGCTCTCCTCTTTCCCCCCTCCCTTCTGCACTGCAGAGCCAGACTCAGTGCCAGAGATCCGGCTACTGCAGCTAGTCCCAGGTAAGTCATCCCCCCCCAACAGTATCCAAAGCGGTATACTTGTTGTTGAGGGGAATGGCCACAGGGGAACCCTGCTCTGCCTGCCCTTTCCTCTTCCTTCGCCTGACAGTGACCCAATTTCCTGTCCTCTGCTCCTTTGGCGTAACTACCTCCCTGTAGCTACGATCTATAATCTCCTCATTCTCCCGAATGATCCGCAGGTCATCCGCCAATCCCTGCGGCACCCCACTAGACACAGGCCTCCAGTCAGAGAGGCAACCATCTACTACCACTCACTGGCTTCTCCCACAAAACCAATGTGTAATCTAATTTACTACCTCATCCTGAATGTCAAGCAACTAAACCTTCTGGACCAGCCTCCTATGCGGGACTTTGTCAAATGCCTTACTAAAGTCCATGTAGAGAAATCCACTGCCTTGCCTTCTTGAACTTCTCTGCCTCTACACTGGCGGCCTTTCTTTTTCTCCTGAAATCACCTGTGACCAATCCTGTCCCTGTAGCTTCCTTTTGCGACTTGTCAAATGTTGACAATCTTTTAATCCAAGTGGTTTATTGTGAAAGGAGCATTTTAAATGGAAGGCAGTTGTTAATGACGATTGAGTTGCCTTTTGATTTCCTTAATAAGGGTAATATTGTCCACCATTAGTGAGATGAGAGCTGGAGCTACTCAAAGCCTGGGCTGAGGGCTAGATCACTTGCAGCTCTGTTGTCGATCCTTGCATTGACTTGTTGCATCAGAAGGCATTGTGCACCCCTTGTGCTTGTAGCAAACGGTGATATTTTAGGAGAACCATAGGCTGTAACTATTCTGTGTTTCTCACCAGGCCCAGGTCTCTTGCGTTGTTATTGTGTCTATGTGTTGCTGATAGCTGTTAATGGAGTGACAGAATGTTTCACATTTGCTGTAATGAGTAACGAAGAGGTTGGCAGGTGAGTGATACAAGTTTTACCAATGCTACATTCATTCTCAACTTAAATAAACCTCTAGGTACACTGATGCAAAATAAGCAAGAATGCTTAAAGCATAGGCCTTTCAGGCATTTCTGATGATCAGTGACACAAAAGTGTTGTATTCTGGGTGGCTGAATCTTCCCATTCCAGCTCCTCCTCGTATCCATCCAACACTCCGGGAGAAGATAAGCCTGCCTTTTTTCCTAATTCTTCATCCATGTGACTACCTAAGAATCTCGTAAATTTCCCTAATGTATTTGCCTCCACCACCACCCCTGCACATACCCTGTTATAAAACAAATCTCTGACATTGCCCCCCACCCCCAGTACTTTCCTCCAGTCATCCTAAAATTATGCGCGTATGTATTAGTCATTTCCACCGTAGGAAAATCTCTCTAGCTGCCAATAAACATATGCCTCTTATCTTGTACAGTGTACACCTTTATCAGTCATCTCTCATTCTCCTTCACTCCAAAGAGAAAAGCCTGAGCTCACTCAGTCTATCCTCATAAGGCATGTTCTGCAATCTGGGCATCATAGAACATAGAAATCTGAGCACATTACAGGCCCTTCAGCCCACAATGTTTGCCAAATATGTAACCTATTCTAGAAAGAAACTGCATAGAATTACCCTACCACACAGCCCTCTATTTTTTTAAGCTCCTTGTACCTATGAGAGTCTCTTAAAAGACCCTATTGTATCCACATCATCCTGGTAAATCTCTTCTGCAATGTTTAAAATTATGAGAGGCATTGATCAGGTGGACAATAAAGGTTTATTATTGTCACATGTACTAAGGTGCAGTGAAAACTTGTCTTACAGGTCAATTCATTACAACATTACAATGAGGAGGTACAAAATAAAATAACAGAATTAAGTTTTACTATTACATAGAAAGTGTAGTGCAGATAGACAAGATCATAATAAATAGATTGTAAGGTCAAGAGTCTATCTTATTGTAATAGGGAAATGTTCAATAGTCTTTTAACATCAGGATAGGACCTGACTTTGACCCTGGTGATGCGTGCTTTCAGGCTTTTGTACAGTATTCCAAATGTGGCCTAACAAGCATTTGTACAGCTGTATCAGGAAGACCCAATTATTAAACGGTGAAGGCAAGAATGTTTCTATAGTAAACGCAAGTGTGTCTATGAAATTTACTAATATTTATTTGTTTGATTGAAGGTATAACTTTGTGATGCTGGGCTTGTCACTTTCATTCCTTGGACTTTCATATTGCTTAACTCTGTGGCAAGGAGCTGTTGGGTTTATTTTAGCAAACTGTTTGAACATGGCATTGCGAATTATGCACAGTCTGCGGTACATCAGCTGTTATTTCCGACCCACTGAACATCGGCCCCTCAGAGGCCTCCAACTCTCAGCACCTTTATGCTTGGCCTACCTCGCTAGTGGAATAGTGACAGTTCTCTCACAGGTAGGTACTGGTGGACGGGCTCAAACGTATCAGGACTGTTTAATGCACCAATGCTCTGTGTCACATAGTGTGAGTTGTGACAGAAACCAATGGGCGATTGATATGTTCAAAATGCAGTAAGGAAGGTGTTTGGTTCTTTGGTAGCGGTTTGGAGAGATGGGGTCACTATGAACAGTCAGATTGTTGTCACATTGAGGTCTGGAGTGACATTGGGAGGTGGGGGTGGAGCAGGGGGAGGTTAAATTAGTTTTTAAGTGGCATGAGACCCCTGCTCTTGTTTCAGAATGAAGAGAGACAGAAGAATGGGACTAGGAAATAGGGGTGACCAGAGAGACCTTGGGATTTAAATCTATAGTTCTCTGAAAGTGGCATACAGGTGGACAGAGCGGCAAGTTTTCCTTTGTAGGTCTGGCATTTGCATAGGCAAGGCAGAGAAACCTGGAATAAAGACAGAAAACACTGGAAACACTCAGCAGGTCAGGTGCACCTTTGGAAAGAGACACAGAGCTGATGATGTAAGTTGGAGACCCACTGTCAGATATTAATGAAGGTAATTGGAGAGCGAACACGTGCAAAACTATATAAAAGCTGAAACACAGGTTTGTTCTGCTGGATCAGATGGTGTCATCAAAGAGGAAAACCAAGCAAGTTCTGGCCAGCTTTGACAGGAGTACAGAAAGCGAAAGACACAGTGCCACACTTAGTCTGGCACATGGTTTGTGAACCAACAGCAGGGACAAACCTGCTGCTTCTCTCCTCACCATTCTGCTATGGTATTTGTATCTTTTTACATTGGCTTTGGTAGAAGTGACCGGAGATGAGGCAGGCAGCAGCATTTGGTGAGCTGGTGCACTATGTGCCCCCGACATGAGAACCAGATACTCTGTAGAGTCCTGAATATGACACACAAAGTGCTGGAGGAACTCAGCAGGTCAGGCAGCGTCTATGGAGAGAAATCAACAGTTGACATTTTGAGCGAGATCCTTCATTAGGGTTGCCATGAATATTCCAAATTCACTTTGAGCAGCGTTGTCAGAAATTCCAGGGATCAGCAGGGATGTTACATTCCTTCAAGTGGTGTCATGTTGGATAGGTTGGAGTAATATTGATTAATTTTCAGGCCTTCTCCAGCTGTAAAGTTCTATGGTTCTGTTTGCACTGTGACATACTGGTTATGCTGACACTATGTCTCCTGCTTTCTTGTAAGTTGTCTTCTTTTTTTTTCCCCTCTTAGGTGACGTTATGCTGTGGGCAAGGGTTGATGTTCCGCTCGCTTCACATTCTGTTTGGGGCACTCTGTTTAATCACGGTCCTTGTCACAATCTTCTTCTCGGAGCCCAAGCTTGTTCAGTTTATCAGAGGTCACTTCCTCTCTCAGGACAAAGCCAAAATGGTTAAATGGGACTGAAAGCAATGGTGTAAAGACTGATGCTGACAGTCCAACTTACTGGACAACTCCACTCTGGGACCAAGCACTGGATTCTTATGCCCCATTCCCCGTGTGTCAACTGTATAAAATCCACGGGAATAAAAGACTGACCACTTGGAAATTTTCAGCCTGTGTGTGTGTGTATGTCTGTGTGTGCAAATACGTGTGTCTTTGTGCATGTATTTATGCATGTGACTATTTGTGTGCATGTGTGTGTGCATGCATGCACACTCATGCTGCATGTACAGGTATTTGTCTGTTTTGTGTGTGTGTGTATTTTGTTGAGGTTGAAGGACGACATATTGTTTGAGGTAGTCTCTGAACTCTGAGCCAGGCCATTTATTTAGCAGAATTTATAATGTGGCATGCTGAAGTGGGCTTTATTGGACAGAGCCTGATGCCTGTTGACATCCAGCTTGCTACAACTTGTCTATTCTCTTGCTTGTGCAGTTAGTGGAAAGATGTTGGCAGTTCCATTGTCACTGTTGAAAAACTGTTAGCTTGCAAGTCTGGATGATGGTGATTCAATTGTCACTGGTACAGGGGGTGCTCATGAACATTTCATTTTTAGAGATTGTCTTGTAAATACTGCCAATGAATTAATCTGCTAGGCTTTGCGTTTCCCACACCAAACTTTGGGAAAGCATCTGATAAAAGAATGGATTTGTTCTACAGAGACACTGCACCAATACTAGTCAGAGTCATACTGCATGGAAACGAGCCTCTTGGCTAAAGTGATCCATGCCAGCCATAGTCCCTTCTAAATGATGCACAGAGCACAGGACAAACAGCATGGAGAATCCACATTTTAGCTTGGGACCTTCCATTTGGACAGGTTTGTGTTGTTGCAGCTTCAGCATCTTCAGTCTGCTGTGTCTGCCATCTAGATAATCCAATTTGTCTCTGTTTTGCACATATCTCTCTAAATCTCTAACCTGTCCTTTAAATATTATTACCTACCTCAGCCATTTCCTCTGGCGGCTCATTCTGTATACAATGACCCTTTTGTATTTAAAAAGTTGTCATTTTGGGTCCTGTTAAGTCTCTGCCGTCTCACCTTAAACCCATGCCCTTTAGTTCTTGATTCCCCAACTCTGGAGAAGACCACCCACTAAGTATTGAAAGACCTGGAGAGTGTTGAAGTGGGGAAGTTGTTTGCAGTAGTGACAGAGCCTGGACCTGAGCCCCCAGGGTCAGACTAGAAGGATGTCCTTTTAGAAACTTCTTTAGCCAGAGGATGGTGAATCTGGAATTCATAGTCATGAATGGGTGCGCATGCTAGGTCATTGGATATATTTAAAGCAGACGTTGATAGGTTCTTAACTAACAAGGGTTAGAGATTGGCAGGTATGATGTGGGCATCACTGAGTCTTGCCTGAAAGAAGACCATAGCTGGGAGCTTAAATCTAAGAATGCACATTGTTTTGAAATGACGGGCAAGTAGGCAGAGAGGGTGGACTGGTTCTGCTGGTAAAAAATGAAATTAAATCTTTACAAAGAGCAGATGGGATCAGAAGATTCAGAATCCTTGTGGGTAACGTTAAGAAACTGCAAGGGGGAAAAAGACCCTAATGGCAGAAATATACAGGGCTTTGAACAATAGCCAGTATGTGGGGTCCAAATAACAATAGGAGATAGAAAAGGCACGTAAAAAGGGGAATGTTACGATAGTCGTGGGGGACTTCAATAGGATTCTGTAAAGGAAGATTTGGAAAATCAGGTTGGTGCTGGATCCCAAGAGAGAGAAGTTGTAGAATGCCTATGGAATGGCTTTTTAGAGTGGCTTGTGATTGAGCCACTTGGGGGAAGACAATTCTGGATTGGATGTTGTGCAATGTACAAGATTTGATTAGAGAGCTTAAGGTAAAGGAACCCTTAGGAGACAGTGATCATAAAATGATAGAATTCACCCGGCAGTTTGAGAGGGAGAAGGTAAAAGTTAGACGTTTCTGTATTAGAGTGGGAGTAAAGGGAATTACAGAGACATGAGAGAGAAGTTAGCCAGAATAGATTGGAAAAGAATACTGGCAGGGATGAGCAGCGATGGCTAGTATTTCTGGAAGTAATTTGGAAAGCACAGGATACATACATCCCAAATGGAAAGAAGTTATCTAGTGGCAAGATGACACAACCGTGGCCAAAAGAGAAGTCAAAGCCAAAGAGAGGGCATATAATAGAGCAAAAACTAGTGGGAAGTTAGAGGATTGGGAAGCTTTTAAAAACCAACAGAAGGCAACTAAGAAAGTCATTAAGAAGGTAATAAATGGCGAGAAAATACAAAAAAACTGAGACGCGAAGGGACTTGAGCGCTTGTGCAGGATTCCTTATAGTTTAATTTACAGGTTGAGTCTGTGGTGAGGAAGGCAAATGTGACATTAGCATCCCTTTGAAGAGGACTAGAATAAAACAGGATGATAAATGGATGTCTTTTCTCAGTGTGGAGCGTTTCTGTGCCACATAACTTTATCACTAAGATTTCACCAGTCTTGGCTTTTTCTCCTTGGAGGGATGGAGGAGGAGAGGTGACCTGACAGAGGTGTATAAGATGATGAGAGGCATTGATCATGTGGATAGCCAAAAGCTTTTTCCCAGGGCTAAAATGGCTAACATGAGGGGACATAATTTTAAGGTGCTTGGAAGTAGGTACAGAGGAGATGTCAGGGGTAAGTTTTTCACACAGAGAGTGGTGGGTGCGTGGAATGTACTGCCAGCAGCGGTGCTGGAAGCGGATACGATAGGGTCTTTTATGAGCCTCTTAGATAGGTACATGGAGCTTAGTAAAGTAGATATCTATGCGCTAGCAAAATTCTAGGCAGTGTCTAGAGTAGGTTACATGGTGGGCACAACATTGTAGGCCAAAGGACCTGTAATGTGCTGAAAATTTCTATGTTCTATAATATCTTCCAAACACTGGCTTACTTGGAAAATGCTGTATTTTGCTTAACTAATTTCAAAGCATTCTGCATTCTGAGGAACTGATTTTAACACAAGATGATTATACCATGGGAGGGGTAGGGAGGGCTATGGTCCAGGTGCAGGTTAATGGAACTAGGCAGAATAACAGTTTGGCATGGATTAGATGGGCCAAAGCTCCCTGTTTCTGTGTTGTAGAGTTCTGTGATGCGATGTTAGCATTCATTTCAAGAAGACTAGAATATAAAAGCTAGGATGTAATGTTGAGACTTCAGGGTTAGGGTTAGCTTGGGAAGGTCTCACCTGGAGTATTGTATGCAGTTTTGGGCTGCTTTTCTTAGAAAGGGTGTGCTGAAACTGTAGAGGGTTCAAAGGAGGTTCAAGAAAATGATTCCAGTATTGAATGGCTTGTCATATGAAGACAGTTTGTTGGCTCTGGGCCTGTATTCACTGGAATTCAGAAGAATGAGGGGTGACCTCATTGAAACCTATTGAATAATGAAAGGCCTTGGAGAGGATGTTGTCTGTGATGGGAGAGTCTATGACCAGAAGACAGTCTCAAAATAGAGGAGCGTCCTTTTTAGAATGGAGATGAGGTGGAATTTCTCCATGCAGAGAGTGGTGAATCTGTGGAATTTGTTGCCACGTGCAGCTGTGGGGGACAAGTCTTAACCACAGGTTGACTCTGGTTAAGAAAGCATACAGTGCATTGGCCTTCATCCATCGTGGGATTGAGTTTAGGAGCTGAGAGGACCCTGGTCAGACCCCACTTGGAGTACTATGCTCAGTTCTGGCGCCTCACTACAGGAAGGATGTAGAAATCATAGAAAAGGTGCAGAGGAGATTTACAAGGATGTTGCCTGGATTGGGGAGCATGCCTTATGAGAATAGGTTGAGTGAATTCTGCCTTTTTTCCTTGGAGCGACGGAGGATGAGAGGTGACCTGATAGAGGTGTATAAGATGATGAGAGACATTGATTATGTAGATCAGGGGTCAGCAACCTTTTTGCCTCTGTGAGCTGGATCGATTAATGAGCGGATGGTGGGCCAGATTAATGCCATAAAAAACTTGATATATGGGAATTATCTATTTAAATACATCTAGTTATGTTTTGCCTCAAATTATTGAATAACACATGCTAGAAAATCAGTTGTGCTTAACCAAGGATGCCAATTAGTAATCAAAGAACTCAGTTTAGTTGCAATTTATTTCAATCAAGGCATCTTTTGACTCCATTAAAAGGACACAAAGAATCTTTAAACATAAAACGTATGAACATGATGCATTGAATGGTGGTAAATTAAGTATAATAAAAAAGAAAATTTTAATGCAAACAGTTGATAAATCAATGTAAAACTTGATGCTGTTTGTTGCTTGAAAGCTTCTCAATATTGGGCATCAGATTTGTTGATGCCAAGAGCAAGATATTATCCAGATGGGCAGCAGTCAGTCTTGTTCTCAAATGGTTCTTGGTGTGCTTCATTTTTGAAAATAATTGCTGACACAGATAAGTGCTGCCAAACAATGATGCCATCTATTTTGCATGGTCCACTGTTAGGATACTTCCCACTTGGATGAATATATTTTCTATAGAGGTCAAGCACTGACACATCTTCAGAATGAAATTTCGATGTCAATATGTCGTCACACTACATCTCGATCAATTCCATTTGAAAAGTTTCTGATGCAGTGTCCGCTTCCACATCAAATGGAGTAGCAAACAGCTTGAACTCATTTGCATGCAAGCAAAAATCAGCAAAACAAGATGAAAGCTCTTTTCTCAATTCTTGGACCATATTCACAAAAATGCCTGGATCTTGTGCTTTACTTTTTTTGAAAAGTAGGAAAATGTGTACAATTTCCTTTTTGAAGCTGGTATTCCCACAATTGCAGCTTTCCTTCCAGTATGGTGGGTCTCGTAATGTCGCCTGATATTTGCCACCTTCTTCACAGCAACATTTGCTAGGCAAATGAGACAAACTGGTTTCCCAGCTTGCTCGATGAAGAAGTAATCTAGTGTCCAAGTGTCTTGGAAATTTCGTCACTCAGTGTCTACCTTCCTGCGTTTTGCATTCATTGCCATTGGAATTTTTTTCTTTGATTTTATTTCGAAACGCGAGTTATTCAACAAGTATCGTAGCACATGTAAATTTCTGGATATTTAGCGTGGATTTCTTGTTAAGACACAGTGACGCTGTTTTTGTTTACAAATTTGAACGATCCCATCTGAAAACCTGCGTGTGCACGGAGAGTATCTAATACATAGTAATAAGGTATTCCGCCTTCCCGTCATTGGTATATACCAGTGTGGTTTGGAACAAAAAGAACCTGGGGCCAGTGTAACAAGACGCCATGCATGTCCATCAGTGTGGCCGCATGAAACACTCAGAATAAGGAAAAATCTCTCACGGGCCGGATAAGCATAGTATCCCAATATTTGCTCGCGGGCTGGTCAAAATACCTTTGTGGCCTGGATCTGGCCCGTGGGCCTTAGGTTTGCCTACCCCTGGTGTAGATAGTCAGAGGCTTTTACCCAGGGCTGAAATGGCTATCCAGAGAGGGCACAGTTTTAAGGTGCTGGGGAGTAGGTACAGAGGAGATATCAGGGGTAAGTTTTTTATGCAGAGTGGTGAGTGCGTGGAATAGGCTGCCGGTGATGGTGGTGGAAGTGGATATGATAGGGTCTTTTAAGAGACTCCTGGACAGGTACATGGAGCTTAGAAAAATAGAGGACTATGGGTAACCCTAGGTAAGGACGTTTGGCACAGCTTTGTGGGCTGAATGGCCTGTATTGTGCTGTAGGTTTTCCATGTTTATGTATATTTAAGGCAGAGGTCGATAGATTTTTGATGGTTAGGGTATGAAAGGATACAGGGAGAAGGCAGGAGACTGGGGCTGAGAGGATAATTGGATCAGCCAAAATGAAATGGCAGAGTAGACTCAATGGACCAAATGGCCTAATTCTGCTTCTATAGCTTATGAAGAAGGATTGTAAAGGGAGGATGGGGCAACTGTGGCTGATAAAGGAAGTCAAAGCCAGCATAAAAGCAAGAGAGAGGATATATAATAGAGCAAAAATTAGTGGGAAGTTAGAGGATTGGGAAACTTGAAAAACAACAGAAGGGAACTAAAAAAGCAATGAGAGAAAAGATGAAATATGAAAATTAAGCTAGCTTATAATATAAAGGAGGATACCAAAGGTTTTTTTTTCCCAGGGTATATAAAGAGTAAACAGGAGGTGAATGTGGATAACAGACCACTGGAAAATGACTCTGGAGAGGTGGTAATGGGGGACAAAGAAATGGCAGACAAACTTATTAAGTATTTTGTGTCAGTCTTCACTGTTGAAGACATCAATAGTATGCCCGAAATTCAGTAGTTTAGAGGCAGGGGTGAGCATAGTTGCTATTACTAAGGAGAAGGTGCTTAGAAAGCTGAAAGATCTGAAGATAGATAAGTCACTCAGACCAGATGGTCTACACCCCAGAATATTGACAGAGGTAGCTGAAGAAATTGTGGAGGCATTAATAATGATCCTTCAAGTATCACTAGATTCTGGATGGTTCCAAAGGTTTGGAAAATAGTGTTTAAAAAGGGAGGGAGGCAGAAGGAAGAAAATTATAGACCAGTTAGCCGAACAGTGGTTGGGAAGATGTTGGAATCCATTATTAAGGATGAAGTTTCAGGTTACTTGAAGGCACATTATTAAACAGGCTGAAGTAAACTTAGTTTTCTAAAAGGGAAATCTTGTCTGACTAATATGTTGGAATTCTTTGAGGAAATAACAGGCAGGATAGACAAAAGAGTGGCAGTAGATGATATTTACTTGGATTTTCAGAAGGCTTTTGACAAGGTACTGCACATGAGGCTGCTTAACAAGATGAGAGCCCTTGCCATTACAGGAAACATACTAGCATGGATAGAAAATTGGCTGACTGACAGGAGGCAAAGAGTGGGAATAAAGGGGTCTTTTCTTGATGGCCGCCAGTGACTAGTAGTGTTCCACAGAGGTTGGTGTTGGGATTGCTCCTTTTGACATTATAGGTCAATGATTTGGTTGACAGAATTGATGGTTTTGTGGCTGAGTTTGCGGACAATACGAAGATAGGTGGAGGGGAGGTAGTGTTGAGGAAGCAGGGGTCTGCAGAAGGACTAATTAGGAAAATGGGTGAAGAAGTGGCCGATGAAATATAGAAACCAAATAAAGCAGCATTACTCCATGTCCAAGGTGCAAAACACAGTACCAACAATCACACACAGCACAAGGCACATATAGATATCAGTAAAATAAAGTCACACGCAAAAAAAAAAGACTCTTGAGTCCATGATCATTGCAGCAGTCTGCAGTTGAACACGATACAGCTTGTCTTCTGCCAAGTGGACACTGGGGGGGGGGGGGGGCAGCACTGATTTTAGCTTGGACGCTGTGCCACACTGACTCCAACACCTCTCTCCTTGGTGGCTGTAAACAGGCAATACTGCGGCTTGAGGCCACACACCTCCCCTGTTGTCAGCCAATAAATCAGACTTGCAGCATTGGATATCAACAATGCCCAAATGGGTCTTGTGATTGAAAGAAGAGCAACTAAGTTGATCACTCACTGTTAGACTGCATACTGCCTTACAGACTTCAATGTCTCTGACGTAAGCACCAGCAAGATCTGCACGTCCAGTTGTTTCAGTCTCTCGGTCAGCAAGCAACTCACTGATGGAGTAGACTTTCAGAACTTTAAGTTCTTGATGTCCAGCAGGGTCTTGTATCATGAAAAAATATGTTTAAAAACGATGTAACACCTTTGGTTGACCCCCTAGAAGCCACTGAGATTGAACATGCTGCCATCTTACTGGATGTGTATGGTCATGTACTTCAGCAGAAGGATAAAGGCATAGACAATGTTCTAAATGAGGAGAAAATTCAGAAGTACAAAGGGAGTTGGGAGCCCTCGTGCAGGATTCCCTAAAGGTTAACTTGCAAGTTGAGTGGGTTGTAAGGGGGGCAAATGCAATGTTAGCACTCATTCCAAGAGGACTATAATATTAAATATTATATATCAAGAATATATAATATTTTAAGGCATTGGTCAGACCACACTTGCTGGCATTGGAATGGGTCTAGAGGAGGCTCACATATAGTGGGTGAGTCTAGGATCAGAGGGCACAGCCTCAGATTGGAGGGGTGGCACTTTAGAACAGAGATGAGGATTTTCTTTTGTCAGTGGTGGTGAATCTGTGGAATTCATTGCCACCAATGGCTCTGGAGTATAAGTTGTTGGGTAGATTTAAAGCGAAGGTTGATGGTGTCTTGATCAGTAAAGGCGTCAAAGGGAGAAGGAAGTGAATATGAGGGATAATAAATCAGCCATAATTGAATGGTGGAGCAAACTTAATGGGCTGAATGGCCCTAATTCTCCTATGTCTTTTGGTTTTATGGGTGTCAAAGGTTATGGGGAAAAGTCAGGGGAATGGAGTTGAGGTGGAAAATAAAGCAGCCATGAGCAAATGACAGGGCAGACTGGAAGGGTTGAATGGTATTGGTTTATTATTGTCACGTGTACCAAAATACAGTGAAAAGTTTGTCTTGCATACTGCTCATGCAGGTCAAATCATTACGCTGCATTGAGATTGAACAATGGTATAACAGTAACAACATGAATAGAGTGTAAAAGCAGCAGTGCACAGGGAAATGATAGAGTGCAAGGTTGTAACAATGTAGATTTGAGGACAAGAGTCCACCTTATCATACTGGAAATCCATTCAAAAGTCTCGTAACAGCTTTCAGACTTCTGTATCTACCACCTGATGTGAGAGGGGAGTAGAGACATTGTTCAGGGTGGCTGGGGTCTTTGTTCTGCCTACGTCACTGAGCCAGTGAGAAGTGTAGACAGAGTCTATGGAGGGGAGGCTGGTACTTGCAATGTGCTGAGCTCTGTCCACAACTCTGAGATTTCTTGCGGTCATATGCAAAGTGGTTGCCATAACAAGCCATTATGCTTCCAGACAGAATGCTTTCGATGGTGCTTTCAATCAGCTAATTCTGCTTCCCTGTCTTACGTTCTTCTGATCTACGATTGTGTGCATACACCCTATCTGTGTCCATCATGATTTCCTACACCTCTCCTTCGTACCTCAACACAATATTTTATAAGTATTTGTGGGACTTTGTGTCAGAGAGGACGGAAAATGATTCTTATGGTGAATGATTGATTGTTTGATGTTATGCTGTTTGTCTGTGTTTATGGAAGACAGTGAGTGTAAGTGTATATCCAAGTGAGTGTGTGCATTAGTGACACAGAAACTGAGTGTGTATCTACATTCTGTGAAAAATTACAAGAGTGCAAGAAAGTCATAAGTCCGCAGGGCTATTTATTCAAAGTCCTGAATCGTTGTGTAATAACGCATCAGTCTGATCCAGAATTGTAACTGAATATATCTGGGTGGGGTCAGGATTATTGCAGCTTTGTTTTAATCATAAAAAATAAATTGCATATCCTCATAAACGAGCAACACTTTAGGATTAAGCATTTAACAGTTCCTCTGTAAATGAAGCTGTTTGTTACAACTCGGCCAGAACTTCTAGCTGCAATGCTGAATTTTCATCATTTCTGGAAAATGCTTTTTGGTTGATCCTCGGTGCCCTTTGTGAACACGGTCTCTTGTCCTGTTCTTGCAGCGCTGAAGACAGAAGGAGCGACCAAACCTTCCTGTTCTGTTGGCACAAACGTAACAAATCTCACCAAACTCAGCAAATTAACCAGATAGCAGTAATTCCCCACTCAGTAATGCCTCCATCCCCTCAGCAAATTAACCAGGCAGCAGTAATTCCCCACTCAGTAATGCCTCCATTCTCCCCCCCACCAATAATTCACACCAATGCTCACTCACACCCAATGATCACATTCCTAAAGTGAACCCATTGGTGTCCCAGTCAATCCCCCGTCCCAGTGTACCTCTACATCTCCATATTCTTTATTCTGTTCCCAGCTTTTCTCACTGCTTCATGGTTTGATAAAATGTGATAATGCGTGGGCCATGAGTTTGATCTAACATAAATGAGCTGGTATTTTATTTTCTGGTCTTAAGGCCATTGTGCTTGGCAGTAGCAGTGTGCGGTGCTCTGTGTTTTTGTTGGGCTTTGCAGTTGCCTGAATAATTCCTTGGTCTGCACTAGAAATAAAGTTATTCATTTACTTTGGGAGTATTGTGGGTTATGGTTTTTTTAGTTGTACTGACTTTTCAGCCAGGGGTTCCAAATTGTCCCTCTCCTTCAAATGTTTTTCTAATCCTCTATTGAAAATTTCTCTTCAGGAAGCCTATCCATAACATCTTGCTGCATTAAAAAAAATTGTTGTCTTGGTTCTTTGGTCAATCTCCATCAATATGCCCTTCGGCTTTCAACTTTCCAGCCACTGAAAACAAATTCCCCCTATTCTTTCAAACCTCCTCATGACTTTGAAAAATCCTAACCTCTCAACCCTCCATGCTCACAATGTTCCTTCAACCCTGCTACCTGTCGAGTAGCTCTCCTTAGAACACCCTAAGAAACTTTGATGTCATTCTTCAATTATACCCAGAATCAGATGCAATCATTAGTCTTTGACCTAAACAGTACTCAAAAAGTGTTTTATCTGTTTTATAATATTGGTTTCTGAAATTACCAAAGGTCTCTCTCTGAAATTCAAGGATTGTTTTTAGAGCCAGTTAGCTTGACTTCGAGCATGCAATCTCCAGAACCTTCTACTGCCTTCCTCCTTGTACTAAGTTGTTCACCAGTAGTGGTAATAGAAACATAGAAAACCTACAGCACATAATGCACAGGTAATGATAGGAAGAAGGGCCACATGATGTTAATTTGTGAAGGAATGCAAATATGGAATCAGTAGTTATAGAGTATGGAAACCCGACCTTTGACCCAACACGTCCCTGGTGTCTGGAGTGCTGGCCTGAGCTAGTCTCATTTGGTCTATATCCCTCTGAACCAGGGGCTCCCAACCTGTTTTTTTGCCGTGGACCTCTACCATTAGAAAGCCCTGCAAACCATTACCAACCCAAGTATCTTCTGAATTATGTTACTGTACTTGCCTCAACTCTCTCTGTCTATGCACTGCCTTCTATGTGAAGAAGTTGCTCGTTTGGCCTACAGGTTCCTCACACCTTAAACCTATGCCTCTAATTTTTAAGGCCATAAGGTATAGGAGCAGAAGTAGGAATTCAGCCCATTGAGTCTGCTCCGCCATTCAATCATGGGCTGATCCAATTCTTCCAGACATCCCCACTCCCCTGCCTTCACCTCATACCCTTTGATGCCCTGGCCAGTCAAGAACCTATCTATCTCTGCCTTAAATGCATCCAGTGACTTGGCCTCCACAACCGCTCGTGGCAACAAATTTCACAGATTTACCACCCTCTGACTAAAGTAATTTCTCTGCATTTCTGTTCTAAATGGACATCCTTCAATCCTGAATGGTGCCTTCTTGTCCTAGACTCCCCTATCAAGGGAAATAACTTTGCCATATCTAATCTGTTCAGGCCTTTTAACATTCAGAACGTTTTTATGAGGTCCCCCCTCATTCTCCTGAACTCCAGGGAATGCAGCCCAAGAGCTGCCAGACGTTCCTCATACGATAACCCTTTCATTCCTAGAATCATTCTCGTGAATCTTCTCTGAACCCTCTCCAATGTCAGTATATCTTTCTCTGGGAATTGGACTGTGTACATTCACCCAGTCTGTGCCCCTCTTGGTTTTATACCACTCTGTGAGGTAACTTTCAATTTCATAAGGGCCAAGAAATAAAGACCTAGTTTGTAACTCATTGCCTCAAGTCCTGGCCATAAATCCTGCTTGATTCAGTTTTTTGAAAAGATGATCAAAAGAATTGATAAAAGCAGGACATTGAACATGGACTTTAGCAAGGCCTCACATGATGGGCTGGTCTAGAGCATTAGATCACATGGGATCCAGGTTGAGATAGTTTACTGAATATAAAATTAGCTTGTTGGAAGGAGTCAGATAGTAGTGATGGAGGGCTGTTTTCAGACTGGAGGCCTATGAACAGTGGAGTGCAGCAGGGATTAAGTTAAAAGCCTCTAGTCTTTATCATACATATGATCTAGATGAGAATGTAGGTGGCCCGATTAGTAAACCTGCAGATGACACCAAAATTGATAGTGTCAAGGATAGTGAAAAAGGTTGACTAAAGTTACAATGGGATCTAGATCGACAAAGGAATAGTCAGGAGAATTTAACTCTGACAAATGCATGCATTTTGGGAAATTAAACTAGGCTAAGACTTGTATCATAAATGGCAAAGCCCTGGATAGTGTTGTGGAACAGTGAGACCTTGGGGTACAAATACATAGTTCCTTCAAAACAACAAGGCAGGTAAACAGGGTGGTAAATGTAGAGGATCTGGAACATCATGTTACAGGTGTAAATATCATTGGTTAGGCCAGACTTGGAGCAGTGTGTACAGGTCTGGTCATTACACTATAGGAAGGATGCGATATGCAGAAAAGATTCGCAGGATGTTGTGTGGCTGGAGGACTTGAGTTATAGGGTTAAATTAGACATCTGAGACTGTTACTCTGGAGCCAAGGAGACTGAGGGGGACCTTTTTAGAGATTATAAAATCCAGAGGGGCATCGATAAAATGAATAGTGCCAAGATGGTCTAAAATTTGGTAGAGATGTCATGGGCCAAATGGCCTGAACCTGAAGAACTGGAGGATGTGTGTCTAAGGTGAGTGGGGAAGAATTTAAAGGAGATCTGAGGGATACATTTTTTACAGAAGGAACAAGCTGTCAGAAGAGGTGGAGGTGGAGACAATTACATTTAATTCAAACTGGAGTTAAACACTAGGTACAAAATATACTGTACACATGGGCTACAAGAGTAGACCAAAGGCTGGGAATCTTCCGCTGATTATTTCAGCTCCCAACTCCTCAAACCCCTAATGCGAGGCTCAAGTCAGGAGTGTGATGAAACACTCTCCACTAGCCTGGGTGAGTACAGCTTCAACATTTCAAACATTTAACACCATACAGGACATGTGACAGGCACCTCATCCTAGATTTGCAGGGAGTTGGAAAGCAGAGTGCCAGATCAGATAGTGGACAGGTCGTGGAGACGTGTTGTTAACACCTCCAACAAAGTCAGGAAACAAAAGGTTGAGCATGGTGCATATATTTCAATGCAAGAAGTATTGTAAGAAAGACAGATGAGCTCAGGGCATGGATCTGCAAGTGGAATTATGAAATTGTAGCCATTAGTGAGAGGTGATTGCAGGAGGGGCAAACTGACAGTTCAATATTCTGGGGTTCTATAGTTTTAGACATGACTGAGTGGGAGGAATTAAAGGAAGGGGGATGGCATTACTAGGCAGAGAAAATGTCATGGCAGTACTCCATCAGGGCAGACTGGAAAACTCATTTAGTGAGGTGTTATGAATGGAACTGAGTAATTGGAAAGGTTTGACCACATTAATAGGTCTATATTACAGACCGCCCAACAGTCTGAAGGATTTAGAAGAACAGACTGCTGCAAGAAGCATAGGTTGTTATAGCAGGAGATGTTAAATTTTCACATATTGACTGAGATTCCCATACTGTCAAAGAGCTAGGTGGGATAGAGTTTATCAAATGTGTTCAGGGAAGTTTCTTTCATCAGTATGTAGAAGTCCCAATGAGAGAGCGTGCAAAACTCGATCTGCTGTTAGGGAATAAGATGAGGCAGGTGTCTAACATATGTATGTGTAGGGGAACACTTTGCTTCCAGTGACCATAATGCCATTAGTTTCAAAATAAATATGCCAAAAAAAAAAATCAGGTCCACATGTTGAGATTCTAAATGGAGAAAGGTCAATTTTGATGGTATCCGAAAGGATCTGAAAGTGTGGATTGGGACAGGCTGTTTTCTGGCAAAAGTGTACTTGGTAAGTTAAATAAATTTTGAGAGTACAACGCTTGTATGTGCCTGTCAAAATAAACCAAAGATAACAGATATAGGGAACCTTGGTCTTCATGAGGTGGCAATGCCCTGGTTAAGGAAAAAAGGAGATGCAGAGCAGGTGACAACAAATGAGGTGCTTATGGAGAATAAGAAATGCAAAAGAACACTTAAGGAAGAAATCAGGAGGGCTAAAAATGAAGTTGCCTTAGCAGACAAGGTGAAAGAGAATCCCTAAGTGATTCTACAGATATGTTAAGAAGAAAAGGATTGCAAGGGACAAAACTGGTCCTCTAAAATGGCAATCCATGTGTGGAGCCAAAAGTGTTGGGGGAGATCTAAAATGAATTTTTTGTATCTGTATTTACTCAGGAGATGGACACAGAAGCAATAGAAGTGAGGCAACTTCACTTCGTGGACCCGATACAGATTACAGAGGAGGAAGTGTTCACTGTCCTGAGGTAAATTAGGGTGGATAGATCCCCAGGGCCTGACAAGCTGTTCCCTTGGACCCTGTGCAGAAATTGCCAGGGCTGTAGCAGAGATATTTAAATCATCCTTAGCGACAGATGAGCTAACAGATGATTGAGGATAGCTGATGTTGTTCTGCTGTTGAAGAAAGGCTCTAAAAATAAACCAGGAAATTATAGACCTATGAGCCTGATAGCAGAGTGGGAAATTATTGGAAGGTATTTGAAGGGACTAGTTATGAGTATTTGGATTTACATGGACTGATTAAGGATAGTGAGTTTGGCTTTGTGCATGGTAGGTCATGTCTAACCAATCTTATAAAGTTTATTAAGGAAGTTACAGGGAAAGGTGATGGAGGCAAGGCAGCGGATGTTGTCTATTTGGCAAGATCTCGCTTGGGAGGCTGGTGAGGAAGATTCAGTTGCTCGACATTTAGGATGAGGTAATAAATTGGATTAGACATTGGTTTTGTGGAAGATGCCAGAGAGTGGTGGTAGATGGCTGCTTGACTGGACGCCTGTGACAAGTGGAGTGCCTCAGGGATTGATGCGGTGTTCATTGTTGTTTGTCATCTATATTAATGATCTTGATGATATTGTGGTTAACTGGATCAGCAAATTTATGGAAGACACCAAGATTGGGGGTGTAGTGGATGGCTAGGAAGGCTATCATGGCTCACAGAGTGATCTAGACCAACTGGAAAAATGGGCTGAAAAATGGCAGAGGAATTTAATGTAGACAAGTGATGTGTGGCTCTTCAGTAGGACCAACCAGGGTAGGTCTTGCACAGTGAGGAGTGTGGTAGAACAAAGGAATCTGTGAATAAAGGTCCATAATGCATCAGAAGTGGTGTCACAGGTGTCAAGAAATCAAAATACTGAGTAGAGGAGATCAGATGTTAGAGGACCTGGTTGGTCCGACTGAAGTTGTGTAAGTCATTGGTGAGGCCTAATTTGGAGTATTGTGCACAGTTTTGGTCACCGACCTATAGGAAAGATATAAGTAAGGTTGAAAGAGTACAGAGAAAATTTGCAAGGATGTTGACAGGTCTGGAGGACCTGAGTTATAAGGAAAGATTGAATAGGTTAGGACTTTATTCCTTGGAATGTAGAAGATTGAGAGGAGATTTGATAGAGGTATACAAAATTAAGAGGGGTATAGATAGGGTAAATGAGGTTGGGTGGGACTACAACTAGAGGGTGTGGGTTAAGGGTGAAAGGTGAAAAGTTTAAGAGGCCACGAGGGGAAACTTCTTCACTCTGAGGCTAGTGAGAGTGTAGAATGAGCTCCAGTGCAAGTGGTCCATGTGAGCTCGTTTTCAATGTTTAAGGGAAGTTTGGATAGGTACATGGATGATAGGGGTATGGAGGGCTATGGTCCTGGTGCAGGTGAAGGAACTAGGCAGTTAAAATGGTTTGGCATGGACAAGATGGGCCAAATGGCCTTTTCTGTGCTGTACTTTTCTATGACTATCCACAACCATTCATTCACTCCATCACTGCTGAACAGTAACAGCAGTCTGTACAATCAACAGACTGCACTGCAGTAACTTCAAGAACACTACCACTTGATGCCTCTAAGCCACACACATCCTAATTTTGAAATATATCATTATTCCTTCACTGTCATTGGGTCAAATTTCTGGACCTCTCTGCCAAATAGCATTGTTAGTTCACCCACACTGCAAGAGTTTCAGTGGTTCAAGAAAGCAAATGACCACCACCTTCTCAAAGACAACTGGAGATGGATAACTAAATGTAGGTTCAATCTGTGAAGGCCACAACCCTTGAATGAATGCAAAGAAAGGACATTTGGAAGGTTCCTGGATAGGAAAGGTTTAGAAGGATATGGGCCAAATGTAGGAAGTGGGATCAGCTCAGGAACTTTGTTCATCATGGACCTGTTGGGCCAAAGAGTCTGTTTCTGTGCTGCCGAGCTCAATGAATGTATAATAAATAGACCCAGGAGTAGTCTATTTGCCCTTGGTCCTTGCACCACTACTCATTGATTTCAGATTGGTGTCACTGCCCCACACTAACTCTGTATCCCTCGTTTCCTACCAATCATTCAGAGACTGGGTGGAGATTGCAAACGTTCACAGCTTGATGAAGAAATTGATCTCTGTTCTTGTGTTTGAAAATCAGGAAATAGGTTTAAGATGAACAGAAGAGGTTTCAAAGAAGATCTGAGGGGTATGTATTTTTACATCGAGAATGGTTGGAATGTTCTGCTAGAGGTGATAGAATCAGATACCATCAGATATCTGAATGGTGGCCGATTAGGAAAAGGGGAGGTGCAACGAGACCTGGGTGTCATTATACACCAGTCATTGAAAGTGGGCATGCAGGTACAGCAGGCGGTGAAAAAGGCGAATGGTATGCTGGCATTTATAGCGAGAGGATTCGAGTACAGGAGCAGGGAGGTACTACTGCAGTTGTACAAGGCCTTGGTGAGACCACACCTGGAGTATTGTGTGCAGTTTAGGTCACCTAATCTGAGGAAAGACATCCTTGCCATAGAGGGAGTACAAAGAAGGTTCACCAGATTGATTCCTGGAATGGCAGGACTTTCATATGAAGAAAGACTGGATGAACTGGGCTTGTACTTGTTGGAATTTAGAAGATTGAGGGGGGATCTGATTGAAACGTATAAAATCCTAAAGGGATTGGACAGGCTAGATGCAGGAAGATTGTTCCCGATGTTGGGGAAGTCCAGAACGAGGGGTCACAGTTTGAGGATAGAGGGGAAGCCTTTTAGGACCGAGATTAGGAAAAACTTCTTCACACAGAGAGTGGTGAATCTGTGGAATTCTCTGCCACAGGAAACAGTTGAGGCCAGTTCATTGGCTATATTTAAGAGGGAGTTAGATATGGCCCTTGTGGCTACGGGGGTCAGGGGGTATGGAGGGAAGGCTGGTGCGGGGTTCTGAGTTGGATGATCAGCCATGATCATAATAAATGGCGGTGCAGGCTCGAAGGGCCGAATGGCCTACTCCTGCACCTATTTTCTATGTTTCTATAAATCAATCACAATATTTACGAGGCAGATGGTCATTTGGTTAGGCCAGGCATAAAATGTATGGTCTTAATGCAAACAAATGGGATTAATGTAGACAGGCAAAAAGATCATTATGGACAAAGTGCAGTGAAGGGCTCATTGTGTTGCTGTACAACTCTGACTAGTGCCATTAGTCAGATACAACCCCGTCCAATATCAAGAAATGTATATGTTTTAACCAGGTCCCATCCCAGTTTTACCTATTCCTTGGTCAAACCACAAACCCACCCCAGGAATCAACTGCACTTCCCCTATCGGAGGTACTTCCTCCTCTTAAGCACGCTTTTTTCACCATTCAAGGGCTCAATTTCTTTACCCTACAACTTTCAAAAGGAGATGTGTGGGGCAAGTTTCTTTTTTACATCTAAAATACAGCCTGAAATACACTGCCACAGGTAGCGGTGGAGACTTAAGTAAGCACATGGGTGCCTCAAGAAGGTGACACCCATCGCTAAAGGTGATCATGTCACTAACACCCGCTTCTTGTAAAGAAGCTGTTGCAAATCTACTCAAGGAGAAAAGAAGAGCTTATGAAAGGTTCAAAAAACTAGGTAATTATAGAGATCTAGAAGATTATAGGCTAGCAGGAAGAAGCTTAAGAATGAAATTAGGAGAGCCAGAAGGAGCCATAAGAAGGTCTTGGTGGACAGGATTGAGGAAAACCCCAAGGCATTCTACAAGTATGTGAAGAGCAAGAGGATAAGACGTGAGAGAATAGGACCAATCAAGTGTGACAGTGGAAAAGTGTACATGGAACCAGGGGAGATAGCAGAGGTACTTAATGAATACTTTGCTTCAGTATTCACTACAGAAATGGATCTTGGCAATTGTAGGGATGATTGTAGGTCAAATATGATGGCAGAATATAGCATTAATGGATAAACTCTTGGTAGTGCAGAGGATCAGAGGGATCTTGGAGTCCAAGTTCATAGGACACTCAAAGCAGCTATGCAGGTTGACTCTGTGGTTAAGAAGGAATACAGTGCATTGGCCTTCATCAATCGTGGGGTTGAGTTTAAGAACTGAGAGGTAATTTTGCAGCTATATCGGACCCTGGTCAGACCCCACTTGGAATACTGTGCTCTGTTCTGGTCGCCTCATTAAAGGAAGGATGTGGAAACTATAGAATGGGTTTGACATTGACAAAGATATTGCCTTGATTGGGGAGCATGCCTTACGAGAATAGGTTGAGTGAACTCTGCCTTTTCTCCTTGGAGTGACAGAGGATAAGAGGTGACCGGAAGAGAGGTGTACAAGATGATGAGAGGCATTGATCGTGTGGATAGTCAGAGGCTTTTTCCCAGGGCTGAAATAGCTAGCACGAGAGGGCACAGTTTTAAGGTGCTGGGGAGTAGGTACAGAGGAGATGTCAGTGGTAAGTTTTTTATGCAGAGAGTGGTGAGTGCATGGAATGGGCTGCCAGCAACGGTGGTGGAGGCAGATACGATAGGGTCTTTTAAGAGACTCCTGGACAGGTACATGGAGCTTAGAAAAATAGAGTGCTATGGGTAACCCTAGGTAATTTCTAAGGTAGGGACATGTTCAGCACAGCATTGTGACTGAAAGGCCTGTATTGTGCTGTAGGTTTTCAATGTTTTTCATTATTACCATCAGTGTGGAGGTACAAGAGCCTGAAGGTCCACACTCAACGATTCAAGAACAGCTTCTTCACCTCTGCTGTCATATTTCTGAATGGTCCCATGAACCCATAAATACTACTTCGTTATTCTTTGCACTACTCATTTTGTGATTTATAGTAATTTTATGTCTTTGCATTATAGTTGTAAATGTCAGTAACAATAAACCTGATTCTGACATTGCAGAGAAAGAAAGGTATGGACCCGGTGCAGGCATCATTAGTTTAATTGATTCGACACAACATGACGAGCCGAAGGGACTGTTCTACTTCTAAATTGGTGCACCGGGTCGTAAGGATATTAACATTCATTTACAAGGCACAAGTAAAAAGTTATTGACTTAAAACATCAGCTGTTCTTCACTATTTGAATTCCTACATTCCTGTTTATTTGACGGTGTTTTGATAACCGTGGGGAACAGTTGGTAAAATAACTAATCAGAGCAGGACGTTGAATCCGGACAGAACGCCGTCTCTCTCACATGCAGGTCCTTTTCTCGAAGTTCGGAAAGTTACTTCACAAGATGTCAGACGATAAGAGAATTTCCAGCACCTGCTGATTCTCTCTTAGAGAATTTCCAGATGCGATATTTATTTTTAAAAAATCAAATTACAAGGTGCCAGTTGAGAGAGAAAGAACAGCAAAAGTCGTACTGCCCCGCCATGCCGACTTTCATACCAACTACACGACAACTTGGGGAACGCAAAGTTAGCTAACGATGAGAGAAAATTATTGGACGGAATACCGAGGGTTGCAACATATTGAAGAACGGGAAAGAAGGTTTTAAAAGACTTACCACATTGTTTCATAACCTGGTAGGTTTTGGACTTGACTGTGTGTTTGCTGGTCAGTTTGTTCCGAGCTCCCTTGATATCTTCCTCTTTCATCGGCGGCCGTTTCTTCTTCACAATCTGCGGCTCCTAAATGGCCAATTTCAGAAACAGTTTGACAAGAGGCATTTTAGAAATATCATACAAAGCTGGCGGCAGTAGCTGTCTTACCTGCGACATACTTCTCAGCAGATTCGCTCCGAATCCAAGGCGGAGCAGCATTAAGGGCGAGTTTTGTTCTGGGAGTGTTCTAATTTGGGAATTTGGGAATGAGCTCAGAGCCCCTCACTAGCCCGCTATTATTAACCATGATTCTTCTCTGTAGAATGTACGGAACCTGCCTGACATTGACGGACAGCTGCAGACTTTGGGAGAGAATTAAACTGAGTTTACAGCACGCAAGACGCCATTCGGCCCAGGTCTTTTCTGTTTGTCTATCAGGATCGGAGACTTTAAACTCCGGAATCTGGAAGTAGAACACATTTGGTTGTATCCAGTTTACGGAGGGAATATCATCTGTGGAGTAAAGTGGGTAAGGAAAGGAACCCATTTACTGGCCTTCCGTGAAGCAAGTTGCCCTCCAGTCGTGACTAATCCCCTATACAAAGCATAAGTTTCAACCCATTTCACATCCAGAATATTCCGCCTGCAAAATATCGTCATACTTTCCTCTTTAGTTCCGTGACCATCAACATTCTCCGACTCAGAAGACACAAGAACGACTGATTTAGAGTCCGAGTAATAAAGCACGCATTCTGGCCATTCGGCCCAACCAGTCTATGCTGACCATGGTGCCCACCCACCTGAGATAATGTTTCTCTTTTATTCTTCCGACCAATGCAGACGATTCATGTTTCGATTTACCAGATCTTTGTCCACTCCTTTCCAACTTACGCCCTCTACACAACTTCCTAACATTGTGTCATAAGATATAGGAGCCACTTCATCATGACTGATCCATTTTCCCTCTCAGACCAATCTTCTGCCTTCTCCCCAAATCCCTTCGTGCCCTGAACAATCAAGAATCTATCAACTTCTGCCTTAAATATACATAAAGACTTGGCCTCCACAGCTGTCTGTGGCAACAAATTCCACACATTTACCATTCTCTGGCTAAAGAAATTTCTCATCTCTGTTCTAAAAGGACTGCCCTCTATTCTGAGGCTGTGTCCTCTAGTCTTAGATTCTCCCACCATAGGAAACATCTCTTCATGTCCACTCCATCAGGGCTTCAAGGACTTTGACCATTTGATAGGTTTCAATGAAGTCACCCCTTATTCTTCTGAATTCCCGTGAATACAGGCCCAGAGCCATCAAACACTCTTTGTATGACAAGCCATTCAATCCTGGAATCATTTTCGTGAGCCTCCTTTGAACCTTCTCCAGTGTAAGCATATCCTGTCTAGGATAAGAAGCCCTAAACTGCTCTCAACACTCAAATGAGGTTTCACCAGTGCTTTATAAAGCTGTGGTGAATCTGTGGAATTCTCTGCCACAGCAAACTGTTGAGGCCAGTTCATTGGCTATGTTTAAGAGGGAGTTAGATATGGCCCTTGTGGCTACAGGGGTCAGGGGGTATGGAGGGAAGGCTGGGGCGGGGTTCTGAGTTGGATGATCAGCCATGATCATAATAAATGGCGGTGCAGGCTCGAAGGGCCGAATGGCCTACTCCTGCACCTATTTTCTATGTTTCTATGTTTCTATGTTTCAATACTAAATTGTTGTTTTTATATTCTAGTCCTCTTGAAATGAATGCTAACATCACATATGCCTTAGACCATAAGCCATAGGAGCAGAATTAGGCTGTTCAGCCCATCGAGTCTGCTCTGCATTTCCATCATGGCTGATCCCAGATAAACGTAACATTTCAGTACTCTGAGGCGGGTTGTCATGCCTAGTTTAGTACTGGTCAGTATACTCTTCATTCTCGTAAAGGTGTCTTTTGCCATCCCTGTTCTTCTTTTGATGTCCATGTCGCACCTGCCATCTGATGTCACCCAGCTTCCTAAGTAGCAAAAGTTCTGTACTTGTTCAGGCTGCAGATAGGATTCTCCTTCTTTTTGGATATCACCATACATTCTGTCTTTTTGCAATTGATAGATAGACCCATTTTTTCCACTTTCTTCAACAATTATATCAATTAAGTTTTGTAGTTCTTCCTCCGTACTTGCAATTAACACAGTGTCATCTGCATATCTGAAATAATTGATGTTTTCACTACCAACTTTGATTCCCGAGATGTCTCATTTTTTGTAATATTGTTTCACTGTACACATTAAATAGATCAGGAGAGAAAACACTCTTGTCTAACGCCTCTCTTGATTTTCGTAAACTGACTCACTTCTCCACCTATTCTTACAGCAGCAGTTTGTTCCCAGTACAGATTTCTGAAGTCTTTCGAATCTAGATCTAGAGTTTTCTATAATATTTCAAATAACTTATTGTGCTTCACTTTATCAAATGCTTTTGTGTAGTCGATAAAACAAACAAATCTTTTTGCACTTGAATAGCTCGTTCTGATAGTATGCTTAACATCAATATTGTACCTTTTCTTGTACCTTTGTCTTTCACAAAACCACATTGTTCTTTACCTATTTCAACTTGTATCTTACTTTCAGCTCTTGTCATCAAAATTCTTAGAAGTATCTTGGTGATATGACTCATTAAACTTATGGTCCTATGTAATTCACATTCTATTGCTCCAGCTTTCTGAGGAAGAGTGATAAATACTGATTTTTTTCATCTCTTCTGGTATTATTCCAGCCTCATAAATGTCAGTAAGTTTTTCAATTCCATAATCTTCAAGGGCGATAATTTGTTGTATTACTAATTCATCAGGACCTGCTGCCTTTCCTTTCTTCATCTTATTTATTACATTACGAACTTCAGACTTTAAAATACTTGGACCTTCAATGTTTTTCTTAATTTCTGGTTTTTCGCCTCAATCGTCTTCAAACAATTCCTGAATATACTCAGTCCATCTGTTCATAATCTCATCTTTTTCTATGATAATGGCACTGTCCTTTGCTTTCAAACATCCACCTGAAGAACAGAGGAGCTTTTTACCAGTGATATTCTTGATTTGTTGATGTAACCTTTTTGGATCAGTAATAGGGATTCTATTTGCTCACATTCCTGGTTTAACCATTCTTCTTTGGCTTTTTGACATAAACTTTTAACTTTTTTATCTGAGGACTTATATTCTATAGGATTTGCTTTCTTCTGTCTCCTTTCTTCCATTAGATTTTTGATTTCATCTGTCATCCATTTATTCTTTGTGCTTTTTTCTTTTTTAGGAATCACTTTGCTGATTCTACCAAGGCATCCTTTAGAGAGTTAAATTTCATTTCTACATGATTGCTATCATCTTCAACAGATTCTATTTCTAGACTTTGAAATCTATTCCTTACTTCAATTGTAAATTTTTGTCTTAAGTTTTCCATAATGACCCGATTATTCATCTTGTACCATTCTACCCATTTCTCACCTCTTTCGTTTCTTTCCCCTAGTCCCAATTTTCCTATGGTATTTCTATTAGCACCTTGTCCTACTTTAGCATTTAGATCTCCCATGACAATAACAATATCTTGGGATTTGCATCCATTCTTTGCTTGTTCAAGCTCTTCATAGAATTTATCTATATCTTCATTTGTTCCATCTGTTGTTGGTGCATATACCTGTATAATTACTAAATCAAATGGTTGTCCTCTGAATCTAACAAGGAGCACTCTTTCTGATATTGCCCAATGTCCTAAAACATGGGATTACAGGAAGGATTCTACAATGGATGTACCAGTGGCTGATTGGGCAGGAGGCAAAGAGTGGGAATAAAGGGAACTATATTTGGTTGGCTGCCAGTGACTAGTGGTGTTCCACAGGGGTTGATGTCGAGACAGATTCTTTTTATGTTATATGTCAATGATTTGAATGATGGGATTAATAGCTTTGTGGCCATTACATCTCCAGTTTTGGTATCATCTGTAAGTTTCCTGATCCATTTAACAACATTATCATCCAGATCACTCATATAGGTGACAAACAATAACAGACCCAGCACTGATCCCTGTGGCACTCCACTAGTCACAGGCCTCCAGTCAGAGAGGCAACCATCTACTATCACCCTCTGGATTCTCTCACAAAGCCAATGTCTAATCCAATTTATTACCTCACCTTGAATGCTGAGTGACCAGACCTTCTTGACCAACCTCATATGCAGAACCTTGTCAAATGCCTTACTAAAGTCCATGTAGACAACATCCACTGCCTTGCCTTCATCTACTCTCCTAAAAACCTCCTCAAAAACTCAATAAAATTGGTTAGATATGACTCACATATAGTGAAGCCATAATCAGTCCATACTTATCCAAATACTTATATATCCAGTCCCTTAGAATACCTCCCAATAACTTTCCCACTACTGATGTCAGCTTATTGGTCTATAATTTCCTGGTTTATTTTTAGAGCCTTCCATAAACAGTGGAACAAGATTGGCAATCCTCCAAACCTCTGGTACCTCACCTGTCACTAAGAATGATTTAAATATTTCTGCTAGGGCCCTGACAATTTCTGCACTTACCTCCCGCAGAGTCTGAGGGATCACCTTGTCAGGCCCTGGAGAATTATCCACCCTAATTTGCCCGAGGACAGCAAACACTTCCTCCTCTGTAATCTGTATGGGGTCCTGAATTTGATGCTGCTCTGCTTGGCTTCCTTAGATTCTGTGTTCATCTCCTAAGAAAACACAGATGTAAGAACTTCATTGAGATCTCCCCATCTCTTTTGGCTCCACACGTGGATTACCAGTCTGATCATCTGGAGGACCAATTTTGTCCCTTGCAATCCTTTTACTCTTTATGTATCTGTAGAATCCCTTAGGATTCTCCCTCACCTTGGCTACTAGGGCAAACTCGTGCCTTCCTTTAGCCCTCCTGATTTCTTTCTTAAGTGTTCTCTTGTATTTCTTATACTCCATAAGCACCTCATTTGTTCCTTCCTGTCTGTACCTGCTATGCACCTCCTTTTTTTTCTTAACCAGTACCTCAATGTCTCTTGAAAACCAAGGTTCCCGATACCTGTTATCTTTACCTTTTATTCTGACAGCACATAGAGGCTTGGTAGTCTTAAAATTTCACTTCTGAAGGCCTCCCACTTACCAAGTACACCTTTGCCAGAAAACAGCCTGCTCTAATCCACACTCACCAGATACATCCTGATACCATCAAAACTGGCCTTTCTGCAGTTTAGAATCTCAACCCATGGACCAGACCTATCATTTTGCATATTTACTAGCCCCATAGAATATCTTGTAGTAACATACTCACTACTGATGTTAGGCTCATTGGCCTTTAATTTCGTAGCTTATTCTTAGAACCTTTCTTAAGCAATGGAGGAACATTGGCTATCCTCTAATCCCTGTCACATCCCCTTTTGCTGAGGGTCTATCCAAGGTTTAGCCAAGGTTTTATAGTGAGTTAATATACAACATTAATTCACAATTTTGAATTCAATCCCCCAACTAATGAAGGCTAACACACCATGCATCTTCTTAACCCTATCAATTTGTGCAGCAGCTTTGAGGGATCTATGGAATTGGATGCCAAGATCCTTCTTTCCCTCTACACTGCTAAGAATCCTGTCATTAGTGTTCTACTCCACCTTCAAGTTCAATCTTCTAAAGGATATCACTTCACACTTTTCTGGATTAAATTCCATCTGCCTCTTTGTCCAACTCTGCACCCTGTCTCTACTCCACAGTGACCGACACCAACCTTCTACACCGCCCACAGCATCACAATCCTTGAAACTTACTAACTCACTTTTCCATCTCCTCATCCAAGTCATTCCAAATCATTGGCTGCTTGTCAACAAAATCACGGGTTATCTTTCACTTCAATGTCACGTTTCTGCACTAGCTCTAGTCATTTGGAGTCCCTTACCAGGCTTGGCCTGGAAAATGCTCAGTGGTTGGTGATGTTAGTGGTCCATTTCAGGCACCTTTCTGTATTTCTGTCCTTGATGGTGGATGGACTAGTGCTGGTAATGTGTTGACTACCCATTGTAGAGCTTCCCTGTCTACTGCACTTCGACTTAAGAAGAGTAAGTCAAAGGAACACACATCGGTCCTCATCAAGGGATCAGCAGTGGAAAGGGTGAACAGTTTCAAGTACCTTGGTGTCAACATCTCTGACGATCTATCCTGGACCCAACATATTGATGCACTTATAAAGAAGGCATGATAGCAGCTATATTTCATCAGGAGTCTGAGGAGAATTGCTATGTCACCAAAGAACCTCACAAATTTCTACAATGGAGAGCATTCAAACTGGTTGCATCACTGGTCTGGTAAGACCATAAAACCATAAGACATAGGGACAGAATTAGGCCATTCAGTCCATCGAGTTTGCTCCACCATTCCATCACGACTGATCCAGGATCCCACTCGCCTTCATACACCTGCCTTCTCACCATATCCTTTGATGCCCTGACCCATCAAGAAACTATCAACTTCCACTTTAAATATACCCAAGGAATTGGCCTCCACCACGGTCTGTGGCAGAGCGTTCCACAGATTCACTTCTTTCTGGCTAGAAAAAATTCCTCCTTACCTCTGTTCCAAAAGGTCACCCCTCAGTATTAGGCTGTGCTCTCTAGTTCTGGATACCCCCACCTACAGCCTCTCCATATCCACCCCATCTAGTCCTTTAAACATTCGGTAGGTTTCAATGAGATCCCCACCACATTCTTCTAAATTCAGTGAGTACAGGCCCAAAACTGCCAGAGGTTCCTCATATGTTAACCCCTTCATTCCTGGATTCATCCTCATGTACCTCCTCTGGACTCTCTCCAATGACAACACATCCTTTCTGAGATATGGGGCCGAAAACTGTTGATAATATTCCAAGTGCGGCCTGACTAGTGTCTTATAAAGCCTCTGTATTATCTCCTTGCTTTCATATTCTATTCCCCTTGAAATAAATGCCAACATTGCATTTGGCTTCTCTACCACAGACTCAGCCTGTAAATTAACCTTCTGGGAGTCTTGCACAAGGACTCCTAATCCCTCTGCACCTCTGATGTTTGAACCTCCTCTCCATTTAGATAATAGTTTGCACTTTTGTTCCTTTTACCAAAATGCATTATCATACATTTCCCCACATTGTATTCCATCTGTCACTTTTTTGTCCATTCTCCCAATTTATGTAAGTTCTGCTGCAATCACATTGCTTCCTCAGCACTACCTACCCCTCCACCTGTCTTCGTATCATCCACAAACTTTCCCACAAAGCCATTGATTTCATTATCCAAATCACTGACAATGTGAAAAGTAGCGGTCCCAATACTGACCGCTGAGGAACACCAGCAGTCACTGGCAGCCAACCAGAAAAGGCCCCTTTTATTCCCACTCGCTGCCTCCTGCCTGTCAGCCAGTTTCCAGTATCTTTCCTGTAAAGCCATATGATTTTATCTTGTTAAGCAGCCTCATGTACGGCACCTTATGAAATGCCTTCTAAAAGTCCAAGTAAATGACATCCACTGCCTCCCCTTTGTCCACCCTGCTTGTTACTTCCTCGAAGAACTCCAACAGATTTCTCAGGCAAGATTTCCCTTTACCGAAACCATGCTGACTTTGACTTATTTTATCATTAATCTCCATGTACCTCGAAACCTCATCCTTAAAAATAGACTCCAACATTTTACCAGCCACTGAGGTTAGGCTAACTGGCCCACAATTTCCTTTCTTTTGCCTTCCTCCCTTCTTAAAGAATGACATTTGCAAACTTCCAGTCCTCTGGGACCATGCCAGAATCAAGTGCTTGATAAGACAAATGAGTGGAATTAGGCCATTTGGCCCATCGAGTCTGCTCCACCATTCAATCGTACGTGATCCTTCTTTTTCCCTCTCTTCAACCCCATTCCCTGGCCTTCTCCCTGTTATCTTTGATGCTATATCCAGTCAAGAACCTATCAATCTCTGCCTTAAATACACCCAATGACCTGGCCTCCACAGCTGCCTGTGCTAACAAATTCCACATATTCAGCACACTCCGGCTAAGGAAATTTTGCTGTATCTCTGTTTTAAATAGATGGCCCTCTGTCCTGAGGCTGTGCCCTCTTGTCCTAGACTCCCCCACCATGGGAAACATCCTTTCCACATTTACTCTGTCTGGGCCTTTTAATATTCAGAAGGTTTCAATGCTATCCCTCTCCATCCTTCTAAATTACAGCGAGTACAGACCCAGAGCCATCAAACCTTCCTCGTATGATAACCCTTTCGTTCCTGCAGTCATCATTGTGAACCTCCTCTGGACCCTCTCCAATGCCAGCACATCTTTTCTTAGGTGAGGAGCCCAAAACTGTTCACAACACTCAAGGTGAGGCCTCACCAGTGCCTTATAAAGCCTCAGCATCACATTGTCATAGTCTGGTCTGTTGACTCCTCATTTCAGTTAATTTCCTTTTTCCTGTGTTCCACTGGGCTCCTTGATTAGGGCACCTGATCCTCATTCGAACCGGCAGCATAAAAACTCTGGCTTACATCTACTCGCGGCTGGTTCATCACCTCAGCAGTGTGGCTATGCTTGTTCTGGGCCGCTGAGAATTAGTCAAGTTGAGAGTCTGTTGTCGGCTGTTCCTGGGTCGAGTCGAGAGCCTACCGTCTAGCTGAGTTGTGCCAGCTGTTTGCCGCTTCATGTGCTACCCGGAGTTGAGATACGAATGGGCTGTCCTTGGTTTTTGTCATCTCGTGGCCGGCTGAGTATTGCAGGCCGTTTGCCGCTGTTCCGAGCCGTGATACGAATTGTCTGTCGTTGTTCGGTTTTTGTCCCTTGGGGGCCAAGTCCAAGTCCAGGCTCCGAGTCCCAGTCAAGTCCAAGCCCAAGTCCAGGCTCCGAGTCCAAGTCAACGTTCAAGTCCACGTAAAAATCCTAACCCGCTCTCCGTGCCTGTGTCCGCTCCCTAAGCCGCATTGCAACATACATCCCTGCTCTTGTATTCTAGACCACCTGAAATGAATGCTAACAATTGCATTTGCTTTCCTCACCATCAACTCAAACTGCCAGTTAACCTTTAGGGTGTTCTGCACAAGGTGTCTCAAGTCCCTTTGCATCTCAGATTTTTGAATTTTCTCCCCTTTTAGAAAATAGTCTGCACATTAATTTCTACTACCAAAGTGCATGACCATGCATTTTCCAAAATTGTATTTCATTTGACACTTTCTTTCCCATTCTCCTAACCTGTCTAAGTCTTTCTGCAGCCTACCTAGTTCCTCAACATTACCTGCCACTTCACCAATCTACATACCATCTGAAAACTTGGCAAAAAGCCATCTATTCCATCATCTAAATCATTTATATACAGCATAAAAAGAAGTGTTCCTAATACCGACCCCTGCAGAACACCACTAGTCACTGGCAGCCAATCCAAAAAGGATCCTTTTATTCCCACTCACTGCATTCTACCAATCAACCAAAGCTCCAACCATGTTAGTAACTTTCCTGTAACACCATGGGCTCTTAACTTGGTAAGCAGCCTCATGTGTGGCACTTTATCAAAAGCCTTCTGAAAGTCCGACTATACAACATCCACTGCATCCCCTTTATCTATCCTACTTGTAATCTCTTCAAAAAATTCCATCAGGTTCATCAGGCAAGATTTTCCCTAAGGAAACCATGCTGACTTTGTCCTATCTTGTCCTGTGTCACCAAGTACTCCATAATCTCATCCTTAACAATTGACTCCAACATCTTCCCAACCATAGAGGTCAGGCTAATTGGTCTTTAATTTCTTGAAAGATCATGACCAATGCATCCGTTATCTCTTCAGCAACCTCCCTCAGAACACTGGGATGTAGTGCATCTGGTCCAGGTGACTTACCCAACTTTGAGTGTGCCTAGCTCTTTTTGCTTTGTAATAGCAATGGCACTCGCTCCTGCTCTCTGACACTCACTGACCTCTGGCATATTGCGAGTGTCTTCCACAGTGAAGACTGATCTAATTAACTTACAAGTCGGTAATGGAGGCAGCAGTTAGGGCAGTCGAGTGCTCCGTTTGCAGGATGTGGGAAGTCAGGGACAGCACAATTGTCCCTGATGACTACACCTGTAAAAGGTGCATCCAGCTGCAGCTCCTGACAAACCGAGTTAGGGAACTGGAGCTGGAGCTGGATGAACTTCGGATCATTCGTGAGGCAGAAATAGACAGGAGTTACAGGGAGATAGTTACACCTAAAAGTCAGGAGGTAGATAGCTGGGTGACTATCAGGAGAGGAAAGGGGAATAGACAGAATGAGCAGAGCACCCCTGTGGCCGTTCCCATCAATAATAAGTATACTGTTGTGGATCCTGTTGATGGGGATGACCTACCAGGGACAAGTTGCAGTGGTTGTGTCTCTGGCACCGAGTCTGGATCCTCAGCTCAGAAAGGAAGGAGGGAAAAGAGGAGAGCAGTAGTGATAGGGGATTTGACAGTTAGGGGGACAGATAAGAGGTTCTATGGAAGAGATCGAGAATCCCGAATGGTCTGTTGCCTCCCTGGTGCCAGGGTCTGCGATATCTCGGATCGAGTTCTCAGTATTCTCAAGAGGGAGGGTGAGCAGCCAGATGTCGTGGTCCATGTAGGGACCAATGACGTGGGTAGGAAGAAGGAGGAGGTCCTGCAAAGAGAGTTTAGGGAGTTAGGTGCAAAGTTGAAGGACAGGACCTCCAGGGTTGCAATCTCAGGATTGCTACCCGTGCCACGTGCTAGTGAGGCTAGAAATAGGAAGATAATGCAGCTGAATACGTGGCTAAGGAGTTGGTGTGGGAGGGAGAGCCTCATGTTTCTGGGCAACTGGGCCTTGTTCCAGGGAAGGTGGGACCTGTTCCGACGGGACGGGTTGCAGCTGAACTGCAGGGGGACTAACATCCTTGCGGGAAGGTTTGCTAGTGCTGCTCCGGGGGGTTTAAACTAGATTTGCAGGGGGAGGGGAACCAGAGTGTTAGAGCAGATAGTGAGGTGGAAGAGGATAAAGGTCATGCGAGAACTGCAAGTATAGTGCATGGAGTAAAGCCAGATCTAACATATAAAGAGACTTTGAGGAAAGAGAAGCAGAATAAACGGTGCAAGACAATAAGGTACAAGGGCTGAAATGTGTGTACCTCAATGCAAGAAGCATCAGGAACAAAGGTGTTGAACTGAGAGCTTGGATACATACATGAAATTATGATGTAGTGGCCATTACAGAGACTTGGCTGGCACCAGGGCAGGAATGGATTCTCAATATTCCTGGATTTCAGTGCTTTAAAAGGGATAGAGGGGGGAAAAGGGGAGGAGGGGTGGCATTACTGGTCGGGGATACTATTACAGCTACAGAAAGGTTGGGTAATGTAGCAGGATCCTCTTTTGAGTCAGTATGGGTGGAAGTCAGGAACAGGAAGGGAGCAGTTACTCTAATGGGAGTATTCTATAGGCCCCCTGGTAGCAGCAGAGATACAGAGGAGCAGATTGGGAGGCAGACTTTGGAAAGGTGCAAAAATAACAGGGTTGTTATCATGGGTGATTTTAACTTCCCTAATATTGACTGGCACCTAATTAGTTCCAATGGTTTAGATGGGGCAGAGTTTGTTAAATGTGTCCAGGACGGATTCCTGTCACAGTATGTGGACAGGCCGACTAGGGGGAATGCCATACTAGATCTAGTACTAGGTAATGAACCGGGTCAGGTCACAGATCTCTCAGTGGCTGAGCATCTGGGGGACAGTGACCACCACTCCCTGGCCTTTAGCATTATCATGGAAAAGGATAGAATCAGAGAACACAGGAAAATTATTAATTGAGGAAGGGCAAATTGTGAGGCTATAAGGCTAGAACTTGCGGGTGTGAATTGGGATGATGCTTTTACAGGGAAATGTACTATGGACATGTGGTCGATGTTTAGGGATCTCTTTCAGGTTGTTATGGATAAATTTGTCACGGTGAGGAAGATAAAGAATGGTAGGGTGAGGGATCTTGGGTGACAAGTGAGATGGAAAATCTAGTCAGGTGGAAGAAGGCAGCATACATGAGGTTTAGGAAGCAAGGATCAGCTGTGTCTATTGAGGAATACAGGGTAGCAAGAAAGGAGCTTAAGAAGGGGCTGAGGAGAGCAAGAAGGGGGCATGAGAAGGCCTTGGCATGTTGATATTAAGGGAGAGGAGGTGTTGAAGTTGTTAAGATACATTAGGATGGATAAGACCCTGGGGCCTGACGGAATATTCCCCAGGCTGTTCCATGAGGTGAGGGAAGAGGTTGCTGAGCCTCTGGCTAGGATCTTTATGTCCTTGTTGTCCACGGGAATGGTACCGGAGGACTGGAGGGAGGCGAATGATGTCCCCTTGTTCAAAAAAGGTAGTAGGGATAGTCCGGGTAATTATATTCCAGTGAGCCTTAGGCCTGTGGTGGGAAAGCTGTTGGAAAAGATTCTTAGAGATAGAATCTATTGGGCATTTAGAGAATCATGGTCGGATCAAGGACAGTCAGCATGGCTTTGTGAAGGGCAGATCGTGTCTAACAAGCCTGATAGAGTTCTTTGAGGAGGTGACCAGGCATATAGATGAGGGTAGTGTAGTGGATGTGATCTATATGGATTTTAGTAAGGCATTTGACAAGGTTCCACACGGTAGGCTTATTCAGAAAGTCAGAAGGCATGGAATGCAGAGAAGTTTGGCCAGGTGGATTCAGAATTGGCTTGCCTGCAGAAAGTAGAGGGTCATGGTGGGGGGAGTACATTCGGATTGGAGGGTTGTGACTAGTGGTGTCCCACAAGGATCGGTTCTGGGACCTCTACTTTTTGTGATTTTTATTAACGACCTGGGTGTGGGGGTAGAAGGGTGGGTTGGCAAGTTTGCAGATGACACAAAGGTTGGTGGTGGTGTGGATAGTGTAGAGGATTGTCGAAGATTACAGGGAGACATTGATAGGATGCAGAAATGGGCTGAGAAGTGGCAGATGGAGTTCAATCCGGAGAAGTGTGAGGTGGTGCACTTTGGAAGGACAAACTCCAAGGCAGAGTACAAAGTAAATGGCAGGATACTTGGTAGTGTGGAGGAGCAGAGGGTTCTCGGGGTACATGTCCACAGATCCTGTGATCCTATCACAGGTAGTTAGCTATCATAAGTTGAGGGATAGAGTTTAAGAGTCACGGGGTAATGATGCAGCTCTATAAAACTCTGGTTAGGCCACACTTGGAGTACTGTGTCCAGTTCTGGTCACCTCACTATGGGAAGGATGTGGAAGCATTGGAAAGGGTACAGAGGAGATTTACCAGGATGCTGCCTGGTTTAGAAAGTATGCATTATGATCAGAGATTAAGGGAGCTAGGGCTTTACTCTTTGGAGAAAAGGAGGATGAGAGGAGACATGATAGAGGTGTACAAGATAATAAGAGGAATAGATAGAGTGGATAGCCAGCGCCTCTTCCCCAGGGCACCACTGCTCAATACAAGAGGACATGGCTTTAAGGTAAGGGGTGGGATGTTCAAGGGGGATATTAGAGGAAGGTTTTTTACTCAGAGAGTGGTTGGTGCGTGGAATGCACTGCCTGCGTCAGTGGAGGCAGATACACTAGTGAAATTTAAGAGACTACTAGACAGGTATATGGAGGAATTTAAGGTGGGGGGTTATATGGGAGGCAGGGTTTAAGGGTCGGCACAACATTGTGGACCGTAGGGCCTGTATTATGCTGTACTATTCTACATTCTATGTTAAAGTACTCATTTAAGTTCATCTGCTATTTCTTTGTTGCTCATTACTACATCATTTTCCAGTGGTCCAATACCAACTCTCACCATTTTTCACTCTTTACGTAACTGAGAAAACTTTTAATAGCCTGCTTTATATTTTTCACTAGTTAACCCTTACATTTCATCTTTTTCCTTCTTATAGCTTTTTTAGTTGCCTTTTGTAGAATTTTAAAAGCTTCCCAATCATCCAACTTCCCACTCACTTTTTCTAAGTTATATGCCCTTTCCTTGGCTTTTATGCAGTCCTTAACTTCTCTTGACAACCATGGTTGCCTATTACTGTCATTTGAAACTTATTCTTCTGCAGGACATACCTATCCTGTGCCTTGGGAACTATTCCCAGAAACTTCAGCCATCTCTGCTCTGCCGTCACTCCCACCAGTATCCTCCTCCAATGCACCTGGGCAAGCTCCTCTCTCATGCCTCTGTAATTCCCTTTATTCCATTGTGTTACTGATACATGTGAGTTATGTTTCTCCCTCTCAAGTTGCAGTATGAACTCAATCATAGTACGATCACTGCCTCCTAAGAGTTCCTTTACATGGAACAAAGAAACCTACAGCTCATTACATGTCCTTCTGCCCACAATGTTGTGCTGACAATGTTACCTACTCTAGAAACTGGCTAGAATTGCCCTAATGCCTAGCCCTCTATTTTTCTAAGCTCCATGTACGCATCTTAGAGTCTCTTAAAAGACCGTATTGTATCCACCTCCACCACTGCCGCTGGAGGTGCTTTCTACGCACCCACCACTCTCTGTGTGAAAAACTTTCCCCTGACATCCCCTCAGTACCTACTTCCAAGCACCTTAAAACTATGCCCCCTTTTTCAGCCCTGGGAAAAAGCCTCTGGCTATCTACATGATCAATGCCTCTCATCATCTTATACAGCTCTATCAGGTCACCTCTCATCCTCCGTCGCTCCAAGGAGAAAAGGCCAAGTTCATTCAACCTATTCTCATAAGGCTCACTCTCCAATCCAGGCAACATCCTTGTAAATCTCTCCTGTACTCTCTCTATAGTATCCACATCCTTCCTGTAGTGAGGTGACCAGAACTGATCACAGTACTCCAAGTTCAAACATGTTCAGCTTTTTTACAGACGGTGTGATGTTTGCTTCCAGAATTTGCTGGTATTTAATTGAATTCATTCTTCCTTCTACCAGTGAAATGTTCCCTGTGCCACTGGCTGCGACACAAGCCCAAAGCATGATCGATCCACCCCCGTGCTTAACAGTTGGAGAGGTGTTCTTTTCATGAAATTCTGCACCTTTTTTGCTCATTGCGGCCAAAACGTTCTATTTTAGCTTCATCAGTCCACAGAACTTGTTTCCAAAATGCATCAGGCTTGTTTAGATGTTCCTTTGCAAACTTCTGGCACTGAATTTTGCGGTGAGGACACAGGAAAGGTTTTCTTCTGATGACTTTTCGATGAAGGTCATATTTGTGCAGGTGTCGCTGCACAGTAGAGTAGTGCACCACCACTCCAGTCTGCTAAATCTTCCTGAAGGTCTTTTGCAGTCAAACAGGAGTTTTGATTTGTCTTTCTAGCAGTCCTACAAGCAGTTCTCTGGGAAAGTTTTCTTGATCTTCCAGACCTCAACTTGACCTCCACCATTCCTGTTAACTGCTATTTCTTAATTACATTACGAACTGAGGACACGGCTATCTGAAAACGCTTTGCTATCTTCTTATAGCCTTCTCCTGCTTTGTGGGCATCATTTATTTTAATTTTCAGAGTGCTAGGCAGCTGCTTAGAGGAGACCATTGTTGCTGATTGTTGGGACAAGGTTTGAGGAGTCAGGGTCTTTATAAAGCTTTGAAATTTACATCACCTGGCCTTTCCTAATGATGACTGTGAACAAGCCATAGCCCTAACAAGCTAATTAAGGTCTGAGACCTTGGTAAAAGTTATCTGAGAGCTCAAATCTCCTGCGGTGCCCAAACTTTTGCATGGTGCTCCTTTCCTTTTTTTCACTCTAAAATTGTACAAAACAAAAATAATACACTAATCTTGCTTAAAATGTTGAAAAGAATGTTTCATCTTTAACTTTATGACTTTTGGAGATCAGTTCATCTTCTGCTCACTTAACTATTCACAGTAACAGAAATTTTGACCGGGGTGCCCAAACATTTGCATGCCACTGTATCAGGGTGCAGGAAAGTGTGTAGTTGCTATTACTAAGGAGAAGGTTCTTAGGAAGCTGAGAGGTCTGAAGGTAGATAAGTCACCTGGACCAGATAGATGACACCCCAGCATTCTGAAAATCTGAAGAGATTGTGAAAGCATTAGTAGTGACCTTTCAAGGATCATGATATTCTGGAATGGTTCTGGAGGACTGGCTAATTGGCAGTTCATTATCAAAGATAATGTTACAGGGTTCTTGGAGGTAGGCCAAACTCAGCATGGTTTTCTTAAAGGGAAATCTTGCCTGACAAATCTGTTGGAATTATTTGAGGAAATAACAGGCAGGATAGACAAAGGAGAGTCAGTGGAAGTTGTTTATTTGGATTTTCAGATCTTTAATAAGACACCACACATAAGGATGCTTAACAAGATGAGCCTTTGGTATTAGAGGAATGATTCTTGCATGGATAGAAGACTGGCTGACTAATAGGAAGCAAAGAGTGAGAAAAAGAGGGCCTATTCTGGTTGGCTGCTGGTGACGTGCTGTTCTGCAGGGGTCAGTATTGGGACCGCTTCTTTTCACATTATTTGTCAGTGATTTGGGGGACGGAATTGAAGGCTTGTGGCCATTAGACAGCATGAAGATAGGTGGAGAGGCAGGTTATGTTGAGGAAGCAGAGAGTATGCAGAAGGACTTAGATTGGAAGAATGGGTAATGAAGTGGCAGGTGCAATATAGTGCAGGAAAATGCATGGAGGAATAAAGGCTTAGACTATTTTTTAATGGGGAGAAAATTGAAAAATCACGTGTTCAAAGGGTCTTGGGAGTCCTTGTGCAGGATTCTCTGAAGGTTAACTTGCAGGTTGATTGGTAAGGAAGGTATGTGCGATGTTGGCATTCATTTCAATAGGGCTAGAATATAAAAGCAAGCATATAATGCTAAGGGTTTATAAGGCATTGGTCAGACTGCACAGAGTATTGTGAATAGTTTTGGGTCCCTTACCAAGAAAAGATGTGCTGGCATTGGAAAAGCTCCAGTGGAGGTTGGTGAGAACGATTCCTGGAATGAAAGGGTTAATGCATGAGGAGCGTTGGATGCCTCTGGGCCTGTGCTCACGGGAATGAAGGGGTGTGTCATTGAAACCTGTCAAATATTGAAAGGCCTAGATAGAGTGGATGTGGAGAGGATGTTTTCAATATGCGTGAATCTCAGACACGAGTGCAAAACCACCGAATAAAAGAAGTATGTTCATTTAGAACTGAGAAGAAGGAGGAATTTCTTTAGCCAGAGGGTGGAGATTGTGTGGAAATTATTGCCACAGATGGCTGTGGAGGCCAAGTTATTGAGTATAGTTAAAACAGAGGCTGATTGGATCTTGATTAGTCAGTGTCAAAGGCTATGGGGAGAAGGCAGGAGAATAGGGTTAGGAGGGATGATAAATCAGCCATGATAGAGCTGAGGATCAGCCAGCAGGCTGACAAGTAGATGATGGGTGTAGCACAAATGTAAGGAAGGGCAATGATTGGGTACGAATGCAGAAAGAGCAAAGAGTTAAATTGTACCACAGAGGCAAAATTCAAAAGGGTGAAGAATGCGGGACTGAAGGTGCAGTATTTAAATGTATGTAGTATTCGGAATGAGGTGGACGAATTAGAGATTGGCCTAATTTTCATTTATATTATTGGGCAGCCAATATTCGTTGTCTTATTTTTTGGTCTTTCTTCCACAATAAGTCTGACTGCCCAAAATGGCTGGCGATGGAGTTGAACCCTACTAAGGATCTTTCTATTTCTGTCTGCACTTCCTTGTCATTTGCCTGGACTTATTGTTAATCCTCTTATCAGACATACTTTAAGAATATGGGCTCAGTTCAGAAAATTTTTCTCTCTCTAGCCCTATTTTACACAATCACAAGCTTCTCACAGTTAGTTGCTGGAATTTCGTTCCATTCCTCCAGACAGAACTGGTGTAACTGAGTCAGGTTTGTAAGCCACCTTGCTCACACACACTTTTTCAGTTCTGACCACAAATTTTCTATCGGATTGAGGTCAGAAAATGATGTCAAGTCTGGTTCATCCTTGGGAGCAATTTCCAAATGCCTGAAGGTACCACGTTCATCTGTACAAACAAGAGTACGCAAGTATAAACACTATGGGACCACACAGCCGTCATACTGCTCAGGAAGGAGATGCATTCTGTCTCCTAGGGATGAACGTACTTTGACAAGAAAAGTGCGAATCAATCCCAGAACAACAGCAAAGGACCTTGTGAAGACACTGGAGGAAAGAGGTAGACAAGTATCTATATCCACAGTAAAACGAGTCCTATAGGTTCAAACATCAGAGGTGCAGAGTGACTTGGGAGTTCTTGTGCAAGATTTCCAGAAGGTTAATTTACAGGTTGAGTCTGTGGTTAAGAAGGCAAATGCAATGTTGGTAGTTATTTCAAGGGGATTAGAATATAAAAGCAAGGAGATAATATTGAGCCTTTATAAGACATTGGCCAGGCTGCACTTGGGATTATTGTCAACAGTTTTTAGGCCCATAACTCAGAAAGGATGTGTTGTCATTGGAGAAAGTCCAGAGGAGGTTCGTGAGGATGATTCGCAAATGAAGGGGTTAACATATGAAGTGTGTTTGGCAGCTTTGGGCCTGTACTCACTGGCACTTAGAAGAATGTGGGGGGATCTCATTGAAACCTACCAACCGTTGAAAGGACTAGAAAAGGTGGATGTGGAGAGGATGTTTCCGATGGTGGGGGTGTTCAGAATTAAGGGCACAGCCTCAAAATTGAGGGATGACCTTGTAGAATAGAGGTAAGTAGGATTTTTTTTTAGCTAGAGAGTAGTAAATCTGTGGAATGCTCTGCCATAGACTAAAGTGGAGGAATAGTCCATGTGTATATTTAAGGAGGAAGTTGATAGTTTCCTGATCGGTCAGGGCATCAAAGAATATGGCGAGAAGGCAGATGTATGGGGTTGAACGTGATCCAGGATCAGCCATGATGGAATGGGGGAGCAGAATCAATGGGCCAAATGGCCTGTTATGCTCCTACGTCTTGTCTGTTCAGAATGACTCAGGTCCCTCTGAATATTAGTACTTACCAACCTTTCACCATTTGAAAAAATAATCTCACTTTTGTTTTTTTATCAAGTTGGATAATTTTCCTTTTTACCACGTTATAATCCACCCGCTACATCCTCACTCATTTAGTTTGTCTATATCCCTTTGAAGCCCATCTGCATGTACCTCCTACCTCACCTGGTCAGTTGATTCTGTTATGGTTGTTATTCTATAGCTTTATTGACTACGTCCACAACAAAATGAATCTTTGGGTTTGTATATGGTGACATACACGTACGTTGATATTAAGTTTAATTTGACCTTTGGTATCATTGGGAAATGGCCCCCTCTCCAGATGAGAATAGCTGAGACGCCAGCAGTGATACTGTAGTACCCCGTTCATGTCCCCAATTTATTCCACTTTCCATGTTCAGTCATTAATATTGCTGACACTGAACCCATTGTAAAACATGTTGTCTCTCTTCAACCTCATCAGCCCTTACTGTCTATTGACAACTACCTTGTAAGAATCCTGATACACATAATCATATTATTTCCGTTTGACACTCATTACCTCTTTAAAAATTCAGTTAAATTTATCTAATCTGACCTTACCATAACAAATCTACACCATTTTTGATTAACTAGTGCCTTGGTAAATCCTGATTTATGCTGCCTCGCACATAGCATAGCGGGCCCCTTTGGACCCACTGTTCCATATCATCTAAGATGCCCATCCAAGCTAGTCCCATTTTCCAGTGTTTGGCCCATAACTTACTATGCCTTTCAAATCTATATCCTGTCCAACTGTTTCTGTTACTGTACCTGCCTCAAACACTTCTCAGCAGCTTGTTCCAGATATATACCACCCTCTGTATAAAATATTTGCCTCAGGTTTCATTAAATCCCCTCCCCACCACCTTAAACCTATGTCATCTAGTCTTGATTCCCCAACATTTGGGAAAAAAAGATTTACTGCATTCACCTCTGTAAGATCACCTCTCAGCTTCCTATGCTACAATCTTTGAGTTTGTCCAATATCTCCCTTTAACTCAGTCCTTCAAGTCCTGACATCTTTGAAAATTTCCTCTGCTCTTTTCAATTGGAATAACTTTACTATAGCAGGGTGGCAAACCACAATTCTCCAAGTGCAGCCCCACTAGCGTCCTGTACAACTGCACTATGACCTCCCAACTTTGATGCCCAGTGCCCTGACTTATGAAGGCCAGTGTGACAAAATCCTTCTTCACTACTGTGTCTACCTATGACTCCATTTTCAGAAAATCATGTACTTGTAACACTAAGGTCCCTCTGTTCTAGAACATTCTCCAGACCCAATGTCAGACATTATTTTCTCCTTTTTAAAGGTATCAAATTAACAATATTTCTTTGTCTTTGCCATAGAGCCCTTGCCACATTTGCTTGTTGAAAGAATTTGCGATACATTTATCCAGATTTAAAGAAACTGGGACCTTTTCACTTGCTTTATTGCTTATTTTGTTTTCATTTTGATTTTTAGAACTTTGTACTTTCTGACTTAATGTCAATATTTATACAATTTTCCTTTGCCAAGAGAGAAGCAAAGTATTTATTCATAACGGACACATCTTCATGTGTCTAACATTTGTAATCCTAAGGACATTGTGTACCATGAGTCCAGATGCATGAAGTCTTATGACAGCATGTCAAAGGGAGAAAGAAACTTCCTCCCAGTCACAATTTGTTGTCTCCCCTTAACTGATAAATCACTGTTGCTCCATCATGAATGACACTTGTAAGAAACACCAAGTTAAGGACTTCAGTGAGTAATACACACAAAGTACTGGAGGAATTCAGCAGGCCAGGCAGCATCTATGGAAAAAATTACAGTCAATGTTTTCAGCCGAGACCCTTTGGCAGTACTGGAGAAAAAATAAAGATTAGATTTAAAAGGAACTTTTAAACAGTGCTTGAAACTGCCACTGACTAAGTTGACTGTGTTCTGCCAGATTAGCTTTGTCTGGTAGAAAGTTAACTGACTGACGCAATGAACATGCTCAACCTCTTCCATGTCATGTCTGTAAGCACATTGGTAAAAGTCATCCAGTGTAATTGCTGTGAATTCCAACAATAGCCATTGGGTTGCATGACACTGTCATTCAGAGTAAACGTGACAAGTTAATCAGAGTAAAAGTTACAACAGATCTGGCCACGCAAAACAGAGTGCCCATGAAGCCCTGAGAACTCTCAGCAGCAATAGAAAAGGGTCACAGGGCATTCAGTGCACCGTGTCTGTGAAGGCTTTTCTGCTGCATCCTGCCTTGCAAGTTTCCTCGCCCTGATATTTATCCAATTTCATTGAAGTCTAATGGGACCTGCCTCTCTCACATCTGCAGGTAGTGTGTTCCAGATTCCAGTCACTCACTGTGTAAAAACCTTTCCTCATCTCTTCTTTATCTTTCCCATTATTTCATATCTGTGACTAGCCCTTGTCCCCCTTCAGCAAAGGGAACAGTTTCCCACACCCATTTAGTCCAGACCTTGTATTTTCTTGTCAATTCCCCCAGCCTTCTCTACAGAAAGCAGTCCCACTTCTCTCACCTCTCCTAACTGCAGTAAACACAGAACACAGACCAGTCTCTCAGCTAACTATGTTTACACAGAACGTTAAGCACATTGACACTATATACCAGCACTTTGTCCTATCCTTCCAGTGCTGGCTTCCAGTACTTGCAGCCATTACTCACATAATGACTTTACAAGATTCACAAGTGCAGACACTGTTCAGGATGAGGTTTCAGGCTCCTTGGAGGCACACAATAAAGCAGGCTGAACTCAGCATGGTTCCTTAGGGATAAACCTTGCCTGACAATTCTGTTGGAATTCTTTAAGGAAATGACAGAACAACAAATTTCACAACATATGCCAGTGATAAGGAAACTATGCTGAATCAGGTTTAAGGGAAAATCTTGCCCGATGAACCTGTTGGAATTCTTTCAGGAGATTACAAGTAGATAAAGGGATGCAGTGGATGTTGTATTTTTGGACTTTCAGAAGGCCTTTGACAAGGTGCCACATATGAATCTACTAAAAAAGCTAAGAGCTATAGTATTACAGGAATCCTACTAGCATGGATACAAGCAACATACATCAAAGTTGCTGGTGAACGCAGCAGGCCAAGCAGCATCTATAGGAAGAGGCGCAGTCGACGTTTCAGGCCGAGACCCTTCGTCAGGACTAACTGAAGGAAGAGTGAGTAAGGGATTTGAAAGCTGGAGGGGGAGGGGGAGATGCAAAATGATAGGAGAAGACAGGAGGGGGAGGGATAGAGCCGAGAGCTGGACAGGTGATAGGCAAAAGGGAATACGAGAGGATCATGGGACAGGAGGTCCGGGAAGAAAGATGGGGGGGGGGGGTGACCCAGAGGATGGGCAAGAGGTATATTCAGAGGGACAGAGGGAGAAAAAGGAGAGTGAGAGAAAGAATGTGTGTATAAAAATGAGTAACAGATGGGGTACGAGGGGGAGGTGGGGCCTTAGCGGAAGTTAGAGAAGTCAATGTTCATGCCATCAGGTTGGAGGCTACCCAGACGGAATATAAGGTGTTGTTCCTCCAACCTGAGTGTGGCTTCATCTTTACAGTAGAGGAGGCCGTGGATAGACATGTCAGAATGGGAATGGGATGTGGAATTAAAATGTGTGGCCACTGGGAGATCCTGCTTTCTCTGGCGGACAGAGCGTAGATGTTCAGCAAAGCGGTCTCCCAGTCTGCGTTGGGTCTCACCAATATATAAAAGGCCACATCGGGAGCACCGGACGCAGTATATCACCCCAGTCGACTCACAGGTGAAGTGATGCCTCACCTGGAAGGACTGTTTGGGGCCCTGAATGGTGGTAAGGGAGGAAGTGTAAGGGCATGTGTAGCACTTGTTCCGCTTACACGGATAAGTGCCAGGAGGGAGATCAGTGGGGAGGGATGGGGGGGACGAATGGATAAGGGAGTTGTGTAGGGAGCGATCCCTGCGGAATGCAGGGGGGGGGGAGGGAAAGATGTGCTTAGTGGTGGGATCCCGTTGGAGGTGGCGGAAGTTACGGAGAATAATATGTTGGACCCGGAGGCTGGTGGGCTGGTAGGTGAGGACCAGGGGAACCCTATTCCTAGTGGGGTGGTGGGAGGATGGAGTGAGAGCAGATGTACGTGAAATGGGGGAGATGCGTTTAAGAGCAGAGTTGATAGTGGAGGAAGGGAAGCCCCTTTCTTTAAAAAATGAAGACATCTCCCTCGTCCTAGAATGAAAAGCCTCATCCTGAGAGCAGATGCAGTGGAGATGGAGGAATTGCGAGAAGGGGATGGCATTTTTGCAAGAGACAGGGTGAGAAGAGGAATAGTCCAGATAGCTGTGAGAGTCAGTAGGCTTATAGTAGACATCAGTGGATAAGCTGATATCTGGACTATTCCTCTTCTCACCCTGTCTCTTGCAAAAACATCATCCCCTTCTCGCAATTCCTCCGTCTCCGCTGCATCTGCTCTCAGGATGAGGCTTTTCATTCTAGGATGAGGGAGATGTCTTCATTTTTTAAAGAAAGGGGCTTCCCTTCCTCCACTATCAACTCTGCTCTTAAACGCATCTCCCCCATTTCACGTACATCTGCTCTCACTCCATCCTCCCACCACCCCACTAGGAATAGGGTTCCCCTGGTCCTCACCTGCCACCCCACCAGCCTCCGGGTCCAACATATTATTCTCCGTAACTTCCGCCACCTCCAACGGGATCCCACCACTAAGCACATCTTTCCCTCCCCCCCTCTCTCTGCATTCCACAGGGATCGCTCCCTACACAACTCCCTTGTCCATTCGTCCCCCCCATCCCTCCCCACTGATCTCCCTCCTGGCACTTATCCGTGTAAGCGGAACAAGTGCTACACATGCCCTTACACTTCCTCCCTTACCACCATTCAGGGCCCCAAACAGTCCTTCCAGGTGAGGCATCACTTCACCTGTGAGTCGACTGGGGTGATATACTGCGTCCGGTGCTCCCGATGTGGCCTTTTATATATTGGTGAGACCCAACGCAGACTGGGAGACCGCTTTGCTGAACATCTACGCTCTGTCCGCCAGAGAAAGCAGGATCTCCCAGTGGCCACACATTTTAATTCCACATCCCATTCCCATTCTGACATGTCTATCCACGGCCTCCTCTACTGTAAAGATGAAGCCACACTCAGGTTGGAGGAACAACACCTTATATTCCGTCTGGGTAGCCTCCAACCTGATGGCATGAACATTGACTTCTCTAACTTCCGCTAAGGCCCCACCTCCCCCTCGTACCCCATCTGTTACTCATTTTTATGCACACATTCTTTCTCTCACTCTCCTTTTTCTCCCTCTGTCCCTCTGAATATACCTCTTGCCCATCCTCTGGGTCACCCCCCCCTTGTCTTTCTTCCCGGACCTCCTGTCCCATGATCCTCTCGTATCCCCTTTTGCCTATCACCTGTCCAGCTCTCGGCTCTATCCCTCCCCCTCCTGTCTTCTCCTATCATTTTGCATCTCCCCCTCCCCCTCCAGCTTTCAAATCCCTTACTCACTCTTCCTTCAGTTAGTCCTGACGAAGGGTCTCGGCCTGAAACGTTGACTGCGCCTCTTCCTATAGATGCTGCTTGGCCTGCTGCGTTCACCAGCAACTTTGATGTATGTTGCTTGAATTTCCAGCATCTGCAGAATTCCTGTTGTTAGCATGGATACAAGATTGGTTCACTGGTTGAAGGCAAAGAGTGGGAATAAAGGGGGCCTTTTCTGGTTGGTTGCTGGTGACTAGTGATGTTTCACAGGCATCAGTTTTGGGTCTGCTACTTTTCATGTTATATGTAAATGACCTTGATGATGGAACTGATGGCTTTGTGGCCATGTTTGTGGATGATACGAAGAGTGGAGGGGCAGGGAGTCTATAGACTTGGACAGATTAGAAGAATGGACACATAAGTGGCAGGTGGAACACAGTATAGGGAAGTGAATGATGATGCACTTAGGTGTAAAGAATAAAGGGTTAGATTATTTTCTAAACAGATTCAGAAAACGGAGGTGCAAAGGGCCTTGGGAGTCTTTAGAGGTTAACTGCAGGTTGAGTCAGTGGTAAGGAATGCAAATGCAATATTAGCATTCATTTGTTGAGGACTAGAATATAAAAGCAAGGATGTAATGCTGAATCTTTACAAAGCATTGGTCAGACCACATATGGAGTATTGTGAGCAGTTTTGGACACAATATCTGGGAAAGGATGTGCTGGCATTGGACAGGGTTCATGAGAATGATTCTGGGAATGAAAGGGTTAACATATCAGGAGAGATTGATGGCTCTGGGCCTGTCCTCATTGGAATCCATAATAATGAGGGGGATCTCATTGCGACCTGTTGAAGATTCAAAGGCCAAGATAGAGTGGATGTGGAGAGGATGTTTCCTATCGGAGAGTCTAGGACCAGAGGGCACGGTCTCAAAATAGATGTCCCTTTCAAGGATGAGGAGGATTTTCTTTAGCCAGACAGCTATATTTAAAGTGGATGTTCATAGGTTCAGAATCAGGTTTAATATCACAGGCATACGTCGTGAAATTTGTTCTTGATTAGTCAGGGTGCCAAAGTTACAGGAAGGCGGCAGGAGAATGCGACTGAGGGAAAATACGCCAGCCGTGATCAAATGGTGGAGCACACTCAATGTGCTGAATGGCATAATTCTGCCCCTGTGTCCTATGATCTTCACTTCCTATGGTGTAAAATACTCTATAAAACAGATAATTTAAAAAAAAACATGCATAGAGAAGTAGTTTTGAAGTTCCCAATACTTTAATGTAAAGTAATATACAAAATATATAGAGAATATACTCAACTCCTGGACACTGCATCATAATCAACTGTTGCTGCTTGCCAGAAAGGCATTTTGTTGATTGTTCCGGAGTCTTTTATTGATTCAGGAGCTCTCAGGATGTCAACTACACTACAAGGAATGACAAAAGAGCCATTTGAGTGCAGCACTGCTAACCAAGACACCCAGACCTAGTCACGCAGGCTGTCCCCTTTCAGTTAACAGTTACGCTAACAGCTTTTTACACTTCTTAAATCTTTCCGTAAGGCTATACTTTAATGACAGAAATGCTGCTTAAGTTTGAGGCACACTCTAGCATCAAGTACATATGTAAAATATTTGTCTACCTGCTAACCTCACCATGCTACGGGGAGGTTAGTAACACAGAGGACCATTGCTAGACCAGCTGGGCAAGCAGGCAAAGGGATGGCTGATGGAATTTTAACCCTGGTTGTCCAGCTATTGGATGCCATTAGGCCGGAAAGGCTGCAGAAAGGATTAAAGAGATTTACTGGGAGTGGAGGGCTCGAGTTATAGGGAGAGGTGGGTGTTCACCTAATAAAGATTTATGTCACAAGGAGTGTGACAGTCTTTGTTTTCAGGATAGAGTGTCTGAAACCACTGAACATTACAGCACAGTACAGGTCCTTTGGCCCACAATGTTGTGCTGACCTTTCAAAGAGGGCGCAGATTTAAGGAGAGGGAAAAGATTTTTTATAGAGATTTCAGGGGCAACTATTTTCATGCAGAGGGTGGGTAGTATATTGAACAAGCTGCCAGAGAAAGCTGTAAGTGGTGGGTACAATCTCATTTTGAAGACATTTGGACGTGTACATGAATAGAAATGGTCTGGGATGATATGGGCCAAATGCAGACAATGAGACAAGTTCAGGAGGACATCTTTGTTGGCATTAAAGACGTTAACCTTAAAAGCTTGCTTGCATGTTGTACGCCTCTAGGAGCAAGGTGATGCACCTTGGGAAGTTAATCTAGGCCAGGGCATACACCATGAATGGCAGGGCCCTGGGGAGTGTTACAGAGGCAGAGAGAGGCACAAGATACATATTTCCTTGGAAGTGCTGGGAGAGAGAGAGACACGGACAGCCGTGAAAAATCATTGATTAAGTTAGAGAGAGTGCAAAAAAGATTCAGAAGGCAGAAGGATGTTGCCAGGACTGGAAGGCTTGGACAGGGAGGAACTGTTTTCTCTGAAGTGATAGAGGCTGTGGGGTGGTCTTACGGACATGTATAAAATCATTAGGGGCACAGGTAAGGTCAGAGATTTTATCCTATGATACGTGTGTATAAAACCAGAAAGCATTGGTTTGAGGTGAGAGTGGAAAGATTTAAATGGAATCTGAAGGCCAACTTCACACAGTGGGTGATGGTCATGTGAAACGTGCTACCAGAGGAGGTGGTACAGGCAGACACAATTAATTTTTTAAAAACATTTTGATGGTACAAGGATTGGAACGGTGGAGAGGGATTTGGGCCAAATGTAGGCAAGTGGGACTGGCTCAGAAGGGCACTTTGGTCAGCACGGACAAGTTGGGCCGAAGGGCCTGATTCTGTGCCGCTACCTTCAATGACTCTTAAGGTAAATAGCTGCATTGGAATCTTAAGTCTCAAGTCTCCAATCAGCTGAATTTGTTGCCTGATGAAGCCAGCCATCAATAACAAGTTACTTGAGACTTTTCTAATTTACATAAATACCAGTTCATGGAAATAATATAATGGAGGCACGACAAGTATGATCAAGAAAACAGAACACAGTACAGGTCAATCAACTCACAATTTCATATTGGCCTGTTGTAATGTCCCAGCTGCAACTACCTGCAGCAGCACCCCGGCAGTATGTTCCACACACACCACCACTCACATAAAACCCACCTCTGACATCCCCCTATACTCTTCTCCACTCACACTCAACGGACTTTCTCTCTTACAGCCATCGCCACCCTGGCTGTCCATTCTATCAATGCTTCTAATAATCTTGTACACCTCTAGTCCTAGCTTGGTCAACCTACCCTCGTGAGAGACCTCTCTAATCCAGGCTGCAGCCTGGTAAATTTCCTCTGCATCCTCTCTAAAGCTTCTACATCCTTACAATAATGAGGCAACCAGAACTGAACGCAATATTCCAAATGTGGTCTCAGCAGAATTTTACAGAGCTGTCTCATTACCCCATAGCTCTTCTACTCAATCCCCCGACTAACGAAGGCCAACACACCATCCATCTTCTTAACAACTCTCGTAGAGAAAACATGTCACCATACTGATGTGGTATACTGTCAACTAGCACTCTGCTAAATAACTTTGATTCAAACAGATTCAAAGCTCAAAAGGGGCCACACAGTTCAGGCAGTAGACAGTCTTAATCTCATTCAACTCCCAACTGAACAGTCTGGAAATGATCTGTCACAATGCATAGTTCTGGTAGCTTGAGATCATACAACTTCATAAAATCATAACACATTTGTGAAGAATATTGTAAGTGTAGCCAAATAATCACTTAAAGTTAAGGATGTAAGGGTTTTTTAAGAGACTCCTGGATGGATACATGGAGCTTAGAAAAATAGAGGGCTATGGGTAAGCCTAGGTAGTTCTAAGGTAGGGACATGTTCGGCACAGCTTTGTGGGCTGAAGGGCCTGTATTGTGTTGTAGATTTTCTATGTTTCTATCTCAAACTCACCAATTCATCCTAGCATGACTTTCTCAGATGAGACTGGGTTTATAAGAGGCACTTTATCTAAAGCTCTGACACTTATATTCAAAGAAGTATACTATAAACCAAAGACCTAGTTAAAGGACAGTGTTCAGAATTCTATGATTGATTCCAGGATTGATTGGTTTGTCATATGAAGAGCATTTGATGGCTCTGGGCCTGTATTCACTAGAGATCAGAAGAATGAGGGGTGACCTCATTGAAATCTATTGAATGGTGAAAGGCCTTGACAGAGTGCATGTGGAGAGGATGTGTCCTATGGTGAAAGAGTCTATGACCAGAGGACACAGCCTCAGAATGGAGGGGCGTCCTTTCAGAACAGAGAGGAGGATCAATTTCTCTAGCTAGAGAGTGGCAAATCTGTGGAATTTGTTGCCACAGGCAGCTGTGGAGGCCAAGTCTTTGGGTATAAGGCAGAGGTTGATTGGTCATGGCATGAAGAAATAAACGGGAGAATGCAGGAGAGCGGGGCTGAGAGGAAATGGGATCAGAAATGATGAAAGGTGGAGCAGACTCTATGGGCCAAACGGCTTAATTCTACTCCTATATCTGATGGTTTTCAATGTTATTAGAAATGTAGGGCAACATGCTTTACTAATTTACATGTGAACAATTATGAAAATTAATTTCAAATATTCTTTTATCCAATGGCTAGATGGAATGTTAGGATAAATATTAGCCACATATAAAATTGAATCCCACAAAAAATTTGATTAAATTGCTACTTATCTGATATATTTCTATCTTGAGAAGTGTATAGTCAATGCCAGAATGTTCTCAGATACTTTTATTTGTGAATGATCCCGAATACAGGCTCCATGATTAATTACACAAGGAAAAGTTTTAGGGCAGTAGAGGATGGTGCAGTTAGTGAAGTTGCTGCCTCACACATCAATGACTGAGGTTTAATCCTGACCTCCAGTGTGGTCTGCATGTCCTTCTAGTGACCACTAGGAACTCTTGTAAACTTCCACATCCTTAAGATTGATCATTACAAATTGCCCCATGTTTGTACAATGAGCAGTAGTTGAAGTGAATTGAGGTGAATAGATTGAAAGGTAAATTAGTGGAGGAATGGGATTGTCTTCATAAGTTGGCACAGACTAAACAGGCTGAATCACCTTGACAACAGGAATTCTGCAGATGCTGGAAATTCAAGCAACACACATCAAAGTTGCTGGTGAACGCAGCAGGCCAGGCAGCATCTGTAGGAAGAGGTGCAGTCGACGTTTCAGGCCGAGACCCTTCGTCAGGACTGACGTGTCAGGACGAAGGGTCTCAGCCTGAAACGTCGACTGCACCTCTTCCTACAGATGCTGCCTGGCCTGCTGCGTTCACCAGCAACTTTGATGAATCACCTTGATATGGATCAAAGAAAGCGTCAGCCTCCTATCAAATTCTTGTCAGTCATCCTAGGCATTGCCACTGCCAACATCCTCCCAAATCACCACTACTCCACAGAGCATCCGACACCCTCAGCTTTTTCCTTACCTGTTCAGCAGCACCAGTGTGCCTTTTCTTCCTCTCACATCCAGCTTTCTCCCTCCAACAATGCATCTCCTTCGCTGTCCTTGACCATCTCTCCTGCATTTCCGTCATTACTGCAGAACCAGGGTTCTCTACCCACCGTTACACTTTACTCTCAGAATCCCCCTCTCCACCATCTTGAACTTGTTGCCACGCCTTTGATACAAGCTTTAGTTTTAACCATAATACAAATAGCCAAATCATTCTCTAAATTCATTGTCATCCAATTTCTGAAATCCAAGTGAAAGGTTAATTTTAAATTTAAAAAATAGCTTTTAGATCATTAAGGTTAAAGATTTCAAGCTGGTTGCAGGAAAAGACAATGGGTGTATCCTGGTTAGCTGAGGAGAGGGGTGGATCAATCAGTGAAGGATAAGGACTTGGTAATAGTTTCACCGTGAAGGAATCACAATGTACGTCACTGGTGTGTCACTGGAACTGAATCCCATTTTCAATAAACTATGAAGGAATCTTTTAAACCACTCATAAATCCCATTATCCTTCAACAGAGCTAACAGTTTTTTGAAATTTATCTTGTGATTTCTATGTACAATTAAGTTAATATTCTTAATTTGAGTGACATCCCTGTTAGAACTGGAACATCAACTCAGGTGCCCAGCAACAACATTAAACATTCCAAAGTCAGGGTGGGGGGGGGGCGGTGCAGGGAACCAATCAGATACACAGCACTGTTTTCAGTACACTAACCTAGTCCCAATCAGACATAGAGCATAGTCTTCAGTACACTAACCCAGTATATATCAGATACAGAGCACTGACTTCAGTACAATAACCCAGTACAGATCAGATATAGAACACTGTCTTCAGTACACAAACCCAGAAAACCCATCCAGGACAGATATAGTAAAACACCCTGTTTCAAAAAGTGCCGCACTGCTTGTACCCTTCCATGCCTACTTACACAAAATATTGATAGGGATGTTTCTGTTAAGGTTTTTTTTTAAAATAACAATTATACATTCAGATCTTAATATTGAACAAGAAGATTTGATAAACTGTCACTAATCAATTAAGTTGTTCTGCCAAAACTGGCATGGATTAGACTGGGAATACCTTTACAAATATCTACGGGATATTGACTATGTCAGACATTAATGTGTAATTGCCCTTTAATGCTTTTGGTGATCTTTGCAGTCCATTGATAATTATGCGGCAAAATGCCACTTAATTCAACTGACAAAAACCAATGTCACTACTAGCCTCATACCCATCCAAAAATACAAAACACTTCATAAATGTAGCAAAAATTCTCATCCTGTAATAAAGTGGTCTAGTATAGAAGGGGAATAGTGATTGGGGTACGGAGTTGTGGAGGAGGGATGGAAAAGTGGGTGATTGGAGGAGGATGAAGAAGTTGGGGGGGGTAGGCTGAGAGAATGGATGGAGAATACAGGACGTTCAGAAGACAGCAACAGTGAATGTATAATTCATTTACCATATTCATGCTCTTCTACTACAAATATTTGTTCCAGCATTTTTGATTTGGTAATTGCCAAATTTTTCTCTTGACAGAATTCCATTTTATAAGCACATTGTGCCATATATATACAGATACTATCGTCTTTGAGAGATGAAAATTTAGAGTCTTGCTCAATATGTTAAAGATACAGATTTAATAACTTAAAACAAAGAACTAAAATATGATGTGCTGAAAGAAAATTGTTCTCCTACACCCAATGGTCCAGTACATTTTCAGTCTGACTTTGATCACCAATGCTTGGAATCAGGGCAAAGTGGAGAGCTGAGGTCACGAGCAGGAGCAGCTCGACCTCAGCCGAATCATCATTCAGGTCCCCGTGCTGCTCTACACACGATGTGCAGCCCATTTTCACAGTGTAGAAAACGACAGGAAAAGATCCCTTGTGATAGTGTGACTCTCCTCATAACTCTGAGATACAAAGCACCGGGCTCATTCTGGGTCATACAGGGAGGCCTCCGAATCGTAATTTCTTTTTAATAGGCTTTATGTTTGTCAGTCTCCTAAATTCTTCGTCAGCTTCAGATTCATCCAACTCATCGTCGGCTGAAATGAGAATCTGCAAAAAGAAGAGCACAAGCAGAAATGCCACGTTACTGGGAGTCAGCAATCTAGTTACTTCCAGATATCTACTTTCCCATCTTCCTTTATTAGTTGACATCATAGAAATTAGAAAATTATAGGAACATTCAACTTGTGTACTATGGCCATCATGTACAACATCACATACTGACTACTACTGAGAAGTAATAAGGAAAGGGAAGTTATAAACAGGAAGGGGACTAGCAAATGACACTTAAAGGATTGACGGTGGATATGCAATGGCAAGCATTTAAAGGTTGCATGGATGAACTACAACAATTGTTCATCCCAGTTTGGCAAAAGAATAAATCAAGGAAGGTAGTGCACCCGTGGCTGACAAGAGAAATTAGGGATAGTATCAATTCCAAAGAAGAAGCATACAAATTAGCCAGAGAAAGTGGCTCACCTGAGGACTGGGAGAAATTCAGATTTCAGCAGAGGAGGACAAACGGCTTAATTAGGAAGGGGAAAAAAGATTATGAGAGAAAACTGGCAGGGAACATAAAAACTGACTGTAAAAGCTTTTATAGATATGTAAAAAGGAAAAGACTGGTAAAGACAAATGTAGGTCCCCTACAGACAGAAACAGGTGAATTGATTATGGGGAGCAAGGACATGGCAGACCAATTGAATAATTACTTTGGTTCTGTCTTCACTAAGGAGGACATAAATAATCTTCCAGAAATAGTAGGGGACAGAGGGTCCAGTGAGATGGAGGAACTGGGCGAAATACATGTTAGTAGGGAAGTGGTGTTAGGTAAATTGAAGGGATTGAAGGCAGATAAATCCCCAGGGCCAGATGGTCTGCATCCCAGGGTGCTTAAGGAAGTAGCCCAAGAAATAGTGGATGCATTAGTGATAATTTTTCAAAACTCGTTAGATTCTGGACTAGTTCCTGAGGATTGGAGGGTGGCTAATGTAACCCCACTTTTTAAAAAAGGAGGGAGAGAGAAACCGGGGAATTATAGACCGGTTAGCCTAACGTCGGTGGTGGGGAAACTGCTGGAGTCAGTTATCAAAGATGTGATAACAGCACATTTGGAAAGTGGTGAAATCATCGGACAAAGTCAGCATGGATTTGTGAAAGGAAAATCATGTCTGACGAATCTCATAGAATTTTTTGAGGATGTAACTAGTAGAGTGGATAGGGGAGAACCAGTGGATGTGGTATATTTGGATTTTCAAAAGGCTTTTGACAAGGTCCCACACAGGAGATTTGTGTGCAAACTTAAAGCACACAGTATTGGGGGTAAGGTATTGATGTGGATGGAGAATTGGTTAGCAGACAGGAAGCAAAGAGTGAGAATAAACGGGACCTTTTCAGAATGGCAGGCGGTGACTAGTGGGGTACCGCAAGGCTCAGTGCTGGGACCCCAGTTGTTTACAATATGTATTAATGACTTGGATGAGGGAATTAAATGCAGCATCTCCAAGTTTGCGGATGACACGAAGCTGGGTGGCAGTGTTAGCTGTGAGGAGGATGCTAAGAGGATGCAGAGTGACTTGGATAGGTTGGGTGAGTGGGCAAATTCATGGCAGATGCAATTTAATGTGGATAAATGTGAAGTTATCCACTTTGGTGGCAAAAATAGGAAAACAGATTATTATCTGAATGGTGGCCGATTAGGAAAAGGGGAGGTGCAACGAGACCTGGGTGTCATTATACACCAGTCATTGAAAGTGGGCATGCAGGTACAGCAGGCAGTGAAAAAGGCGAATGGTATGCTGGCATTTATAGCGAGAGGATTCGAGTACGGGAGCAGGGAGGTACTACTGCAGTTGTACAAGGCCTTGGTGAGACCACACCTGGAGTATTGTGTGCAGTTTTGGTCCCCTAATCTGAGGAAAGACATCCTTGCCATAGAGGGAGTACAAAGAAGGTTCACCAGATTGATTCCTGGGATGGCAGGACTTTCATATGAAGAAAGACTGGATGAACTGGGCTTGTACTCGTTGGAATTTAGAAGATTGAGGGGGGATCTGATTGAAACGTATAAAATCCTAAAGGGATTGGACAGGCTAGATGCAGAAAGATTGTTCCCGATGTTGGGGAAGTCCAGAACAAGGGGTCACAGTTTGAGGATAAAGGGGAAGCCTTTTAGGACCGAGATTAGGAAAAACTTCTTCACACAGAGTGGTGAATCTGTGGAATTCTCTGCCACAGGAAACAGTTGAGGCCAGTTCATTAGCTATATTTAAGAGGGAGTTAGATATGGCCCTTGTGGCTACGGGGATCAGGGGGTATGGAGGGAAGACTGGGGCGGGGTTCTGAGTTGGATGATCAGCCATGATCATAATAAATGGCGGTGCAGGTTCGAAGGGCCGAATGGCCTACTCCTGCATCTATTTTCTATGTTTCTATATTAATAACCCTACTGGGTGTTTTTTGTAGTAACAGGGACATCGAGGAGCAGATAGGGTGACAGAGTCTGGAAAGGTATAATAATAAAAGGGTTGTCGTGGTGGGAAATTTTAATTTCCCCAATCTTGATTGGCATCTCCCTAGCGCAAGGGGTTTAGATGGGGTGGAGTTTGTTAGGTGTGTTCAGGAAGGTTTCCTGACACAATATGTAGATAAGCCTACCAGAGGAGAGGCTGTACTTGATCTGGTATTGGAAATGAACCTGGTCAGGTGTCAGATTTCTCAATGGGAGAGCATTTTGGAGATAGTGATCACAATTCTATCTCCTTTACCATAGAGAGGGGTAGGAACAGACAAGTTAGAATTGTCGTTGAAATTTAGAAGATTGAGGGGGGGATCTTATTGAAACGTATAAAGTCCTAAATGGATTGGACAGGCTAGATGCAGGAAGATTGTTCCCGATGTTGGGGAAGTCCAGAACGAGGGGTCACAGTTTGAGGAAAAAGGGGAAGCCTTTTAGGACCGAGATTAGGAAAATCTTCTTTACTCAGAGAGTGGTGAATCTGTGGAATTCTTGAGGCCAGTTCATTGTGTAACGATGTACTGGTTGGGCACAGGAGTACACTCAGCCAGAGACTCATCCCTCCGAGATGCAGCACAGAGCGTCATAGGAAGTCATTCCTGCCTGTGGCCATCAAACTTTACAACTCCTCCCTTGGAGGGTCAGACACCCTGAGCCGATAGGCTGGTCCTGGACTTATTTCATAATTTACTGGCATAATTTACATATTACTATTTAACTATTTATGGTTCTATTACCCTTTATTATTTATAGTGCAACCGTACTGAAAACCAATTTCCCCCGGGATCAATAAAGTATGACTATGACTATGACTATGACTATTGGCTATATTTAAGAGGGAATTAGATATGGCCCTTGTGGCTAAAGGGATCGGGGGTATGGAGGGAAGGCAGGTACAGGGTTCTGAGTTGGATGATCAGCCATGATCATACTGAATGGCGGTGCAGGCTCGAAGGGGCGAATGGCCTACTCCTGCACCTATTTTCTATGTTTCTAAGTTAGGAAAGCAACACACATCAAAGTTGCTGGTGAACACAGCACGTCAGGCAGCAACTTTGATGTGTATTGCTTGAATTTCCAGCAGCTGAAGAATTCCTCGTGTTTGCGAAGTTAGGAAAGCATTTAATTGGAGTAAGGGGAAATATGAAGCTATCAGGCAGGAACTTAGAAGCATAAATTAGTAACAGATATTCTCAGGGAAATGTACAGCAGAATTGTGGCAAATGTTTAGGGGATATTTGAATGGCATTCTGCATAGGTACATTCCAATGAGACAGGGAAAGGATGGTAGGGTACAGGAACCGAGGTGTATAAAGGCTGTTGAAAATCTGGTCAAGAAGAAAAGCTTACGAAAGGTTCAAAAATCTAGAGGATTATAAGGCTAGCAGGAAGGAGTTCAAGAATGAAATTAGGAGAGCCAGAAGGGGTCATGACAAGGATTAAAGAAAACTCCAAGGCATTCTACAAGTATGTGAAGAGCAAGAGGATAAGACGTGAGAGAATAGGACCAATCAAGTGTGACAGTGGAAAAGTGTGTATGGAACTGGAGGAGATGGCAGAGGTACTTAATGAATACTTTGCTTCAGTAGTCACTATGGAAAAGGATCTTGGCGATTGTAGGGATGACTTACAGCAGATTGAAAAGCTTGAGCATATAGACATTAAGAAAGAGGATGTGCTGGAGCTTTTGGAAAGTATCAAGTTGGTTAAGTCACCGGGACTGAACGAGATATACCCCAGGGTACGTTTTAGGAATAGTCAGCATGGCTTTGTCAAAGGCAAATACAGCAGGAAGCTAAGCACACAGCTTCTTGGTGCATCTGTGCTAACAGTGACTGTGAAGGAGATTTTATTGCCAATCCAAACTGACTGCAGTCTGCAAGTGAGGAAATCCAGGATCCATTTGCACAAGGAGGTATTGAGGCCAATATCTTGGCACTTATTGATTATTTTTGAGGGGATGATGATACTGAATGCTGAGCTGTATTCAATTAAGAGCATCCTGATGTATGCATCTTTGCTGTCCATTTATCCCAGGGTTGCGTGAAGAGCCTGTTGGGACAATAGGTAAATTGGAGTGGATCTTAATCGCTTCTCAGGCAGCATTTGCTTTGTTTCATCATTCTTCTTCTTCATGTGCCTTGCGCGTTACACGCTTGGGCGATCATGGCACTCCACATCAAACGATCCCTCGCAGCGTCAATGATATCTCGCACACTTAGATCTGTTAGTTCTTTCACAGTGTCCATATATTCTCTTCTTTGCCTTCCTCTTCCGCATCCCAGGCATACAACCTTGTAATGTAAGGCACTCTATTTCTCCCTTTCTGATGACATGGCCCAGGAATTTAAGTTTCCTCTCATTTAATGTTCTCATTAAACATCTATTTGTATAGGCACGTTGGAGTACTGCCTCATTAGTTACTGTTTCATCATTAACCTCTCAAAATTAGGGAACTGGAGCTGCAGCTCGATGACCTTCATCTGGTCAGGGAGAGTGAGGAGTTGATAGAGAGGAGTTACAGGCAGGTGGTCACACCGGGGCCACGGGAGGCAGACAAGTGGGTCACGGTTAGGAAGGGGAAGGGTCAGGTACTAGAGAGTACCCCAGTGGCTGTGCCCCTTGACAATAAGTACTCCTGTTTGAGTACTGTTGGGAGGGGACAGCTTACCTGAGAGAAGCAACAGTGGCCGTAAGGGGCATTGTAGACGGTCTTAATCTCCCAGGGCGGAAATGGCTGCCACAAGAGGGCACAGGTTTAAGGTGCTGGGGAGTAGGTAGAAAGGAGATGTCAGGGGTAAGTTTTTTACTCAGAGAGTGGGTAAGTGTGTGGAATGGGCTGCTGGCAATGGCGGTGGAGGCGGATACAATAGGGTCTTTTAAGAGACTCCTGGATAGGTACATGGAGCTTAGGAAAATAGAGGGCTGTGGGTAACCCTAGTAATTTCTAAGGTAGGGGCATGTTCGGCACAACTTTGTGGGTCGATGGGCCTGTATTGTGCTGTACATTTTCTATGTTTCTATGTGAAATTTGTTAACTTAGCAGCAGCAGTTCAATGCAATACATAATATAAAAGAAAAAAAATAAGTTAATCAATAACAGTATACATATATTGAATAGATTAAAAATGATGCAAAAACAGAATATATATTAAAAAAGTGAGGTAGTGTTCAAGGGTTCAATGTGCATTTAGGAATCAGATGGCAGAGGGGAAGAAGCTGTTCCTGAATCGCTGAGTGTGTGCCTTCAGGCTTCTGTATCTCCTACTTGATGGTAATAGTGAGAAAAGGGCTTGACCTGGGTGCTGGGGGTCCTTAATAATGGACGCTGCGTTTCTGAGACACCACTCCCTGAAGATGTCCTGGGTACTTTGTAAGCTAGTACCCAAGATGGAACTGACTAAATTTATGACCTTCTGCAGCTTCTTCTGGTCCTGTGCAGTAGCCCCTCCATACCAGTCAGTGATGCAGCCTGTCAGAATGCTCTCCATGGTGCATCTATAGAAGTTTTTGAGTGTATTTGTTGACATACCAAATCTCTTCAAACTCCTAATGAAGTATAGTCGCTGTCTTGCCTTCTTTATAAATTTGGGCTGAGAGGAAATTTGGATAAGCCATGATGAAATGGTGGAGCAGACTTGATGGGCCAAATGGCCTAATTCTCTCCTATATCTCATGGTCCTATTACTCCATACTATTACATTGACAGAGTTGGAACAAAATGTCTTGAAACAATTACTGTTGTCACAAAACACCTGATGAAATATAATACAGTGATAATAAGCCTGATTCTGACTGAGCTGATGAGAATAAATTTCTGAGTTATGGAGAAAGGAGCAAACTTATCTAACAGGCTGATCAGTTTATGAATAGGGTACTATTCAAAACAGTTGTGAATTGTAGTAATAGGAAAGAATAAGGAATCATGGTCAGACCTGGGGATCAACTTTTACCTCAGACTCGTAGTAATAGGAAAGAATAAGGAATCATGGTCAGACCTGGTGATCAACTTTTACCTCAGACTTGTAGTAATAGGAAAGAATAAGGAATCATGGTCAGACCTGGGGATCAACTTTTACCTCAGACTCGGACTCCTCATGTGACGCCGCTCTTCTGTATCGGACTTTGCTGCTGCTTCGAGATTCGTCCTCTCCACCTTCTCCTTCCAGTTTAGCTTTAGTTTTCCCTTTCCTCATTAAAAAATTATCCACCACCCAAAACATTAATGCCTACGAGGAATGGGAAGGAAAAAACACGGCAGTGATTGAATACTGTACTGAGGAACACAAACACAGACGTGTGCAAGTATTTAGTACTGCATGGATGAACACACAGATGAAGTGTGACACAATTCATATCACATCTACAGATTATTAGTATAGTTAATTAATAGAAATATCTTGTTTCCAATCACAAATATTTGATTTAAATACCTTATTTCTAAAAACCTAATGTTTAGCTTTCAAACCGCAAAAATGATGTTCCTAATTCTGCATCTCACTGTTTGTGATTAAATTTACAAATCTTCTATATGAGAACAGATGTAAAACTCAGAGCTACCCAAACCTTCACGTACAACAGCTATATCCAGGAGGGCTACTTACGTTGACAAAAAAAGGGACGATCAGCATCACAATTGCCAGTTCCAGCTGTGGGTTCTGGATTGGATTGAGTAGAGCCACCTATAGATCATAAACAAAGTCAAAGTGTGTGTACGATAGGAGAGCTTTTCAACAAGCAAACTTCCTCATAGTCATAAAGCACTACAGCACAGGCCCTTATTCCATTATTCTGCTAAGTCCCATCGATCAGCACCTGGACCTCTTCAATCATTCCATTCACCAATAAACAAACCATGGAACCTTTTGCTTTTTGGGTCAAGATCCTGAGTGGTCATTTCATGGACCATTTCTCTCTCAGTCACCCTTTCCACAGTCCAGATACAACTGAATGTGTATTACACTCTCAAATCTAACGCACTTTTCTCTTCATCATTATGAACAATCTCAAACACTTCCTCTCCCTCTCTACTAAATTCAATATGAGGACCTCATGAAATTCAGCTCTGTCACTTCCTTCATTCCCCTGCGCACCAGGGCAAACTTCCTCTAGTCCATACTGCAGCCAGGACATGATTAAGTTTCTGAGAGAATACTCCTCGTCAGTATTCACCAGTGTGGAGCCTGGAGGCTGAATTGTTAAGGAAGGGGGTGAGCTGATGTTCTGGATCATGTCTGTGTTAGGAAGAAGGAAGTGTGAGAAATACTGGCACACATGAAAATGGATAAATCTCCAAGGCGTAGAGGCGTCCATCTCCATGTTCCAGGGTGAGCTAGCCAATTAAATTAAAACGTTCTTGGTGGGCGGAATCAGAGGGTAGAGGTGGAGGCTTGTTGGAATTATATAGTCAAACAGCATGGAAATAGGTTCTTCGGTCTAACTGGTCCATGCTGACAATGCACATCTAATCTAGTCCCATTTCCCCATGTTTGGCCTATTTCCTTCTAATAGATAGGAGAATAGATCAGACAGATAAGTCTCTTTCTAAGGATGGGGGAAAGTTTAAAAATAGAGGGCATAAGTTTATGCTGAAAGCGGAAGAAATTAAATGATATCTGAGAGGTATGTTTATTTCCCCCCTAACCCTCAATCTGAGGGAGGTTGGTAAATGGATCAAGCTGTCAGATAAGTGAAAGAGGCAGATACAATTTTAGTGTTTAAAAGGTGTTTGGATAGAAAAGGGGTAGAGGGCTACAGACCTAATGTGGCCAAGTGCAATTAGCATAGACAGACTTCACAGTTGGCATTAATGAAATGGGCTGAAGGGCCTGTTTCTGTGCTACACAACTCTAAAACTCTAAGTATCAATGCCATAGAGTTATAGATCATTACAGCACAGAAATAGGTCCTTTGGCCCAGCTAATTTGCACCGAAATATTAACATGCCCTATCCCATCGACCTGCACCCAGATCAGAGACCTCCGTACCCCTACCATCCATGTACTTACCCAAATTTCTCTTAAATGTTGAAACCGAACTGGCCATGTGTAATTTGCTCTGGCAGCATACTCTCACTATCCTCTGAGTGAAGAAATACCCCCACGTTCCCTTAAATATTTCACCTTTCATACTTAACCCATGACACATTTCTAGTTGCACCCAACTTCAGTAGAAAAAGCCTATCTATACCCCTCAATTTTGTACCCCTCTATCAAATGCCCCCTCATTCTCTTTATCTCTAGGGAATAAAGTCTTAACCTGTTCAACCTTTCCCTATAACTCAGGTCCTCAAGTCCAGGCAACATCCTTGTGAATTTTCTCTTTCCTCTTTAAATCTTTCCTGTAGGTAGGTGACCAAAACTGCACAGAATACTCCAAATTAGGCCTCACCAATTTCTTATACAACTTCAACATAACATCCCATCTCCTGTACTCAGTACTTAGATTTATGATGGCCAATGTGGCAAAAGCTCTATTTACAACACTAACTACCTGTGACACCACTTTCAAAGAATTATGGATGCGTATTCCCAGATCCCTCTGCCTACCACACTTCTCTGTGCCCTACCACCCACCGTGTAAGACCTACCCTGGTTTGTCCTCCCAAAGTGCAAAACCTCACATTTGATTGCATTAAATTCAATCTGTATTTTTCAGCTCATTTTTCCAACTGGCCTAGATCCTGCTGCAAGCTTTGATAGCTTTAATGGCCGTCCACTACTCTCCGATCTTGGTGAAATCTGCAAGTTCGCTAATCCAGTTAACTCCATTATCATCCAGATCAATGGTATAGATGACAAACAACAATGAACCCAGCACTGGCCCCTGCGGCACTCCATGAGTCACAGGCCTCCAGTCAGAGAGGCAACCATCTACTACCACTCTCTGACTTCTCCCACGAAGGCAATGTCTAATCCAATTTACTACCTCATCTTGAATGCAAGCCACTGAAGTTTCTTGACCAACTCCTCATGCAGGCCTTGCTAACGTCCACATAGACAACATTCACTGTCTTGCCTTCAACAACTTATCAAAATTTCCTAGCAACTTCCTCAAAAGCTCTATAAGATTGATTAGACATTTCCTGCCACACACAAAGCCTTTTGACCAGTCCTCATCTACTCAAATATGTTACAGCACTAGGGTGTGAAGACTTTTGCACAGTGCTGTGTTTGTCTATGTGGAGTGAAGAACGAGTTTGTATATCTGACAGGGCAAAAAATGTGGGGAATGTAAGGGTGGGGTGCCGCGGGAGGAGTGTGGGACAGCTGGCAGAGGATCACACCCAGCCCCGAGGCACCAAGCAAGGTCAATTGATTCCAAACAATTGGTCATTGCAGAATGTGCCTCCCGATCCCTCCCCTCTTTCCCAACTGTGATTTCCCTCTCCCTGCCCCCTTCCCACTCTCAGTCCGCAACAGACTCATATATCAGAATCAGATTTATCATCACTCACATATGTCATGAAATTTGCTTTTTTATGGCAGCAGTATAGTGCAATTCGTAAAGTTATTATAGTATCGTGCAGAAGTCTCAGGCACCGTAGCTATATATATGTGCCTGATTTTTGCACAACGCTGTATATATAGCCAGTCCCTTAGAACACCCTCAGTATCAAGCTCCCCAGCCTTTAATTTCACCGCTTATTCTTAAAGCCTTTTTTAAACAGTAGAACAACATTAGCTATCCTCCATTCCTCTGGAACCTCACCTGTTGCTGAAGACATTTTAAATATCTGCTAGGGCCCCTGCAATTTCTGCACTTGCCTCCCACAGGGTCCGAGGGAACACCTTGCAGACTCTAGGGATTTATCCATCCCGATTTGCCTCAGCACAGCACACACCTCCTCTGTAATCTGTGCATTGTCCATGACATCACTACTGCTTTGCCTCACATAGAGAGACACTCTACGTCTCTCCCCAAGTAAATACAGATGCAAAATATCAGTTTAAGATTTCCCCTATCTTTTTCATCTCCATGCATAAATCTTTGATCTTTCAGAGGAGTAATTTAGTCTCTTGCTATGCTTTTGCTCTTAATATATCTGTAAAAGCCCTTGGGATTCTCCTTTACCTTGTATGCCAGAGCAACCTCATACGCTTTATTTTCCTTCTAATTGTCAGCTATTACATTGAGCAATCACTAGGGAATGAAGTAGGAGATGTTGTTGAAAACCAGTAGACAGGCAACCACTTTGCTGATTTATCTCTAATTATCTTTTGTGATCAAAATATCATCAATACCATATTTATTTAATTATTACTTTTAACAGCTATTTGCAGAAGATAATTCCTAACTTTTATACTCGTCTGCGCAGTGTTTCCTGACTTCAGAATCCGTCAATGTTTCAGGTCTGTACAGCATTTCACAGAACTGAACCATTGAGTCTTTCCACAGGTACTGCCTAATTTGCTGTTTATCTTTCAGATTTCCAGCATTTACAATGTTTGGATTTTCATTTCTGACTCAGTTTATCATAATGCAGGGGTCCCCAACCTTTTTGGCACTGCGGACTGGTTTCATATTGACAATATTCTTGTGGACCGGTGGACCGGGGGGGGGGGTTGCCAACGGACAAGAGTAGCAATCAAATATGTTGTTTACCCCGACACTACAATGACCATGAAGCCTTGCGTGAGCACCAGTGAGCATGCGTGCTTTTTTTCTACAAATCGTTTTTGGCGATTCTGTCGGGGGGGGGTGCTGTTAATCACGACCGGAATATCGGTGATAAGTGACTAATACACTCAATTTTGTTTCTAGAAGGGTTGATCTAACGAATTTAATATTAAACACACAGCGCACCTTTTCCTCGCAGGAATATAGCGATAAGTCAATTATCAGGGGAGCTTGAAGTGTTGAACAAACTTCCAGTAGAAGTGGTAGAGGCAGGTTCGATATTATCATTTAAAGAAAAATTGTATAGGTATATGGACAGGAAAGGAATGGAGGGTTATGGGCTGAATGCAGGTCGGTGGGACTAGGTGAGAGTTGCGTTTGGCACGGACTAGAAGGGCAGAGATGGCCTGTTTCCGTGCTGTAATTGTTATATAAGTAAGTCAATAGCATCATAACATTTTAAGTAACGTTTGGATATTAAACACACAGCACATATTTTCCCCGTATGAACATATAAAATCATTGCAACACACCAATATCGCTGAATCAGTGGGAGCCCTGGGCTTGTTTTCCTGCAACAAGACGGTCCTATCGAGGGGTGAAGGGAGACAGCGATACTCGAACGGGGTTCCTTATGTCCAGTCTATTCCGCAATTTAGTTTCCGTTGCATTCATCGCAGAGATATGTTGGAATGGAAGCAACGTTTTCAGTGCTTTCCTGGCTATCTCAGGATATTCAGCCTTGACTTTGATCCAGAATGCCGGCAGAGATGTTATGTCAAACATACTTTTCAGCCCACCGTCATTTGCAAGCTCGAGGAGTTGATCTTCTTCCCGCGCTGACATGGATGACGTGCGGGTACTGACTTCGCATGCATTCAAGCTCAACAGTGGGCATGACAAGGAATGAGGAAAGGTGCAGCTGACTCCTATCGCCAAATCATATCGTTTCCTCGCGGCCCGGTAGCGCATGCTTTGCGGCCCGGCACTGGTCCGCGGCCCGGTGGTTGGGGACCGCTGTTATAATGTACCCTGTCCCACTTCACAAAACATTACAGTTTTGTTTTAACTATGGAATAGTGTAGTTCGCAATAAAGGCATTTTAACATTATTGGTATCATAAATTTGCATTTATAAATTAGTTAGTAATCTGCTCATTTTAACCAACATTAGTAACTTAACAACTAAAGTGTAACATTTACAAAGCTGAAGGGGAGGCCAAAGCATACAAACCTTCTTCCACTGAGGTAAAAGCAGCACAATAATCACCACGGTCTTCTCCAACATCATAATCAATAGGTAAAGTGCACACTGTCCGACCCAAGCACTGCATTCCAGTGGATCTCCTGCAAAACACGTTCAGTACTTGCGATTACTGCTGCAGGCAGACACAGGACAGGCTTTAAACTAGGTTAGCAGGGGATGGGAACCAAAGTAATAGGTCAGACAATGAGGCAGTTGATTTACAAGTAGATGCTGAGTGTAGAGCGACTAAGGATAGGCAGTTGATATGGCAAAATTGCAGTCAGTAGAATGGATTGAAGTGTGTCTATTTTAATAAATCAGGACCAAGAGGATGAACTTAGAGCATGGATCAGTACATGGAACTACAACGTTGTGGACATTATGGAGACTTGGGTGTCACAAGGGTAGGAATGGCTGCTGGATGTTCTGGGATTCATATGTTTCACAAAGGATAGGAATGGGGGGGTAAAGGAGGTGGGGGAGTGGCACCGATAATCAGGGATAGTATCACAACTGCGCAAAGGGAGGACGTTGTGGAGAGATTGTTTACTGAGTCAGTATACAATGGTGCTACGAAGTTTGTGAACCCTGTAGAATTTTCTCTATCTTTGCATGAGTATGACCTAAGATGTGATCAGATCTTATTACAAGTCCTAAAACTACATAAAGACAACCCAATTAATAATTAACACAGAAAACATTATACTTGTCCATTTATTTATTGAGAAAAATGATCCAATATTACACGTATAATGTTTTTTTGTGTTATTTATTTAATTAGGTTCTCTTTACCTATATTATAGGAATAGTAACAGGTAACTGGAGGGTGGTAAATGTTATTTCTTTGTTAAAGAAAACGAGTAGGGATAATCTTGGGAATTATAAAGCAGTGAGTCTTATTTCAGTAGTGGGAAAATTATTGGAGAGGATTCTTAGAGACTAGATTATCAGCATGGTCTTGCAAAGGAGGTCATCCCTCAGGAGCCTTTTGAATTCAATATAAAAATCATACGACCATAAGAATTAGACCATTTGGCCCATCGAGTCTGCTCTGCCGTTGAATCATGGCTGATCCTTTTTCTCCCCCTCCTCAGCCCCACTTCCTGGCCTTCTCCTCATAACCTTTGACGCCATGTCCATTCAAGAACATATCAATCTCTGCCTTAAATACACCCAATGACCTGGCCTCCACAGCTACTTATGGTTACAAATACCACAAATTCATCACCCTCTGGCTAAAGAAATTTCACTACATCATTAATTTCAATGGATGCACCTCTATCCTGAGGTTGTGCCCTCTTGTCCTAGACTCCCCCACCATGGGAAACATCCTTTCCACATCCACTCTGTCTAGGCCTTTCAACACTTGAAGGGTTTCAATGAGATTCCCCCTCCCCTACCCAACATCCTTCTAAATTCCAGCGAGTACAGACCCAGAGCCATCAAACGTTTCTCGTATGATAACCCTTTCGTTCCCGGAATCATCCTTGTGAACCTCCTCTGAACCCCCTCCAATAGCAGCACATCTTTTCTTAGAAGAGAAGCCCAAAACTGTTCACAATACTCAAGGTGAGGCCTCAGCATCACAACCCTACTCTTGTATTCTAGATCTCTTGAAATGAATGCTAACACTGCATTTGCCTTCCTCACTTTGACTCTACCTGCAAGTTAAGGTGTTCAGCACAAGGACTCCCAAGGCCCTTTGCATCTCAGATTTTAAGATTTTCTCCGATTTAGAAAATAGTCTGCGCATTTATTTCTTCTACTAAAGTGCATGACCATACAGTTTCCAACACTGTATTTCATTTGCCACTGTCTTGCCATTTCTCCTAATCTGTCTGACCTTCTGCAGCCTACTTGTTTCCTCAACACTATCTGCCTCTCCACCTACCTTTGTATAATGGACATGGCTTTAAGGTAAGGGGTGGGAAGTTCAAGGGGGATATTAGAGGAAGGTTTTTTACTCAGAGAGTGGTTGGTGCGTGGAATACACTGCCTGAGTCAGTGGTGGAGGCAGATACACTTGTGAAGTTTAAGAGACTACTAGACAGGTATATGGAGGAATTTAAGGTGGGGGGTTATATGAGAGGCAGGGTTTGAGGGTTGGCACAACATTGTGGGCCGAAGGGCCTGTAATGTGCTGTACTGTTCTATGTTCTATAATCTGAAACTTGGCCTCAAAAAAGGCCTTCTCATGCTCCTATCCATCATCTAAATCATTGAGATACAGCAGAAAAAGAAGCGGTCCCAACATTGATCCCTGTGAAAAACCACCAGTGAACGGCAGCCAACCAGAAAAGAATCCTTTTATTCCCACTCGCTGCCTCCTACCAATCAGCCAATGCTCTAACCATGCCAGTAACTTTTCTGTAATACCATTGGCTCTTAACTTGGTAAGCAGCCTCATGTGTGGCACCTTGTCACAGGCCTTCTGAAAGTCCAAAAATACAACATCCACTGCATTCCCTTTGTTTATCCTACTTGTAATCTCCTCAAAGAACTCCAAAAGGTTCGTCAAGCAAGATTTTCCCTTAAACCTGATTCAGCATGGTTTCCTTATCACTGGCATATGTTGTGAAATTTGTTGTTTTGTAGCAGCAGTACATAATTACAACTAAAAATTACAATATATATAAAAGACAATAACTAGTGCAAAAAGAGGGGAAAAATACCACGGAAGTACTCATGGGTTCATAGTCCATTCAGAAATCTGACAGCAGAGGGGAAGATGCTATTTCTGAAACGTTGAGTTATGTCTTCAGGCTCCTGTACCTCCTCTTTGATGGTTGCAATGTCCTGGGTGATGGAGGTCCTCAATGACAGATGCTGGCTTTTGATGGCGTCCTGGCTGCTAGGAAGGCTGGTGCCCGTGATGGAGCTGGCACAGTTTACAACTTCTGCAGCCCTTTCCAATCCTGTGCAGCGACCCCACCATAACAGATAGCTTTGCAACTAGTTAGAATGCTCTCCACAGTACATTTGTAGATATTTACAAGTGTCCTTGGGTGACATTCTCCTCAAACACCTAATGAAATATAGCTACTGTCATGCCTTCTTTGTAATGTCATCAATATACTGATGAGAATACCTGGTAAGGCTCTAAAACCTGTGCCAACCAACTGGCGGGACTATTTAAGGGCATTTTCAACCTCTCACGTCTACGGGTGGAAGTTCCCACTTGCTTCAAAAAGGCAAAATTTATACCAGTGCCTAAGAAGAATAATGTGAGCAGCCTTAATGACTATCGCCCGGTTGCATTGACGTCTACAGTGATGAAATGCGTTGAGAGGTTGGTCATGACTAGACTGAACTCCTCCCTCAGCAAGAACCTGGACTGATTGCAAATTGCCTATCTCCACAATAGGTCAACAGTGGACACAATCTCAATGGCTCTTCACATGGCTTTAGACCACCTGGACAACACAAACATCTATGTCAGGTTGCCGTTCATCGACGACAGCTCTGCATTTAATACCAACATTCCCACGTCCTGATTGAGAAGTTGCAGAACCCGGGCCTCTGTACCTCCCTCTGCAATTGGATCCTTGACTTCCTAATTGGAAGACCACAATCTGTGCGGCTTGGTGATAACATCTCCTCTTTGCTGACTGATGATCAACACTGATGCACCTCAGGGGTATGTGCTTAGCCCACTGCTCTACTCTCTATATACCTACGACTCTGTGGCTAGGCATAGCTCAAGTACCATCTATAAATTTGCTGACAATACAACCATTGTTGGCAGAATCTCAGGTGGTGACGAGAGGGTGTACAGGAGTGAGATATGCCAACTAGTAGAGTGGAGTCACAGCAACAACTTGGCACTCGATGTCAGTAAGATGAAAGAGCTGATTGTGGACTTCAGGAGGGTAAGACAAAGGAACACATACCAATCCTCATAGGAGGATCAGAAGTGAGCAGTTTCAAGTTCCTGGGTGTCAAGATCTCTGAGGATCTAACCTGGTCCCAACATATCGATGAAGTCATAAAGAAGGCAAGACAGCAGCTATAGGATTTTAAGGAGATTTGGTACGTCAACAAATACACTCAAAAACTTCTATAGTTGTACCGTGGAGAGCATTCTGACAGGCTGCATCGCTGTCTGGTATGGAGGGGCTACTGCACAGGACTGAAAGAAGCTGAAGAGGGTTGTAAATTTAGTCGGCTCCATTTCAGGCAAAAAGGCATCCGTTAGTCTTGCGAGACCATGGATCTGCACCTGGAAAGTCTTCACTCTCCAGGGCGCAGGCCTGGGCAAGGTTGTATGGAAGACCGGCAGTTGCCCATGCTGCAAGTCTCCCCTCTCCATGACACCAATGTTGTCCAAGGGAAGGGCATTAGGACCCATACAGCTTAGCATCAGTGTCGTCACAGAGCAATGTGTGATTAAGTGCCTTGCTCAAGGACACAACACGTTCCCTCGGCTGGGGCTCAAACTCACGACCTTCAGATCGTTAGTCGAACGCCTTAACCACTTGGCCACGTGCCCATACCAACTTGGGTACTAGCCTACAAAGCACCCAGGATATCTTCAAGCAGCGGTTCACTGTTACCATCAGGTAGGAGGTACAGAAGCCTGAAGGCACACACTCAGCAATTCAGGAACAGCTTCTTCCCCTCTGCCATCCGGTTCCTAAATGGACATTGTACCCTTGGACACTACCTCACTTTTTTTTAATACATAGTATAAAGAAGGCTTTTTAATCTATTCAATATATGTAAACTGTAATTGATTTACTTACTTATTATTATTATTTTGTGTTTTTATCTTCTATATTATGTATTGCATTGAACTGCTGCTGCTAAGTTAACAAATTTCACATACTGGTGATAATAAACCTGATTCTGATTCTGATATTGGGCTCAGGACAGATCTTCAGAGATGTTGACACCCAGGAACTTGAAACTGCTCACTCTCTCCACTTCTGATCCCTCAACCTCACCTTCCTGAAGTGCACAATCAATTCCTTCGTTTTACTGTTGTTGAGTGTAAGGTTGTTGTCACAACACTTCAACCAGCTGGTCTATCTCATTCCTGTACACCTCCTCATCACCATCAGAAATTCTGCTAACAATTATTGTGTTGCTGGCACAGTAATATATGTCATTTGAGGGTGTAGAGGTGGGTGTAGAGAGAGCTGAGCAATGGGCTAAGTACAGATCCTTGAGAAGCACCAGTGTTGATTGTCAGAGAGTACGTGCCAAAGCACATTGATGAAGGTAGAGCAGTGGATGTGGCATATGGATTTTAGTAAGGTGTTTGACAAGGTAAGCTCATTCAGAAAGTCAGGAGGCAAGGGGTCCAGGGAGACTTGGCTGTATAGTTTCAGAATTGAGATTTCCCACTGAGGTTAGGTGAGACTGGAACTCGTGTTTGTGGGTTAAGAGTGAATAGTGAAATGTATAAGGGGAACTTTTTCACTCAGAGGGTGATGAGAGTGTGGGACAACTTGCTAGCAAAAGTGGTCAATGCAGGTTAGATTTCAACACTTAAGAGAAATTTGGTTAGGTACATGGACGGTTGAGGTATGGAGGGCTATGGTCCGGGTGAAGCTTGATGGGGCTTGGCAGATTAATAGTTCAGCTTGGACTAGATGGGCTGATGGGCCTGTTTCTGTGCTGTTGAGATCTCAGGGTCCACATCCATAGACCTCTCAAAGTTGCCAGGCACATTGACAGGGTTGTTAAGAAAGTGTATAGTGTCTTGGCCTTCACTGGTCAGGGGATTGAGTTCAAGAGCCCAGAGGTGATGTCCCTTCATCCCTCAACCATAAGGCTATTGAACCAGAGGAGATAACTTCACTCTCCCCAACAGTGAAGTGATTCCTTAATCTATGGACTCACTATTAAGTACTTAATAACTTATGTTCTTGATATTTATACCTTATTTACTTATTAATATTATTGTTTTCATTTGTTTGTCTTTGCAGATTGTCTTTTGCACATTGTATTTTTGGTCGTGTGTGTTTTAAAAATTGATTTGAATGTATTTCTTTGCACTACTGTGAATGCCTGAAAGGAAATAATTTCAGAGTAGCAACTGGCAACATACGTGTACTTTGATAATAAATTTACTTATTTTGAACTGTTGTAGCTCTATAAAACCCTGGTTAAACCACATTTGGACTATTGTGTTCAATTCTGGATCCTACCCTACTTATAGGAAGGATGTGGAACTTTTAGAGATTGTTTTATGGAAACTGTTGGAGTCTGTTCTGTGCAGTTCAAAATTTGATCGAATAATCCAGCACTCTGTTCTGTCTGCAGAGGTGCAAGAACACGAGCTGCCTTGTGGAGAAAACCAGAGATGGGATCCCAAATTTCCCTCGGGATCAATAAAGTATATCTATCTATCTATTTAAAGAGGACCGAAAACACCAGCTCCCTCATGGAAAAGACTAGAGACAGTCTCAGGGTCATGAACAACTCGATCTCGAAGCACCGAGGGATACTGGAGCCTTGAGGTGAATGCAGAGGGCAGCGATCACTTTCAAAGGAGATCACGGTGGCCATGACGTTCAGACCCGACCTACCAGTCACTCTTCACGGACGGATTATGCTCGTGTGGCTGCTCTCCTTTAATGCTGATGAGAGGATGTTTTTGACATTCTGAGATTCACTTGATTATTGAACTGTACTTTATATTGGTCTTCTTCAGTTCTCAGTGTTTCCTTTCTTGTTGCTGATTGGTGGGTGGCTGATATATTACTTTTGTGAGAGGGCGGAGTTGGGGATTTGGGGTCTGATGTTCTTGGTGTTTTTCTGTGTGAGCAATCTGTTAGTTTTTGTGTGTGAGAGGGAATTTCGATGCTATTATCGCCGTTCTTTTTTGCGAGGGAGAGGGTTGGAGATATCATCGTTTTTTTATGACGGGGATTCAGGGTTTGATGTTACGGTTGCTTTCCTTTTTGCGAGGGAGGGGCTTGGGGGTTTGGGGATATCATCGCTGTTTTATTTATGACGGGGGATTCGGGGTTTGACGTTATGGTTGCTTTCCTTTTTGCGAGGGAGGGGCTTGGGGGTTTGGGGATATCATCGCTGTTTTATTTATGACGGGGGATTCGGGGTTTGACGTTATGGTTGCTTTCCTTTTTGCGAGGGAGGGGCTTGGGGGTTTGGGGATATCATCGCTGTTTTATTTATGACGGGGGATTCGGGGTTTGATGTTACGGTTGCTTTCCTTTTTGATGTCCCAGCTGCTGCTTTCCATGGGGGTGATCTGTTAGTATTTTGTGCAAGGGAGGGGGTGGGGGGGTTTTGGGGTTCACGAGTTTTGTTTCTTCTTTTTTGTGCTGGGGGTGTTGTTGATGTCCTTTCTTTCAACAACTTCCATGTTTTTTCTGTATTTCATGGCTACCTGCACTAAACAAATATTAGAGTTGTATTGTACATGCATACTTTGACAATAAAATTAACCTTTGAGGAGGAGATTTACCAGGATGCTGCCTGGCTTAGAAAGCATGTCTTATGAGGAAGGGCTGAGTGAGCTGGTGCTTTTCTCTTTGGAGCGAAGGAGGATGAGAAGTGACTGGATAGAGATGTATGTGATAATAAGAGACATAGATTGAGTGGGCAGCCAGAGACTCTTCTCCAGGGCGGAAAAAACTAACACGAGTTGACATAATTTTAAGGTGATTGGAGGAAATTACTGTACAAGGCTGGTATGGGAAATAAGATTTTATTTTAAACAGAGTGGTGGGTGCATGGGATGTGCCAGTGGTGGTGGTAGAGGGAGATATATTAGGACATTTATGTATCTCTTAGACAGGTACATGAATGACAGAAAAACAGAGGGAGGCAAGGGTTAAATTGATTCCACAGGAGGGTTAATGTTGGCACAACAACATGGGCTGACTGCCTGTACTGTGCAGTAATGTTCTCTGTTTCTTAACAACTGCATTGTTACATGATTGAGTAACTTCTACAGAGCTTGCAATCGCACAATGTTTTTACACTCATTCCTTGATTTGATTAGAGGAAATATCTCAAAAAAGTTATTTTTTTAATGTTTTCAACAGATTACTCCTAAACTTACAGAAGAATGTCATTCTTTTTTTGATAAGTCACCCCTACGACTGCCATGCACCTTTGAAGCTCATTTTACTCATGGGGTCCTGATCCTTCTCCCAATCAATTGTTCACCACCCACTTCTCTTTGATTCCAATGTCTTCAGTGATACTACTAATCGGTTCTACCAAGAGGACTCTCTTTCACACTATAAAGAACTCCAAGTTACTCCAAAACTTGCTGATCTTGCCTCTCGATTCCATATGTAATCTATTCACATGTATTACAAACATCAAAAATAGGCATCCAATTTCAAAAACAACCTTCTACCCTCACCCTCTTACCTAATGCAAAGCCTATTTCAAATGGCAATTTTCCCGATCCTGTGCTTTGAACCAGTCTCCTATGTAATTACAAGCTTTTGAATCTATTGATAGACTGTTACCTCCCCAAGAAAATAAATCTAATTGCATTAGGGTTAGAGTGAGGATTTTTCTAAGTGACCATTAATCCTCCGCCCCAGGGTTTTCTCCAGCATCTTCCCTGCCCCTCATGGGAGGTTCACATGCTGCCAATTTTCCCTGCTCTTTCCTGGCAAGACGGACCGGATTTGCCATCCTCCAGTCAGCTGGTACCTCACTCACTTCCATCGTGGTCAGAACTCTTGCAATTTCTTCCCTGAATTCCCACTGCAGCCTGCGATATATCCTAAGCAGTTGTGAGGATTCATCTAGGCACAAGAACTAGAATTCAATCTCACCTCTCTGATAGTTCCAAACTGTCACACACCAGGCTGCTTAACAAGACAAAATCCTATGTTATAGGAAAGGTACTGGCATGGATAGCAGAATGGCTGACAGGCAGGAGGCAGCAAGTGGGAATAAAAGGGGCCTTTTCTGTTTGGCTGCCAGTGACTAGTGGTCAGTATGGTGACTACTACTTTTCACATTGTTTGTCGATGATTTGGATAATGGAATTGATGTCTTTGTGGCAAAGTTTGCAGATGATATGAAGATAGATGGAGATGTAGGTAGTGCTGCAGAAGCAATACAATTGTAGCAGGACTTAGACAAATTGGAAGAATGGGCAAAAAAGTGACAGATGGAATACAGTGTTGGGAAATACATGATAATGCATTTTGGTAAAAGGAACAATAGTGCAGACCTTTTTCTAAATGGGGAAAAGGTTCAAAAAAACATCAGAGGTGCAGGGGGACTTAGGAGTCCTCTTGCAAGACTCCCAGAAGGTGAAGTTTACATGTTGAGTCTGTGGTAAAGGCGGCAAAACCAATGTTGGCATTTATTTCAAGGGGAATAGAATATAAAAGCAAGGAGATAAACGTGAGCCTTTATAAGATGCTAGTCAGGCCACACTTGGGAGTATTGTCAACAGTTTTGGGCTCCATATCTCGGAAGGGATGTGTGGTCATAGGAGAGACTCCAGAAGTTGTTCATGAGAATGATTCTGGGAATGAAGGGGTTGACATATGAGGAGCATTTGGCAGCTTTGGGCCTGTACTCACTGGTACTTAGAAGGATGCAGGGGGATCTCATTAAAACCTACCAAATATTGAAAGGACTAGAGAGGGTGGATATGGAGAGGATGTTTCCAATGGTGGGGGTATCCATAATTAGAAGGCACAGCCTCAAAATTGAGGGGCGACCCTTTAGAACAGAGGCAAGGAGGAAATTTTTTAGCTGAGAGTAGTAAACCTGTGGAATGTTCTGCCACAGACTGCAGTGGAGGCCAAGTCCTTGTGTATCTTTAAGGCGGAAGTTGATCGTTTCTTTATCAGTTAGGGCAAAGGGTAGGCCAGGAAGATCGGCATACGGGATTCAGTGGGATCTGGGATCAGCCTTAATGGAATGACAGAGCAGACTTGATGAGCTGAAATGCCTAATTCCCCTCCTATGTCATATGGTCTTAATACCACACAGCCCTCATTGCTGGGGTGGGGGGGAGAGCTCCATTCAATGGTGGCCGATTAGGAAAAGGGGAGGTGCAACGAGACCTGGGTGTCATTATACACCAGTCATTGAAAGTGGGCATGCAGGTACAGCAGGTGGTGAAAGAGACGAATGGTATGCTGGCATTTATAGCACGAGGATTCAAGTACAGGAGCAGGGAGGTACTACTGCAGTTGTACAAGGCCTTGGTGAGACCACACCGGGAGTACTGTGTGCAGGTTTGGTCCCCTAATCTGAGGAAAGACATCCTTGCCATAGAGGGAGTACAAAGAAGGTTCACCAGATTGATTCCTGGGATGGCAGGACTTTCATATGATGAAAGACTGGATGAACTAGGCCTATACTAGTTGGAATTTAGAAGATTGAGGGGGGATCTGATTGAAACGTATAAAATCCTAAAGGGATTGGACAGGCTATGCGCAGGAAGATTGTTCCTGATGTTGGGGAAGTCCAGAACGAGGGGTCACAGTTTGAGGATAAAGGGGAAGCCTTTTAGGACCGAGATGAGGAAAAACTTCTTCACACAGAGTGGTGAATCTGTGGAATTCTCTGCCACAGGAAACAGTTGAGGCCAGTTCATTGGCTATATTTAAGAGGGAGTTATATATGGCCCTTGTGGCTAAAGGGATCAGGGGGTATGGAGGGAAGGCTGGTACAGGGTTCTGAGTTGGATGATCAGCCATGATCATACTGAATGGTGGTGCAGGCTCAAAGGGCCGAATGGCCTACTCCTGCACCTATTTTCTATGTTTCTATGTTTATATGCACTTCCATTCTATTCTGGATAATGGGCTACCTAACTGGCAGTCCAGTTTGTGCAGCTTCGGAGCTGTGTGTCAGACATGGCTATAAGCAGCAACTGAGGTCCTTGGGAGTGTGTAGGCCTCTCCTTCACATGTTCTGCCAGTCTGTTGTTGCCAGTACAATCTTCTACGTGGTGGTGTGCTGGGCAATGTCGTCAACACGGGTGATACCAACAGGCCCAATAAACTGATTAGAAAGGCTGGCTCCGTTATAGGAGATAAACTGGACACACTGGAGGCTGTGGTAGAACAAAGGATTCTACAGAAAATCCTGGCAATTCTGGACAATGTTTCTCACCCTCTGCATGTCATCTTGGCTGAACAGAGGAGCACTTTCAGTAACAGACTGAGACAGCTGCACTGCTCCCAGTAGCGCAACATGAGGTCATTCTTACCCTCGGCTATCAGACTCTATAACGAGTCAACCTATAGCTAAGGTAATGATGACATCCCTCCTGTCAGACTGTTTGAGGAAACTGATTTTTATTCTTTCTTACTTCTCTTCGAATATTTGTACATCTGTGCACTTGCAATGCTACTGTAACACGGTAATTTCCTTTGGAATTAATAAAGTATCTATATATCTATCTACTTACCTCAAACCTGGTCAGATTAGACTCCATTTCACATTTCTCTACCAATATCTGCAACTGGTTTACATCCTGCCGCATCCTTTGGCAATTTTCTGTACAACACATCCAATCTTTGTAGCAGCTGTAAAGGAAATAGCCTGCCCGTCCACATGCTTACTCCTATTTATACAGAGCACAGCCAGGTCACAGTGGATCCCCGTGGAACAGCACTAGTCACAGGCCTCCCGCCAGAATAGGTCCCTTTGACTAATACCCTCTCTGTATTCTATGAACCAGCTCATTCTGAACCCATACAGCCAGCTCACAGTCCTGGCATCTAAAGTCCTGGCAAGCTGCTTCAATCTCTTGCAGTAACATGCAAAATGCTGGAGGACTGAGCAAATTAGAGGGAAATGGACGTTTTAGGCTGAGACCCTTCATCTAGACTGAAAGAAAGAGGGGACACAGTATAAAACGGTGGAAGGAAGGGGTGGGAGCAAGAGCTAGCAGATGAAAGGTGGATTCAGGTGAGGGATCTGACAAGCAGATGGGAAGGGGGAAAGTGGGAATGATGTCACAATGAGGGAAGTGATAGGTGGAAGCAACAACAGACTAAATCTCCTCTTTTATTCCCAAATTCAGAACACTAAGCAAAAGACACAAACAAGAGGAAATCTGCAGATGCTGGAAATCCAGGCATCACACACAAAATGCTGCAAGCACTCAACAGAACAGGCAGCATCGAGAAGAGTACAGGCGATGTTTCCGACGAAGCAAAAGAAACACGTTTTTCTTACTCTGTCCTAGTTAATCTCCCTGGAAAAAAGGAAACCAATAAATGTCTTTTGGATTCTAAACATTAAAATACCAAAAATACAGAAGCAGGAATTGGAATTAAAAACACAGCATACTGTAAATACTCAACAGGACCCTTCCTCTGGGCACTTTTCCATGCAATTAACAGCTAAGGACCAAAGCTCTCCTTCAGATGAAGCAGTGATTCATTCATTCCTCTTCTAATTTAGTTTATATCATTTGTTACTCAGTTCTTTCTTCTCTGCATTGAAAATAATAAAATCAGATTCGGTGCAAAAATTTACCATCAGTTTGAAACTTCTGAATTTCTATTTCTCAGTCACTTTAATTTACTCTCCTACTCAAAGGGAAGACATTCTTCTTCAGCTATCGGATAGCTGGACCCTTTCCCAGAATGAAAATGACAAACATGAAAGAGCAAAGGTCGAGGGTGGGAGGGGCAGAGTTTAAAGGAGATGTACAAGGCAAGTTGTTCTTTCACAGAGACTGGTCAGTGCCTGGGAGGTGGTGGAGGGAGATGTGTAGGAAGTGTTTAGACAGGCACATGACAGGCATGGAAGGGAGGGCTATGGAGCAAGTGATGATACTGATGGGATTAGTGTGAACTGACATTGTGGTTGACATGGAATCCAAAGCCAAAGTTACCTTCCTTTGCTATACTCCTGTATGTGCTAATTCTGAACTTATCGTTGTTTCCTCTGACACTGATCAATAATAAGCTTGATTTTATCATGTGATTTTTTGACAAGGCACTCTACAATACAAGGACTGGGGTCACCAGACACTCTACAAGGACTGGGGTCACCAGACACTCTACAAGGACTGGGGTCATCAGACATTGTACAAGGACTGGGGTCACCAGACACTCTACAATACAAGGACTGGGGTCACCAGACATTGTACAAGGACTGGGGTCATCAGACATTGTACAAGGACTGGGGTCACCAGACACTCTACAATACAAGGACTGGGGTCACTAGGTCATCAGACATTGTACAAGGACTGGGGTCACCAGACACTCTACAATACAAGGACTGGGGTCACCAGACACTCTACAAGGACTGGGGTCACCAGACACTCTACAATACAAGGACTGGGGTCACCAGACACTCTACAATACAAGGACTGGGGTCATCAGACATTGTACAAGGACTGGGGTCACCAGACACTCTACAATACAAGGACTGGGGTCACCAGACATTGTACAAGGACTGGGGTCACCAGACACTCTACAATACAAGGACTGGGGTCATCAGACATTGTACAAGGACTGGGGTCACCAGACACTCTACAAGGACTGGGGTCACCAGACACTCTACAAGGACTGGGGTCATCAGACATTGTACAAGGACTGGGGTCACCAGACACTCTACAATACAAGGACTGGGGTCACCAGACATTGTACAAGGACTGGGGTCATCAGACATTGTACAAGGACTGGGGTCACCAGACACTCTACAATACAAGAACTGGGGTCACCAGACACTCTACAAGGACTGGGGTCATCAGACATTGTACAAGGACTGGGGTCACCAGACACTCTACAATACAAGGACTGGGGTCACCAGACATTGTACAAGGACTGGGGTCACCAGACACTCTACAATACAAGGACTGGGGTCACCAGACACTCTACAATACAAGGACTGGGGTCATCAGACATTGTACAAGGACTGGGGTCACCAGACACTCTACAATACAAGGACTGGGGTCATCAGACATTGTACAAGGACTGGGGTCACCAGACACTCTACAATACAAGGACTGGGGTCATCAGACATTGTACAAGGACTGGGGTCACCAGACACTCTACAAGGACTGGGGTCACCAGACACTCTACAAGGACTGGGGTCATCAGACATTTTACAAGGACTGGGGTCACCAGACACTCTACAATACAAGGACTGGGGTCACCAGACATTGTACAAGGACTGGGGTCACCAGACACTCTACAATACAAGGACTGGGGTCACCAGACACTCTACAAGGACTGGGGTCATCAGACATTGTACAAGGACTGGGGTCACCAGACACTCTACAATACAAGGACTGGGGTCACCAGACACTCTACAATACAAGGACTGGGGTCATCAGACATTGTACAAGGACTGGGGTCACCAGACACTCTACAATACAAGGACTGGGGTCATCAGACATTGTACAAGGACTGGGGTCACCAGACACTCTACAATACAAGGACTGGGGTCACCAGACACTCTACAATACGAAGACTGGGGTCACCAGACACTCTACAATACAAGGACTGGGGTCACCAGACACTCTACAATACAAGGACTGGGGTCACCAGACACTCTACAACACGAAGACTGGGGTCACCAGACACTCTACAATACAAGGACTGGGGTCACCAGACACTCTACAATACAAGGACTGGGGTCACCAAACACTCTACAATACAAGGACTGGGGTCACCAGACACTCTACAGTACAAGGACTGGGGTCACCAGACACTCTACAATACAAGGACTGGAGTCACCAGACACTCTACAATACAAGGACTGGGGTCACCAGGCACTCTACAATACAAGGACTGGGGTCACCAGGCACTCTACAATACAAGGACTGGAGTCACCTGACACTCTACAATACAAGGACTGGGGTCACCAGACACTCTACAATACCAAGACTGGGGTCATCAGACACTCTACAGTACAAGGACTGGGGTCACCAGACACTCTACAATACAAGGACTGGGGTCACCAGACACTCTACAATACAAGGACTGGGGTCACCAGACACTCTACAATACAAGGACTGGGGTCACCGGACACTGTACAATACAAGGACTGGGGTCATCAGGCATTGTAGAATACAAGGACTGGGGTCACCAGACACTCTACAATACAAGGACTGGGGTCATCAGATTTGCCAAATACATCCAGCAACTGTCTATTTTCACTTTGAAACATTGTTGTCATCAAAAATTCAAAAGATGGCCCTGTTAGAATGGACATTTAGCAATGGATACAAAGGGATATCAAAGTGATCATTAACAAAGTGTTTTGCGACATCTTAGAGACCCACCACCTCATTTACATACAGATTCAGTTCCAGAAAGTATGGTTTGTCTACAGCTTGACGTCACTTTGTTATTTATGTATGTCGAATATAAACAATCTGTGCCGTTAGTCAGGTATTTTCCATCAATTTCTCTGCTGGACTGAATACTACTGACACTTATCACCATATATGGTGACAAGACGACTTTCAGTACGTCCCTTTAATCCTGCACTTCTATACACATTGACAGGACAGCAGAGTTTAAATGAGAGACCATATTCCTCCAGATACTGGTTGCATGATGTAAATTTCCCCGCAAGTCTCATAAATACAGCTCAATATTGTTACTACTCTTTGATACATGCTGTAGTGTTCTTGCAATCCACATTGGCAAGTGCAGCATGCCATTCTTGGAGGGCAAATTGGATCCAAACTGGCTCACTGGCAGGAAAGCTATGGACATATGTTAAGTGATATTTTTGTGATTGTGGTGGAACAAAGGCATCTTTAAGTACATTTCCTTAATGACACCAAGTCAACAAGATAGTTAAAAAGACATCACAAATGGGAGAAAATCTGTAGATGCTGACAATCCAAAGCAACACACACACAATGCTGGAGGAAAACGGCAGGCTAGGCAGCATCTATGGAAAGGAGTACACAGTCAACTCTTTGGGCTGAGACCCAGTGTCCCTTGTGAAGGATCTCAGTCAAAAACGTCAACTGGTTACTCTTTTCCATAGATGTACCCTGGCCTGTTGTTCTTCCAGCATTTTCTGTGAGTTGCTTTGGTTAAAAAAAGACATGGATACTTTCATGTGTTAGTCATGACACAGAGACACACAGAGTCATAAAACAGAAATAGGCCCTTCAGCCCATCTAATCCACACCAGTTAGCCACAATGACCTGTACTCAGACCACGGCCCTCCATACTCTTTCATCCATGTACCTATCCAAACTTGTCCTCAGTGTTCATATCAAACCTGTGCTGGCAGCTTGTTCCACACTCTCACCACTCTCTGACTGAAGAAGTTCCCCAGTTCCCCCTCAGGTTCCCCTTTAACATTTCACCTTTCACCCTGAACACGTGACCTCTAGGGCAAATATTAAACTGCACAGCACTAGGCATGGAATAAGAGAACAGAGAGATGTACACATCAAAACTCTAAGCTGAAGTTAATGGTTTAAGATAAGCAGTCTTTCTGATCTGCACCATTCACTCAGTTTTCCTCTGCTTCCATGGACATTACCTGACCTACTGTAACAGTCAGAATAAAACCGACAACTCAGCAGGTCAGGCAGCAGGCAGGAAAGAAGAATTAACATTTTAGAGTAAACATCCTAAATAATCTCACTTGCCTGTGTTTGGACCACACACCTCTAAACCATTCCTAACCATGCACCTGTCCAATATTACTGTACCTGCCTCAATTATTGTACTGACGGGAGGTGAGAGAGCAGCGCGCCTGCGTGTGCGCAGCCCTCCGGTGAAAAATGATATCGTATCTGTTAAATAGGGGCTGTGGACAATTCTGATTTGATGATTTGATGCATGAAAGCAGAGGAACATCTGGAGAAATTTCTGAAACGCCAGTTCGCTGCTGTCGTTACTGCGTGGTCAGGAATCTTTCGGAGGGAAGGCCTTAAAATCCCCGGCTTTGCCTGCTGTTGGCGACTGAGGTTGAGGTCAAATCATTCAGACAGAGATGGCGCTCAGTACTCGGTGTCGGAGAGCTGATCAGAGCTCGAAGTTTTCGGATGACTCAGAGTCGGACTGTGGTCGGCATGGCAGGGAGAGTTTTTCTTCCTTCTCCCGTCTGCGTGAGATGTGGGACATTTGAGAGACTTTGAACTTTTACTGTGCTCATGGACTTCATCAAGTTATGGTATTGTTGCACTGTTGTAACTATATGTTATAATTATGTGGTTTTGTCAGTTTTTTCAGTCTTGGTCTGTCCTGCGTTTTGTGATATCACACTGGAGGAAATATTGTATCATTTCTTATGCATGCATTACTAAATGACAATAAAAGAGGACTGCGTGTCTTCATAATCTAAATAAAAATAACTTTCTCTGCCATTTTGTTCGAGAAGTCCATCACCTTTGTGTGAAATTGCCACCTCTCTGGTCCCTTTTAAGTCTTTCTCCTCGCCCTTTAAACCTGACATCCAGTTTTTGATTCCCATCCCCTGGGAAAAGACTGCATGTGGTTCCCCTATCTATGCCCCTCATTATTTCACACACCTCTGTACTATTACCCTGTAGCATCCCTACACTGCAAGCAATAAAGTCCGAGTCTGCCCAGACTCAGGACCCAAAATCCAGGCAACGTTCTTGCAAATTTATCATCTTCCTGCTAACCATTTACATTAGTCTCTCTTGGTCTACACTCTCACAAACTTTGTTTTATTTGCTATATCTTTCTTTGTAACAATGTTCACTAACTGCTTAATTTTCAAAGTCAGGCAGAAAAGATACAGGCTCTTTGGCCCATCACGTCTATATGAATGATCAAGAACCAATTTAGCTCATTTAACAGCACCAGTATGGTCTCACCTGGCAATTCAAGATACCTCCTAAATGTTTTGAATATTCCAGCCTCCCTCACTTCTCAAACAGTGCATTTGAGATTATAATTACCCTCTGAGGGGAGAAGAAATTCTTCCTTAGATATCAGACAGAGTCCTTTTTCCTCTGGGTGGGAATGTCAAATACATAGTTTAAGGTGAAAGGGGTAAAGTTTAAAGAGATTTAAAATGCAGATTTTTTTGAAAAAGAGTGGTAGGTGTCTGGAACGCAGTACTGGGAACGTGGTGGCCCCAGATATGATAGTGACATTTCACAGGTTGTGAAAAAGACATAAGGGCAGGCAGGGAATGGGGTTTGGATATGGACCATGGACAGTCAGGGAACGCAGGGGGATAGGCAAGGTTGTTTGACAGACTCATGGACAGACAGGGAATGGAGTGGGGGGGGGGATATGGACCACAGAGAGACAGGGAATGGGGGGGGGTGCGGATATGAACCTTGGACAGGTAGAGAGTGTTCAGACAGGCACATGGACCGATAGGAAACAAGATGATATGGACCGTGAGGGGTTAGGGAATGAAATAAGGCAGGTGACAAGTGTAGGGGAACACTTTGCACCTAGTGCCATGAGATTCAAAGTAAAAATGCAAAAGGAAAGTTCTGGCCTGTGGGTTGAGATTCTAAGTTGGAGAAAGGCCAATTTTGATGATATCAGAAATGATCTGGCAAGTGTGGATTGCGAAAGGCTGTTTTCTGCCAAAGACGTGCTTGGTAAGTGCGTGGCCTTCAAAAGTGAAATTTTGAGAGCACAAAAGCTTGTATATGTTTGTCAGAATAAAAGGTAAACATAACAAGTGTTGGGAACCTTAGTTTTCAAAAGACATTGAGGTCCTGGTGAAGGAAAAAAGGAAGTGCATAGAAGGCAGGAACAAATGAGATGCTTATGTGGTATAAAAAACACAACAGAAAATTTAAGGAAGAAAGCAGGCGGGCTGAAAGAAGGCATGAGGTTGTCCCAGCAGATAAAGTGAAGGAGAATCAATGGTTCAGCTTAATGTCAGAGAATGTACTGTACGCAGTATACAACCTGAAATGCTTACTATTCTCAGACATCCACAAAACTGAGAAGGAAAAAACAGATATGTTAAGATCCAAAGGATTCCAAGAAACAAAACTGGTACTCTGCAAGATCAGAAGGTAATCAATGTGTGGAGCCAAAAGTATCAGGGCAGATTTTAAATATTTTATCCATTTGTATTTACTCAGAAAATGGGCATCGATGAGGCAAAGTAGGATCAGCTTCAAGGACCATATACAGATTATGATTGGGTACGAATGCAGACAGAAAAAGAGTTAAATTGTACTACAGCGGCAAAGTTTAAAAGAGCGAAGAACGTACGACAAAAGGTGCTGTATTTAAATGCACATAGCATTTGGAATAAGGTGAATGAATTTGTGGCACAATTAGAGATTGGTCGCTATGCCATTGTGGGCATCACTGAGTCGTGGCTGAAAGGTGGCCATAGTTGGGAGCTGAACATCAAAGGATATATTTTGTATCACAAGGGCAGGCGGGAAGGCGTAGGTGGTGGTGTGGCTCTGTTGGTAAGAGATAGAATTACATCTTTAGAAAGAGGTGACATAGGGTCAGAGAGTGTTGAATCATTGGGTAGAGTTAAGAAACAGCAAGCGTAAAAAAACCATTATGGGAATCATATATAGGCCTCCAAATAGTAGCCAAGATGTAGGGTTGAGATTGGAAAGGGAGCTGGAAAGGGAAATAAGGGTAATGTCACAATTCAATGTGGAACTTCAATATGCAAGGGGTCGGGAAAGTCAGGTTGGTGTCGGATCACAAGAGAGGGAATTTGTTGAATGCTATGAGATGGCTTTTTAGAACAACTTGCGCTGAGCCTACTTGGGAAGACTATCTTATACACTGGGTGTTGTGCAATAACGCAGATTTTATTAAAATTACATAAAAGAACCCTTAGAAGGCAGTGATCAAATTCTAGACACTAGAACTAGAATACTACAGCACAGTACAGGCTCTTTCGCCCTTGATGTTGTGCTAACCCATATATTCCTTTAGAAAAAAGTACTAAACCCACACTACCCTGTAACCCCCTATTTTTCTTTCATCCATGTGCCTGTCCGAGAGGCTCTTAAATACTCCTAATGTTTTAGCCTCCACCACCATCCCTGGCAAGTCATTCCAGGCACTCTCAACCCTCTGTGTAAAAAACTTACCCCTGATGTCTCCCCTAAACTTCCCTCCCTTAACTTTGTACATATGCCCTCTGGTGCCCTGCGAAACAGGTACTGGCTATCCACCCTATCTATGCCTCTCATAATCTTGTAGACCTCTATCAAGTCCCCTCTCATCCTTCTACGCTCCAAAGAGAAAAGTCCCAGCTCTGCTAACCTTGTCTCATGAGACTTGTTTTCCAATCCAGGCAGCAACATCCCGGTAAATCTCCTCTGCACCCTCTCCATAGCTTCCACATCCTTCCTATAATGAGGTGACCAGAATTGAACACAATACTCTAAGTGTGGTCTCACCAGAGATTTGTAGAGTTGCAACATGACCTCTCTACTCTTGAACTCAATCCTCCTATTAATGAAGCCTAGCATCCCATAGGCCTTCTTAACTATCCTATCAACCTGTACAGCGACCTTGAGGGATGTATGGATTTGAACCCCAAGGTCCCTCTGTCCATCCACACTCTTAAGTAACCAACCATTAATCCTGTTCTCAGCCTTCTGGTTTGTCCTTCCAAAATGCATCACCTCACACTTACCCGGATTGAACTCCATCTGCCATTTTTCTGCCCAACTCTGCATCCTGTCTACATCCTCTTATAACCTTCGACAACCTACATCTCCATCCACAACTCCTCCAATCTTCATGTCATCCGCAAACTTACTCACCCATCCTTCCATCTCTTCATCCAGGTCATTTATAAAATTCACAAAGAGCAGGGGTCCCAGGGCAGATCCCTGCGGCACTCCACTAGTCACCAACTTCCAGGCAGAATACTTTCCTTCCACTACTACCCTCTGCTTTCTTCCTGTAAGCCAATTTTTTATCCAAATAGCCAAGGTTCCACTGATCCCATGCCTCATGACTTTCTGGATGAGTCTCTCGTGGGGGACCTTGTCAAATGCCTTGCTAAAATCCATGTAGACCACATCTACTGCCCTACCCTCATCAATTTCTTTTGTTACCTCTTCAAAAAACTCAATTAGGCTCATGAGGCACAAGCTTCCCTTCACAAAGCCATGTTGACTATCCTTGAGTAGACTGTACTTCTCCAAATGCTCATAGATCCTATCCTTAAGAATCCTTTCCAATAGTTTGCAGACAACCAACGTAAGACTCACCGGTCTACAGTTCCCAGGATTCTCCCTGTTACCTTTTTTAAACAAGGGAACTACATTTGCCATTCTCCAATCCTCCGGCGCCTCCGCTGCAGCCAAAGAGGTTTCAAAGATCATAGCTACTGCTCCAGCGATCTCTTCTCTCACTTCCCACAGCAACCTGGGTATATCATGTCTGGCCCTGGGGACTTATCAATCTTGATGTTTTTAAGAAGATCCAACACTTCTTCCTTAATCTCCAAATTGTCCAGCACACAGGCCTGTTCTATTTCAACCTCACCCTGATCAAGGTCCCTTTCACTTGTGAATACTGAAGCAAAGTATTCATTTAGGACCTCCCCACCCTCCTCCACCTCCAGGCACATGTTGCCTTCTTGATCCTTTAGCAGCCCCACCTTCATTCTTGTCATTCTTCTGTTCTTCACATATGCATAGAACGCCTTGGGGTTCTCCTTAATCCTACATGCCAAGGCCTTCTCATGCCCCCTTCGAGCTCTCCTAAGTCCTTTCTTAAGCTCCTTCCTGGCTACTCTTTATTTCTCATGAGCCCCTCCTGCTTCCTGCTTCTTATATCTAACATATGCTTCCTTCTTCCTCTTGACGAGTTGCCTCACGTGTTTCGTCAGCCACAGTTCCCTTTTCCTACCATTTTTTCCTTGTCTCAGTGGGACAAATCTATCCTGAACCCAGCACAAGTGATCCCTAAACTTCCTCCACATTACTTCTGTGCTTTCACCCGTGAACATGTTTCCAATTTACTCTCGCTAGTTCCTGCCTCATCCCTTCTTAGTTAGCCCTTCCCCAGTTAAGCACTTTCCCATTTTGTCTGTTTTTATCCTTTTCCATAGCTATGCTGAAGCTAAGGGAGTTGTGGTTACTCTCACCAAAATGCTCCCCCACCAAGAGGTCTGCCACCTGACCAGGTTTATTACCCAGAACTAGATCCAGTACGGCCTCTCCTCTCGTCGGCCGGTCCACATACCGTGTCAGGAATCCTTCTTGAACACACCTGACAAATTCAGCCCCATCTATCCCCCTTGCAGTCAGGAGGTGCCAGTCAATATGAGAGAAGTTGAAATCACCCATAACTACAACCCTGTATTTCCTGCACCATTCTAAAATCTGCCTGCTTATCTGCTCCTCGGTGTCCCGAGGGCTATTCGGGGGCCTATAAACTACTCCCATCACAGTGATTGATCCCTTCCTATTTCTGACTTCCACCCACACTGACTCAGTGGACACTCCCTCTGCAGTGTCCTCCCTTTCTATAGCTGTGTTACTATCCCTGACCAGTAATGCTACTCCCCCTTTTCTACCTCCCATCCTATTGCTTTTAAAACACCTAAACCCCGGTACCTGCATCAGCCAATCCTGCCCTTCCTCCAGCCAAGTTTCAGTAATGGCCACAACATCGTAGTTCCAAGTACCGATCCATGCTGTAAGTTCATCCCCTTTATTCCTAATACTCCTAGCGTTGAAATAGACACATTTCATCCCCTCTAACTGGCTACATTGATGTTTTGTCCCCCGCCTGTCCTTCCTCACCAACTCAGAACACATAGCATCATGCCCTTGTCCTTCTATCCCAATCTCTGCACTCACATTCTGATTCCCACCCCACTGCCAAACTGGTTTAAACCCTCTCCAACAGCTCTAACAAACCTGCCCAATTAAATTTATACTGCAATTTGAGAGGGAAAAGCATAACTCATATGTATCAGTATCGCAATGGAATAAAGGGGCATGAGAGAGGAGCTTACCCAGGTGGATTGCAGGAGGATACTGGTGGGGATGATGGCTGAACAGAGATGTCTGAGATTTCTGGGAACAGTTCACAAGGCGCAGGATAGATATATCCCTCAAGAGGGAGAAGTTCTCAAATGGCAGCGGTGGGCAACTGTGGCTAACAAAGGAATTTAAGGACTGCATAGAAGCCAAGGAAAGAGCATACAAGGTAAAAAAAAAGTGAGTGGGAAATTGGATGATTGGGAAGCTTTTAAAATCCAAAAATAAAAGGCAACTAAGAAAGCTATAAGAAGGGAAATTATGAAATATGAGGGCAGACTAGCCAATAACATAAAGCAGGATACCAAAGCTTTTCCCAGTTATATAAAGAATAAAAGGGAGGTGAAAGTTAATATTAGACCACTGGAAAGTGATGCTGGTGAGGTAGTAAAGTGGGACAAAGATATGGCAGATGAACTTAATGGGTACTTTGCATCTGTCTTCACCGTGGAAGACACTAGCAGTTTGCCAGAGGTTTGTGAGCATCAGGGAGCAGGAGTGAGTGCCATTGCTATTAAAGGGAAAAAGGTACTAAGCAAACTCAAAGGAGTTAAGGTGGAGACGTCATCCGGGCCAGATGGATTGCATCCCAGAGTCCTGAGAGAGGTTGCTGAAGAGATAATGGATGTATTGAATCACTTGATTCTGGCATGGTCCCAGAGAACTGGAACATTGCAAATGCCTCTCCACTCTTTAAGAAGGGAAGAAGGCAAAAGAAAGGAAATTATAGGCCAGTTGTTAACCTCAGTGGTTGGGAAAGTGTTGGAGTCCCTTTGTTAGGTTGAGGATTCTAGGTACTTGGAGACTAATGTTAAAATAAGTCAAAGTCAGTATGGTTTCTTTCAAGGGAAATCTTGCCTGACAAATCTGTTAGAGCTCTTTGAGGAAGTAACAAGCAGGGTGGACAAAGGAGAAGCAGGGGATGTCATTTACTTGGCTTTTCAGAAGGCATTTGATAAGGTGCCACACATGAGTCTGCTTAACAGGATAAACTTCTATGGCTTTACAGGAACGATACTGGCAAAGATAGTGGAATGGCTGACAGGCAGGAGGCAGCCAGTGGTAATAAAGGGGGTGTTTTCTGGTTGACTGCCAGTGACCTGTGATGTTCCTCAGGGGTCAGTATTGGGACTGCTACTTTTCACATTGTTTACTATGTTAATGATTTGGATAATTTATTAATGATGGCTTTGGGGCAAGGTTGCTGATGTGACACCACTCCACTAGCTGGCATATCTCGCTCCTGCACACCCTCTCGTCTCCATCGTCAGCAAATTTATAGATGGCATTTGAGCTATGCCGAGCCACACAGTCATGGGTATACAGAGAGTAGAGCAGTGGGCTAAGCACACACCCCTGAGGTGCGCCAGTGTTGATCGTCAGCGAGGAAGATATGTTATCACCAATCTGCACAGACTGTGGTCTTCCGGTTAGGAAATCAAGGATCCAGTTGCAGAGGGAGATTCAGAGATCCAGGTTCTGTAACTACTCAATCAGGATTGTGGGAATGATGGTTATGTCTAACCAATTTTATAGTTTTTTGAAGAAGTTACTGGGAAAGTGGATGAAGGTAAGGCAGTAGATGATGTCTACATGGACTTTAGCAAGGCATTTGATAAGATCCTACATGGGAGGTTGGTGAAAAAGGTTCAGTCATTTGGCATTCAAGATGAGGTAATAAATTGGATTAGACATTGGCTTTGTGGGAGAAGCCCGACGGTTGCCTCTCTGACTGGAGGCCTGTGACCAGTGGTGTGCCGCAGGGATCAGTGCTGGGTCCACTGTTGTTTGTCATCTGTATCAAAAGTCTGGATTCTGAAGGGAGAGGTTGGGCAGCCAGAAGTCTTGGTACACATTGGTACGAATGACATAGGTAGAAAAAGGGAGAGGTCCTGAAGAAAGAATTCAGGGAGTTAGGTAGGAAGCTGTAAAGCAGGCCCTCCAGGGTAGTAATCTCAGGATTGCTGCCTGTGCCACGTGCTAAAAGAGTGCAAGAACAGCATGATCAGGTATATTGAAGAGAAGATGGCGGAACGACGCAGCATGCAGCGGCCACTCTGGTGATGAATATCTGATATCTGTCAAGTAGGATGCCGTGCACAATCCTGATTTCACGGAGACAGACGTGAGAAGCACGGAGGAACATCTGGTGAAACTTCTGAAATGCCTGTTTTGCTGCCGCTGCTACTGTATGATCCAGAATCTTCGGAAGGGAAGGCCCCGAGTCCTCAGCTTTGCTTGTTGCTCGGCGGCCGGGTTGGGGTCAAAGCGCTCAGCAGAGATGGTGCTCAGTGCTCGGTGTTGGAGGGCTGAAGTTTTCGGACGGACTCAAGAGTCGGCTGTAGTCGGGTGCTTCCAGGGTGCTGCATTGGCAAGTTTGCGACGCTGGAGGTTCATGGCAGGGAGAGTTTCTCCCTTCTGCCGTCTGCGTGAGATGATGGGCTATCGGGACTTCGAGACTTTTTTTTAACCGTGCCCATGGTCTGCTCTTTATCAAATTATGGTATCGCTTTGCACTATATGTTATAATTATGTGGTTTTTGTCAGTTTTAGTCTTGGTCTGTCTTGTGTTTCTGTGATATCATACTGGAGGAACATTGTATCATTTCTTAATGCATGCATTTCTAAATGACAATAAACGAGGACTGAGTGTCCTCATAATCTAATCTAATATTAATGTTTGTCTGAGAGACTGGTGTAGGGGGCAGGGCTTCAGATTCCTGGATCACTGGGGCCTCTTCTGGGGGAGGTACGACCTGTATAAAAAAGACGGGCTACACCTGAACCCAAAGGGGTCCAATATCCTAATAGGCAGGTTTAATAGAGCTGTTAGGGAGGGTTTAAACCAACTTGGCAGGGGGGATGGGAACCGGAGTGATAGGGCTGAGGAAGGGGAAATCAGAAATAAACCAAAGATAGCGTGCAACAGAGATGATAGAAAGGACAGGCAGGAGATGAGGCATAATCACAACCAGTGGGATGAGTTACAGGCATCCTGCCTGTTTCCTCAACACTACCTGCCCCTCCACCAACCTTTGTATCATCTGCAAACTTGGCAACAAAGCCATATATTCCATCATCTAAATCATTTATATACAGCATAAAAAGAAGTGGTCCCAACACCGACCCCTGTAGAACACCACTAGTCACTAGCAGCAAACCAGAAAAGGATCCTGGTATTCCCACTCGCTGCCTTCTACGAGTCAGCTGATGCTCTAACCATGTTAGTAACTTTCTTGTAATATCATGGGCTCTTAACTTGCTAAGTAGCCTCATGTGTGGCACCTTGTCAAAGGCCTTCTGTAAGTCCAAATATACAACATCCAGTGGATCCCCTTTATCTATCCTACTTGTAATCTCCTCAAAGAATGTGATTACTGGTTCCTAAGGGTTCTTTTACCATAAGCTCCCTAATCGCCTCCAGTTCTTGACATAACACCCAACCCAGGACAGCTGATCCCCTAGTAAGCTCAATGACAAGCTGCTCTAAAAAACCAACTCATAGGCATTCAGCAAACTCACTCTCTTGAGATCCATTAGTAAGCAGATTTTCCCAATCGACCTGCATGTTAAAATCTCCATGACTACCATAACATTGTCCTTTTGACTCGCCTTTTCTATTTCCTGTTGTAACCTGTGGTCCACCTCCCAGCCACTGTTGGGAGGCCTGTATATAACTGCCATCAACGTCCTTTTACCCTGGCAGTTTCTTAACTCAACCCACAAGGATTCAACATCTTCTGATCTTATGTCACATCTTTCTACTGGTTTGATGCCATTCTCTACCAGCAGAGCCACACCACCCCCTCTGCCTACCTTCCTATCCCTCCAATATAAAGTGTAACCTTGGACATTCAGCTCCCAACTACAACCATCCCTCAGGCACAATTCAGTGATGCCACAACATTAAACCTGGCAATCTGTAATGGTGGAACAAGATCAACCACCTTCTTTCTTACAAATTAGTTTAAACTTTTCCCAATAGCTCTAACAAACCTGCAAGAACATTGGTCCCCCTCGGGTTCAGGTGAGACCTGCCAGTTTTGGACAGGTCATACCTCCCCCAGAAGAGATCCCAACGAGCCAAGAACCTGAAGCCCTGCCCCCTGCACCAGCTTCTCAACGACACATTTAGCTGCCAAATCACCCTGTCTCTACCTCCAGAAATTACGATGCGCTTCTCAGCTTTCTACCTAGCTCTCTAAATTCTCTTTTCAGGACCTCTTTGCTTTTCCTTCCCATGTCATTGGCACCAATACGTACCAAGACATCTGGCTACTCCCCCTCCCTCTCCAAAATGTATGGACAAGATCTAAGACATCACTGACCCTGGCACCTGGGAGGCAATATACCATCCGGGTGTCCTGTTCATGTCTACAAAATCTCCTGTCTGTTTCCCTCGCTATCGAGTTCCCTACCACTACCGCTCTCTTCTTCTCTCTTTCCCTTCTGCACCACGGACCCATGCTTAGTGCCTGTAACCCGGTCGCCACGGCACTCTCCCGGGAGGTCATCCCCCACAAGAGTATCCAAAGTGGCATACTTGTTTTTGAGGGGAATGCTCTAACTGCCTGTTTCCATTTCTCATGACAGTCACCCAGCTACTCGCCTCCTGCAACTTTGAGGTGACTACTTCCCTATAACTTTGATCCATTATCTCCTCACTCTCCTGTACAAGCCGAAAATCATCCAGTTGCTGCTCCAGAACCCTAACACGGTCTTCATGGAGCTGCAGCTGGATGCACTTCACGCAGATGCAGTCCCCCAGGAGTCCCTGCGTCTCCCAGTTTTCCAACATCCAGCATGAAGAGCACACCACAGCCATTTAAATGGTACAGTAAGAGAAAAAAAAACAAAAAGGAAACTTTAACAAACACTTTAAAAAGCTGACGCCTCTTTCGAGCCAAAGCCTGTCACCTCTAATCTTGCCACTGGCCTACTCCACTTATCCCTTCTGTACTTTTATTTAGTTCGTAATTTCTTCTCATAATTTAAATATTCTATCCAAAACAACATCCTAGTGAATCTCCTCTGTACCATCCCAAGAGCAATCACATATTTTCTATGGTGTGGTCAGCCTATCTCTAATGTGGTGAAGAGCACTGCTCTGATCTGGTCATTGAGAACAATGAATCAGTATTATGCTCGGATACAGTTTGGCCCACCTGAAATCTTACCTTGATACCTTTTTCCACAAGTTCTGCCTGACCTGTTGAGTATTTTCAGTTTCCTGAAAACTGTAGCTAAAAGTTTGAGCCTTTAGTTCCCATCGCGCTTTCAGATACGATGTTGTTGCTCGTGCACATGAACAACAGTCTGCATGCCACCTCAAGTGGACATAAAGACTCCACTTAGTGAACTACACCCCATGATCAACAGCCCCAAAATGGGACTGGGCCCCTGAGACCTCATCATAGCAGGTGTCTGCAACCAAGCCAATGTCAGGAGTATCCTATCGAACGAGCACATCTCCAGTCCCACAAGGTGTCCAAGCACCTTCAACTCCTACTACACAAACAAAGACGCCTGCTGATCCAATCCCCACCCACACTCCAATAAATCAGAGCAGCAGGCTGTGTTCCTCCTCCATGCACAAACAGAAACTGAAAAGTGAAGAAATCAGTTACCATGTTGTACAGTACTGCTCTGAGGAAATCGAGGCGCTTCTGCATGAATGCTTTGAGACTGTTGATTGATCCATATTAAGAGACGCACAGCCAGCCTAGAAGACATCAATCCGAATGTTCCCAAACCATAAACCATGGATGAACCAAGAGTTCCACTCCCTACTGAACACAAACAAGAGAAAAGCTGCAGGTGCTAGAAGTCCAAGCAACACACACACAAAACGCTGGAGGAACTCAACAGACCAGGCAGTATTTATGGAAAAAAGTAAGGTTGCCATCTCAGGGTAAGGCATTGACTGTACCTTTTTTCCATAGATGCTGCCTGGCCTACTGAGTTCTGCCAGCATTTTGTGTGTGTCACTCCCTACTGAAGTACAGGACAGTGGTGATCAAACTGGGGGACCCTGACCTATACAGGAAATTAATGTACAAACTGGTCTAGGACTTGATTTTGGACTGGTATTGTCTCTTGGCATCCCTTGCACTTTCATAAAGCTATGTTCTCACAACTATTAAACGTGACCCTAAAGCGTGGCCTCTCCGGTATCGTCATAAATCTCTCTTCTCGCTACTACAGTCAGGCAGGCCAACAAAGCATGCCAAATTCCTATTCACATAGTGTGTTGAAATAACTACCGAGTTTAGATTTGAAAGTCTCTTAAGATACTCTCAACTACACAACTAAGTAGTTTGTTTCATGTGTCCACACTTGCTGTGTAAAGATATGCTTCCTGATGTTAGTCTGAAATCTCCCCTTAACCAGTCTCCACTTACGGCCCCACGTCCTTGATGATGGGTTAATTTTGAAGTAGCAGCTGGCATCCACCATACTTTTACCCTTAATGACTTGAAAATTTCTACCATGTCTCCCTTCATTCTATGTCTACTTAGTCTAAAAAGATTTAATTCTTTCAATCTTTCTTTATAGATCATACCCTGCAAACCCGGAATGATTCTTGTTGCCCTTCTCTGGAATCTCTCCAGTGCCTTCACATATTTCACATAATATGGAGATGAAAATTGTACACAGTTTTCAAGGTGTGGCCTCAAGTGCATTATACAGCTTAAGGAGAATGTCTCGACTTGAACTCTGAGCGCATTGTCTAGATGCTGATAGTGATGTCTACTGACACCCAAATCTTTCTCCTACAGTGCACATTCTAGCTCAAGATCCCCCACTGTATAGTTATATCTCATATTTCTACTTCCCATATATATTTTTCATTTACTTACATTAAATTTCATCTGCCATTTATCTGCCCACATCTGGATTTTATTTAGATATAACTGTATTGATTCTGCTGCCTGAATGTTATCAGATCATCCTCCTAATTTTGAGTTATTGGCAAATTTTACCAGTTTATTTGTTCTGTGCTTATTCAAATCATTAATGTAAATTAAAAACAGCAGTGGCCCCAAAACTGAACTCTGCAGAATCCCACTTGCAAGGGGTTTCTTCTTTCATGTTATTTGCTCAGGCTAATAAAATGGCTTCTTTGTTATGTTACAATAAAATGGCTTCTCTGTAATGTTAACTGCTGAGTTAACGGTAGCAGCTTGTTTGGATTATAATTACTAATAACAACAATTGTAGTCATTTGCTAACCAATTGGGATAGATGTTATTCTTTCTTGTGTGTCTGTAAGATACTGTTTTCGCGGGCTTTGGGGAGAAGGCGCAATGGGGACAGAAAGAGGAGACGCGATGAGAGAGATGCTGTAAGCTGGGCGAGGATCGGACCCAAGAGGGAGTCCGAGGCCTAGGGCTTTTCGGGAGGAGAACCGAGGAGGAAGGACGTGCTGGACACGCTCTGGTTGACCACCATGGTTGGTCCCAGGCGGCGGGTCGAGGAGGTCGGAGGGGATCGAATGGTGGAAAGAAGACTCCGTTAATTGAGCTCCAATGGTTGTGCACAAAATGGTTGAACTCTGATAAGTTTGGCGCCTTTTACTTTCCTTTTATATTGTATCTCTATTAATTACATAGTTCCAGTGAGATCTATAAAGTGTTATCTGTAAATCATACATTGTGTGCTATCTGTGAATTGGCGGGTGGGGGACATCACACAGCATCCACACAAACTTGATTACCCAGTTTGGCGGGGCTGAAGGCCGCTCCCCCTAGATGAAAGCGAGCTGAGCGAGCCCAAGGCTTACCAGGGGGCTACACACTTTTAACATCCTCTAGGTGTGAAAATGATCCTCTCACCTTAACTCACCGTTTTCTATTTTTGAGCCAATTCTGCACCCATTTGCACACCTTACCCTGAATCCCTACCTCCTGTAACTTGATTATTAACCTCTCATGGGGCAACCGTGTAAAAAGCCTTCTGAAAGTCCAAGTAAATGATATCAACCGCTCTATTGTTATCGTAAATTTTAGTTGCCTCATCATAGAACTCCAGCATATTAACAAACCATGATTTCCCCTTTCTGAACCTATGGAGGCTTTCTGCTAATATGCCTGTTCTTATCCATCTCATTATTTATTAATGTTGCTTTTCCATCTCATTATTTATTATTGTTTCCATTATCTTGCCTGCAAGACACGTTAAGTTTACAGGTCTATGGTTACCAGGGTAGAACGGTCACCCTTCTTATATACCAGAACAAAGTTAGCCCATTTCTGGTCCTTTGGAATTTCACCAGTCTTCAATGACTTTTGAAAAATACATGTTAGGGGTTTGTATATGTAATCACAGACCTACTTACATGCCCTTGGATATATGCTGTCCAGCCCTGGAAATATATTAACTTTCAGTCTTTTCAGCTGAAACAGGACCTCACTTTCTAAGATCCCTAAGTCACTTAAAACTCCTTATTTTTTTTCTACACATACTGGTATATTGCTAATATCTTTGCAGATGAGCACTTTAACAAATTTGAGTTAAGAGTATCTGCTACGTCCTTCTCTGCATAATTTAACAACCCACTATTATTCCTAATATACTTAACTTCCTCCTTGACTTTCCTTTTACTACTAAAGTATTGAGGATCAATCTTAGCATTATCAGCAATATCCTTCTCAACCTGCCTTTTGGCATCTGAATTTCCCTCTAATGAGGCAATTGGTCTGGCAGCCATGGCAAGAATTACCTCAGTAAAAGCTAGGAGAGTGAAAACATGCAAGGCTGATTATGGAATACAAAAGAAAGTAGGAGGTTTATCATCAATCACGAGATCCAAAATAAAAATTGACAAATGGTCCAGGGAAGTTTCACATCCTGAAAAAAAACAGGGCTTAAAGACCAGCTGAACTTCAACGAATTAAGAACATATACAAATTGCATCCATATGATGGTGTTCAAATTGAAGCTACCATGCCAACAACTCAGCAAAAAAAAACAGCTGACATAGTGAGTTGAGGATGGCATAGGAGACAAGAAACAAAGATGATTGGGATGTAACTAAAAAATGGTTGGAACGACAATTCCCAACATAGACTGATTGGAAGAAAGTGATTGAAAACAAAAGGCTTCACAGCACGTTTCTGAATATGAAGACCGTAATTGAACATCTTGGATCAGCTGCTCAGGAGTTCAAGCAATAACGAGATAAAATGGAAGAATCCATTGATGGCTTTCTCAAGTTGACTTTCATGGATGATTTGAAACCAGATGTTGCCAAAATGGTAATGCTAATTAAAGCAAATTGGAGAGAAACTACCATTTCCTACATTGACCTGGTGGAAACTGCCAAACAAGTGGAGCGAGATATCAAAGTCCCAATAAGATTGATACAATGAACCCAACTGTCCACTCACGCCTGCTAACCAACAGAACAAGTGGAACTGGAATTTACAGCAATATGTTAATTTACCAGTTGGAAATGAATGCAGTGTACTTTATTTCCTTGATTATCCAAGGGACACAAAGTAAATTTGGACAAGGTACAATTGCAACAAGAAGAAATGATTTAGGACAGAAAATCTCCCAAGGCAAATGGGAAATCATTAAAAATCGTGCAAAGGCTGTTAAATCAGCAAAATCACCTACAGCAGTCCAGCAACTTCGATCATTCCTGGGTTTGTGCAACTACATCAAAGGGGGCTCATGCCTATGAGAGGTTCAAGCAACTTACCTAGCAGTCATGACTGCTACTAACACTGTGCTGGATCAGACTTTAAATATACTTTGAAGTGCACACTTTACTGACTATGAACAGAACCTCAGCTGCTCAGCTGAGGCATCTAATATCATCATTCAACGAGCAAGTCCAGTGAAACCAGCTGCACTGTTGCCAGTGGACATGGAAGACTATGTTGATCATTACTGTGCAAGAACAATAACATGCCAAGAGGATGCAAATTACCAGAGCTTGGACCAGCAGTCAATCCAAACAATGGAAGTTTGGAGATGAGGGGACTTCAATTAGGTCAACTGACAGAGGATAAAAGGCATTAGCAGGTCGCAGCAGCATAAAAGAGCTTTGACCAGCGACCAGTCGACATTTGGGATTGATTAGTAAGAGCAAATTAAAGGAAGGCAGGCTCAGTGGCCATTGTCACAGCGGCTGTCATCTGAGTGGATATAGTCAGAGTGGTCATCTTAAGGCTTTAGCTCTTTGAGGCTTCAGAGAAGAACAGTTTCAGTCAGAGAAAGCAAAGGAAAGAAAAGCTTGTTTTTACATTCTCTTCTTTATATCTGCTCAGCTAGAACAGTGGGGATGACAGGCAGGATAGTGAATTGGTCCTCTTGAGGGACGTGGGAAGATAAGGAGATCTCCAGTGTCCCTGTCGACTACTACTGTGAGAAGTCCATCCAGCTGCAGCTTCTAGCAAACCGCGTTAAGGAGTTGAAGTTGAAGCTGGATCTGGATGAACTCCAGATCATTTGGGAGGCTGAGGGGGTGACAGATAGGACATATAGAGAGGTGGTTCCACCTGAGGTGCAGGACATAAGAAACTGGGTGACAGTCAGGAAGGGGAAAGGGGTTAAGGAGTCAGTGCTGAGTCCCCCTGTGACCACCCCCTCAGCAACAGGTATATCAATTTACATACTGTTGGGGGTGGGGGGGGGAGGAGAATGACAACAGAGGAAAGTCACTGTGGTTGGATCTCTGGCACCGAATCTGTTTCTATGACTCAGAAGGGAATGAGGGAGAAGAGGCACGCAGTGGTGATAGGGGAAGGATAGGAGGTTTTGTGGGCGAGAGCATCCTCAGATGGTATGTTGCCTCTCAGGTGCCAGGGTCTGGGATATCTTGGATCAAGTCCTCAATATTCTTAAGTGTAAGGTGAACAGCCAAAAGTCATGGGCAGGACAAGTGACAAGGTTCTGCATAGGGAGCTCAGGGAGTTAGGTGCTAAGTTAAAGAGCAGAAACTCCAGGATTGTGATACCAGGGCTGCTACCTGTGCCACGCGCTACTGATGCTAGAACTAGGAAGAATATACACTTTAATATGTGACTAAGGAGCTGGTTTTGGAGGGTGGGCATAGATTTTTGGATCATTGGGCTCTCTTCCAGGGAAGGTGGAGCTGTACAGAAGGTACCGTTTGCACCTGAACCGGAGGGAGACAAATATCTTAATGGGAAGGTTTGTTAATGCTACACGATGCAGTTTAAACGAGAGTGCAGGGGGATGGGAACCAGAGTGCCAGCACAGATCGTGGAGAGCCCATGGAGGCAGATGTTGGTAATACATCAGACAAAATTAGGAATCAAAAAGGCTGAGCATGGTGCGACTAGTGTCCTGAGCAGCACCCTGTCAGAAGGCCTTTGGACAAGATGCCACACATAACACTGCTTAACAAGTTATGAGCCCATGGTATAACAGGAAAGATTCTAACATGAATAAAGCACTGGCTAATTGGCAGGAGGCAAAGGGTGGGAATAAGTGGAGCCTTTGCTGGTTGACTGCTGATGACTAGTGGTCTGTGTTAGGACCAATTCTTTTTACATTATATGTCAATAATTTGGATAATGGAATTGATGGTTTTGTTGCAAAGATTGTAGAAGATATGAAGATAGGTGGAAGGTCAGATAGTCTTGAGGATGTAGAGGCGCTACATTAGGATTAAGACAGATTAGGAGAATGGGAAAAGGAATGACAGATGGAATACAGTGTCAGGAAGTATATGGTCGTGCACTTTGGTAAAAGAAAGAAAGGATCGACTATTTTCTAAATGGAGAGAGAGAATATTCAAAAATCTGAGGTGCGAAGAGACTTGCGAGTCCATTGCAGGATTCCTGAAAGGTTTATTTGTGGGGGATGAGACTGTGGTGAGGAAAGCAAATATAACGTTAGCTTTCATTTCAAGAGGTCTAGAAAATAAAAGCAAGAATGTAAAGTTGAATCTTTATAAAGCACTGGTGAGGCCTCACTTGTGAGCAGGTTTGGGCCCCTCATCTTAGAAAGTTTGTGCTGAAACTGGAGACAATTCAAAGGAGGTTCACGAAAATGATTCCAAGTTTGAATGGCTTGTCATATGAAGAACGTATGATGGCTCTAGGCCTGTATTCACTCGAATTCAGAAGAATGAGAGGTGACCTCATCGAAACTATCATATGGTGAGTGGGTGTGGAGAGGATGTTTCCTATGGTGGGAGGGTCTAAGACCAGAGGACATAGCCTCAGAATAGACCATAAGACACGGGAACAGAATCAGGCCATTTGGCCCATTGAGTCCTCTCCGCCATTCAATCATAGCTGATCCTTTTTTCCCCTCCTAAGCCCCACTCCCCAGACTTCTCACCATGCGTGATGCCATGTTCAATCAAGAACCTATCAAGCTCTGCCTTAAGTATACCCAATGACCTGGCCTACACAACTGCCTATGGTAATAACTTCCACAAATTCACCACCCTTTGGCTAAAGATATTTCTGTGCATCTGTTTTAAATGGATGCCCATCTATCCTGAGGCTGTGCCCACTTGTCTAGACTCCCCAACCATGAGAAACATCCTTTCCACAGCTACTCAGTCTAGGCCTTTCAACATTTGAAAGGTTTCAATGAGATCCCCCCTCATCCTTCTGAATTCCAGACCCAAAGATATCAAACATTCCTTGTATGATAACCCTTTCATTCTTGGAATCATCCTTGTGAACCTCTTCTGAACCTTTTCCAGTGCCAGCACATCCTTTCTCAGATGAAGAGCCCAAAACTGTTCACAATACTCAAGGTGAGGCCTCACCAGTGCCTTATAAAGCCTCAGCATCATATCCCTGCTCTTGTATTCTAGACCGCTTGAATGCTAACATTGCATTTGCCTTCCTCACCAACAACTCTACCTGAAAGTTAACCTTTAGAGTGTTCTGCACAAGGGCTCCTAAGTCTATTTGCATCTCAGAACTTTCCATTTTCTCCCCATTTAGATAATAGCCTGCACAATTATCTCTACTACCAAACAGCTAACCATGCATTTTTCAACATAGTATTCAATATTCCACTCCTTTGCCCATTCTCCTAATCTGTCTGTCTTTCTGCAGCCTACCTGTTTCCTCAACACTACCTGCTCCTCCACCAATCTTCGTATCATCTGCAAACCTGGCAACAAAGCCATTTATTCCATCTAAATCATTAATATACTGTAGAGTATAAAAAGAAGTGGTCCCAACACTGACCCCTGCGGAGCACCACTGGTCACTGGCAGCCAACCAAAAAAGGATCCTTTTATTCCCACTCACTGCCTCCTACCAATCAGCCAATGCTCTAACCATGCCAGTAACTTTCCTGTAATGCCATGCTCTTAACTTGGTAAGCAGCCTCATGTGTGGCACCTTGTTAAAGCCACCCTGAAAGTCCAAATATTTAACATCCACTGCAGTCCCTTTATCCATCCTACTTGTAATCTCCTCAAAGAATTCTAACAGGTTCGTCAGGCAGGATTTTCCCTAAAGGAAACCATGCTGACTTTGTCCTATCTGGTCCTATGTCACCAAGTAGTCCATCACCTCATCCTTAACAATTGATTCCAACATCTTCCCAACCACTAAGGTCAGGCTAACTGGTCTATAATTTTCTTTCTGCTGCCTTCCTCCTTTCTTAAAGAGTGGAGTAACATTTGCAATTTTCCAGCCCTCTGGCACTATGCCAGAGTCCAAATATTTTTGAAAGATCATTACTAATGCCTCCACAATTTCTAACGCTTCCTCTTTCAGAACCCCAAGGGGCAGTTCATCTGGTCTCGATGACTTATGTACCATTAGGTTTTTCAGCATCTTCTCCCTTGTAATAGTAACTGACTCACTTCTCTTCCCTCACACCCTTCAACATCTGGCACACTGCTAGTGTCTTCCACAGTGAAGACTAATGCAAAATATTCATTTAGTTCATTTGCCATCTTCTTGGCCCCCGTTATTATTTCTCCAACCTAATTTTTTAGCGGTCCCATATCCACTCTTATCTTTTTTTTTACATACTTGAAAAAGCTTTTACTGTCCACTTTTATATTGTTTGCTAGCTTGCTTTCATATTTCATCTTTTCCCTCCTAATGATTCTTTTTGTTGTTTTCTGGAGGTTTTTAAAATCTTCCCAATCCTCTGTCTGCCTGCTAATTTTTGCTTTGTTGTGTGCCCTCTCTTTTGCTTTTACATTAGCTTTGACTTCCCTTGTCAGCCACAATTGTACTATAAGAGGAAAAAAAGATAGGGAACTTCAGCAGAAACTTATGCAGTGCCAATGCCTCTTTCAAGCTGAAGCCTCCTAGGAATGGATGGAACTGAATTTAGGAGCCGGGAGGTAATGTTGCAGCTATATAGGACCCTGGTCAGACCCCACTTGGAGTACTGTACTCAGTTCTGGTCGCCTCACTACAGGAAGGATGTGGAAACCATAGAAAGGGTGCAGAGGAGACTTACAAGGATGTTGCCTGGATTGGGGAGCATGCCTTATGAAAACAGGTTGAGTGAACTCGGCCTTTTCTCCTTGGAGCGATGAGGGATAAGAGGTGACCTGATATAGGTGTGTAAGATGATGAGAGGCATTGATTGTGTGGATAGTCTGAGACTTTTTCCCAGGGCTGAAATGGTTGCCACAAGAGGACACAGGTTTAAGGTGCTGGGGAGTAGGTACAGAGGAGATGTCAGGGGTAAGTTTTTTACTCAGAGAATGGTGAGTGCATGGAATGGGCTTTAAAGCAACGGTGGTGGAGGTGGATACGATAGGGTCTTTTAAGAGACTTTTGGATAGGTACATGGAGCTTAGAAAAATAGAGGGCTATGGGGAAACCTCGTAATTTCTAAGGTAGGGACATGTTCGGCACAACTTTGTGGGCCGAAGGACCTGTATGGTGCTGTAGGTTTTCTATGTTTCTAGTACTTTTTAACAAAGTCATGTATTTTCACAGTATGTGGTGTGTTGTCCCCACTTACTGGCAGAAAGCGGTATAGCAGTTAAGCTAACGATAATCACCATTCTAATTTTTTATTGGCTATGTATTTGCACACTACCCACGTGATTTAATTGTGTATCTATTGCCCTCTACTCTGCTCGTTTGTCACAACAATAAAAAGGTGAACACAGGAAAGAACATCTAAGAACAGCTTGACTTTATTACCATACTCTCCAAAACGAAGAGAATCCCAACGTTGCCATTCAACTAGGGCACCTACTGTTCGCACTCCAGCATAGATCAGGAGCATACCAAGTGTGGCATCCAGAAGGAAATTTATCAGATACCTAAAGAGAGTAAACAGAAAATTGAGTTACTAGTTGCAAAGCAAATACATTTAACCAATTTCCCCCGAGATCAATAAAGTATGACTATGACTATGACTAAGAGCTTTTTTTATAATGCAACTCCACATGGGATATATACAATCTGTTGACTATCTCTGGTCTATTCCCTTTCCCCACACCATCATTTTTACCGTGCCCATGGTCTGCTCTTTATCAAATTACGACATTGCTTTGCACTGTTGTAACTATATGTTATAATTATGTGGTTTTTGTCAGTTTTAGTCTTGGTCTGTCCTGTGTTTCTGTGATATCATACCGGAGGAACATTGTATCATTTTTTAATGCATGACAATAAACGAGGACTGAGTGTCCTCATAATCTAATCATTCAGGAAAGTGACTGGATTTACTGAATTTGTCTTCATAGCTTGCTGTGCCTTTTCTTTTAAATGAGAATACTGTACTGTGGAAACGTCTTAGGTAGGGCAAAAGTATGGCTAGGGTGTCTCAGACTTGTGTAGCGTATTGTAGTAATTTTTTGTATTGCACTGTACTGCTGTTACACAAAAGAAATTTAATGACATATGTCAATGATGATAAACGTGACCCTGATATGGGTTTCTAGTGTGTACTGAGAGTGGGAAGGGAGCGGGAAGTAACAGAAAGACATTCTGTAATGATCACTAAACCAATTGTTTTAAAACAAGTGACCTTGCCCGGTGTCTGAGGGCTGGGTGTGTCTGTACCCACGCCACCCCTCTACCCCAGCACTTCTTCTCTGCCTCCTGTTCCACACGCCTTCCGTGGTGCTTTACCCTTGCCATTCCCAACATCCTTTGTTCTCACCATATTCACAAACTCGTTCTGCACTCCACATTGCCAAATACAGTACTGTACACACACACAAATGCGCGCGGTTTGTGCCTCAAATTTTTGCACAGTACTGTACATTATCTTTGATGGAGAGGTTGAAAAATAGAAGGTTAAAGGTCACAAATATAAAAAAAAGGGGGAGTTAAAAGTGGCATAAGAAAAAACATTTTCTTTAAAAGCATTGGGAGTGGAATATGGATGCACTCATTGAGGCTGTGGTGAATTACAAGTACCAGACAGGATACGGTGGGGAAAAATTTGGAACAAAATACCAGAATAGTGTTTTACACAGCCAACGTGAAGATCTTGGGAGGAACGGACCCCTCCAATACTGTGCTTCGATGTGGGCACTGCTGCCATGGCCAACGCGTTGTGCTTTGATGTGGGCATTGCTGCCATGGCCAACGCGTTGTGCTTTGATGTGGGCATTGCTGCCATGGCCAACGCGTTGTGCTTCGATGTGGGCATTGCTGCCATGGCCAACGCGTTGTGCTTCGATGTGGGCATTGCTGCTCACCACAGCCACCTTGAAGATGGTGATGGCCAGTTTCTCCTTGAGCTGCTGTCACCATGCTGAAGATTCTGACAAAGGAGTTTTGGTAAAGCTGACCAAAATAATTCAAGAAGTTCCAGCATTTAGACCAGGGGTTCCCAATCTGGGTCCATGGACCCCTGGTTAACAGTAGGGGTCAATGGCATGAAAAAAAATGGTTGAGAGCCTCTGATTTAGACCCACAATAGTGAAGGGGTCAAATTTAGGATGATATGACTATCCTGCGATGTTGCTGGAGTCAAACTGTATCGGTTTCTGCCGTTCCTTTGGGTTCATCAGATGTGTGGGAAGTGGAAGCTTGTTACAAGGGCAGCAGCTTGCTCTCCATATGCAAGCCCAGCCTTGAATATCCGGACAGATAGGACACAATGTCCATGGTCAGCCCAGACCAATGGAGGCCTCAACAAGTACAGGAGTTTCACTTCACTTGTGAGTCTGTTGGGCTCATCTATTGCATCCGGTGCTCCCGGTGCGGCCTCCTCTACATCGGTGAGACCCGATGCAGATTGGGGGACTGCTTCGTCGAGCACCTCTGCTCCGTCCGCCACAACAGACAGGATCTCCCGGTAGCCACCCACTTCAACTCTGCTTCCCACTCCCATTCGGATATATCCATACACGGCCTCCTCTACTGCCACGATGAGGCTAAACTCAGGTTGGAGGAGCAACACCTCATATACCGTCTAGGTAGTCTCCAGCCCCTTGGTATGAACACAGAATTCTCCAACTTCCGGTAATTCCTTCCCCCTCCCTTCCACTATCCCTATTTCACTCTGCCCCTCCTCCACCTGCCTATCACCTCCCTCATGGTCCCACCTCCTTCTACTACCCATTGTGTTTTCCCCTATTCCTTCTTCACCTTTCCTGCCTATCACCTCCCCCACCCCTTTATCTTTCCCCTTACTGGTTTTTCACCTGGAACCTACCAGCCTTCTCCTTCCCACCCTCCCCCCACTTTCTTTATAGGGCCTTTGCCCCTTCCCACTACAGTCCTGACGGAGGGTTCCGGCCCGACCTGCTGAGTTCCTCCAGTGTGTTGTGAGTATAGGAGCTTGAGTCCCAATTTTTTATAACTTACTAAATTCACTACATGTGTCGTTGCTAAATTCATCCTGCAGTCATTAATACCAAGAGATTTGGCTATAACTCAAAAAATGCTAATGCATTATTCACAGAAGGCCAATTGTCAATAGGAATTGAAAACTAAAGTTAGAGATGTTACACCACTGGTCCGAGGATAGGCTGAACAAGCAAGGCACAAATCCTCTGGAATTTAGCACAGTGAGAGCTGACTTGATGTTATGCAAGATCTGAGGGGCCTTGACAAGATGTTAGCTTTTGGGGAAGAACTTAGGTGCCAATATCACTGATTTAAGATAGACGAGCTGCTATTTTCCCCCTCAGTGTCTCTTCCTCAAAGGGTGCTAACAGCAGTCTTTGAATATTTTAAGGCATACTGTAAATAGGTAGTTAATTGATAAAGCAATGTGGTGAAGAGACCGTAGAAGAAATATGTCCTCATGCAAAATCTCAATCCAGAATGACTGTCCCTTGGCCTCCACAGACGCTGCCTGACCTGCTCCAGCAGCAGGTTACTTTTCTACTGTGAGTTAACTGTAGGTTGATGGGAAGAGGAAAGTACCAAACGGCAAGCCAAACCACATGGAATTAGAGAAACTCCTGCCTCTAACTCGCATGTCAGCTTGGATAGTATTACACTGGTTCTGAAGTGTCAGTTTCAGCACAACAAAACCAGGTCTCAGTCTTTGCATCCAATGTTCTTGATACTACATGGACAACACAGACTGGATTCTTGATTGTTCTGATCTCAGAAGGAAAGATAGATGATACATTCACTTGGTCCCTCTGGTTCAGATTCACAGTAAGTACTTCAACCTTGTTTAATTACTTGAATGGGAACAGTAGATTTTCTGGGTCTGTCCTATTCTCATTAGGCGTTTAATTGCAAGACTGCAGAACTTTGTACCCAACCACTGGTTGCAAGGTCACTTAAAAATGCCTGTAGCATTATGTCAATTATGGACTTGTTCTGCAAGGGCAAATTCTTACATTTTGCATTTGAAGATAATTACTCAGTAGTCTCTAATCTGTAGCTCCTAAGAACACATTTGTAAAATTATGGAACATGAGAATTAAATGCAACATTGAGAAAGCGTGTGTTGTACCACATGGCACACTCACAGTGAACATGGGTCCTCTTCAGTCAGGTCTGACAAGTAAACATTGGCAAAGTGGATGAACAGCATGCCAATTGCTTGCTTTGAGGTATCCAAAAACCTGCAAACGCAATGTTCAACTATTAGAGACGCTCTGAATGGAGTCAAGAAAAGAGAGAGTTGAGTCGAACAGCCATTGAAAACATTGGTGCAAGCTGATTAAAATCTGGGGGTTTGAATACAGTCTGAACAGAAGCTTCTGATAATCACTGGGGTTAAGGGTGATTCCACCGCACTGTGACGAGGCAGGGAATGAGCAAGACAACAATGGATACACAGAAACAAAGGGTGACTCCTGAAGAGTGGAGTCATTGGGGAGCTGAGTAGGAGAGAGGGCACGAGCATAGCTTTGGTTTGTCAAGTGGACAATGGGCCAGCCATGGCATTCTGATGACAGAATAGGGGGAATGAACTTCACTTGTAGGCATTATTAGAGGAACAGGGATGGTTGTGTGAGAGGGTGGTGACCTGTTCAGCAAGCAGGGAGGTGGGAGTGGAAGGGGATTTTTGTGAAGTGCAATGGGATTTCATAAATGATGAAGGCAAAAAAAAACCTAGCTGCCATTTCTAACTACAACGAATCTAGACGTGAGCCATGTCCTTTAAACTTACAATCTCATTAGCTGGCACATCAGAGCAGATTCTTTGTTGCCCCAAGATTGTCAGTCATTTGCACTGGGTCCCTCTCCAGCACATCAGCAAGGTGTGGAAAACGGGGCTGCTCCTGATACCTGGCTGGCTGCAGTGACAAAAACTGCCCTGATACCATCAAGTTCATCCTGTCCCACATTTCCCCAGCTTGCTGGTCGTCAAATGTGCCATTTCAAACTAACATCTGCAAATGCATTTGACAGCCTTGGAAATTCACCTGCACTCAGGGCCAAGGCAACTTAAATTCTTTAACAAAATATTCAATTGGAATACAAGTACTGCAGTGGTAGCAGGCTAAGTTGGCACACTCGTTAAGGAAATATGCAACCTTGGCACAAATGCATTTCATTGTTCTGCACTATTTGGTTTTCTTCTTTCAACTTAGTGCTCAATTACTTGTGCTTGGAAAGACATGCTGATTGATAGCATCTTTTAGTGTTATGACAATTAGGCAAGCTGACCAGTGAAAGGAAATTTACAAGAACAAACATTGAACGCCATTCCCCATTCATAGCATCCCCTGACAAGGCAATATTGAGCTACCCATAGTATCTGGGGTATAGCTCCTACAGCCTTATAACACTCGATACTTGCCATATCTTCCACGGACGCCTCTCGTACTTTGGCTCTCGAAAACGTTTCACTGCCAATGAAAGACAATGGATTACAAAACAAACCTCAACTGTTTACAAATGTTTTCCCTGAAACTATTTGAGAAATGTAAGCTCATTTTAGAAGCTATTTTCAATGAGGGCAAAGACAACAATTTAATCCACATGGGTTTTAGTTCGGTACATGGCATTCCAATCAGAAACATACAAATTCTGCAAAACTACAGCAAATTGACGAGGGACAGGCAGCAGAAAGTCTGATAAAGTTTCAGTGTCCGAGACACTGCATTGGCATCTTGGGTTCCACAAGCAGCATGAGATTCCACATTAAAAAAATCAAAGTGAAGATGCATACACTGGAAATCCAAAATAAAAACAGAAAATAGCAAATTACTCAGGTCAAGTCAGATCTGTGGGAAGAGAAATAAAGTTAATAGCTCTGTTTAGCTCCAACTCTCCAATATCAAAGAAATGGTGGTCATAAAGAATGGCAAATGGTATCAGTCTTGAAAAGCACATGCAAAGCAAAGTATTCAAGACAGATGTGGAGTTTTAAAAATAAAAGAGAGCAGCTGGGGGAACTCAGCAGATCAAGCAACATTTATGACAGTCAGTGTTTTGGGTCGAGATTCTTCATCTCGACCAGGGCTTCCCGACCTTTTTATACCACGGATCCCTACCATTAACCAAGAGGTCCATGAACCCCAGGTTAGGACACCCTCATCTGGACTGTGTTACGTACCCCGTAACTGGGTTGCCAAACCAGCAGAAATGGATCACTCAGTTGGAGTCTGGAGTACTAGAACTAAGAAAGTTTTATTAAAGAAACAAGCAACACAGTAATCGAAAGGATAATAAATGCAACAGTTCAGCGATGATAAACACACATGTGCACAGAATTAAGATAACAGCATCAATCAAGCTCTATCGTTGTCTAGGGGTAAATGACCAAATTTCAAAATGACTCAAAGTTCAGTCCAGTTCAGTTCGCAGTAATCGTTGCCATGGCGATGGACAACGTGGGGGAAGAGAGAGATAGAACAGGAACAACTGATCATTCAGAACACTGCTTCACTCACAGACCGGCGAGATTGCTCACAAGCAACTTTTTTTGGGCGGGTCCTTGGTGATGTCACCTGAGGTCACCGACTGTGACCCCTCCTCCAGATGTGGTCGATCCTCTGCAGTGAACCCGGCACCCAGGCAAGGGCGGACACACACCGGGTTCCCGCTGATCGTACCTTTCCACCCTGGTCGTTGTCTGGTACTTCTCACCCACTCGTGAGAGGCGCACCGCTTCCAGGGTCTCGTTACCTCGGGTGGCGTGTGTGTGTCCTGCCTTAGCGAACCGGTCCCTTTTTATCCCCCTGCTGGGGTATCGCCTGTCCATCACTTCAAACAGTTCAAGGTTCAAAGGGGGAGCCGCTCCAGACAGCTCTCTCTCCCACGTCCCTTCATTACACATCTCCAGACGCTGCTCCATTGTTCCTTATCTCTCCTTCCCCTGAGGGCAGGTGGCAGACCAACTGCTGATGCCACTGATGCTAGCCCAGGCCAGCAAACATCTTAATTTTATGTGTATTCTCGTAACAACTGAAAGATAGAACAGAGATAGCCAGTCTAAAGGTAAAAGGAGAAGGGGGTGAGCAAGAGCTGGCAAGTGACAGGTGGATCCAGTGGAGATAGACAGGTAGACAAGGAATGGGTGGAAATAGCGATGGAGGCAGGTGGCAGTAAAAGAGCAGTTGATGGTGGAAATAGACAGGAAAGGAAGGTGGATCAGGAGCAAATAAGGGAGGTAAAAGGCAGATGGGAAAGGGGGGTGGTAATGGGCTGATGAAGTGGGTGGAGGTGGGGAGAGAGGGTGCGTGTAGGAGGACCCAGGTAGATTATGAGAGAATAGAGACAACAGAGAGGTACATTACTGAAATTGGAACCCAGGCAGAATACAAAGTGCCCTAGTTTGTGTTTAGCCTCACCCTTGCAGTGGAGGAAGTCAAGAACAGACAAGTCGATGTGGGAATGAGGGAAATGAAAATTGCTGACCACCGGAAGCTCTAGCTGGCCATAGCGGATGGAGCACAGGTTCTCTGCCAAACTGTCCCATTGTCTGCGCTAGGTCTCGCTGATGTAGAGGAGATCGCATTGGAAGCACTGAATAAAACAGTCTCATTGCCTGTACTTGGTCTCACTGATGTAGACGAGATCATATTGGGAGCACTGAATAAAATAAACAAGACTGTTGGAGTTCTCTGCCTCACTTGGATGACTGGAAGGGTCTTTGGTGGGGTGAAATGCCGGGACAAGTGTTGCACCTCCTGCAGTTTCAAGGGAAAGAGCCTAAGAAGGGAGAGATGGGCAGGGAAGAATGAGCAAGCCAGGAAGTCATGGACAAAGTGGTCCCTATGTAAAGCACCACACATCAAAGTTGCTGGTGAACGCAGCAGGCCAAGCAGCATCTGTAGGAAGAGGTGCAGTCGACGTTTCAGGCCGAGACCCTTCGTCAACGAAGGGTCTCGGCCTGAAACGTCGACTGCACCTCTTCCTACAGATGCTGCTTGGCCTGCTGCGTTCACCAGCAACTTTGATGTGTGTTGCTTGAATTTCCAGCATCTGCAGAATTCCTGTTGTTTGCCTATGTAAAGCACAACAGGTTGAGGAAGTGAAGATGTGACGGTGGAGCTGTCTAAGAATTATGTACTGGGTGCATTTGCTGGTGGAATAAAAGGTCAGGACTGCAGAAATGCTATCTCTGTTCTGCTTCACGGAATAATAATGATTATCACATGCTCAGAGGAATAGTGAAAAACATGAATTTAGGTTCAGAGGAGATGTCAGGGGTAAGTTTTTTTACACAGAGAGTGGTGAGTGTGTGGAATGGGCTGCCGGCGACGGTGGTGGAGGCGGATATAATAGGGTCTTTTAAGAGATCTTTGGATAGGTACATGGAGCTTAGAAAAATAGAGGGCTATGGTTAAGCCTAGTAATTTCTAAGGTAGAGACATGTTCGGCACAACTTTGTGGGCTGAAGGGTCTGGATTGTGCTGTAGGTTTTCTATGTTTCTAATTATTAACGATGTGAATAAAAAGAGGTAACACATATTCTGAAATACATGTTAAGATGTGCTGCAACACATCATCAGGGTTCTAAGTAGTCCAAAAGGAAAACTGGTTCCAAACACAACATTTGAGCGTAGTCCTCCAAATTTCCAAATAAAGTCATTAACACAATCTTTGATAGCCTTTGCCTTGAGTAATATTATTACCTCTATCATAATGTCTTGTCCAAAAGACAGAAGCTCTTACATTTATATGACATTCATTTACCCACAGATGCACTTTCCTGCAGTAAATGCAGAAAGAAAATGCAGCAGCTCGTTCTCACAAGCAAGAAGGTAAAGATGGCAGAGGTCAGCACGGTAGCATAACAGAACAAATCTTTACTGTGCCGGTGATCACCGATCTGGGTGCAACTCCCTGCTGTCTGGAGGGAGTTTGTATGTTTCCCCCATGACTACGTGGGTTTCCTCCAACATTCAACATTTCAAAGACTGTGCAAGTTGGGGTTAAGGTTAGTAATTTGTGGGCAGACTATATTGGCAACGGAAACAATGGCAACACTTGTGGGGTGCCCCCAGCAAATCCTTGGACCGTAGTTTGTTAACACAAACAATGCACTTCACTGTATGCTTTGACTACATGTGACAAATAAAGGTAATCTTTAATCGTGACATTGGCTCCAGCTCTATAAAATGTTGTTTCTATGCAGTATGAAAGAGTTAAGTGAGTGGGGAAATTTGGTGTAGTGACAGAAAGTGATGCTGTTCTGATACTTTATCTCTGCTTGGTTGGTTAGAAATGTAATCTGATAAAAGCAGGGAAAGGTACATCAGACCGTGGAATACATATCAACTTCCATTCAGTGTGCCGTCAATGTTGGATACAGGAAATTTTGTCAACTCAAACTCTGCATTTTGGAGCAAAAACAGCAGCATCACTCTGGGTTAGGCACAAATCTGTTTCATGGATAGTACTTTTTATAATTGTGGCTTAAGAGAGAGTAGTCAGAGGTGAAGTATACAGACCAAAAGGGAACTGGCACAGTTACTGTCACGACTGATGGCATTATGCTTTTCAATTGTGTATTTTCTATTTGCATAGCTTGTCTTCTTTTACACATTGGAGGCTTGTCAGTTTTTCTGTGTGTAGTTTTTTATTGATAATATTATATTTCTTTGCTCTACTGTGAATGCCCACAAGTTCGGACTATTATCTAAATGGGGAGGAGGTTCAAACATCAGAGGAGCAGAGGGACACACCAGTCCTCATGCAAGACTCCCAGAAGGTTAATTTACAGGTTGAGTCAGTGGTAAAGAAGGCAAATGCAATGTTGGCATTTATTTCAAGGGCAATAGAATATAAAACAAGGAGATAATGCTGAGCCTTTATAAGATACTAGTCAGGCTGCCCTTGAGTATTGTCAACAGTCGAGGGCTCTGCCAGGGCCGCCTACGTGCCTGTCTTCTTAGGATACATTCATACCCAGCTGTCCTTCAAGAGGAAGCATACGGTCTCAAAGAGCACAGTGTGGAATTTCCAGGAATGGTGGGCCCTCCAGGGAATTAACATAAGAACGTAAGAAAAAGGAGCAGGAGTAGGCCACCTGGCCCTTCGAGCCCGCTCCGCCATTTGATCTGACCACGGACTCATCTCCACCTACCTGCCTTTTCCCCATAACCTTCAATACGCCTACTATGCAAAAATCTATCCAACCTTGTCTTAAATAGCAGTAGCAGTATACATTCCATCTCAGGCCAATGTCAATCGGGTTTTAGATGATCTGAGCAATGGGATCAACATGCACGAAACAGCTCACCCTAATGCCTTCATCATCGTTTTGGGAGATTTTAACCCGGCCAGTCTGAAAAAAATCACTAAGCAATTACCATCAACAGATCACTTGCACTACTGGAGGAAACAACACACTGGACCATTGTTACAACACCATCAAGAATGCCTACCGTGCTATTCCATGCCCTCACTTCGGGAAGTCTGATCACCTGGCTGTACTTCTACTCCCTGAGTATAGGCAGAGACTGAAGACTGCAGCACCAGTAGTGAGGACCAAGAAGGTATGGACAAGGAAGCACAGGAGTGCCTACAAGACCGTTTTGAATTGGTGGACTGGACTGTACTCAGGGATTAATCTTCGAACCCGGATGAGTATGCTGCAGTTGTTACTGACTTCATTAAGACCTGTGTGGATGAGTGCGTGCCTACAAAGACTTACTGTACATTCCCAAACAAAAAGCTATGGATGAACCAGGAGGTACGTTGTCTGCTGAAGGCTGGATCTGTGGCATTCAAGTCTGACAACCCAGGGCGGTACCAGAAAACCAGGAATGTTTTATGGAGGGCTATTTCATGGGTGAAGAGACAATTTCGAATGAGGTTGGAGGCAACATCGGCTGCATGACAACTCTGGTAGGGTCTGCAGGACATTACTTCCTACAAAGCGAAACCCATTAGCATGAATGGCTGCGATGCTTCACTAACAGGTGAACTCAACGCCTTCTATGCACGCTTTGAAAGGGAGAATATAACTACAGCTGTGAAGATCCCTGCTGCACCTGATGACCCTGTGATCTCTGTCTCAGAGGCTAACGTTAGGCTGTTTTTAAAGAGAGTGAGCCCTCACAAGGGGGAAGGTCCTGATGGAGTACCTGGTAAGGCTCTGAAAACTTGTGCCAACCAACTGGTGGGAGAATTCAAGGACATTTTCAACCTCTCACTAATATGGGCGGAAGTTCCCACTTGCTTCTAAAAGACAATTATACTGGTGCCTAAGAATAATGTGAGCTGCCTTAATTGATAAAGTTTAAGGGAATGGGGGATTCTCAGATTCCTGTAAACAATGTGTTAGGTACTGACTATGTCTGTGACTGCAGTGTGTTTGAATAATGTCTCACAGCTGCTTTCTTTGGAGCAAGATAAGGGTTAAAGTTCACCCAGATCCACATAAGCTATCTCTTGGCTTTTCACACCTTTTGATTTTGACAAAAGGCAGTACCTGATGGATATTAGACAGGACATTCCTGTTTTAATTAAAGCATAAATTTGACGGATGCTCTTATCTTTGTAATTAAGTTGTGGCTCCAACAAACCAGGTAGGACATTCCTTTTGCGTTGCCCTTAAGGCATTTATTTGACTTTGTTCGGTCTACGCTTTAAATGATTTGTTTGTAACTATTTTCTAGTTAAAGTTAAAGGTTGATAATTATGTTACAGTCTAACAAAGGTAAATTCATTGTCTATGGTTTATCGCGGCATGTGATGACATCACCTCTGGTTTCGCCACGTCTTATGTGTAACCTCTGTTTCGGGAAGCTGTGAAGGCGGGTGCCACGCGTGCAGCATGATCGTAAGGAGCTCCGTGTCTACCCACAAAGAAACATTATAGAAGCAACGCTGTAAGTTCCTATGAAAGTATTTGAAGTAAAAATATTAATGTGGTTTCTGTTAAGGGAAGCGGCGCGCGTGTCAGCTTTTCAATTTCAAACGTGGGGTAAGCTCGGGCCTGGCGACGGTTTGACGCGACCCCTCGCTCCCTACCCAGGGCAGCTGGAGACACTCGCTAAAAGAAGAGCGCGCGGGTGGTCTCCAGAATGAAACAGATGCTGTATATGTTTGTATTTTTTTATCAACAGTTTTCACCATACGATGTTAATGTGGAAGAGTGTACAGTAAATGGTTAACCTTACTACGGCTCTGTCTTCGTTGGCTCCGGTTTAACTTGGTGTTTAGTCAGTTTCAACACACTGCACGAAGACACTACAGTGAAAAGGCGTTGTCATTAGATGTTTCGACAAGTAGTACGATGGCTTCGCAATCAAGCATCAAGACGCTTGCACTCAGCGCCAAGAGCAGTCGGACGTGGACAAGTGTGGCTGTCCTCGCAAGGGCTAAAGCGGAAGCCACCAAGGTGCGAGCGTCATACACTAACCAAGAAGCAAAACTGAAAATGGAAAAGACTGCCAGAGAAGCGGAAAACCAGTTGGAAAAGGCAAGGATAGATACAGAGTTAGAAGTGCTGACGCTACAACGAGAAGCTGACGTGGCCACGGTGGAAGCACAAGTGTTGGAAAACACTGAAGAAATGCACGTTCTGGACGAAGCAGGAAAATCTATGTCAGAAAGGGCCAAACTGGAACGCACCAGCGAATATGCCCAATCTCAAACTGACCTGCAGATTCATTCTCCCTCTCCATACTTGCCTGTTGGCGTCCCATCTCATGTGAAATCACAGGGAAACTTCATTGCATCGCGTCCACCTGGGGAAGACAACTCACAATTGCAACCTTGCCACAAACTCAAGTATGAAAGGGCTGACTACGAATACTTCTCGACACCAAACTTACCAGATCTGGCGAGATCAGAGACAAAGGCTGAAGTCAGAACATCAAATCCCATCATGAACGTACATGCTCAGCCATATGTCCCCCAACATATTCCCCCCAGCTAGTACCCCACCTGCAGCAGAACCCTTGGCACAGTATTTAGCGCGACGAGACCTGTACCAGTTTGACGATGGAAGCCTGATTTGACAAAAGACCAAGTTATCAGAAGATTGATGCCGATAAGAGAGACAATGGGGAAACATTCAAAATGCTAATATGAGAGACGAGAGAGATTAACGAAAAGAGACACAGTTCCGAGTATTGTCAGACCGGTTGCTTTGAACCTGAACTGTTTGAAGTTTGATGAACAGGCGATACCCCAGCAGGGGGATAAAAGGAACAGGTTCGCTAAGGCAAGACACACACCATGACACCACGAGATAACGAGACCCTGGAAGTGCAGTGTGTCCCCCCACAAGTTGGTGGGAGTTTTGGAGGTCTGGCCACAGGACCGACCATAGACGCACAGGGTGAAAAGGTACGATCGGCGGGAACCTGGTGTGTGTGTCCGCCCTTGCCTGGGTGCCGGGTTCACCGCAGAAGAACGATCGTATCCGGAACGGAGGGGTCACAGTCAGTGACCTCCGAAGGCATTACAAAGGGCTCACCCGAAAGCTAACTGCGAGGAATATCAAAAGTCTGTTTGAATCCGATTTGAATATCATCATTCGCACTCTCTCTCTCTCTCTCCCCAACGGCACAACAGCGATTACTGCGAACTGAACTGAACTCTGCGTCACTTGAGACTGATCATTTTACCCCTAGGCTGCAATAGAGCTTGATTGATCCTATTATCCTAGTTCTGTGTATATGTGTGTTTTATCATTGCTAACCTGTTGCATTTATATCCTTACTATTAGAGTACTGTGTTACTTATTTCTTTAATAAAACTTTTTTAGTTCCAGTAATCCAGACTCCAACTAAGTGGTCCGTTTCTGCTGGTTTGGCAACCCAGTTACGGGGTATGTAACATAAGTGGGGTTCTCGTCCGGGATTTTGAACGCTAAATTTGAGACTGGGTAAATTGATTGGGTTAACATTCCCGAAAGAAAGAAAAGGCAAACAGTAGAAATGGAGATTGAAGAATTTCTAAAGGCGCCAACCTTGGAGGCATTAGAGGATGCCAGGAAAGCAGAATTGGCAGCTGTGGCCAAACGGTTGAATCTTTTTAAGGGGAAGTTGACAATGAGGAGAGAGGAGATGCACAGAGCTATCATAGAGCATTATGTGTCTAAAGGTGTGTTTCCCCAAGGGGAGCTGGAGGTGATATCTATTGGAAAACCTGGTGGAGACGCAGTACAGGTGCAGATTGAAAAATTGAGACTCGAGCACGAGTTCCGGGTAAGGCAGCTAGAACACGAAGAGAAACAGTTAGAACGGCGAGAGAGAGAGGCAGTTAGAACGCGAGGAGAGAATAAAACAGTTGGAGCGAGAAGAGAGGCAGTTGGAGAAACAGAGGGACAGGGAATTTGAGCTGGAGAGGTTAAAGATGATGGCAGCGCAGGGGCCCATGCCGAACCAAGGTGGAGGGTTCAGGGCGACCCAGGAGGTTAGGCTGGTTCCCCCATTTGACGAGACCGATGTTGATCGGTACTTTCTCCATTTTGAAAAAGTTGCTGCAAGTCAGGACTGACTGAGGGATAAGTGGGCTGCTTTGCTTCAGAGGGTACTTAAAGGAAAAGCCCAACAAGCTTACTTGGCTTCGTCCGCAGAAGATGCCCAGAGGTATGAGGTGGTGAAAGAGGCTATACTCAGGATTTATGAGTTGGTCCCGGAGGCATACCGGCAGAGGTTCCGGAATGCGAGGAAGCAGTGTGGCCGCACGTATCTAGAGTTTGCCTGTGAGCTGCAGACATATCGTGAGCATTGGTGCGCCTCGAAGGGGGTAAATGGGGATTATGACAGACTGCTACAGCTGATCCTGATTGAGCAGTTTAAAGGTTGTGTCCCTGAAGGTATGAGACCCCACCTAGATGAGAAAGAGGCAGCCACGTTAGCCGCAACTGCTAAGTTAGCGGATGAGTACGCGTTGACACATAAAATGAAGTTTTTCCCCAGTAAAGGCTACCAGAAGGGTAGTCAGGACAGCGGGGAGAGTCCGCCAGAAAAGTCAGAAAGTAAGCCGGGGACTAGTGAGAAGGATAAGGTAGACCGGGAGCAGTTTGGTAGGAAGTCTCCTGGGGTTGTATGCTATAATTGTGGGAAAGTCAGACACTTTGCGTCCAGGTGCTTTGCCCCAAAGAAGGAGACGGGGAAAGGAAAAACGACGGTTCCGACTGGCTGTATTGAGCTGGTAAACAAACCGCTAGGGGAGAAGAGGTTTGATAAAGTTCAGGAAGGGCGCGAGAGGTTTACCTCGGCCGGATTGGTGTCGGTAAAGGAGGGGTTAAACCCAGTTCCAGTATGGATCTGGAGAAACACTGGAGCTTGTCAGTCATTGATATTAAAGAGTGTGTTAGACTTTAGCTCAGAGACCCAGACTGGGGAGGTCAGGGTCATAAAAGGCATTGGGAAAGGGACTGAAGCAGTACCTTTGCACCAGATACACCTAAAAAGCGACTTGGTCTCTGGACCGGTCACGATCGGGGTGAGGCCCGAACTACTGATGAGAGACGTAGAGGTCTTACTCGGTAATGACCTTGCCGGCGGAGAGGTGTACCCAGCAGTACGATTGACAAGTCAGCCTGCCAGCATTGAGGCCCCGCCCATGGACTCACAGGTTTATCCCGTTTGCGCAGTGATTCGGCGCATGTCCAGAAAGGCTGCCGAAGTAAATATAGCTTTGGCTGAGACGTTTTTACCAGCCTTGTATCAGAAGGGGTTAGAAAGTGAGGAGCAGCGTAGTGAAACAGAAATTAAGGTAGATTTATCATTAGCAAGGAAGGAATTTGTACAGGCACAGGAGCGAGACGAGGAGCTGATGGTTTTGACAGAGACAGCTCTCTCTGAAGCAGAATTAAAACGGGAGCCAGTGGGCTATTGTGTGGAGGAGGGAGTACTAAGGAAGAAATGGAGACCAAGTACCGTGCCCCCAGATGAGGAATGGGGGGTGGTGCCAAAAATTTATGGGGATGAGATTCTTAACCTGGCCCACAAGATACCCCTCGGTGGACATTTTGGGGGGAGGAAAACAGTCGGCGGAATCATCCTGATAAGGGGAGGACCCATTTTGAAAAGATAAGTATGGCGCCGACCAGATGGGAGAAGTCTATTGTTTTGGCCAGCTTTGCTGATAAGGTCTCTCCCTTAATCCCCGAACAAAGTGACCCGCTAAGAGAGCTAATTAAACAGCACGCACACGTATGTCTGGATGTCCCATGGCGATGCAAAGAGCCGGGACATGGTGTTGTCGTCACATCAGGTCAGCCTAGTGAGCAACACCCCTATAGGATGATTAATTCAGTGACAAAAAGGCTAAAGAAAGCAGAAGCGTATATTGGCGATGTAGTGGTCTGGAGTGACACGTGGGAGGAGCACAGTGTGGCACTGTTTAAATGGCTGTTTGAAGCCAGCTGACGGTGAACCTCGCAAAAAGTGAATTCGGCCAGGCAAAGGTCACTTATCTGGGATTTGTGGTAAGACAGGGGCAGCTGGCTCTGATGCAAGCTAAGGTGCGGGTTATCTCTGAAGTCCCCACCCCGACAGACAAGAGAGCCCTGAGAAGGTTCTTGGGAGATGGTGGGGTACTATCCGAAGTTTTGCAGAAAAAAAGACAACTTTGTGGATAGTACCCACCCTCTTACTAAGCCCTTGCCAAAGAATGCTAAGTTGGTGTGGGACGACCCTTGTTACCTGTGTCCGGGACGAAAACCACTGAGAAATTACACTGATCACAACTCATTAGTGTTTTTGGCCACTATGAAGTTTGCTAAATTGGAGCCTGGTCTTAGAGGATTATTAAAATAACACATATAAAAGGAACGGAAAATGTGATTACTGACTGTCTGTCAAGGTGTTGACAACTTAAAGTTCTCTGTATTAGCCAAATAGCTGATGAACATGTATATTTGTGTGTATCTAATAGTGTATTCATGCCTATAATTTTTACCCCGGTAAAAATCCTTTGAAGGGTAGGGGTGTGACAAAAGACCAAGTTATCAGAAGATTGATGCTGATAAGAGAGACAATGGGGAAACATTCAAAATGCTAATATGAGAGACAAGAGAGATTAACAAAAAGAGACACAGTTCCGAGTATTGTCAGACCAGTTGCTTTGAACCTGAACTGTTTGAAGTTTGATGGACAGGCGATACCCCAGCAGGGGGATAAAAGGAACAGGTTCGCTAAGGCAAGGACACACCAGGACACCATGAGATAACGAGACCCTGGAAGTGCGGTGTGCCCCCCCCCGACAAGTTGGTGGGAGTTTTGGAGGTCTGGTCGTGGGACCGACCATAGACGCACAGGGTGAAAAGGTACGATCGGCGGGAACCTGCTGTGTGTGTGTCCACCCTTGCCTGGGTGCCGGGTTCACTGCAGAAGAACGATCGTATCCGGAACAGAGGGGTCACAGTCGATGACCTCAGAAGACATTACAAAGGGCTCGCCCGAAAGCTAACTGTGAGGAATATCAAAAGTCTGTTTGAATCCGATTTGAATATCATCATTCGCACTCTCTCTCTCTCTCCCCAACGGCACAACAGCGATTACTGCGAACTGAACTAAACTGAACTGAACTCTGCGTCACTTGAGACTGATCATTTTACCCCGAGACTGCGATAGAGCTTGATTGATCCTATTATCCTAGTTCTGTGTACATGTGTGTTTTATCATTGCTAACCCGTTGCATTTATATCCTTACTATTAGAGTACTGTGTTACTTATTTCTTTAATAAAACTTTCTTAGTTCCAGTAATCCAGACTCCAACTAAGTGGTCCATTTCTGCTGGTTTGGCAACCCAGTTACGGGGTATGTAACACTGAAAATTACAGTGCGTGGTACTCCTCATTCACCAGTGCCCCTGGCGGAGTCCAGCTCACAGCAACCCAAGAGTTGGACCTTATGACTAAATGGCTGGGAAAGGAATCAAGTGAACACATGAAAAGCATACACTCAGTGTACGTCAACAACCCCAAGCTAGCCTTACACAAAGTGTGGGAGAGACTTTGGGACTGCTATGCAGCCCCCAAAATTATTGAGAGGGCGCTATTTCAACGGCTGGACAATTTTCCAAGGGTGCCAGCCAAGGACCACACTAAATTACGAGAACTTGGAGATTTACTCATGGAGATCCAAGGTGCTACAGAAGATGGCTATTTAACTGGCCTGTCGTATCTGGATACCTCACGTGGAGTTGGACCAATTGTGGACAAGCTTCCATTTGGGCTGCAGGAAGGATGGGTGTCTATTGGCTCAGAGTACAAGAAAGAGAACGGTGGTTGATTTCCTCCCTTTGAGTATTTTAGTAGGTTTGTGTGCAAGGGGGCGAAGAGGCAAAACGACCCTAGCTTCATGAATCAAGGCAGCACCACAACTCACACCAACCCAGTCAAATCTATTTCGAACAATCTTGTCATCAATAAACCCGTCTCAGTGCATAAAACCGAAGTCTCCGCAATCAACGCTGACCCTAGCAAGAACTGTCCATTACACAACAAACCCCATCCCCTCAAAAAATGCAGAATGTTTCAAAACAAACCCTTTGACGAAACAAAGGCCCTTCTCAAGGAAAAAATATGTTTTAAGTGCTGTTCCTCTACCTCCCACCTCGTGAAAGAGTGCACGTTCCCTGTAAAGCACTCGGAATGTAACAGCACTAATCACGATGGGGCCATGCATCCCGGCTCGTCACCGCAAACTGCCAAGGCTCCTCTGCTCCCACAAGAGGTTGGCGGGGAGGGAGAGCATCACTCTGATACAACTATTGTCAGCTTGAGTTGCACAGAAGTTTGCAGTCCAGGTCAGTCCGGCTGTTTGTGCTCAAATATCTGCCTCACTAAGGTATACCCTAAGGGAGCCAAAGACAAGGCCATCAAAGCCTATGTAATTCTGTATGACCAGAGCAACCGCTCACTAGTGAGACCAGAGTTCTTCGAGTTGTTCAGCGTAAAGGGTAATCCATTCCCATACTACCTCAGAACTTGCTCTGGCATCGCAGAAACATATGGCAGGAAGGCAGAAGGCTTCCAGCTTGAGTTGCTGGATGGCAAAGTCGTCATCAGGCTCCCTCCACTCTTAGAGTGCAATGAGATCTTAAATAACCGATCCGAGATTCCAACGCCAAGCGCGGTGCTACACCAGCTCCATCTCCACTACATTGCCAAGCACATCCCAGAACTGGATCCGGAAGCAGAAATACTGCTGCTACTCGGAAGAGACGTTCTTAGGGTGCACCAAATCAGGCAGCAGGTCAATGGACCACACAGCACCCCCTTTGCCCAACATCTGGATCTGGGCTGGGTGGTGATAGGAGAGGTGTGCCTTGGCAACGTACACAAACCGACAGTTAACACGCTCAAGACTAACGTGCTAGAGAGAGGCCACCATTCAATTTCTCAGCCTTCCACAAGTGTTGCGTGTATTAAGGAAGCACAACTAAGGCATGAGCATAGTAAAGTAACTGAGAAGACACTGGGACAGTCAGTCTTCGCTCAAACTAAGCACGATAATAAACTTGCTCCATCGGTGGAAGACGCCATCTCCTTAAAAATAATGGACACAAAGGTCTTTAGAGACAAAGCAAACAACTGGGTCGCCCCACGACCGTTCAGAGAACCATGCCAGCGCTTGCCAAACAACAAAGAGCAGGCAATCAACCGGTTCACGTCTTTACAACGAACCCTGAAAAGGAAACCTGAGGCCAGTTACAGAGGTCATTCTACTTCTACCTAAAGACTGATCGAGAGACTAAAGTTCTATACCATGTTTATAGTGACCTTACAAAGGTCAGGCGGGGAGTGCGTTGCCCTTAAGGCATTTATTTGACTTTGTTCGGTCTACGCTTTAAATGATTTGTTTGTAACTATTTTCTAGTTAAAGTTAAAGGTTGATAATTATGTTACAGTCTAACAAAGGTAAATTCATTGTCTATGGTTTATCGCGGTATGTGATGACATCACCTACGGTTTCGCCACGTCTTATGTGTAACCTCGGTTTCGGGAAGCTGTGAAGGCGGGTGCCACGCATGCAGCATGATCGTAAGGAGCTCAGTGTCTACCCACAAAGAAACATTATAGAAGCAACACTGTAAGTTCCTATGAAAGTATTTGAAGTAAAAATATTAACGTGGTTTCTGTTAAGGGAAGCGGCGCGCGTGTCGGCTTTTCAATTTCAAACGCGGGGTGGGCTCGGGCCTGGCGGCGGTTTGACGCGACCCCTCGCTCCCTACCCAGGGCGGCTGGAGACACTCGCTAAAAGAAGAGCGCGCGGGTGGTCTCCAAAATGAAACAGACGCTGTATATGTTTGTATTTTTTTATCAACAGTTTTCACGATACGATGTTAATATGGAAGAGTGCACAGTAAATGGTTAACCTTACTATGACTGTTTAACTTGGTGTTTAGTCAGAGTTTCAACTGCACGAGAACACTATACCTTTCTTTAATTAAGGTGGCTGGAATGCTTATCAAACTGATTGTTCTTTTGTATCAATAGTTCATTGACTTGACCAGAATGGTTATCAAACTGATTGTTCTTTGGTATCAATAGTTCATTGACTTGGCTGGAATGCTTATCAAACTGATTGTTCTTTTGTATCAATAGTTCATTGACTTGACCGGAATGGTTATCAAACTGATTGTTCTTTTGTATCAATAGTTCATTGACTTGACCGGAATGGTTATCAAACTGATTGTTCTTTTGTATCAATAGTTCATTGACTTGGCTGGAATGCTTATCAAACTGATTGTTCTTTTCTATCAATAGTTCATTGACTTGACCAGAATGGTTATCAAACTGATTGTTCTTTGGTATCAATAGTTCATTGACTTGGCTGGAATGCGTATCAAACTGATTGTTCTTTTGTATCAATAGTTCATTGACTTGACCAGAATGGTTATCAAACTGATTGTTCTTTTGTATCAATAGTTCATTGACTTGGCTGGAATGCTTATCAAACTGATTGTTCTTTTGTATCAATAGTTCATTGACTTGACTGGAATGCTTATCAAACTGATTGTTCTTTTGTACCAGTGGCCTTGTAACTTCTAACAATTCTGATATCAGGCAGTGAACTTGTAGAACCGTTGGAGAGACGAGAACGCTTCTCTCTCTGATGTCGGTTCCAAGTTCACTCGCTGGCTGAGCTCAAAGAAATAAATGGGTAAAAAGATAAATAACGATCTTTTTGTGCTGTCGTTATTTGATCCAGCAAATTTACATTTACATAATGACTATTGCCGGTAGCACATCTACAGTAATGAAATGCTTTGAGATGTTGGTCATGACTCAGCAAGGACCTGGACACATTGCAATTTGTCTATCGCCACAATAAGTCAATGACAGATGCAATCTCAATGCCTCTTCACACAGCTTTAGACCATCCGGACAACACAAACACCTACGTCCAGATGCTGTTCATCGACTATAGCTCAGCATTTAAAACGATCATTCCTACAATCCTGATTGAGTAGTTGCAGAACCTGGGCCTCTGTACCTCCCTCTGCAATTGGATCCTCAACTTCCCAACCGGAAGACCACAATCTGTGGATTGGTGATAACATCTCCTCCTCGCTGACGATCAACACTGGTATACCTCAGGGGTGTATGCTTAGCCCACTGCTCTACTCTCTAAGTATATAAAGGGTAAAAGAGAGTTGAGGGTAGATATAGAACCAATAGAAAATGTTGCTGGAGATATTGTAATGAGAGACACAGAGATGGCAGAGGAACTGAATATGTATTTTGCATCATTCTTCACAGTGAAAGACATCTCTATACTGGACGTTCAAGAGTGTCAGGGAAGTGAAGCATATGTAGTGAAAATTACGACTGAGAAGGTGCTCAGGAAGCTTAATGGTCTAAGGGTGGATAAATCTCCTGGACCTGATGGAATGCACCCTCGGGTTCTGAAGGAAGTAGCTGGAGAGATTGTGGAAACATTAACAAAGATCTTTTAAGAATCAATAGATTCTGGCATTGCACCGGATGACTGGAAAATTGCAAATATTACTCCGCTATTTAAGAAGGGTGGGAGGCAGCAGAAAGGAAACTATAGACCTGTTAGCCTGACATCAGGTTACAAGCAGGGTGGACAAAGGAGATGCAGTAGATGTGGTGTACTTGGATTTTCAGAAGGTATTTGACAAGGTGCCATTCATGAGGCTGCTTAGCAAGATAAGAGCCCGTGGAACTAAAGGGGAATTACTAACATAGGTGGAACATTGGCTGGTTGGCAGAAAACAGAGAGTGGGAATAAAGGGATCCTATTCTGGCTGGCTGCCGGTTACCAGTGGAGTTCCACAGGGGTCAGTGTTAGGACAGCTGCTTTTTGCGATGTATATCAATGATTTGGACATACGGTATTAATGGATTTGTGGCTAAGTTTACTGATAATACAAAGAAAGATGGAGGAGCGGGTAGTGTTGAGGAAACAGAGAGCCTGCAGAGACTTGGATAGTTTAGGGGAATGGGCAAAGAAGTGGCAAATGAAATACAATATTGGAAAGTGTATGGTCATGCACTTTGGTGGAAGAAATAAATGGGCAGACTATTATTTAGATGGGGGCGAATTCAAAATGCAAAGATGCAAAGGGACTTGGGAGGCCTTGTGCAGGATACTCTAAAGGTTAACCTCCAGGTTGAGTTGGTGGTGAAGAAGGCAAATGTAATGTTGGCATTCATTTCTAGAGGTATAGAATATAAGAGCTGGGATGTGATTTTGAGGATCTATAAGGCACTCATGAGACCACACTTGGAGTATTGTGTGCAGTTTTGGACTCCTTATTTTAGAAAGGAAGTACTGTCATTGGAGAGACTTCAGAGAAGATTCACAAGAATGATTTCAGGAATGAAAGGGTTACTGTCTGAGGAACGTCTGGCAGCTCTTGAGCTGTATTCCCTGGAGTTCAGGAGGATTAGGGGTGATCTCATAGAAATGAGGGATCCAGGGACGGCTGCACCAGCGTGTGGATGTCAGCGAGTTAGACCATTGTGAAGAGGTTAAAAGGAGACAGTTTTATAGAGTGGGCATCGGAGAAGTGGGCGATGGAGTAAAAAGGTTCAGAGTAGGAGGGCTTTGGCTCAACGGGGCTTCAATGATATAAGGTCAAGGCCAGGTAGGTTACCTGTGAAGAATAGAAACAGGAGGTATGTCTGTGAGGCCAGTGTTCTGTACTGGGTGTCAGATGTGGGAAGTCCAGAAGACTCCCAGCCTCCCGGAAGGCCACATCTGCGCCAGGTGTGTCGAGCTGCAGCTCTTTAGGGACTGCATTAGGAAACTGGAGATGCAGTTTGAAGACCTTCGTCTGGTCTGGGAAAGTGAGGAGGTTATAGAGAGGAGCTATAGGCAAGTAGTCACACCGGGGCTTCGGGAGACAGATAACTGGGTAACAGCCAGGAGAGGAAAGGGCAAGAGTCAGATACCAGAGAGTACCCCTGTGGCTGTACCCCTTAACAATAAGTACCAGCACAGAGTCTGGCCCTGCGGTTCAGGACAGGGAAAGGAAGAAGGCAGTAATACGGGACTCTATAGTTAAGGAGTCAGACAGACGATCCTGTGGACACAGGAAAGAAACACGAATGGTAGTTTGCCTCCCAGGTGCCAGGGTCCGGTATGTTTCTGATCACGTCCACAATATCCTGAAGTGGGAAGGTGAACAGCCACAGGTCGTGGTATATATTGGTACCAACGACATGGGTAGGAAAGTTAGGAAGAAAGTTGAGAAGCAAGACCTCAAAGGTGGTAATCTTGGAAGTACTGCCCATGCCACGCGACAGTGAGCATCAAAATAGAGTGAGGTGGAGGATAAATGCGTGGCTGAGGGATTGGAGCAGGGGGCAGGGATTCAGATTTCTGGATGATTGGGACCTCTTTTGGGACAGGAGTGACCTGTACAAAAAGGATGGATTGCACTTGAATCCGAAGGGGACCAATATCCTGGCAGGGAGGTTTGCTAAGGCTATTGGGGAGAGTTTAAACAAGAATTGCTGGGGGGGGGGGGTTGGTGGGAACCGAACTGAAGAGACGGAGGAAAGGGAGGTTGGCTCACAAATAGAGAAAGCTTGGAGACAGAGCAAAAGGGAGGATAGGCAGGTGATAGAGAAGGGACATGCTCAGACTGATGGGTTGAGATGTGTCTATTTTAATGCAAGGAGTATTATGAACAAAGCGGATGAGCTTAGAGCGTGGATCAGTACTTGGAGCTATGAGTTGTGGCCATTACAAAGTCTTGGATGGCTCAGGGGCAGGAATGGTTACTTAGAGTGCCAGGCTTTTAGATGTTTCAGAAAGGACAGGGAGGGAGGCAAAAGAGGTGGGGGGTGGCACTGCTGATCAGAGATAGTGTCACGGCTGCAGAAAAGAAGGAAGCCATGGAGGGATTGTCTACAGAGTCTCTGTGGGTGGAAGTTAGAAACAGGAAGGGGTCAATAACTCTACTGGGTGTTTTTTTGTAGACCACCCAACAGTAACAGGGACATCGAGGAGCAGATAAGGAGACAGATTCAGGAAAGGTGTAATAATAACAAGGTTGTCGTGGTGGGAGATTTTAATTTCTCTGATATTGATTGGCATCTCCCTACAGCAAGGGGTTCAAATGGGGTGGAGTTTGTTCGGTGTGTTCAGGAAGGTTTCTTGACACAATGTAAATAAGCCTACAAGAGGAGAGGCTGTACTTAATCTGGTATTGGGAAATGAACCTGGTCAGGTGTCAGGTCTCTCAGTGGGAGAGCATTTTGGAGATAGTGATCACAATTCTATACCATAGCACTGGAGAGGGATAGGAACAGACAAGTTAGGAAAGTATTTAATTGGAGTAAGGGGAAATATGAAGCTATCAGGCAGGAATTTGGAAACTATAATTGGGAACAGATGTTCTCAGGGAAATGTACAGCAGAATTGTGGCAAATGTTCAGGGGATATTTGTGTGGTATTCTGCATAGGTACATTCCAATGAGACAGGGAAAGGATGGTAGGGTACAGGAACCGTGGTGTATACAGGCTGTTGAAAGTCTAGTCAAGAAGAAAAGAAAAGCTTACGAAAGGTTCAAAAACCTAGGTAATGATAGAGATCTAGAAGATTATAAGGCCAGCAGGAAGGAGCTTAAGAATGAAATTAGGAGAGCCAGAAGGGGCCATGAGAAGGCCTTGGTGAGCAGGATTAAAGAAAACCCCAAGGCACTCTGTAAGAATGTGAAGAGCAAGAGGATAAGACGTGAGAGAATAGGACCAATCCAGTGTGACAGTGGAAAAGTGTGTATGGAACCGGAGGAGATAGCAGAGGTACTTAATGAATACTTTGCTTCAGTATTCACTATGGAAAAAGATCTTGGTGATTGTAGGGATGACATACAGCAGACTGAAAAGCTTGAGCATGTAGACATTAAGAAAGAGGATGTGCTGGGGGTTTGGGAAAGCATCAAGTTGGATAAATCTCCGGGACCAGATGAGATGTACCCCAGGCCACTGTGGGAGGTGAAGGAGGATATTGCTGAGCCTTTGGCAATGTCCTTTGCAACATCAATGGGTCAGGAGAGTTTCCAGAGGATTGGAGGGTTGCAGATGTTGTTCCCTTATTCAAGAAAAGGAGTAGAGATAGCCCAGGAAATAATAGACCAGTGAGCCTTAATTCAGTGGTTGGTAAGTTGATGGATTTGGAGAGGCATAATATGATTAGGAATAGTCAACATGGCTTTGTCAAAGGCAGGTCATGCCTTACGAGCCTGATTGAATTTTCTGAGGATGTGACTAAACACATTGATGAAGGCAGAGCAGTAGATGTATTGTATATGGATTTCAGCAAAGCATTTGATAAGGTTCCCCATGCAAGACTTATTGAGAAAGTATGGAGGCATGGGATCCAAGGATACCTTGCTTTGTGGATCCAGAGTTGGCTTGCTCACAGAAGGCAAAGAGTGGTTGTAGATGGGTCATATTCTGCATGGAGGTCGGTGGCGTGCCTCAGGGATCTGTTCTGGGACCCCTACTCTTTGTGATTTTTATAAATAACTTGGATGAGGAAATGGAGGGATGGGTTAGTAAATTTTCTGATGACACAAAGGTTGGAGGTGTTGTGGATAGGGTGGAGGGCTATCAGAGGTTACAGTGGGACACTGATAGGACGCAAAACTGGGTTGAGAAATGGCAGATGGAGTTCAACCGAGATAAGTGTGAGGTGGTTCATTTTGGTAAGTCAAATATGATGGTAGAATATAGTATTAATGGTAAGACTCTTGGCAGTGTGGAGGATCAGAGGGATCTTGGGGTCTAAGTCCATAGGACACTCAAAGCTGCTACTCAGGTTGACTCTGTGGTTAAGAAGGCATACGGTGCATTGGCCTTCCTCAACCATGGGATTGAGTTTAAGAGCCGAGAGGTAATGTTACAGCTATATAGGAGCCTGGTCAGACCCCACTTGGAGTACTGTGCTCAGTTCTGGTCACCCCACTACCGGAAGGATGTGGAAACTATAGAAAGGGTGCAGAGGAGATTTACAAGCATGCCTTATGAGAATAGGTTGAGTGAACTCGACCTTTTGTCCTTGGAGCGATGCAGGATGAGAGGTGATCTGATAGAGGTGTACAAGATAATGAAAGGCATTGATCGTGTGGATAGTCAGAGGCATTTCCCCAGGGCTGAAATGGCTAACACGAGAGGGCACAGTTGTAAGATGCTTGGAAGTACTACAGAGGAGATGTCAAAGGTAAGTTTTTTTACGCAGAGAGTGGTGAGTGCATGGAATGGGCTGCCAGCGATAGTGGTGGAGGCGGATACGATAGGGTCTTTTGAGAGACTCCTGGATAGGTACATGGAGCTGAGAAAAATAGAGGACTATGGGTAACCCTAGGTAATTTCTAAGGTAAAGTACATGTTCGGTTAGCATTGTGGGCCGAAGGGCCTGTATTGTGCTGTAAGTTTTTCTATATTTCTATGAAACATTCCGAATGTTAAAAAACCTGAACAGATTAGATATGGCGAAGTTATTTCACATGGTATGGGAGTCTAGCACAAGAGGGCATGTCTTCAGGATTGAAGGATGTCCAGTTAGAACAGAGATGTGGAGAAAGTAATTTAGTCAGAGGGTGGTAAAGCTGTGGAATTTGTTGCCACAAGCGGCTGTGGAGGCCAAGTTATTGGGTGCATTTAAGGCAGGGGTCCCCAACCTTTTTAGCACTGCAGACCGGTTTAATATTGACAATATTCTTGCGGACTGACCGACAGGGGTGGGTGTTCAAGTAGGGTTGCCAACTTTCTCACTCCCAAATACGGGACACTTGTGTTTACCCCGAGAAAGACTACCATGACCATGAAGCCTTGCATGGGCACCTGTGTGCGCATGCGTGACATGTGAATACATGATGTGCACGTGTGTACCTGCCGATTTTTTTTTCTACAAATCGGTTTTGGCTTAATCTTCCCGATTCCGTTAAGTGAAACTACACTGTACATACATCATTTCTACTTTATATAGGCTGTGTATTTATCATGTCATTCCTGCTTCTACTATATATATGTGTTATTTGGTATGACTTGGTAGGTTATTTCAAGTTCAACAGTGCGTGACAGAAAATGAGGAAATGTGCAGCTGACTCATATTGTTTCATATTGCCAGAACATATCGTTTCCTCGCGGTCCGGTAGCACATGCTTTGCCTTTTTCCCTTTTACTATTCCTAATCTCTACCTAGATGGATTCACCATTCTGCTCCTTAAATCTTATATCGTCTATCACTATCACCCTGATCTCATCTTTAATTAAGAGCGTTACCCCACCTCCCTTTCATGCTTGCGTATCCTTCGGTATTACCTGATATCCTTGGACATTCAATTCCCAATCCTCTCCACCGTGCAACCATGTCTCTGCAATGGTCTCTAAATCATATCCCTTTGTACTGATTTGTGCCACAAGCTCACTGATCTTGCTTCAAATACTGCAGGCACTGAAATAAATTGCCCTTACACTCATTGTGCTTTTCAAATCTTGTAATTTTTTACTCTTTGGCACTTGACTTTTCTTCACTTTGCTCCTACTGTTCTCTTTTTTTATCTTTTGCTTTTACTTTATCTTTATCCATACTTCTCCAATCTGTTGAATCAACCCTCCCCCCACTGTTTCGTTTAAAGCCTTATCCACAACCTTAGTTAAGCGATTCGTTAGGATCCAGGTCCCGTCACGGTTTAGGTGGAGCCGGTCCATTGGTACAGCCCTCTCCTTCCCCAATACTGGTGCCAATTTCCCATCAATTCAAACCCACTTCTCCCTCACCAATCCTTCAGCCATGCACTTAGTTTTCTTATCTTCTTGACCCTATGCCAATTTGCACGTAGCTCAGGTAGTAATACAGATTACCACCTTTTTGGTTCTGCATTTTTAATTTAGTCCCCAGCTGCTCAAATTCTCTCAGTAGAATCTCTTTCCTCATTCTACCCATGTCTCTGGTACCCACATGGACCATGCCACGACAACTAGATCTTTCCCCTCCCACTGCAAATTCCTCTGCAGGTGTCTGAACCTGGGCACCAGGCAGGCAACACAGCCTTCACGATGCGCTATCCTCACAACAAAGAACTCTGTCTATTTCCCTGACTATACTATCCTGAATTACCACTCTATTTCTCTTCTCTCTCCCCTCTTGAATGGCTCACTGAACTACAGTGCCACAGTTAGGCTGCTCATCCTTCCTACAGCCCCCACTCTCATCCACACAGGGAGCAAGAATCTCAGACCTGCTGGACAAGCTCAAGGGCTGAGGCTCCTCCAGCACTGTCCCTTGGATCCCACTACCCACTCACTCACAGTCACACCCTCTTGTCCCCGACCACAGACCGAATTTGAGGCAGCTAACCTACAGGGTGTGACTACTTCCTGAAACAGAGAATCCAGGTAACTCTCCCCCTCCCTGATGTGCCACAGTGTTTGAAGCTCAGATTCCAGGTCATCAACTTTAAGCCCGAGTTCAGGAGCTGAGACAGGAACTACAGGGAGGTAGTCACCCCTAGCTTGAGGACACAGGTAGCTAGGTAACTGTCAGGAGAAAGAGGGGAAGTGCTCAACCAGTGCAGAGTACACTGTGGCCCTTCCCCTCAATAATAAGTATACAACTTTAGACACTATTGAGGGGCAACAACCTACCAGGAGGGAGCCACAGCGACTGGGTCTCTGGCAATGAGTCTCGTGCTGTGGCACTTAACAGCAGAAAGGTGAAGAGGACTGTAGTGCTGATAGGATATTCCTTAGTCAGAGGAACAGAGACAGGGTTCTGTTGGTGCGATAGAGACACCCGGATTGTATGCTGCCTCGCTAGTGCCAGGATCAGGGATGTCTTAGACAATGTCCATTGCATTCTCAAGGGCGAGGGTGAGCAGCCAGAAGTCTTGGTACATCTTGGCACCAATGACATGGGTGAAGAAAAAATTCAGGGAGCTAGTAGAAAGCTGAGAAACAGGACCTCCAAGATAGTTATCGCTGGATTGCTGCCTCTGCCACGAGCCAGTGAGGGTAAGAATAGGATAATTTGGCAGGTGAATGTGTGGCTGAGGAGCTGGTGCAGGGGGCAGGGGTTCAGATTTATGGATCATTGGGATCTCTTCTGGGGAAGGTATGACCTGTAGAAAAGGAAGCCCTAGGGTGTTCAGTATCCTTGTGCCAGGTTGGCTGGAGTCATTCAGATGGGTTTTAACTAATCTGGCAGGGGGATGGGAACCTGATTGATAGTATTGAAGATGAGGTAGTTAGTTTACAAACAGAGGCAATGTGTAGTGCGACTCCTAGCAAGGAGAGGCTGATGATAGGGCAAAATTGTGGTCAGCAGGAAGAATTGCAACGTAAAAGGCAGAGAAAATTGAAAAAGGTGAATACCAGACTAAAGGTGTTATATTTGAATGCACACAGTATACAGAATAAGATAGATGAACTTGTAGCATAGTTACAGATTGGCAAGAATGACGTTGTAAACATCGCTGAATCATGGCTGAAAGAAGATTATAGCTGGGAGTTTAATGTCCAAAGATACATAACGTATGGAAAGGACAGGCAGGCAGGCAGAGGGGGTGGCTTTCCCTCTGTCGGTGAAAAATGAAAGTAAATCATTAGAAAGAGGTGGCATAGGGTCAGAAGGTGTTGAATCATTGTAAATAGAGCTCAGCAATTGCAAGGGTAAAAAGACCCTGATGGGAGTTATATACAGACCCCCAAACAGTTACAACAGGAGATAGAAAATGCATGCCAAAAGGGCAATGTTACAGTAGTCATTTCAATATGCAGCTAGATTGGGAAAATCAGATTGGTGCAGGATTCCAAGAGGTGGAATTTCTAGAATGCCTATGAGATGGCTTTTCACAGCAGCTCATGGTTGAGCCCACTAGGGGATACACTCTAAAGGCAAGATGACACAATCATGACGAACAAGGAAAGTCAAAGCCAACATAAAAGCCACAGAGAGGGCATATAATAGACCAAAAATTAGTGGGAAGTTAGGGGATTGGGAAGCTTTTAAATACCAACAGCAGCCAACGTCATTAAGGTAAAGATGGAATATGAAAGTAAGCTAGCCAGTAATATTAAAGAGGATACCAAAACATTTTTCAGATAAATGGAAGTGAGGGTGGATATTGAACCACTGGAAAACAATGCTGAAGAAGTAGTCACGGAGGACGAAGAAATGGCTGATCAACTGAATAAATATTTTGCATCAGTCTAAATATAGTGGAAAATGGTGGAAGATACTAGCAGTACGGTGAAAGTTCAGGTGTCAGGGATTATGAAGCGTGTGAAGTTACCACTACTAGAGAGAGGATTTTTGGGAAATAAAGGTCTGAAGTAGAAGTCAACTGGACCAGATGGTGTACAACCTGAGATATATACCTCAGAAAGAGGTGGCTGAAGAGTTTGTGGAGGCATTAGTAAAGATCTTTCAAGAATCACTAGTTTCTGGAATGGTTCTGCAAGTCTACAAAATTGTGGATGTCACTCCACTCTTCAAGAAAGGACAGAGGCAGAAGAAAAGAAATTATAAGCCAGTTAGTCTGACCTCAGTGGTTGGGAAGATGTTGGAGTTGATTGTTAATGATATGGTTTTGGGGTACTTGGAGGCAGCATGGTATCCTCAAGGAAAAATCTTGCCAGACAAATCTGTTGGAATTCTTTGAATAATTAACAAGCAGAATAGAGAAAGGAGAATCAGTTGATGTGTATTTGGATTTTCAGGAGGCCTTTAACAAGGTGCCACACATGAGGCTGCTTAACAAGCTACGAGCTCATGGTATTACAGGAAACGTTATAACATGGATAAAGCAGTGGCTGATTGACAGAGGGCAAAAAGTAGGAACAAAGGGAGCCTTTTTTCTGGTTGGCTTTTATGCTGTTCCACAGGGGCCTGTGTTGAGACAGATACTTTTTACGTTATATGTCAACGATTTGGATGATGAAATTGATGGCTTTGTTGCAAAGTTTGCAGATGATATGAAGATAGATGGAGGGACAGATAATTTTGAGGAAGTGGAGAGGCTACAGAAGGTCTTAGACAGATTAGGGGAACGGGCAAAAAAGTGGCAGATGGAATACAGTTTCAGGAAGTGTATCGTCATGAACTTTGGTAGAAGAAATGAAAGAGTTGACTATTTCCCAAATGGCAACAAAATACAAAAAACTGAGATGCAAAGGGACTTGGGAATCCTTGTGCAGAATTCTCTAAAGGTTAATTTGCAGGTTGAGTCTGTGGTGAAGAAGGCAAATGCAATGTTAACATACATTTCAAGACGTTGAATATAAAAGCAAGGATGCGATGTTGAGCCTTTATAAAGCACTGTTGAGTTATGGGTCCCTCATCTTAGAAAGGATGTGCTGAGAGGGTTTAAAGAATGTTCTTGTAAATGATTCCAGGATTAAACTGCCTGAAATATGAAGAGCGTTTGATGGCTCTGAGCTTCTATTTACTGGAATTTAGAAGAATGAGGGGTGACCTAAGGAAACCTATTGAATGATGAGAGACCTCAGTAGAGCGGAGGTGGAACGCATGTTTCCTATGGTGGGAGTGTCTCAGACCAGAGGACGCAGCCTCGAAATAGAGGGTGTCCTTTTAGAACAGAGATGGGGGGGGGGGATTTCATTAGCCAAAGAGTCGTGAATCTGCTGAATTTGTTACCACAGGCAGCTATGGAGGCCAGGTCTTTACATATATTTAAGGCAGAGGTTGATAGATTCTTGATCAGTCAGGGCATGAAAGGATAAGGGGGGGGGAGGGGAGGCAGGAGATTGGGGCTAAGAGGAAAAATGGATCAGCCAGATGAAATGACGGAGAAGACCCAATGGACCAGAAGCCCTAATTCTGCTCCCATACCTTATGGTTTATTGGTTAAATAGTATATTTACTTTGATAATAAATGTACTTTGAACTGTAATTGCAACATCCGTTCCATTGGATGTGTGGAGAGGATGTTTCCTGTAGTGGGAGAAGTTAGGACTAGAGGGCACGGCCTCAGATTACAGCAGCGTCCCTTTAGAACAGAGGTGTGGAGGAATTTCTTTAGCCAGAGGGTGGTGAATCTGTGGAATTCATTGCCACACATGGCTGTGGAGGCCAAGTCATTGTGTATATTTAAAGTGGAGGTTGATAAGTTCTTGATAATTCAAGGTGTCAAAGGTTACAGGGTGAAGACAGGAGAATGGGTCGAGAGGGATAATAAATCAGCCATGATGGAATGGGAGAATCAAGCTCAATGGGCCGAATGGCCTAACTCTACTCTGATGTTATATGGCATTATGATCATATCCCCACCAGTCGGTGTGGAAAATTTGCCTTCAGATTTTCTTTGAATCTACCCTACCCCAGCGCCTTAAATCTATGTCTTTTTGTCTTAGACTCCCCAACCCTGAGAAAGAGATTGACTATCCACACTCTTCATGATTTTATATAGTGATTTAAGTTCTCCTCTCAACTTTCTTATACTTCTACAAAAGTAGAACACAATCCTCATAACTGAATCCTCCAGTCACAGTCACAGCGGGACTATTTTCTACAGCTTCATGGGATTATTCTTACAGCTGGACAGTAAGAACTGCACAAAATGTCCCAGCTCCTACACTCGATGCCCTGATTGATGAAGGCAATCATGCCAAATACATTCTTAACCATCTTGTTGCTAATTTTTAGAGAACTGCTCTACGTATATACCTCTACCTGCTGATCTTTCTGTTCTACAATGTTCCCCAGGGCTTCGCCATTCACTGTACAAGTCCTGCCCTCGTTTAACTGACCAAAACGCAATACATCACATTTCGAGTTAAATTCAATCTGCATTCCTCGGCCCAGTTCACCTAGATCCTGTTATAATCGTAGATAACCTTCTTCACTGGTCACTGTACCACCAATGTTGGTGTCTTCCGCAAACTTGTTAAGTACTTTAACACCAGTCATCCAGATCATTAATATTGATGACAAAGGCAATGGAACCAACACCAATCCCTCCGACACACCACTGACCACAGGCCTCCAATCTGAGGGGCAACTCTCTCCATCACCACCCTTAATGAATATGTTGCTTCAGTATTCACCAGTGAGGGGGAACTTAATGATCATGGGGGCCTGCGTAAAATAGGCGGATATGCTTGTATATGTTAATGTTAAGAAAGAGGATGCGCTACTATTTTTCAAAAACACTATGACAGGCGAGTCTCCGGGGCCGGACAGAATGCACCCAGCTTTCATCCATGTCCCCCTAAACCAGGGTTTCCAAATGTGGGATCCACAGACCCCTCAGTTAAATGAGGGGTCCATAACATAAAAAGGGTTGGGAATCCCTGTTCTGAACTTTTCCTATCCATTTATCAGTCTCAATGCCATTTAAATGTTAAGGTATCTGCCTCAAATACTTCCTCTGGCAGCTCGTTCAAGTTCCAACCTGTTCAATCCCTCTCTGTAACTCAACACAGCAGGACCTGGACAATATCCAGGCTTCGACTGACAAGTAACATTTGAGCCAGGCAAGTGCCAACCAATGACCAGCTCCAACAAGAGAGGCTCTAATCATCATTCATGACATTCAGTGGGCTCACCATCACTGAATCCCCTACAATCAACACCCTGGACGCTACCACTGACAGGAAACTGAACTGGTCTAGCCATATAAACATTGTGGCTACCAGAGCAGATCAAAGGCTAGGAATCCTGTGACGTGTACTTCACCTCCTGACTCCCCAAAGCCTGCCCGCCATCTACAAGGCTCAGGTCAGGGGTGTAATGGAATACTCGCCACTCGCCTGGATGGGAGCAGCTCCATCAACACTCAAGAAGATGAACACCATCCAGTACAAGACAGCCCACTTGATTGCTACCCCTTCCACAAGCATCCAATCCCTCCACCATCGACAAACAGTTGCAGCAGTGTGTACTATCTACAAGATGCACTGCAACGACACACCAAAGTTCCTAAGGCAGCACCTTCCAGACCCACGAACACTACCATCTAGAAGGATGAGAACAGCAGATACCGGGGAACACCACCACTTAGAAATCCCCCACCAAATCACTCAGCATCCTGACTTGAAAAGATATCGCAGTTCCTTCATTGTCAAGGACTGCAGCGGTTCAAGAAGGCAGCTCATCACCATCTTCTCAGGCAAATAGGGATGGGCAATAAATGGTGGTTTAGCTGACGACGCTGTCATCCCGTAAAGGAATAAATAAAAAAGAAACTCCTCATGTCCGAGCAACATCCTCAGAAATTCCACTGCACTTTCAGCTTATTGGCATCTTTCCTACAGCAGAGTGACCGAACTTGTACACAATATTCCAAACGTAGCCTCACCGATGTCTTGATAGATACCTGATTGGTTGGAGCATCAAGGGATAGAAACATAGAAACATAGAAAATAGGTGCAGGAGTAGGCCATTCGGCCCTTCGAGCCTGCACCGCCATTTATTATGATCATGGCTGATCATCCAACTCAGAACCCAGCCTTCCCTCCATACCCCCTGACCCCTGTAGCCACAAGGCCCATATCTAACTCCCTCTTAAACATAGCCAATGAACTGGCCTCAACAGTTTGCTGTGGCAGAGAATTCCACAGATTCACCACTCTCTGTGTGAAGAAGTTTTTCCTAATCTTGGTCCTAAAAGGCTTCCCCTCTATCCTCAAACTGTGACCCCTCGTTCTGGAACTCCCCAACATCGGGAACAATCTTCCCACATCTAGCCTGTCCAATCCCTTTAGGATCTTATACGTTTCAATCAGATCCCCCCTCAATCTTCTAAATTCCAACGAGTACAAGCCCAGTTCATCCAGTCTTTCTTCATATGAAAGACCTGCCATCCCAGGAATCAATCTGGTGAACCTTCTTTGTACTCCCTCTATGGCAAAGATGTCTTTCCTCAGATTAGGGGACCAAAACTGCACACAATACTCCAGGTGTGGTCTCACCAAGGCCTTGTACAACTGCAGTAGTACCTCCCTGCTCCTGTACTCGAATCCTCTCGCTATAAATGCCAGCATACCATTCGCCTTTTTCACCGCCTGCTGTACCTGCATGCCCACTTTCAATGACTGGTGTATAATGACACCCAGGTCTCGTTGCACCTCCCCTTTTCCTAATCGGCCACCATTCAGATAATAATCTGTTTTCCTATTTTTGCCACCAAAGTGGATAACTTCACATTTATCCACATTAAATTGCATCTGCCATGAGTTTGCCCACTCACCCAACCTATCCAAGTCACCCTGCATCCTCTTAGCATCCTCCTCACTGCTAACACTGCCACCCAGCTTCGTGTCATCCGCAAACTTGGAGATGCTGCATTTAATTCCCTCATCCAAGTCATTAATATATATTGTAAACAACTGGGGTCCCAGCACTGAACCTTGCGGTACCCCACTAGTTACTGCCTGCCATTCTGAAAAGGTCCCGTTTATTCCCACTCTTTGCTTCCTGTCTGCTAACCAATTCTCCACCCACACCAATACCTTACCCCCAATACCGTGTGCTTTAAGTTTGCACACTAATCTCCTGTGTGGGACCTTGTCAAAAAGCCTTTTGAAAATCCAAATATACCACATCCACTGGTTCTCCCCTATCCACTCTATTAGTTACATCCTCAAAAAATTCTATGAGATTCGTCAGACATGATTTTCCTTTCACAAATCCATGCTGACTTTGTCCGATCATTTCACCGCTTTCCAAATGTGCTGTTATCACATCCTTGATAACTGACTCCAGCAGTTTCCCCACCACCGATGTTAGGCTAACTGGCCTATAATTCCCCGGTTTCTCTCTCCCTCCTTTTTTAAACAGTGGGGTTACATTAGCCACCCTCCAATCCTCAGGAACTAGTCCAGAATCTAACGAGTTTTGAAAAATTATCACTAATGCATCCACTATTTCTTGGGCTACTTCCTTAAGCACTCTAGGATGCAGACCATCTGGCCCTGGGGATTTATCTGCCTTCAATCCCTTCAATTTACCTAACACCACTTCCCTACTAACATGTATTTCACTCAGTTCCTCCATCTCACTGGACCCTCTGTCCCTTACTATTTCTGGAAGATTATTTATGTCCTCCTTAGTGAAGACAGAACCAAAGTAATTATTCAATTGGTCTGCCATGTCCTTGCTCCCCATAATCAATTCACCTGTTTCGGTCTGCAGGGGACCTACATTTGTCTTTACCAGTCTTTTCCTTTTTACATATCTATAAAAGCTTTTACAGTCCGTTTTTATGTTCTCTGCCAGTTTTCTCTCAAAATCTTTTTTCCCCTTCCTAATTAAGCCCTTTGTCCTCCTCTGCTGAACTCTGAATTTCTCCCAGTCCTCAGGTGAGCCACTTTCTCTGGCTAATTTGTATGCTACTTCTTTGGAATTGATACTATCCCTAATTTCTCTTGTCAGCCACGGGTGCACTACCTTCCTTGATTTATTCTTTTGTCAAACTGGGATGAACAATTGTTGTAGTTCATCCATGCAACCTTTAAATGCTTGCCATTGCATATCCACCGTCAATCCTTTAAGTGTCATTTGCCAGTCTATCTTAGCTAATTCACGTCTCATACCTTCAAAGTTACCCCTCTTTAAGTTCAGAACCTTTGTTTCTGAATTAACTATGTCACTCTCCATGTTAATGAAGAATTCCACCATATTATGGTCACTCTTACCCAAGGGGCCTCTCACGACAAGATCGCTAATTAACCCTTCCTCATTGCTCAAAACCCAGTCCAGAATAGCCTGCTCTCTAGTTGGTTCCTCGACATGTTGGTTCAAAAAACCATCCCGCATACATTCCAAGAAATCCTCTTCCTCAGCACCTTTACCAATTTGGTTCACCCAGTCTACATGTAGATTGAAGTCACCCATTATAACTGCTGTTCCTTTATTGCACACATTTCTAATTTCCTGTTTAATACCATCTCCAACCTCACTACTACTGTTAGGTGGCCTGTACACAACTCCCACCAGCGTCTTCTGCCCCTTAGTGTTACGCAGCTCTACCCATATCGATTCCACATCTTCCCGGCTTATGTCCTTCCTTTCTATTGCGTTAATCTCTTTTTTAACCAGCAACGCCACCCCACCTCCCCTTCCTTCATGTCTATCCCTCCTGAATATTGAATATCCCTGAACGTTGAGCTCCCATCCCTGGTCACCCTGGAGCCATGTCTCTGTGATCCCAACTATATCATAATCATTAATAACAATCTGCACTTTCAATTCATCCACCTTATTACGAATGCTCCTTGCATTGACACATAAAGCCTTCAGGCGCTCTTTTACAACTCTCTTAGCCCTTGTACAATTATGTTGAAAAGTGGCCCTTTTTAATGCTTGCCCTGGATTTGTCGGCCTGCCACTTTTACTTTTCTCCTTTGTACTTTTTGCTTCTACGCTCACTTTACACCCCTCTGTCTCTCTGCACTGGTTCCCATCCCTCTGTTGTGAACTAACCTGCTCACGCCTAGCCTCTTTAATTTGATTCCCACCCCCCAACCATTCTAGTTTAAAGTCACCTCAGTAGCCCCCGCTAATCTCCCTGCCAGGATATTGGTCCCCCTAGGATTCAAGTGTAACCCGTCCTTTTTGTACAGGTCACGCCTGCGCCAAAAGAGGTCCCAATGATCCAAAAACTTGAATCCCTGCCCCCTGCTCCAATCCCTCAGCCACGCATTTATCCTCCACCTCATCGCATTCCTACTCTCACTGTCGCGTGGCACAGGTAGTAATCCAGAGATTACTACCTTTGCGGTCCTTTTTCTCAACTCCCTTCCTAGCTCCCTATATTCTCCTTTCAGGACCTCATCCCTTTTCCTACCTATGTCATTGGTACCTATATGTACCACGACCTCTGGCTCCTCACCCTCCCACTTCAGGATATCTTGGACACGATCAGAAATATCCCGGACCCTGGCACCAGGGAGGCAAACTACCATCCGGGTCTCTGGACTGCGTCCACAGAATCGCCTATCTGACCCCCTTACTATCGAGTCCCCTATCACAACTGCCCTCCTCTTCCTTGCCCTACCCTTCTGAGCTACAGGGCCAGACTCTGTGCCGGAGGCACGGCCACTGTCGCTTCCCCCGGGTAAGCTGTCCCCCCCAACAGTACTCAAACAGGAGTACCTGTTGTTAAGGGGCACAGCCACCGGGGTACTCCCCATCACCTGACTTTTCCCCTTCCCCCTCCTAACCGTGACCCACTTGTCTGCCTCCCGTGGCCCCGGCGTGACCACCTGCCTTCCACTTTTCTCTATCACCTCCTCGCTCTCCCTGACCAGACGAAGGTCATCGAGCTGCAGCTCCAGTTCCGTAACGCGGTCCCTTAGGAGCTGCATCTCGATGCACTTGGCGCAGATGTAGACGTCCGGGAGGCTTGGAGACTCCAGGGCCTCCCACATCTGACACCGAGAACAGCAAACTGCCCTCACAGTCATAATGCCCCTCTCCTCAAATAGCAACAGAAAACGAATGTCAAACCTTCCTCGCCTCGCCCGCTTCTGCCTAAGCCTGTTGAGCCGAAGCCCTTAAGCCTTCACTCTACTCCCGGCTCACTCCGCAGCCCGCAAACTACGCTGCCCGCTCTATGAGGCTTTGTTCCTTTTAAATCTGCCGCGCTGCACTGCCCGACGTCACACGCCTGCGCAGTCCCGCCTCTCAGAAAGCCGTTGGAGAAAAAAAATAACGAAAATTTCAAAAATCTCTTTCTCGGCACTCCCACTCAGACTCTCAGACTCGTTCTTCGAATCAAACCCGAAGCAGGATGTCTGCCCTTTTAAATCTGCCGCGCTGCACTGCCCGACGTCACACGCCTGCGCAGTCCCGCCTCTCAGAAAGCCGTTGGAGAAAAAAAAAAATAACGAAAATTTCAAAAATCTCTTTCTCGGCACTCCCACTCAGACTCTCAGACTCCTTCTTCGATACAGTGAGATGGCAGGAATATGGGTTGAATGGGTTCTGGAATGAGCCATGATAAAATGTGAGAGCAGACTCAATGGGCTGAATGGTTTTATGGTCTTATATAACTGAAACATAGAAATCTACAGCACATTACAGGCCCTTCGGCACAGTGTTGTGCCGACCATGTAACCTACGCTAGAAGCTGCCCAGAATTTCCCCACCCCATAGCCCTCTATTTTTCAAAGCTTCATGTACCTGTCTAAGAGTCTCTTAAAAGACCCTATCGTATCCGCCACTACCACCTTCACTGGCAGTGCATTCTGCACACCCACCACTCTCCGTGTGAAAACTTACCTCTGACATCCCCCTTACTTCCAAGCACCTTAAAACTATGTCCCCTCATGTTAGTCATTTCAGCCCTGGGGAGAAGCCTCTGGTTATCCACACGATCAATACCTCTCATCATCTTAAACACCTCTATTAGGTCACCTCTCATCCTCCAACACTCCAAGGAGAAAAGGCCAAGTTAATTCAACCTACTCTCATAAGGTATGTTCTGTAATCCAGGCAACATCCTTGTAAATCTCCTCTGCACTCTCTCTATAGTATCCACATCCTTCCCGTAATGGAGTGACCAGAACTGAACACAGTACTCCAAGTGGGATCTAACTAAGGTCGTATATAGCTTTAACATTACCTCACAGCTCTTGAAGGCCAACACACCGTACACCTTCTTAACAACACTGTCAATCTGCGCAGTAGCTTTGAACGTCCCATGGACATAGACCCCAAGATCTTGCTGATCCTCCACACTGTCAAGAGTCTTACCATTAATATGAAATTCTGTCTTCAAATTTGACCTTCCAAAATGACCCACTTCACACTTATCTGGGTTGAACTCCATCAGCCACTTCTCAGCCCAGTTCTGCATCCTATCGATGTTGCGCCGTAACCTCTGACAACCTTCCAGACCACGCACAACACCAACTTTTGTGTCATTAGCAATCTTTCTAACCCACCCTTCTGGCACAGCATCCCAACTTCCACACTCAGTGCCCTAACTGATGAAAGCCAGTGTGCCAATAGCTGTGACCAATCCCATATAAAAAAGTACAGAGGGTGTTGAAAGATCTCTGACACACTGCCTCCTTCTTTCTCTGCAATCTTTTTCCTGATGGAAAGAGCACAGAGAAGATTTACAAGAGCCTGATTTATATGGAGAGGTTGAGTAGGCTACGATTTCATTCCTTGGATGATAGAGACCGAGGGGCGAGCTTATAAAGTTGTATAAAATAATTTGGAGTACAAAGAGAATGCACACATGGCCTTTTTCCCAGGGAAGGGGAACTGCTAATTTGAGAGCACAGGTTTAAGGTGAAAAGTGAAAAATTTGAGAGACCTTGAGGGGCAGCTTCTTTATGCAGAGGATGGTGGACAAGAGAAACTAACTGAGGCAGTTACAATAACGAGATTTAGAAGACATTTGGGTAAGTACAGAGACAGAAAAGTCTAGATCGGGGTAGCCAACCTTTCACATTCCATGCGTTAATTTTTTCACTCACGAGTTCAGATGCGCCATACAACTCTTGTACCCCCATTCAATTCTTGTAAAAATGTTAATCTAGAACTCATGCATGAAAAAAATCGCATCTGAACTCATGCGTGAAAAAATTGGTCTAGATGGATATGACTGAAATGTGAATAAATGGGACTCATTCAAATAGACAAGCTGGGTTTGGATAAGTCAATCTGGAGAGTCCCATGTGCATATCAGCGCTCCCCATCCCCTCAATGTTCCTGATCTGCCTGGCACATCTATATATTCTTGAGTTTCAATGTCAACACCTCTCTAGATTTATTCTCCAGCAAGTTTTCAGTCTCAATGACCCCAGCTGCCTGCCACTCCATCTCCAAAACCCAACATTGAAGTCAACTGCAGACATTTCTTCAAATTTGGTACAGCCACTCCTGATCTCTCTACTCTATTTGAACTATCTGATATTTGTCCACTGTGTATTTGTAAATGAGTAGAAATGTGTTGCCTTTGATTTGTTAAAACAACTTTCCTTTGTGCATCTCTCTGCCAAATTGCTGAAAATGAACCAAACTGTTTTCTGTTACACTTGAATGATTTGAATAATTGGGGACCCTACATTCCCAACCCCTATGTATCAGTCCTAAGACCACACATTTCTACTTTGCTTTTTCCATAAAGTATTCCGAGCCATCAGAGGAAGTGGTTGAGGCAGGTACAATATCAACATTTAATAGATAGTTGGACAGATACGTGGTTTAGCAAAGGTTTAGTGAGATATGGACAAGTATGATTAACTCAGATGGGTATGATGGTTGGCATGAACAAGGTCAGCCAAAGTGCCTGTTTTTTCTGCTGGAAGACTATCACACAATCAAAGACCCTCCTACCCCAGTAATCTCTCATCTCCCACAGCCCCACTCAAATTAGGAAGATACAGTACACACAGTACTTCAAGAACAGCTTCTATCCCGTTATCAGACCGGTCATACCATAAGACCATAAGATATATGAGCAGAATTAGGCCATTTGGCCCATCGAATCTGCTCCACCATTTCATCATGGCTGATCCATTTTCCCGCTTCGCCCAAATCTCCTGCCTTCTCCCCATATCCTTTCATGCTCTGACTAAAGCGGCCAGAGCGTGAGTGGGCCAGTGAAGGAGTGGAGCTTTGAGGCTTTGACTCGAGAGGCTTCGACAAGAAGAGGCGGAGGACAAGCTAGCTCGCAGTTAGTTTTTACAATGTCTCCTGAGATGGTGATGTGCCTCTCATGTGAGATGTGGCAGTCTTGGGAGAACTCCCCTCTCCCACAGAGTCACATCTGTCAGAAATGCATAAGGCTGGGCGATCTGGAAGACCATGTAAGGAATCTGGAGCAGCAGCTGGATGACCTTCGACTCATAAGGGAGAATGAGGCAGTCATAGATGAGAGCTACAGGGAGGTGGTCACACCTAGGCTGTCGGAAGCAGGTCGTTGGGTGACAGTCAGAGGGGGGAAAGCGAAGGTGAGCAGACAGGTAGTGCAGAGCACCCCTGTAGCCATTCTCCTGAATAATAAGTTTACTGTCCTGGATACTGTTGGCGGGGACGACCGACCAGGTGTGAGCCTGACCCTGTGGTGCAGAAGGGTGGGACGGAGAAGAGGAGAGCTGTCGTCATTGGAGACTCTATAGTCAGGGGAGCAGACAGGAGATTTTGTGGACGTGAGAAGGACACCCGCATGGTTTGTTGCCTCCCGGGTGCCAGGGTCCGGGATGTCTCTGACCGGGTGCATGACATCCTGGTATGAGAGGGAAAGCAACCAGAAGTCATGATACATGTTGGGAACAACGGCACAGGCAGGAAGAGGGATGAGGTCCTGAAGTGTGAGTTTCAGGAACTAGGCAGAAGGCTGAAGAACAGGACCTCAAGGGTGACGTTCTCAGGATTGCTGCCAGTGCTACGTGACAGAGATGGTAAGAATTGGAGGAGATGGCAGTTGAATGCGTGGCTGAGGAGTTGGTGCAAGGAGCAGGGTTTTAGATTTTTAGATCATTGGGATCTCTTCTGGGGAAGGTGGGACCTGTACAGATTGGATGGGTTGCACCTGAACTCGAGGGGGAGCAATATCCTTGCAGGTAGGTTTGCTAGCATGGTTCGGGAGGGTTTAAACTAATTTGTGAGGGGGATGGGACCCAGAGCGATAGAGCAGTGAAAGAAGTGCATGGAGTAAAGCCAGATCTGACATACAGAGAGGGTTTGAGGAAAGAGAAGCAGAATAAATGGTGTAAAGACAGTAAGGTAGAAGGGCTGAAATGTGTGTACCCCAATGCAAGAAGCATCAGGAACAAAGGTGATGCACTGAGAGCTTGGATACATACATGGAATTATGATGTAGTGGCCATTACAGAGACTTGGCTGGCACCAGGGCAGGAATGGATTCTCAATATTCCTGGATTTCAGTGCTTTAAAAGGGATAGACAGGGTGGAAAAAGGGGAGGAGGGGTGGCATTACTGGTCAGGGATACTATTACAGCTACAGAAAGGGTGGGTAATGTAGCAGGATCCTCTTTTGAGTCAATATAGGTGGAAGTCAGGAACAGGAAGGGAGCAGTTACTCTACTGGGGGTATTCTATAGGCCCCCTGGTAGCAGCAGAGATACAGAGGAGCAGATTGAGAGGCAGACTTTGGAAAGGTGCAAAAATAACAGGGTTGTTATCATGGATGACTTTAACTTCCCTAATATTGATTGGCACCTGATTAGTTCCAAGGGTTTAGATGGGGCAGAATTTGTTAAGTGTGTCCAGGATGGATTCCTGTCACAGTATGTGGACAGGCCGACCAGGGGGAATGCCATACTAGATCTAGTACTAGGTAATGAACCGGGTCAGGTCACAGATCTCTCAGTGGGTGAGCATCTGGGCGACAGTGACCACTGCTCCCTGGCCTTTATGATTATCGTGGAATAGGATAGAATCAAAGAGGACAGGAAAATTTTTAATTGGGGAAAGGCAAATTATGAGGCTATAAGGCTAGAACTTGCGGGTATAAATTGGGATGATGTTTTTGCAGGGAAATGTACTGTGGACATGTGGTCGATGTTTGGAGATCTCTTGCGGGATGTAAGGGATAAATTTGTCCCGGTGAGGAAGATAAAGAATGGTAGGGTGAAGGAATCATGGGTGACAAGTGAGGTGGAAAATCTAGTCAGGAGGAAGAAGGCAGCATACATGAGGTTTAGGAAGCAAGGTTCAGATGGATCTATTGAGGAATATAGGGAAGCAAGAAAGGAGCTTAAGAAGGGGCTGAGAAGAGCAAGAAGGGGGCATGAGAAGGCCTTGGCGAGTAGGGTAAAGGAAAACCCCAAGGCATTCTTCAATTATGTGAAGAAAAAAAGGATGACAAGAGTGAAGGTAGGACCGATTAGAGATAAAGGTGGGAAGATGTGCCTGGAGGCTGTGGAAGTGAGCAAGGTCCTCAATGAATACTTCTCTTTGGTATTCACCAATGAGAGGGAACTTGATGATGGTGAGGACAATATGAGTGAGGTTGATGTTCTGGAGCATGCTGATATTAAGGGAGAGGAGGTGTTGGAGTTGTTAAAATACATTAGGACAGATAAGTCCCCGGGGCCTGACGGAATATTCCCCAGGCTGCTCCACAAGGCGAGAGAAGAGATTGCTGAACCTCTGGCTAGGATCTTTATGTCCTCGTTGTCCACGGGAATGGTACCGGAGGATTGGAGGGAGGCGAATGTTGTCCACTTGTTCAAAAAAGGTAGTAGGGATAGTCCGGGCAATTATAGACCAGTGAGCCTTACGTCTGTGATGGGAAAGCTGTTGGAAAAGATTCTTAGAGATAGGATCTGTAGGCATTTAGAGAATCATGGTCTGATCAGGGATAGTCAGCATGGCTTTGTGAAGGGCAGATCGTGTCTAACAAGCCTGATAAGAGTTCTTTGAGGAGGTGACCAGGCATATAGATGAGGGTAGTGCAGTGGATGTGATCTATATGGATTTTAGTAAGGCATTTGACAAGGTTCCACACGGTAGGCTTATTCAGAAAGTTAGAAGGCATGGGATCCAGGGAAGTTTGGCCAGGTGGATTCAGAATTGGCTTGCCTGCAGAAGGCAGAGGGTGGTGGTGGAGGGAGTACATTCAGGTTGGAGGATTGTGACTAGTGGTGTCCCACAAGGATCTGTTCTGGGACCTCTACTTTTCGTGATTTTTATTAACGACCTGGATGTGGGGGCAGAAGGGTGGGTTGGCAAGTTTGCAGACGACACAAAGGTTGGTGGTGTTGTAGATAGTGTAGAGGATTGTCAAAGATTGCAGAGAGACATTGATAGGATGCAGAAGTGGTCTGAGAAGTGGCAGATGGAGTTCAACCTGGAGAAGTGTGAGGTGGTACACTTTGGAAGGACAAACTCCAAGGCAGAGTACAAAGTAAATGGCAGGATACTTGGTAGTGTGGAGGAGCAGAGGGATCTGGGGGTACATGTCCACAGGTCCCTGAAAGTTGCCTCACAGGTGGATAGGGTAGTTAAGAAAGCTTATGGAGTGTTAGCTTTCATAAGTCGAGGGATAGAGTTTAAGAGTTGCGATGTAATGATGCAGCTCTATAAAACTCTGGTTAGGCCACACTTGGAGTATTGTGTCCAGTTCTGGTCACCTCACTATAGGAAGGATGTGGAAGCATTGGAAAGGGTACAGAGGAGATTTACCAGGAGGCTGCCTGGTTTAGAAAGTATGCATTATGATCAGAGATTAAGGGAGCTAGGGCTTTACTCTTTGGAGAGAAGGAGGATGAGAGGAGACATGATAGAGGTGTACAAGATAATAAGAGGATTAGATAGAGTGGATAGCCAGCGCCTCTTCCCCAGGGCACCACTGCTCAATACAAGAGGACATGGCTTTAAGGTAAGGGGTGGGAAGTTCAAGGGGGATATTAGAAGAAGGTTTTTTACTCAGAGAGTGGTTGGTGTGTGGAATGCACTGCCTGAGTCAGTGGTGGAGGCAGATACACTAGTGAAGTTTAAGAGACTACTAGACAGGTACATGGAGGAATCTAAGGTGGGGGCTTATATGGGAGGCAGGGTTTGAGGGTCAGCACAACATTGTGGGCCGAAGGGCCTGTACTGTGCTGTACTATTCTATGTTCTATGTTTTAATCAAGAATATATCAACCTCTGCCTCAAATATACATAAAGACCTGACCTCCACAGCTCACTGTGGCAAAGAATTCCTCAGACTCATCACTCTCTGGCTAAAGAATTTCCTCCTCATCTTCGTTCTGAAAGGATGCTCCTCAATTCTAAAGGCTGTGTCCTCTGGTCTTCGTCTCTCCCAGCACTGGAAACATCCTCTCCACATTCACTCTATCAATGCCTTTAACCATTTGATCGGTTTCAATGAAGTCACCCCTCATTCTTCTGAATTCCAGCAAATACAGGCCCAAGCCATCAAATGCTCTTTACATGAAAAACCATTCAATTCTGGAATCATTTTCGTGAACTTCCTTTGAACCCGCTTCAGTTTTAGCACACCCTTTCTCAGATAAGGGGCCCAAAACTGCTCACAATACTCTAATTGAGGCCTCACCAGTGTTTTATAAGACTCAACATTATATCCTTGCTTTTATATTCTAGTTCTCTTGAAATGAATGCTAACATTGCATTTGCCTTCCTCACCACAGACTCAGCCCACAAATTAACCTTCAGGGAATCCTGTACAGACTCCCAAGTCCCTTTGCATCTCAGTTTTTTTGTATTCTCTCTCCATTTAGAAAATAGTCAACCCGTTCATTTCTTCTAACAAAGTGTATGACCACACACTTCCCAACACTGTATTCCATCTGCCATTTCTTTGCCCATTCTCTAAAATTTGTCCCTCCTTCCATAGCCTACTTCCTCAAAACTACCAGCCCCTCCACCAATCTTCATATCATCTGCAAACTTTGCAACAAAGCCATCAATTCCATCATCCAAGTCATTAACCCTAACTCTAATGTAGAAAGAATCGGGTCCCAACACAGAGGTCTATGGGACACCAGCAGCCAACCAGAAATGGCTTTCTTTGCCTCCTGCCAGTCAGTCACTGCTTTATCCATGCAAGAATATTTCCTGTAATACCACGGGCTTGTAGCTTGTTAAGCAGTGTCATGAGTGGCACCTTATCAAAGGCCTTCCCAAAACCCAAGTACACAACATTAACCAATTCTCCTTTGTCTATCCTGCTTGTTATTTTTTCAAAGAATTCCACTGGATTTGTCAGGCAAGATTTTCCTTTGAGGAGACCATGCTGACTACCGCCTATTTTATCATGTGCCTCCAACGACTCCAAAACCACACTCTTAACTATTGATTCCTACATTTTCCCAACCACTGAGGTCAGACTAACTGGCCTATTATTTCTTCTCTTCGGTCTCTCTCTATTCTTGAAGAGTGGAGTGACATTTGCAATTTTCCATTCTTGCGGAACCATTCTAGATTTTTGAAAGATCATTACTAATGCCTCCACAATCTCTTCAGCCATCTTCCAGAACTCTGGGCTGTTCACCATCTGGTCCAGGTGACTTTTCATTTTCCCAAGAACCTTCTCTCTAATAATAGTAACTTCACATACTTCTTGACCCCTGACACCTGGAACTTCCACCATACTGATGCAAAATACTTATCCTGCTTTTAGCTATAATCTTCTTTCAGCCATGATTCAGTGATGCCTACAACATCATATCTGCCAACCTGTAGCTGTGCAGCAAGTTCATCTACCTTATTCCACATGCTGCACGCGTCCAAATACAACAACTTCAGTCCTGTATTCACCCTTTTGATTTTGTCCGCCTTTTACGTTGTAACTCATCACATTGACTGCAATTTTGCCTTATCAACATCTCTCCTCACTGCACTGCATCTTTTTGCAAACCAGCTACCTCACCTTCAGCACTATTGTCTGCCTTCCCTATGATACTTGCATTGAAATATATGCAGCTCAGGACATTAGCCAACCCGTGCTCAACCTTTTGATTCCTAACTTTATCCGCGGTCTTACCAACATCTACCTCCACAACCTCTCCACTAACCGTTCTGGCACTCTGGTTCCCAGTGCCCTGTAACTCTGGTTCAAACTCAAGTGTGCAGCATTAACAAACCTTCCCGCTTGTCCAGTCCAGTTCAGGTGCATACCGTCTATTCTGTACAAGTCCCACCTTCCCTGGAAGAGAGTCCAATGATTGAAAAATCTTATGCCCTCCCTCCTACACCAACTCCTTAGCCACATATTAACCTATAATTTTCCTAGTTCTGGCCTCACTAGCATGTGGCACAGGTAGTAATCCTGAGATCACAACTCTGGAGGTCCTGCCTTTCAGCCTAGCAACCTCCCTGAACTCACAATGCAAATCCTCGTCACTTATCCAAACCACGTCATTGGTACCTACATGGACCACAAATTCTAGTTGTTCAGCTTCCCACTTAAGAATGCTGAGTACCGGATCGGACTTATCCCGGACCCTGGCAGCCGGGAAGCAACATACTAACCAGGTTTCTCATTCTTGCCCACAGAACCTCCTGTCCGTTCCCCTAACTAACGAATCCCCTATCACCACAGTGTGCCTCTTCTCCTCCCCATCACCCTTCCCTTCTGAGTAACAGAGGCAGACTCAATGCCAGTGACTCACCCACCGTGACTTTCCTGTTCGGTCATCCTCCCCAAACAGTATCCAAAGTGCTATACCGTTGTTGAGGGGGAAGTCACAGGCGCACTCTGCACTGGCTCCTTAGCCTTTTCCCCTTCTTGACTGTCACCCAGTTTCCTGTGTCCCGCACCTTGGGTGTAACTACCTCTCTATATGTCATATGCTAAAAAGTGAACTTCTGATCTCCCAATCTACCCCTATGTCATTACACTTTATGTTACTACCCGTACTGCTCTTTCTCTGTAACTGCACGACTATGCTTTGCATTCTCTTATTTTTTTTAATCCTGATGTATTAAATACTGAATGATCTGTCTGGATCACATGCGAGCAAAAGCTTTTCACTGTATCCTGGTGAAGGGCCTTGGCCTGAAATGTCAATTCTCTCCAAAACACAAAATAATCTGCAGTTGCTGGGGTCAAAGCAACACTCACAACACGCTGGAGGAACTCAGCAGGTCGGGCAGCATCAGTGGAAAAGATCGGTCGACGTTCCGGCCCGAAACGTCGACCGATCTTTTCCACTGATGATGTCAATTCTTTCTTCTTTTCCGCAGATGTTGCCTAATTTACTGAGTTACTCCAGCATTTTGTGGATGTCACTGTCTCCTAGTATACATGACAATAATAACACCAAATATTCCACCCAGACAACATCCTGGAGAATATCCTCTGAACCCTCTCAAATCTTTCCTACAAAACTAAAACCAAACACAGTTCTACAGCTACTGTCTAACCAATATTTATAGAGCTTCATCATCACATCTTCTGGTGCTAACATCTCCAGGGATATTTGTACACTGTGGACCCTCTATTCATCATCATTCATTATGTCCAACCTGATTAGTCCTCCCAAAGTTTATCATACCACAGGATTAAATTCCTACCATTCTTACTATTCTCACCCTATCAACTGATCATTAGCACCCTGTAGTCCATAAACAAACTCAAAGGACTCTACCAATTTTGAAAATTTACTAGCCTACAATTTGTCTTTCCATTCCAAAACAGAGAAAGATGATCCTCCTCCACAAGCCACCAAACTATTCAGCCACCCCTCCCTTGTCAACCTACATATCATAAGGATAAAGGTTCCCTCCCTCCCTCCCTCCCACTCAACTTTCCCATAACCCCTTCCGCATCAGGCTGAAGGAAACCCCCAACCACCCCACTTCCCCTACTCACACATCAACAGGCCCTCTGCTCCAAGCCCACCTCCTCCCTCCCTCCCTGCACCTCCAGCCCACCCCCTCCCTCTCCTGTACTCCACCCGCCCTTCCCTCGCCCCACACCCCTTCCTTCCCCGGCACCCCCTCACACAGCCTACACTGAGCCGTTCCCACCCGTCCCCTCCCCACTAGATCCCTGGCCCCCGTCCCCTCCCCACTGGATCCCTGGCCCCCGTCCCCTCCCCACTGGATCCCTGGCCCCCGTCCCCTCCCCACTGGATCCCTGGCCCCCGTCCCCTCCCCTCTCCGTACACCCCTCTCCACCATACCGTTCCCACTGTTCCCCCCACACTCACACATCAAGAGGCTGAAGGCCACCACTCCGAGTAAGCCCTGGATGAACATGCCGAAGTTACCCATCAGGGCGCCATTCTCGCAGCCGCGCGGACGGCCGGCAGTTCCGACCGGAACGCTCAGATTGGTGGCGATGGAGCCAGGCGACAGCTCACCGATCGCCATAGTCTCCCGTCGGGAGGCTGCCCAACTCCCGGCCTTGGCTTCGGCCACCCACCCTAGGCCGTCTCCCTAACCATTCTGGGAAATGTAGTGCGTGTTTGAAGCATCATGGGAATTGTAGTCCACCTGGCAACTATGGGAACTGTAGTTTTATTGTGTGTGTGTGTGTGTGTGTGTGTGTGTGTGTGTGTGTGTGTGTGTGTGTGTGTGTGTGTGTATGTATGTGGGTGGTGGGGGCGGGGCGGTGTTAGTGCTGTGGTACACTGTAGGGAATGTAATGATTGTGGGAGATTTTAATTTTCCACACATAGACTGGGAAACCCGTTCTGTAAGAGGGCTGCAAACACGCGGAAATCTGCAGATGCTAGAAATTCAAACAACACACATCAAAGTTGCTGGTGAACGCAGCAGGCCAGGCAGCATCTCTAGGAAGAGGTACAGTCGACGTTTCAGGCCAAGACCCTTCGTCAGGACTAACTGAAAGAAGAGATAGTAAGAGATTTGAAAGTCCACATCCAGCCCATCCCTCCCTCTCCTGTACCCCACCCACCCTTCCCTCGCCCCTCACCCCTTCCTTCTCTCGCCCCTCACCCCTTCCTTCCACAGCACCCCCTCACACAGCCTACACTCAGCCATTCCCACCTGTCCACTCCCCACTGGATCCCTGGCCCCTGTGAAGAGATTTGAGTTGACTGTACCTCTTCCTAGAGATGCTGCCTGGCCTGCTGCGTTCACCAGCAACTTTTATGTGTGTCGCTGTAAAAGGGCTGGATGGTTTGGAGTTTGTAAAAGGTATGCAACATAGTTTTTCGCAGCAATACACAGAGGTACCAACTAGAGAAGGGGCAGTGTTGGATCCTGTTAGGGAATGAGATAGGGCAGGTGACGGAGGTTTGTGTTGGGGAGCACTTCGGGTCCAGTGATCACAATACCATTAGTTTCAATATAATTATGGAGAAGGATAGGACTGGACCCAGGATTGAGATTTTTGATTGGAGAAAGGCTAACTTTGAAGAGATGCAAAAGGATTAGAAGGAGTGGATTGGGACAATTTGTTTTATGGGAGGGATGTAATAGAGAAATGGTGGTCATTTAAAGGTGAAAATTTGAGGGTACAGAATCTTTATGTTCCTGTTAGGTTGAAAGGAAAGGTTAAAAGTTTGAGAGAGCCATGATTTTCAAGGGATATTGGAAACTTGGTTCGGAAAAAGAGATATCTACAATAAATATAGGCAGCTTGGAGTAAATGAGGTGTTCGAGGAATATAAAGAATGAAAAAAGAATCTTAAGAAAGAAATTAGAAAAGCTGAGAGAAGATATCAGGCTGCTTTGGCAAGTAAGGTGAAAATAAATCCAAAGGGTTTCTATAGTTATATTAATAGCAAAAGGATAGTGAGGGATAAAATTGGTCCCTTGGAGAATCAGAGTGGACGGCTATGTGCGGAGCTAAAAGAGATGGGGGAGATTTTGAACAATTTCTTTTCTTCGGTATTCACTAAGGAGAGGGATATTGAATTGTGTAAGGTAAGGGAAACAAGTAGGGTAGTTATGGAAACTATGATGATTAAAGACGAGGAAGTACCGGCACTTTTAAGGAATATAAAACTGGATAAGTATCTGGGTCCTAACAGGATATTCATTAGGACCTTGAGGAAAGTTAGTGTGGAAATAGCAGGGGCTCTGACAGAAATATTTCAAATGTCATTAGAAACGGGGATGGTGCTGGAGGATTGGCGTATTGCTCATGTTGTTCCATTGTTTAAAAAAGGTTCTAAGAGTAAACCTAGCAATTATCGGCCTGTGAGTTTGACGTCAGTGGTGGGTAAATTGATGGAAAGTATTCTTAGAGATGGTATATATAATGATCTGGATAGACAGGGTCTGATTAGGGACAGTCAACATGGATTTGTGCATGGAAGGTCATGTTTGACAAATCTTACTGAATTTTTTGAAGAGGTTACTAGGCAAGTTGACAAGCGTAAGGCGGTGGATGTTGTCTATATGGACTTCAGTAAGGCCTTTGTCAAGGTTCCACACAGAAGGTGAGTTAGGAAGGTTCAATCGTTAGGTATTAATATTGAAGTAGTAGTATTGAAGTAGGTTCAATCGTTAGGTATTAATATTGAAGTAGGGTATTGAAGTAGTAGCAGTGGCTGGATGGGAGACGCCAGAGAGTAGTGGTGGATAACTGTTTGTCAGATTGGAGGTTGGTGACTAGTGGTATGCCTCAGGGAACTGTACTGGGTCCAGTGTTGTTTGTCATATATATTAATGATCTGGATGATAGGGTGGTAAATTGGATTAGTAAGTATGCAGATGATACTAAGTTAGGTGGCGTTGTGGATAATGAATTAGGTTTTCAAAGCTTGCAGAGAGATTTAGGCCAGTTAGAAGAGTGGGCTGAAAGATGGCAGATGGAGTTTAATGCCGATAAATGTGAGGTGCTACAATTTGGTAGGACTAATTAAAATAGGACATACATGGTAAATGGTAGGGCATTGAAGAATGCTGTAGAACAGAGGGATCTAGGAATAATGGTGCATAGTTCCCTGAAAGTGGAATCTCATGTGGATAGGGTGGTGAAGAAAGCTTTTAGTATGCTGGCCTTTATAAATCAGTGCATTGAGTATAGGAGTTGGGATGTAATGTTGAAATTGTACAAGGCATTGGTGAGGCCAAATTTGGAGTATTGTGTACAGTTCTGGTCACCGAATTATAGGAAAGATGGCAACAAAATTGAGAGAGTACAGAGAAGATTTACTAGAATGTCACCTGGGTTTCATCTCCTAAGTTACAGAGAAAAGTTGAACAAATTGTGTCTTTATTCTTTGGAGTGTAGAAGGTTGAGGGGGGACTTGATAGAGGTGTTTAAAATTATGAGGGGGATTGATAGAGTTCACGTGGATAGGCTTTTTCCATTGAGAGTGGGGGAGATTCACACAAGAGGACATGAGTTGAGAGTTAAAGGGCAAAAGTTTAGGGGTAACATGAGGGTGAACTTCTTTACTCAGAGAGTGGTAGCTGTGTGGAACGAGTTTCCAGCAGCAGTGATAGAGGCAGGTTCGATGTTGTTGTTTAAAGTTAAATTGGATAGATATATGGACAGGAAAGGAATGGAGGGTTATGGGCTGAGTGCAGGTCGGTGGGACTAGGTGAGAGTAAGAGTTTGGCATGGACTAGAAGGGCCGAGATGGCCTGTTTCCGTGCTGTAATTGTTATATGGTTATATAGTGCTCTTTCGGTGTATCCTGGGGCCTGTCGTCCACTCAGCCTGTGAGGACAAAATGATAGTTTTAAAGATGACGGAGGCATGTCTAGTAGAATAATTGTGCAAACACGAGGAAATCTGCAGATGCTGGAAATTCAAGCAACACACACAAGATGCAGGTGGAACGCAGCAGGCCAGGCAGCATCTATAGGAAGAGGTACAGTCGACGTTTCGGGCTGAAACATCGACTGTACCTCTTCCTATACATGCTGCCTGGCCTGCTGCGTTCCACCAGCATTTTGTGTGTGTAGCAGAATAACTGTGATAGGTACAGACAATGAGGTTGGGGCGGTGTCTGTGGAGGGAAACGGACATTCAGCGTTTCCGGTTGAAACGCTTCATCTGGAACTGCTGCAATATCTGTATCCCGACTCCGCGAGATAGATTGTTGGTGGGGACAGTAAGAGGGCGAGGGAACCTGTCCTGCAAATGTCCAGAGGAAGTGATTAATCAGAAGTTAGAAAATTCGAGATGGAAAATGAAATGCTCTTCTTCTGTGGTATATTGGGGCTCGTTATAAAACACAAACCAATAGGTAAGAGAATTAAAATAAGCTACCAGAAACTCAGGGTCACCCATCAGACTCTGCAAAGGGTTCACCATATTTCTGTTCTCCAAGACAGACCACATTGCGAGTATCAAATGAAGTTCGTGGATTGGTAGAATTGTAAATGAGTCACTGCTTAACTTCAGAAAGATTCCTTGGGTGCCTGGATGGTGTAGAAGACAGTTGAAAGTGTTCTGCCGACCCTTTAACGTACTCCAGAATCAATCTAACCAATGATCTGGATGATCACAGAACATAGAACGTTACAACAGAGGAACAGGCCCTTTGTCCCACATTATTGTGCTGAACCAAAGGAATCAAATGCCTACCACCCAGGACATGCCCTCCTCTCTCTGTTACCATCAGGTAGGAGATACAGAAGCCTGAAGACACACACTCAGCGATTCAGGAACAGCTTCTTCCCCTCTGCCATCCGATTCCTAAATGGACATTAAAAACTACCTTACAACTTTAAAAAAAACTCTGTTTTTGCACTACTTATATAATTTAACTATTTAATATACTGTACATATACTTACTGTAGTTCAGTTATTTATTTATTTTGCCGTAAAGTTAACAAATGTCATGACGTGTGCCAATGTTGTTAACCTGATTCTGATTCTGCCTACAGCCTATACAAAGCTCAAAGTACAGTACATTTATTATCAAAATATATGTGTGTGTGTGTGTGTCACCATATACAACCCTGAGATTCATTTTCTTGTGGGCATTAAGTGTAGATACTAGAAACACAGCAGAATCAATGGAAGATTGTTCATAATACGATGCACAATAACTGATGTGCAAAAGACAATATTCGGTGCAAATACAAAATAAGAAAAACACAATAATAATAATAAATAAATAAGCAATAAATATAGAGAAAACGAGTTGTAGATTCCCTGAAAGTGAGTCCATAGGTTGTGGGAACTGCACAGTGATGGGGCAAGTGAAGATGAGTGAAGTCATCACCTTTGGTTAAAGAGCCTGATGGTTGTGGGTTAATAACTGTTCCTGAACCTGGTGGTGTGAGTCCTGATTCTCCTGTACCTTTTTCCTGATGGTTGTGGGTTAATAACAGTTCCTGAACCTGGTGGTGTCAGTCCCGATGCTCCTGTACCTCCTTCCTGATGGCAGCAGCAAAAAGAAAGTGTGACCTGAATAATGACGGATGTTGCTTTCTTGTGAAAGTGCTCTCTGTAGATGTTCTCAATGGTGGGGAGAGCTTCCCAAAGATGGAGTAGGCCATATCCACTACTTTTTTTGGACTTTCCCATTCAAGGGCATTGGTGTTGGTGTTTCTATACCAGAATATCCATATCCTTCCATTTATAACCCAATATAAATGCCTCTTAAAAGTTGCTGATGTTTCTGCCTCTACTAACACCCCAGTCAGTGCATTCCAGGCACCCACCACTCTCTGTGTAAAAAAAACTTGCCCTTCACATCTACTTGGAAATTACCCCCTCTCACCTTAAATGCATGCCCTCTGGTATTACATTTCAACCCCGGGAATAACATAGTCTATCTATATTGGTTATATTGGACCGAGTGCAGCTCAGTGGGACTAGGTGACAGTAGGAGTTCGGCGTGGACTAGAAGGGCCGAAATGGCCTGTTTCTGTGCTGTGATTGTTATATGGTTATATGTGGTTATATCTACTCTATCGGAGCCTCTCAAAACTTTATTACCGTCTATCAGATCTCCTCTCAGCCTCCTCCACTCCAGAGAAAGTAACCCAAGTTTGTCCAGCCTTTCATTATACATGTGCCCTCTAACTAGGCAACATCTCTTCTGCAGCCTTTCCAAAGCCTCGACATCCTTCCAGAACATAACTTCCTGACTTTTGAACTCAGTACCCCAACTAATAGAGACAAGCATGCCATATGCCTCCTTAACCACCCTATCAACTTATGTAGCCACTTTCAGGAAGCTATGAACTTGGACCACAAGATCCCTCATCAACATTGTTAAGGGTTTCGCCTTTAACAGTATACTGCATCTTTACCTTTGACCTACCAGGTTGCAACACTTCACATTTGGCTGGGTTAAACTCCATCTGTCATTTCTCCACCCATCTCGGCAACTGATCTGTATCTCATTTTATTCTTCGCTAGTCATCTACACTATCCACACCACTACAAATCTTCGTATCATTTGCAAACCTACTAACCCAACAAATCTGCAGTGACACCGAGATTGGTGGTGTTGTGGACAGTGAGGAAAGCTGTCATAGTTTACAGCAGGGAAAGGACCAGCTGGAAGAATGGGCTGAAAATTGGCTGATGGAAATTTAATGCAGTCAAGTGTGAGGTGTTGCAGTGTGGGAGGACAAACCTGTACAGGACTTCCACAGTGAGCCATAGGGCAATGAGGAGTGTGGTAAGACAGAGGGTGCTGTGACCTTAGATTGCTAATTCCTTGAAACTGGTGTCACAGATAGAGAGCTTATGGCACATTGGCCTTCACAAATCAAAATATTGAGTACAGAGATGGATGTTACGTTGTAGTTATATAAGACATTGCTTATGCATAATTTGGAGTATTGTGTGCAGTTCTTGTCACCCAGCTACAGGATATCAATAAGACTTGAAGAGTGCAGAGAAAAGTTTGAAGAATCTTTGCAGAGCTTGGGGACCCGAGTTACAGGGAAAGACTCAGTATGTTAGCACTTTATTACCTAGAGTGTAGGGGAATGATGGCAGATTTGATAGAGGTATTCAAAATTAGGATGGATATAGATAGGGAAAACATAAGCAGGCCTTTTCCACTGTGGTTAGGTGAGACTAGAACTAAATGTCATGGGCTAAGGGTGAAAGGTGAAGTGTTTACTGGGAACATGAGGGGGAACTTCTTCACTTAGACTGAAACTGTGGAATGACCTGCCTGTGGAAGTGGTGGATATGGGCTGATTTCAAAATTTAAGAAAGATTTTGATAGGTACATGGATGGTAGAGATATGGAGGGCTTTGGTCAATGAGACTTGTCAGATTAATAGTTCAACTATATGGCCAAAGGAGTGGTTCTGTGCACCAGTGTTCTATGACTCTATAACTCTAGTAGGGTACCAAGGAGAGTGACAGACAGAAGGATCTGGAAGTGCAGATCCATAATTCTTTGAAAGTGGCATCACTGACAGGGTCATAAAGAGAACTTTTGGCACATTGGCGTTCATAAATCAAAGTACTGAGTACAGAAGTTGGGATGTCATGTTGAGGTTGTATAAGATGTCGGTAAAGCCTAATTTGGAGTATTATGTACAGTTCTGGTCACCATCCGACAGGAAAATTATCAATATATTGAAAGAGTGCAGAGAAAATGTACAAGGTATTTTCCAAAACGTGAGGATCTGAGTTATAGGGGAAGGTTGAATAGGTTCAAACTTTATTCCCTGGAGTGTAGAAGAACAAAGGGAGATTTGATAGAGGTGTACAAAATTATGATGGGTATAGATAGTAAAAACAAAAGCAGGCTTTTTCCACTGAGGTTAGATGTGACTAGAGTTAGAGGTCATGAGTAAAGGGTGAAAGGTGAAATGTTTAAGTGGAACATGAGGAAGAACTTTTTTGCTCAGAGGATGTTGAGTGTGTAAAATAAGCTGCAGTGGAAGTTGTGGATGTGGTTTCAATTTCAACACTTAAGGGAAGTTTGGATAAGTATATTGATGGGATGGGTATTGAGGGCTATGGCACAGATGCAGGTCAATGACACGAGGCAGAGTAACGGACTAGATGGGCCGGATGGCCTGTTTCTTTGCTGTCGTGCTCTCTGACCCTATGACTCTATGAATTTAGTTGCTCTTACATAGAAACACAGAAAACCTACAGCACAATAGAGGCCCTTCGGCCCACAATACTGTGCTGAACATGTCCCTACTTCAAAAATTACTAGGCTTACCCATAGCCCTCTATTCTTCTAAGCTCCATGTACCTATCCAAAAGTCTCTTAAAAGATCATATCGTATCCGCTTCCACCACCGTTGCCGGCAGCCCATTCCACGCACTTACCACTCTGCGTAAAAAACTTACCCCTGACATCTCTGTACCTACTTCCAGGCACCTTAAACCTGTGTCCTCTTATGGTAACCATTTCAGCTCTGGGAAAAAGCCTCTGATTATCCACACGATCAATGCCTCTCATCATCTTATACACCTCTATTGGGTCACCTCTCATCCTCCGTTGCTCCAAGGAGAAAAGGCCGAGTTAACTCACACTATTCTCATAAGGCATGCTCCCCAATCCAGGCAACATCCTTGTAAATCTCCTCTGTACCCTCCCTATGGTTTCCACATCCTTCCTGCACTGAGGCGACCAGAACTGAGCACAGTACTCCAAGTGGGGTCTGACCAGGGTCCTGTATAGCTGCAACATTACCTCTCGGCTCTTAAACTCAATCCCATGGTTGATGAAGGCCAATACACCGTATGCCTTCTTAACGACTTCTTGAGTTGAAATGTAACCCATCCCTGTTGAACAGCTCATACCTTCCCCAGAAGAGATCCCAATGGTCTACATATCTGACACCCTGGTCCCTACACTACCTCTTCAGCTACACACCCATATACCAAATTATCCTATTTTTACCCTCAGTGGTGTGTGGAAAAGACAGTAATCCAGAGATTACCACTCTTGAGCTCCTGCATTTCAGCTTCTGACCAAGGTCCCTTAATTCTCTCTTCAGCAATTCATCTCTTTTACATAGAACATAGAATAGTACAGCACAGTACAGGCCCTTCTGCCCACAATGTTGTGCAGCCCCTCAAACCCTGCCTCCCATATACCCCCCACCTTAAATTCCTCCATATACCTGTCTAGTAACCTCTTAAACTTCACTAGTGTATCTGCCTCCACCACTGACTCAGGCAGTGCATTCCATGCACCAACCACTCTCTGAGTAAAAAACCTTCCTCTAATATCCCCCTTGAACTTCCCACCCCTTACCTTAAAGCCATGTCCTCTTGTATTGAGCAGTGGTGCCCTGGGGAAGAGGCGCTGGCTAGGCACTCTATCTATTCCTTTTAATATCTTGTAGACCTCTATCATGTCTCCTCTCATCCTCCTACTGTCCAAAGATAAAGCCTTAGCTCTCTCACTCTCTGATCATAATGCATACTCTCTAAACCAGGCAGCTTCCTAGTAAATCTCCTCTGTACCCTTTCCAATGCTTCCACATCCTTCCTATAGTGAGGTGACCAGAACTGGACACAGTACTCCAAGTGTGGCCTAACCAGAGTTTTATAGAGCTGCATCATTACCTCGCGACTCTTAAACTCTATCCCTCGACTTATGAAAGCTAACACCCCATAAGCTTTCTTAACTACCGTATCTACCTGTGAGGCAACTTTCAGGGATCTGTGGACATGTACCCCCAGATCCCTCTGCTCCTCCACACTACCAAGTATCCTGCCATTTACTTTGTACTCTGCCTTGGAGTTTGTCCTTCCAAAGTGTACCACCTCACACTTCTCTGGGTTGAACTCCATCTGCCACTTCTCAGCCAACTTCTGCATCCTATCAATGTCTCTCTGCAATCTTTGACAATCCTCTACACTATCTACAACACCACCAACCTTTGTGTCATCTGCAAACTTGCCAACCCACCCTTCTACCCCCACATCCAGGTCGTTAATAAAAATCACGAAGAGTAGAGGTCCCAGAACAGATCCTTGTGGGACACCAGTAGTCACAACCCTCCAATCTGAATGTACTCCCTCCACCACCACCCCCTGCCTTCTGCAGGCAAGCCAATTCTGAATCCACCTGGCCAAACTTCCCTGGATCCCATGCCTTCAGACTTACTGTCTTTCCTCCCTATGTTATTGGTACCAATATGTACCACAACTTCTGGCTGTTCATCCTGCCCTGAAGATTGCCATGGACTTGATCTGAGATGTCTCTGATCCTGGCAGCTGAGAGACAACACACCATCTCAGAGTATCGTTCATGTCCACAACATCTCCTACCTGTTCCCCTACTATTGAATCTCCTATCACTACTGCTCTTCTTCCTTCTGGGCCACAGAGCCAGACTCAGTGCCGGAGAACTTGTCACTAGAGGTTGTTCCCTACCCAACAAGTATCCAAAGCGATATGCTTCTTATTCAGAGGAAGGGCCACTGTCATTGCAGCAGGACACCACCGGTAGGGAATGTTGTCCACAGGGGGCAGGACATCACAAATGACATGTCATTGCGCCGAAACACCAGCAGGTGGGAGTGTTGTCCATTGGGGAATCTGTCATTGCTGCAGGATCCACTAGGCGGGAGCAAACGCGAGAAATTCTGCAGACAGACTCAAAATGCTGGAGGAACTCAACAGGCCAGGCTGCTGATGAAGGATCTCTTCTATATTCTTTTCCATAGATGCTTAAATTTCCGGCATCTGCAGATTTTCTCGTTTGAAATTCTGCAGATGCTGGAAATCCAAAGCTACACACTCAAAATGTTGGAGAAATTCAGCATCCATGGAATTGAACAAACTAACGACGTTTCGGGCGCAGAAGGCAGGGCGCCATGCCGGGGTGTGTGTTGTCCAGAGGGGACCCGTTATTGCAGCTAAATACCACCAGTTGGGGAGTGTTTGTCCTTGTCTCACCCGGGGCTGATCAGCCTGCTGCTTCCTGGGGTATGTTGTGGAGTATGTGTATCATATCGATGACATCGCCAAGCAGCAGCACGGCGTCAGAAGAGATATATCACGGAGAGAGAAAGGTTTTGGATGATAGCCTGCCCTGCCTATGAAACGGCTAGATTTGCCCGGGACATGGTATCCGTGGCGCCCGCACTGGAGACGTTAGCCAAGAGCTGAGGAAGGACGTGCTGACTGAATTGTCAGCAGAAATGCGAGCAGCTAGGATAGTCGACAGCACTTGGATTACCCGCTTGCAGAGAAAAGGGGCGCCTGAATTAAATACCGGAAGGGAGCTGGTAGCCCTTTGGAGCGCCAGGAGGCTGATAGCGCTTTGGACTGTTGCTATCGCCAGTTTGATTTTATTCTAAATAGATTTTTGATTAGTTTGTAATATGGTGGGGCATCTGCTGGGGTTTTATTGAAGCCTGTGGGCCAGAGGTAATGGGGTTGCGACATTCGAGGGTGCAATGTATTCATTTTTGTGCTTGTCGTGTGGCCTTGAGCATACGTGATCGGGACCATGAAAATGCAATACGACTACGGGAATAAAACCGTGAGATTGCAATATGATTGTGGGAATAAAGCCGTGAGATTGCAATGTGATTGTGAAATAAAGCGTGAAATTGCAATGTGATTGTGGGAATAAAACCGTGAGATTGCACATCAGTCGTTTGAACTGGTGTTACGCATTAGTCCACTTACTGTAGCATGTCATATCTTTGGAATGGTATAAAGTAGAGCGGTCGGAGAGCTTGAAGGTTATTTTTCAGGACTGGTCGCTAACGGCGCTGCGGATTGGCAGAATGGGAAGTGTGCTGCAGTGAGAGGGGACCTCGTATATCTAAATAACAATTTTAATGCTTGCTGTGTTCCGTCCGAATAAACGTGGTGAGAAAGGTCCACGCCCACGTAGATAAGCATTTTAATGCTAACTCTGTTTCGTGCTAATAAACGCAGTTTATGTAGGTAATTGGAGTCTGTGTCTTTCTGCCTTATCGATTCACGGCTGCGAACCTTTTGGGTAATGTAACAGGTGACCCAACAGACGTTTATAAAATCACGAGGCGCGTAGATAAGGTGGGTGGTCACAGCTATTTCCCCAGATTAGGGGAGTCTAAAACTAGAAGGCATAGACTTGAGGTGAAGGATAGCTTACCCACATAGAAGGTGGTGGGTATGTGGAACCAGCTGCCGAAAGAAATGGTTGCATTATGTACAACTACAACTGCAGCATTTAAAATACATCCGCCAGGTGCATAGGTAGGAAAGGTGCAGGGAGATATAGGGCCAAAGGCAGACGGATGAGAATAGCTCCCGGAGGCAAGTGGGGCTGAAAAGTCTGTTTTCGTTCTGTATAACTCTGAGTTTATATTCAGTATTCCCGTGCGGGACGCCTGGGATCAATTCCGTATGACCCTGCTCCAAATCCCTGTACGGGAGATCGGGAAGTGAACCAGCATGACTAAGGTCTATGTTCCCTATTCCTGGGATTCATTCTCTGTGATACTCAATGTCTGGTCCTTACCTTTGAACGGGACACATGGGATTTACTCTGTAAGACTCAGAGTCTCTGGTGTGTATGACGGCGCGGGAGATCCGGGATTCATTCTGTATGACACGCAGTCTACGGTCTGTACCCCTATGTGGGAGATCCGGGATTCATTCTGAATTACTCAAATCTACGGTCTGTACCCCTGTGCAGGAGATCTGGCATTCATTCTGTATGTCACTCAGTCTACGGTCCGTATACCTGTGCGGGAGATCTGGAACTTTTCGTAGTCATGGTCATACTTTATTGATCCCGGGGGAAATTGGTTTTCGTTACAGTTGCACCATAAATAATAAATAGTAATAGAACCATAAATAATTAAATAGTAATATGTAAATTATGCCAGGAAATAAGTCCAGGACCAGCCTATTGGCTCAGGGTGTCTGACCCTCCAAGGGAGGAGTTGTACAGTTTGATGGCCACAGGCAGGAATGACTTCCTGTGACGCTCTGTGTTGCATCTCGGTGGAATGAGTCTCTGGCTGAATGTACTCCTGTGCCCACCCAGTACATTATGTAGTGGATGGGAGACATTGTCCAAGATGGCATGCAACTTAGACAGCATCCTCTTTTCCACACCCTATGGTTCTACGGTGCATATAAAAATATTCACCCCATTGCAAGTTTTCATGTTTTGTTGTTTTACAACATTGAATCACAAAGGACTTAATTTGGCTTTTTTGACGCTAATCAACAGAAAAGGACTCTTTCGTGTCAAAGTGAAAACAAATCTCTTCAAAATGTTCAAACTTAATTAGAAATATTTAACACAAAATAATTGATTGCATAAGTATTCACCCCCCTCTTTAATATGACATATTAGATAATCGCTGGTGCAGCCAATTGGGTTTAGAAATCACATAATTAGTTAAATGGAGATCAATTTTTGGAGACCCTTGTGCAGTCAATGTGTTTCAATGGATTGTAGTAAAAATACACCTGTATCTGGAAGGGCCAACTGCTGGTGAGTCAGTATCCTGGCAAAAACTACACCATGAAGATAAAAGAATGCTCCAAGCAACTCTGAAAAGGTTATTGAAAAGCACAAGTCAGGAGATGGATGCAAGAAAATTTCCGAGTCACTGAATATCCCTTGGAATACCGTTAAGTCAATCATCAAGAAATGGAAAGAATATGACACAGCTGTAAATCTGCCTACAGCAGACCATCCTCAAAAACTGAGTGACGGTGCAAGAAGGGGACTAGTGAGGGAGGCCACCGAGAGACCTGTGACAACTCTGGAGGAGTTACAAGCTTCAGTGGCTGAGATGGGAGAGACTGCGCATACAACAACTGTTGCCTAGGTGCTTCACCAGTCGGAATCTTATGGAAAAGTGGCAAAGAGAAAGCCACTGTGAAAAAAAACTCACATGAAATCTCGGCTAGAGTTTGCCAGAAGATATGCGGGAGACTCTTAAGTCAGCTGGAAGATGGTTCTAGGGTCTGATGAAATCAAAATTGATTTTTTTTTTGCCATCAGACTGAATGCTATGTTTGGTGTAAGCTAAACGCCGCACATCATCAAGAATACACCATCCCTACCCTGAACATGGTGTGTGGCTGCATCATGCTGTGGGGATGCTTCACTACAGCAAGCTCTGGGAGGCTTGTGAAGGTAGAGGGTAAAATGAATGGAGCAAAATCCTGGAAGAAATCGCAATGCAGGCTGCAAGAGAACTGCAACTTGTGAGAAGATTTGTTTTCCAGCAAGACAATAACCTCAAGCATAATACCAAAGCGACACCGGAATTGCTTAAGAATAACGAAGTTAATATCCTGGAGTCTCGACCTCAATCCAATTCAGAATTTATGACTGTATTTGAAAAGGGCTGTTCACGATCCCCATGCAACCTAACAAAGCTTGAGCAGTTTTGTAAAGAAGAAAGTGGAAACATTGCAGTGTCCAGCTGCGCAAAGCGGATAGATTTCTAACTACACAGACTCAAGGCTGTAATCGCTGCCAAAGATGCATCTACTAAATACCGACTTGAAGGGGGTGAATACTTACTCAATTATTTTGTGTTTTATATTTGTAATTAACTTAGATCACTTTGTAGAGATCTGTTTTCACTTTGATACGAAAGTCTTTTTCTGTTGATCAGTGTCAAAAAAAGCCAAATTAAATCCACTATGATTCAATGTTGTAAAACACGAAAACTTGCAAGTGGGGCGGGGGGGGGGGCGGTGAATACCTTTTATAGCCACTGTACTTCATCCTGCTACTTACTGGTATATCTGAGTGTGTGTTGGTCTCTTGAGTGTACGCACACTATTCCCGCTACAGCTCCTGTGTACACGTTTCTGCCGTTTGCACACACATCCCAGCACCGTCATTTGCGTTCTGCTGATTGTACCCACCCCTCTAAATATCGTTGCCGTGCCCTGTTTCCTGTGGTATTAACATAACCCCCAACAGTGTCCCCTCCGTATTGGCATTTGGGGTGCACACAGATTTCCAACACTGCACTGGTTCTGTGTTCTTTATACAGACCTCCCAAAACAATACCCTGCGTACAGCTCCCGCGTATGTACGCAGCTCGCCACCCTAGCGCAGTGTTCTGTGTGCTTTCGACTTGTTACATCGTCTTCTTTTGTCAGGATGACTGTTTAGTCAAAGAGTACAGCCTCTATTATGTACTCTCCAGACACCAGTAGACGGGGGGCTGTGTTGGAAGGTGCGTTAACGCACCAGACATTACACACAGGGACAGCGCTGGGAGAAGTGTGCACACACCGGACACTTCTTCACCCAGAGGGTTGTGGATCGGTGGAATGCTCTGCCTCAGAAGGTAGTGGAGGCCAATTCTCTAGATGCTTTCAAGAAAGAGTTAGACAGAGCTCTCAAAGATAGCGGAGTCAAGGGATATGGGGAGAAGGCAGGAACGGGGTACTGATTGTGGATGATCAGCCACGATCACAGTGAATGGCTGTGCTGGCTCGAAGGGCCGAATGGCCTACTCCTGCACCTATTGTCTGTTGTCGGTTGTCTATAGAGGGGGCGGTGTTGGAAAGTGCGTTAACTCAGCAGACATTACACATAGGGATGGTATTGCGAGGTGGTCGCTTTTCCCCGACTTACCGGCGTTTTCTCTCCACCTCTCTCTCTCTCTCTCTCAGAATATCTTTGTCTCGGAGAAACTCCATGAAGAGTCTAGATATCCCTCAACTTCTACCAAAGAGTCATAAGCCAAAGATCCTCCAGAATTTGATTTATTGTACAGGTGGGATCGGCAGATACATGGATCTTATAGGGTGTTGGGGTAGACGGCGAGACACGAGGGGGGCGTGCATTGGAAATATATTACTGAAATAGGCTGTGTGCTGGAAACCGCAGCCCTGTGGGTAGATTGTACCACACTGAAGGAGCTTAGACCTCTTTGTGTGTATGTGTGTGTGTGTGTGGGGGGGGGGGGGGTGGAATGTATGCCTGACGAAATGCCCTGAGGAGGGTGATTGATACCGCGTTACCTGGGGAGGAATGAATCGTTCGGAACTTCATCCCAGGGTATAGTTCACACCGGATCGGTCCCTACTGCGGATGTAAATCTTAGCTACTGTTCTCACGGTGGGTAGTGGATCAAACAGAGCCCAGTGTGGAGGCGGATGAAACAGTTTCTCCCAGCGAGGGCATTATTCCTCACCCGCCGCTACAGTGAGGGAGATGGATCGTTGGTGCCACTGAGGGGATCTGTCCACACTGCGGGAGGAAGATGGAACGACTGGTCCCTGGAGTGAAGCCTACAGATACGGCGGAGAATGTGAGAAGCTGTAGCCGGGACTAGAGAGACTGGCTTGTACCCAGCTCAGCGGGTGGCTTTAGTAATGAACTGCAGAACTGAGATAACTGAATTTTTCACCGCACTCTTCACCTGCTCCCTGAACATTGACTGAGTCGCGGCGTAAATAAATGTGTTCGTGCAGCAGTTGAAAGTTCTCAGCAAAAATGCTACTCTTTGAAAGACGATTTCAGACTGATTCTGATCAGTTCCTGTGATCTGGTAATAGACGAATTCTGTAACATACGGCAGCCACAGGAGGATGAAGCTGCCGGAGAGCGTGAAGAGTAAAACCACAGACCTCCTCCTGCTCTCCAGCTCCGGGTCAGTGCGGTTCTCCCCCTTGTTCTCCGCCCTCAGCCCCTTCCGGACCCGATTGGCCACTAAAATATGCCGGGCTGTCAGAGTGTTGAGCAGCAGAATTACACCGAAAGGAAGGAACGGAGATAAAATTGTATCAAACCAGTCAAATGCCACCCAACCGGGGTCAGTGTAATAATTGTCTATCAGAGGACAGCCCCAGGGTATATTGCCGATGATCACTACGGGTTCCACAGTGAAATAGCGAGGAATATTTTTCAGACAGAGCAGAACGCCGGTTGTTGTCAGAACCACAGCCGCACTTTTCCCGGTGCAATATGTTGTTTTCAGCTTCCGGCAGCAAATGGCGACAAACCGATCTAGGGTGAAAGTGACGGTGAACCAGACGGAACAGTCTGCGGCTATGAACGTCAGCCCATCGTTCACACTGCACACAGGGGTGATGTGTAGGAAACTTACTGGGAAGTAATAATAATTGATCCGATGCAGAATCACCATGGAGACAATGGTCAGTAGATCGGCCGCTGCCATGGCCACCAGGTAGCGTGTGGTGCAGACGGAGAGGCCGCACTTTCCCCGGGTCAGGATCACAATCGCCAGTAAATTCACTGGAAAAAGAAAAAGAACAGACACTGGATCTATTATTGAGCACATTATCCGGGTTGGAACATGGACTCGGTTTTCAACCTAGCACAGTATCAGCAGTATTGAAGCCGGTACGTGACTGCGAATCTGATAATGTCAGAGCGGACCAGACTGTACTCTGCCTGCTTGCTTCCGCGGAGAAGGGGTAAGGCGTTCGGACTGAAAAGCAGCTGGGAGGATGGAGTAACCAATTGCCGTCCGCTACAAAGGGCCATTTCAATAAATAACTTTGCTTACACTTGCTAATGGCAACTACTGCATAAACATAACAGTGAGCAACAATGCTCTTGAAACTCAACATCTGGTGGGGGGTGGGGGAGGATTCACAGGAAAGACAGGGAGAACATGGTATCAGGCAGCAGAATAGCTCTGTTGATAGATTAATTCCACGGTAAAGTCGATTCGATAATAAACGCCAGGAAATCGGTGGACACTGGAGCAGATGGGAAGTGGAATCCGGTTGTGCCGAACTCCACAGTGAGACGTATTTCTCAGACCAGCTGCTCATCAGTAATTCAGAAACAGGAACCGTCAGAATGTAAACCCCTTCCAGCCTGTCCCGTTAGTGCTACAACTCTCGGCAAGATACAAAGAAGTCTGGTGGGATTCTGATGAATTTCATGCTGCCGAATAAAAGTTTTCCTTTTCCGTTGCCTGAAAGTTAGATAATGCAGCGTCAACGTAGGATATTTACCAGAGAAGATCTTTTGATTGCTTGTCAGTCGGCAGGCCTGTGACATGATTAAGTAAAACGTCCGAGCAATTAACTCAGGGAGTTGCAAACCTGAATGGCTGTGCTCTCTTACCGGGAACTCCTGTGACGGCAATAATCATGTACAACATTTTCTCCGCTATGCGATACCTGCCCAGCATTTTCCCTGCCCAGTGCCGTGCTATTGCATCGTGGGCTACTAGCAATCCCTCGGAACGAAATGCTGAGGCAGAATATTCTCGGGGTTTTTAAACAATTTCCACAGGGACAGTAAGATCTCAACACGGTTAAAAATAGAGATTTGAAAAATGAAAACCAATTGCATTAGTCAACTGAAAGCCCTACTGTGACAGCTTGTGATTATTTGGTTGAATTAACTGAGAATCTGCAAAGAATGGAAATTATGACTCGACTGAGGATGCAAATTGAGATCGGCATTTTTCCGGCAAAAGGGACATTATTTCAAACACCTTCAGACCCGTTCGCCTCCTCATACTGTAGTGTATGTAACTAAGTTCTACGTACTTCAATCAACAACATTATCCCAAACTGCAGTATCACTCGCAGAGCTTCCTCCTGTCGAGTTTGAAGGTAGTCTGCGCGACCTTTGTTCAAAAATCGAGAAATTAGTTCAACAGATCGTATGAGTTTAAAATGACGCTCAACTGATTGCAACCACCTCCCATATTCCCGGCATCCCAGTAACGATCCCCAACGTTTTCACTTGAAATATGCCAAACCTTGTCCGTGGCTCTCTCACAGATGAAGATATTCCAACTGATACCTTATCAAGACCCGTTTGGATCAGATGTGAATATATTCTAAATGAAGGCTCAGATTTTATCACGTCTGCTGGTATATCATCCCAGAAATTATAACACCATAAAAGCATAGGAGAAAATTTAGGCCATTTGGTCCATCGAGTGCTCTACTATTCATCATGGTGGTCCAATTTTCCTCTCAGCCCCAGTCCCCTGTATCCCCTCATCCCCGACCAATCAAGAATCTATCAACCTCTGCGTTAAATATTCTTTGCCTGTAGAAAATGAGTATAGAGAGCTTGGTAGGAAGTTGAAAAGCAGGACCTCGAGGGTGGTAATCTCAGGATTGCTACCTGTGCTAGGTGCCAGTGAGGGTAGGAATAGGATGCTCTGGAGGAGGAACAAGTGGCTGAGGAACTGGTGTAGGGGGCAGGGTTTCAGATTTCAGGATCATTGGGACCTCTTCTGGGGCAGGTGGGACCTGTACAAAAGAGACGGGTTACACCTGAACTACAAGGGGACCAATATCCTTGCAGGGAGGTTTGTTAGTGCTATTGGGGAGGGTTTAAAATAGATTTGCAGGGGGATGGGAACCAGAGTGCCAGAGCAGATAGTGGAGCGGGAGTGAAAATAAATGATGTTAAAAGTTCATGCAAAGTCACAAATTGAAGGGTTGTGTTTGGTGGTAATAATCTCCTGAGGTGTGTCTATTTCAATGCTAGGAGTATTGTGGGGAAGGCAGACGAGTTGAGGGTGTAGATTGACACGTAGAATTATGACGTTATAGCCATTAGTGAAACTTGCCTACATGAGGGGCAGGACTGGCAGCTTAATGTTCCAGGGTTCCAATGTTTCGGACGTGATAGAGGCAGAGGAATGAAGGGTTTTGGGGAGGGGGGTGGCATTGCTAGTCAGGGAAAATGTTACAGCAGTACTCAGGCAGGACAGATTAGAGGGCTTGTCTACCGAGGCCATATGGGTGGAGCTGAGAGACAGGAAAGGTATGGCCACATTAGTGGGGTTGTATTATAGACCACCCAATAGTCAGCAAGAACGAGAGGAGCAAATCTGCAGAGAGATAGCAGGCAACTGCAGGAATCATAAAGTTGTGATAGTAGGGGATTTTAATTTTCCACATATTGATTGGGATTCCCATACTGTTAAAGGTCTTGACGGGTTAGAGTTTGTAAAATGTGTTCAGGAAAGTTTTCTAGATCAGTATATAGAGGTACCAACTATTGAGGATGCAATATTAGACCTCCCATTAGGAAATGAGTTAGGACAGGTGACGGAAGTGTGTGCAGGGGAGCACTTTGGTTCCAGTGATCATAACACCATTAGTTTCAACTTGATCATGGACAAGGATAGATCTGGTCCTAGGGTTGAGGTTCTGAAGGCCAAATTTGAAGAAATGAGAAAGGATCTAAAAAGCGTGGATTGGGACAGGTTGTTCTCTGGCAAGGATGTGATCGGTAAGTGGGAGGCCTTCAAAGGAGAACTTTTGAAAGTGCAGAGTTTGTATGTTCCTGTCAGGATTAAAGGCAAAGTGAATAAGAATAAGGAACCTTGGTTCTCAAGGGATATTGGAACTCTGATAAAGAAGAAGAGAGAGATGTATGGCATGTATAGGAAAGAGGGAGCAAATAAAGTGATTGAGGAGTAAAAAAAGTGCAAAAATACTTAAGAAAGAAATCAGGAGGGCTAAAAGAAGACATGAGGTTGCTTTGGAAGTCAAGGTGAAGGGTAATGCAAAGAGCTTCTACAGTATATTAAGAACAAAAGGATAGTAAGGGATAAAACTGGTCCTCTTGAAGATCAGAGTGGTCGACTATGTATGGAACCAAAAGAAATGGGGGAGATATTAAATGGTTTTTTGCGTCTGTATTTACTAAGGAAACTGGCATGGAGCCTATAGAAATAAGGCAAATAAGTAGTGAGGTCGTGGAACCTATACAGATTGAAGAGGAGGAGGTGCTTGATACCTTGAGGCAAATCAGAGTAGATAAATCCCCAGGACCTGACAGGGTATTCCCTCGAACCCTGAAGGAAACTAGTGCTGAAATTGCAGGGGCCCTGGCAGAAATATTTAAAATATCGGTATCTGTGGGTGAGGTGCCGGAGGATTGGAGGATAGCTCATGTTGTTCCGTTGTTTAAAAAAGGATCTAAAAGTAATCCGGGAAATTATAGGCCAGTAAGTTTAACGTCGGTAGTAGGTAAGTTATTGGAGGGAGTACTAAGAGATAGGATCTACAAGTATTTGGATAGACAGGGACTTATTAGGGAGAGCCAACATGGCTTTGTGCGTGGTAGGTCATGTTTGACCAATCTATTGGAGTTTTTCGAGGAGGTTACCAGGAAAGTGGATGAAGGGAAGGCAGTGGATATTGTGTACATGGACTTCAGTAAGGCCTTTGACAAGGTCCCGCATGGGAGGTTAGTTAGGAAGATTCAGTGGCTAGCTATACATGGAGAGGTAGTAAATTGGATTAGACATTGGCTCAATGGAAGAAGCCAGAGAGTGGTGGTAGAGAATTGCTTCTCCGCGTGGAGGCCTGTGACTAGTGGTGTGCCACAGGGATCAATGCTGGGTCCATTGTTATTTGTCATCTATATCAATGATCTGGATGATAATGTGGTAAATTGGAAAAGCAAATTTACTGATGATACAAAGATTGTAGGTGTAGTGGACAGTGAGGAAGGTTTTCAAAGATCGCAGATGTCATGGTCCGGTCCATGAAGTCCACGTTCGGGTTCACGGTCCGGTCTGTGGACTCCGGGTCTTCTGGCTGTCCCTTGTTTCAGTTGGGCTTAATCATAGGCACCTGATGCTTGTCTTGGGGCTGGGAACATAAGTGGCCCTGGGTTCGAGTGTGGGTGCTGGTTCGTCTTGTCAGTATCCTGTCCTTGCATCAGTTCTGCATTATCTTTCTGGCACATTCGAGTGTGTGCTGGTGTTTGATGTGCACGCACACTATTTCCACGTCCATCCCCGTGTGCCCGTTTCTGCCATTTTCTCACATATCCCAACTCCATCACCTGTGCACTGTTAATTGTACAGACCCCTCTGAACACTGTGTCACGCACTGCTTTCTGTGTTGGAGTAAAAAAGGGAATTTCACTGAAACCTACCCGGGGCCAACGACGCTTTCGAGCCGGAGCCTCCTTTGAACCAAAGCCTGACACTCCTACTCTGACCATTGGCCCACTCCCAACGATGGCCACACTGCCTCTCCCTTCTGTACTTCTAAACAAGCGTCTCCAGTCTCGTTTCTCTGGGCTGCACCAGCCGCTCGCTGAATGGGCCGCGGAATAAACCCGAACGCCCTCGAAGTTCTCCTTTTATATATATGCATTTGTGTGTGTGTGAGAGTGAGTGAGTGAGTGTGTGTGTGTGTGTGTGTGTGTGTGTGTGTGTGTGTGTGAGTGTGTGAGTGTGTGTGTGAGTATGTGTGTGTGTGTGTGTGTGAGTGTGTGTGTGTGTGTGTGTGTGTGTGTGTGTCTATCTATACTATGATATATAATCACCAGAGTATTCTTGTCTCTGAGAAACCACATGACGAGTCTAGATATCCTCTAACTTTCTCCAAAGAGTCGTAAGCTGAAGATCCTCCAGCCATGTGTCTATTGTATAGATCCGGCAGAGTTATGGGATCGACAGATATGTGGTTTTATGGGGTGTATGGTTATAGGTCTGTGCATTGATGTATTTGGAAATATATTGGTGAAACAGGATGTGTGGCTGGAAACTTCAGCAATGTGGGTAGATTATACCAGCTGTGCCGTACTGAAGGAGATTGGACTTCGTAGGGCGGCGGAAATGTATGGCAGATGGAACGCCGGCAGGAGGGTGATTGGTACCGCGTGTCCGGGGGAGGAATGAAAGAACATATGGTCCCTCGTAGGAACTTGATCTGGGCTATTAATCCCAGGATATAGCTTACATCAGATCGATCTCTCCTGCGGAGGACGATCAGAAATACGGATCCCAGCGTGAAGGATACAGTAGAACAGGTCCCCAGTGGAGGTAGATGATACCAATGATCCCAAGATGGATACACCGGACATATCTCCACAACGGAGGTGGATCCGAATTATGCTCCCAGGGCGCATTTTACACAAATCTAGTACTCAGTTTTCAGGGTGGTTGGTTCCATTGTTCCCAATTATATCACACCGGTCTCTCCCAGGAAGGTGAATTGCAGCTACTGTTCACACGGTGGATATTAGATCAGCCACTGGTGTCTGTGCAGGTGGACGAAGCAGTTTGCTCCAGTGAGGGCATTATTCCTCACTCGTCGCGACGGTGGAGGGAAACTGGATCGTTGGTCTCACTGAGGAGATGTTTTCCTGACGTGACCACGCTAGGGAGGGAGATGGAATGATTAGTCCCGGGAGTGACACCTAGAGAGAAGACGGTGAAAGTGAGAAGCTGTAGCTCGGATTGGAGAGACTGGCTTGTAGTCAGCTCAAGGCGCGGCTTTATTAACGAACTGCAGAACTGAGATAACTGGATATTTCACAGCGCTCCTCGAAGGTAGATGAGTCACGGCGTAAATAAATGCGTTCGCGAGCTGCTGAACGGCCTCAGAAAACAATCCCATGTGCTGAAATACCTTTCAGTGTCATTCTGATCTGTTCTTGTCATCTGATAACAGACCGATTCTCCAACATGCGTCAGCCACGGGAGAGAGTGAACAGTAAAAACACAGACCCCCTGCTGCTCTCTATCTCCGAGTCAGTGCGATGCGACTCTGCCCCTGCTACAAGATCTCAGCCCCTTAAGGACCCGACTAGCTACTAAAATATGCTTCACTGTCAGCGCATTGGGCCGCAGAATTGCATCGAAAGGAAAGAACGGAATTAAAATTGTAACAAAGTGGCCAAATCCCACCCACCCATGATCAATGTAATACTGTCCGCAGTGGGCGGCCCCATGGTAGATTGTCGATTATTACTACGGGTTTAACGGTGTAATAGCTGAGATTATTTTTTCAGACGGAGCATAAGGCCAGTTGTTGTTAGAACCACAGCCGCAGTCTCCCCGCTGCAATATTTTTGTTTTCAGCTTCTGGCGACAAATGGCGAGAACGCGATCAAAGCTGAAAGTGACGGTGAAGCAGACAGAACAGTCTGTGGCTGTGAACGTCAGTACTCACTGGAAAGTAATAATAATTGATCCAGTGCAAAACCACCATGGAGATGATGGCCAGCAGATCGTCCGCTGCCATGGCCCCGAGGTAGACAGATGAATGGATAGATACTGTATTAATCCCAGCGGAAATTACAGTGTCACAGTAGCATGACAAGCGCACAGATGTCCAAATCTACAAATATTAGAAGAAAAGTTAGAAATAATTTTAAAATAGCTACCCCAAACATTCTAACAGGAGGGGCCATTACTTCCCCGGCTATAGGTTGACTCATTATAGAACCTAATGGCAGAGGGTAAGAATGACCTCATATAACGCTCTTTGGAGTAGGGCAGTTAGTCCATTGCTAAAAGCACCCCTCTATTCAGCCAAGGTGGCATGCAGAGGGCAAGCAGCATTGTCCAGAATTTCCAGGATTTTACGTAGGGTCCTTTATTCTACCACAACCTCCAGTGTGTCCGGTTCGACTCCTGTAACGGAGCCAACGTTTCTAATCAGTTTGTTGAACCTGTTGGCATCACTCGTGTTGATGCCATTGCCCCAGCCACACCACCGTATAGAAGACTGTGCCGGCGCGGTAGACCGCTAGAACACGTGGAGAAGCCTGCATACGCCAAAGACCTCAGTCTCCTCAGGAAGTAGAGGGAACTCTGACCGTTCTTGTATACAGCCCCTGTGTAGGTGTTCCACAAGTCCATCATCCAGGTGCACCCCCAGGTACTTGTAGCTCCTCACCACATCGACATCCTCACCATCAATAGTAACAGGGAACAGTTCAGGCCTAGTCTTCCTAAAGTCCATCACCAACTCTTTTGTCTCACTCATGTTGAACTGCAGGTAATTCAGTTTACACCATTTGACAAAGTCCTCCACCAGGGCCCTGTCGTCCCTTTATACATCCAACTACCTGTATTGCTGAGTCATCAGAGAATTTCTGTAAATGACGTGACTCAATGTCGTACTTAAAGTCCGAGGTATACAGAGTAAACAGGAAGGGAGCCAATACAGTCCCCTGTGGGGCCCCAGTGCTGCTTATAGCCATGTCTGACACACAGCTCTGAAGTCGCACAAACCGTAATATGCCAGTCACGTAGTCCATTATCCAGGATGCAATGGAAGTGCCAACCTGCATTGAATGGAATTTTCATCCAGCAATGAGGGCTGTATGGTATTGAATGTACTTGGGAAATCAAAAAACACGATCCTCACAGTGCTGTTCGGCTTATCAAAATTCCTGACGAAGGGTTCCGGCCCGAAACATCGACCGATCTTTTCCACGGATGCTGCCCGACCTGCTGAGTTCCTCCAGCGTGTTGTGAATGTTGCTTATCAAAATGGGGGTAGGTTCTGTGCGGCAGGTAGATCGCAGCATCGGCCAAGGTGCTCCTGGTGGACAAACTGCACGGAATCGAGGGCTGATCTGACCGGGGGTCGGATGCAAGCCAGGACCATCCCCTCTCCAGGGTCTTCATGATGTGTGAGGTCAGGGCCACTGGACGGTAGTCATTTAAGCCTTTTGTTTGGCCTTCTTGGGTACTGGGATCACACATGATGTTTTCGGCGCAGTCGGCACTCTTTTCAGGCCGAGACTCATATTGAAAATGCAAACTCTACACAGCTGCTCAGCACATTCCTTCAGTACCCTGGGGTTCACATTATCCGGTCCCAACCGCTTGCCGTGTCGGAGTTTCCCCAGATCCCTTCTCACCCGCTCGGCGGTGCAGGAGAGTCCATGACGACAGGGGAGTTGCTGGAAGGTGGGCGCTGAGGGTGGTGAAGAAAGGTAACGAGTGGCGCAGAGAGAGAGTCCGCATGTTCTCCGGGACAGGATCACGATCGCCAGTACATTTACCGGGAAAAGGAAAAGGACAGATACCGGACCTATGACTGAACACTTTGGCCGGGTTGGAACATGGTCTCGTTTTCCACCTAATTCAAGAGTGTTGAAGCCGGTCTGCGGCTACAAGCCTACTATTGTCGGACGGACCAAACTGTGCCCAGCCTGCTTGCTTCCCCGGAGAAGGGTTAAGGCGTCGGACTGGCAAGCAGCGAGAAGGAAACTAGTGCCGTCCGCTACAATGGACGAAATGGTCATTTCGAATAAATAACTCCGGTTACACTCGCTTAATGGAAACTGTTGGATAAACGTAACTGTAACCAGCAGCGTTTAAAAGTGCTCTTGGAAGTCAGCATCTGATGGGGAGGAAGGATACAGAGGAAAGATTAGTGACAACGTGATAGCCGACAGCAGAGTAGCTCCGTTGATAGATTAATTCCACGGCAGATTCAGTTCTGTAACACGCGCCGGTAAATCCGTGGCATCGGAGTAGATAATGGGAACCAACTGCTGACCGATAGGCAATGGAATCCGGCTGTGACAAACTCACAGTGAAACGTGTCAGGTCTCATTCTCATCAGTAATTCACTCAGAAACAGTAAACGTCGCAATGTGAATCACTTTCAGTTACACATTCACGGAGACTAGCCTGTCCCGTGCACTGCTACAACTCCAGCCAAAACGCAAGGAAGTCTAGCGGGTTCTGCTGAATTTCACGTTGGACAATAAAAGGTTTCCTTTTCCGTTGACTAAAAATTGGACAATGCATGGTCATTGTAGGATATTTACCAGAGAAATTCTTTTGATTATGTCAACAAACAGTGTCAGAAAGTGTTTTGATTGACAGTTACCTGTGATATCTGTGATGTCCAAGCGGTTAGCTCAGGGAGTTACTAACATGGCTGTGCTTCCTTACCACGAACCCCTAGGACGGCAATCGTCACGTACAATATTTCCTCCGCACTGTAATACCTGACCAGCATTTTCCCTGCTCAGTGAGGTGTCTCCGTGTGCTACTGGTAATCCCTCGGAACAAAATGCTGAGGCAGAATATTCTCGGGGTTTTTAACAATTTTCACAGGGACAGTAAGATTTCAACACCGTTAAAAATAGAGATTTGAAAAATATTCACAAACCGATTGCATTAGTCAAGTGAAATCCCTACGGCAATGGCTTCTGCTTATTTCATCGAAATAGCTGAGAACCTGGAAAGGATGGAAATGATGACGGTACATTAAGGAGGCCAAGCGGAGTGACGATGGCGCTAAACGGCGACTCGTTCGCTTGCATCTTCGGAAACAGCTCGATTTCCGTCTTATAACATCTTTATTTTACTCTTTCAGGGTTCTTTTGAAGACCGGACCTGGAGTTACACGTTGACTACGGTTCTTTGCGGGAATGGGACCTGCTCTCGGGGTTTCATAGCCGGCTTTTGTTCTTCTGCGCGGCTCGGATTGGAAGCCTAGGCTTTCGGGGATCTGGAGACCGGCGGATCGAGGGTCGGTGTCACGACAGGAGACCGTGTGTCGTTGGGGGAGTCGGAATATATGCGGTTGTGTGCCAAGTTATTTTGGGTACAGAGCTCGAAAAAAGCGACATGGCGGACTTTTAACATCGTAAACCAGCGAGTTGTTTTTCATGTCTCCCCGCTCGCTGGGTAAACGGAGACATCTCTTTCTCCCTTATTAGGGAGAGAGAGAACCTGTGGTATGTCGAATACCGGGTGGAACATAGAAACATAGAAACATAGAAAACCTACAGCACAACGGGCCGAGGGGCCTGTACAAACCTGTGCCGAATATGTCCCTATCTTAGAACTACCTAGGCTTACCCATAGCCCTCTATTTTTCTGAGCTTCATGTATCAATCTAGGAGTCTCTTAAAAGACCCTATCGTTTCCGCCTCCACCACCATCGCCGGCAGCCCATTCCACGCACTCACCAAACCCTGCGTAAAAAACTTACCCCTGACATCTCCTCTGTACCTGCTTCCAAGCACCTTAAAACTATGCCCTCTCGTGCTAGCCATTTCAACCCTGGGAAAAAGCCTCTGACTATCCATACGATCAATGCCTCTCATTATCTTGTACACCTCTATCAGGTCACATCTCATCCTCCGTCGCTCCAAGGAGAAAAGGCCAAGTTCACTCAACCTATTCTCATAAGGCATGCTCCCCAATCTAGGCAACATCCTTGTAAATCTCCTCTGCACCCTTTCTATAGTTTCCACGTCCTTCCTGTAGTGAAGCGACCAGAATTGAGCACAGTACTCCAAGTGGGATCTGACCAGGGCCCTGTATAGCTGCAACATTACCTCTTGGCTCTTAAACTCAATCCCACGATTGATGAAGGCCAATGAACCGTATGCCTTCTTAACCACAGAGTCAACCTGCACAGCAGCTTTGAGTGTCCTATGGACTCGGACCCCAAGATCCCTCTAATCCTCGACACTGCCAAGAGTCTTACCATTAATGCTATATTCTGCCATCATATTTGACCTACCAAAATGAACCACCTCACACTTATCTGTGTTGAACTCCATCTGCCACTTCTCAGCCCAGTTTTGCATCCTATCAATATCCCACTGTAACCTCTGACAGCCCTCCACACTATCCACAACAGCTCCAACCTCTGTGTCATCAGCAGATTTACTAACCTATCCTTCCACTTCCTCATCCAGGTCATTTATAAATATCACAAAGAGTAGAGGTCCCACAACATAAAAGCAAAGTCTTTGGGGTAACTGCAAGTCTGTGTCTTGACTGTTGCTTTGCTCACGCTTGAGTTCTCGGTGGCGGGTGCCGCTGCTTTTTTTGCCGTTGGGGGGAGAGGGGATTGCTGCTTGTTGCCGTTTACGCGTGGCAGGGGGAGCTGGGGGGGGATTCTGGGGTTCTAACATCTGACTGTCGTTCATTCTTTGGGGCTATTTTCGTGGATGGTTGCGAAGAAAAAGCATTTCAGGATATATATTGTATACATTTCTCTGACACTAAACGGTACCGTTGAAACCTTTGAAACTTTTACTGAGATCAGCAAACTTCCTGCAAAAGAGGTATTATTCAAACACCTTCAGAGCCGTCCGCCTCCTCATACTGTATGTGACCATTTCAATGTGTTTCAATCAGCAACATAATCCAAACTGCAGTATCACTTGTAGGGCTTCCTCCTGTCGAGTTTAAAGTTGGTCTGTGCGACCTTTTGTTCAGAGGTCGAGTAATTAGTTCAACAGATCGTATGGATTTAAAATGGCAGCTTCACTCAAATTCTCCACTCATTGCGATTGCGGCTCATCTAACTGCAACCTCCCCCCGTACTCTCGGCATCCCAGTAATCATCCCACCTTTTTTTACATGAAATATGCCAAACTCTTTTTTACTGGGCCAAAGCAAAAATTCTGCCTTCATAACCGTTAAGTAGGAACTATGCTCGGAGAGAAAAAAGAACGTCGTTGCCTTACATTTGTATAACGCCGACAAAGGACATATGAACCGACCCTCCTTGTGCCTTGAGCCTTGTGGCTCAGAAGGGTAGGGAAAGGAAGAGGATGGCAGCAGTGATCGGGGACTCTATAGTTAGGGGGTCAGACAGGCGACTCTGTGGACGCAGGAAAGAAACGCCGATGGTAATTTGCCTCGCAGGTGCCAGGGTCCGGGATGTTTCTGATCGAGTCCACGATATCCTGCAGTGGGAAGGTGAACAGCCAGAGGTCGTGGTACATATTGCTACCAACGACATAGGTGGGAAAAGGGAGGAGGTCCTGAAAACAGACTACATACATGGAGTTAAGAAGGAAGTTGAGAAAGAAGACCACAAGGATAGTAATCTCGGGATTCCTGCCTGTGCCACGCGACAGTGAGTATAGGAATAGAGTGAGGTGGAGGATAAATGCGTGGCTGAGGGATTGGAGCAGGAGGCAGGGATTCAGATTTCTGGATCATTGGGACCTCTTTTGGGACCAGCGTGACCTGTACAAAAAAGACGTGTTGCACTTGAATCCGAAGGGTCCAATATCCTGGCAGGGAGATTTGCTGAGGATATTGGGGAAAGTTTAAACTAGAATTGCTGGGGGGGGGGGCGGTGGGAACCGAACTGAAGTGACGGAGGACAGGGAGGTTGGCTCACAAATAGAGAAAGCTTGGAGACAGTGCGCTAGGGAGGATAGGCAGGTGAGAGAGAAGGGACGCGCTCAGACCGATGGTTTGAGATGTGTCTATTTTACGCAAGACGCTTCATGAACAAAGCGGATGAGCTTAGAGCGTGGATCAATACTTAGAGCTCTGATGTTGTGGCCAATACAGAGACTTGGATGGCTCAGGGGTAGGAATGGTTACTTAGAGTGCCAGGCTTTAGGTGTTTCAGAAAGGACAGGGAGGGAGGCAAAAGAGGTGGGGGCATGGCACTGTTGATTCCAGAAAGAGTCACGGCTGCAAAAAAGGAGGAAGTCAGGAAGGGATTATCTATCGAGTCTCCGTGGGTAGAAGTTAGAAACAGGAAGGGATCAATAACTCTACTGGGTGTTTTTTTATAGACCACCCAATTGTAAGGGGGTCATCGAGGAGCAGATAGAGAGACAGATTCTGGAAAGGTTTAATAATAACAGGGTTGTCGTGGTGGGAGATTTTAATTTCCCAAATATTGATTGGCATATTGACTGGAAAGGGATACTATTACAGCTACAGAAAGGGTGGGTAATGTAGCAGGATCCTCTTTTGAGTCAGTATGGGTGGAAGTCAGGAACAGGAAGGGAGCAGTTACTCTATTGGGAGTATTCTATAGGCCCCCTGGTAGCAGCAGAGATACAGAGGAGCAGATTGGGAGGCAGATTTTGTAAAGGTGCAAAAATAACAGGGTTGTTATCATGGGTGACTTTAACTTCTCTAATATTGATTGGCACCTGATTAGTTCCAAGGGTTTAGACAGGGCAGAGTTTGTTAAGTGTGTCCAGGACGGATTCCTTTCACAGTATGTTGACAGGGTGACTAGGGGGAATGCCACACTAGATCTAGTATTAGATAATGAACCGGGTCAGGTCACAGATCTCTCAATGGGTGAGCATCTGGGGGACAGTGACCACCGCTCCCTGGCCTTTAACATTATCGTGGAAAAGGACAGAGGCAGAGAGGACAGGAAAATTTTTAATTGGGGAAAGGCAAATTATGAGGCTTTCAGGCTAGAACTTGCGGGTGTGGATTGGGATGATGTTTTTGCAGGGAAATGTCCAATGGACATGTGGTCTGTGTTTAGGGATCTTTTGCAGGATGTTAGGGATAAATTTGTCCCAGTGAGGAGGATAAAGAATGGTAGGGTGAAGAAACCATTGGTGACAAGTGAGGTGGAAAATCTAGTCAGGTGGAAGAAGGCAGCATACATGAGGTTTAGGAAGCAAGGATCAGATGGGTCTTCTGAGGAATGTAGGGTAGCAAGAAAGGAACTTCAGAAGGGGCTGAGGAGAGCAAGAAGGGGGCATGAGAAGGCCTTGGTGAGTAGGGTAAAGGAAAACCCCAAGGCATTCTTCAATTATGTGAAGAAAAAAAGGTTGACAGGAGTGAAGAGAGGACCGGTTAGCGATAAAGGTGGGAAGATGTGCCTGGAGGCTGTGGAAGTGAGCAAGGTCCTCAATGAATACTTCTCTTTGGTATTCACCAATGAGAGGGAATTTGATGATGGTGAGGACAATATGAGTGAGGTTGATGTTCTGGAGCATGCTGATATTAAGGGAGAGGAGGACAGATAAATCCCCGGGGCCTGACAGAATATTCCCCAGGCTGCTCCACGAGGCGAGAGAAGAGATTGCTGAGCCTCTGGCTAGGATCTTTATGTCCTTATTGTCCACGGAAATGGTACTGGAGGATTGGAGGGAGGTGAATGTTGTCCCCTTGTTCAAAAAAGGTAGTAGGGATAGTCCGGGTAATTATAGACCAGTGAGCCTTAGGGCTGTGGTGGGAAAGCTGTTGGAAAAGATTCTTACAGATAGGATCTCTGGGCATTTAGAGAATCATGGTCTGTTCAGGGACAGTCAGCATGGCTTTGTGAAGGGCAGATCGTGTTTAACAAGCCTGATAGAGTTCTTTGAGGAGGTGACCAGGCATATAGATGAGGGTAGTGCAATAGATGTGATCTATATGGATGTTAGTAAGGCATTTGACAAGATTCCACACAGTAGGCTTATTCAGAAAGTCAGAAGGCATAGGATCCAGGGAAGTTTGGCCAGGTGGATTCAGAACTGGCTTGTCTGCAGAAGGCAGAGGGTCATGGTGGAGGTGATACATTCGAAATGGAGGGTTGTGACTAGTGGTGTCCCACAAGGATTGGATCTGGGACCTCTATTTTTCGTGATTTTTATTAATGACCTGGATGTGGGGGTAGAAGGGTGGGTTGGCAAGTTTGCAGATGACACAAAAGTTGGTGGTGTTGTGGATAATGTGGAGGATTGTCGAAGATTGCAGAGAGATATTGATAGGATGCAGAAGTGGCAGATGGAGTTCAACCCAGAGAAGTGTGAGGTGGTACACTTTGGAAGGACAAACTCCAAGGCAGAGTACAAAGTAAATGGCAGGATACTTGGAAGTGTGGAGGAGCAGAGGGATCTGGGAGTACATGTCCACAGACCCTGGAAGCTGCCTCACAGGTAGATAGGGTAGTTAAGAAAGCTTATGGAGTGTTAGTTTTCATAAGTTGAGGGATAGAGTTTAAGAGTCGCGATGTAATGATGCAGCTCTATAAAACTCTGGTTAGGCCACACTTGGAGTATTCTGTCCAGTTCTGGTCGCCTCACTATAGGAAGGACGTGGAAGTATTGCAAAGGGTGCAGAGGGCATTTACCAGGATGCTGCCTGGTTTAGAGAGTATGCATTATGACCAGGGATTAAGGGAGTAAGGGCTTTACTCTTTGGAGAGAAGGAGGATGAGAGGAGACATGACAGAGGTATACAAGATATTAAGAGGAATAGATAGAATGGACAGCCAGCGCCTCTTCCCCAGGGCACCACTGCTTAATTCAAGAGGATATGGCTTTAAGGTAAGTGGTGGAAAGTTCAAGGGGGATATTAGAGGAAGGTATTTTACTCAGAGAGTGGTTGGTGTGTGGAATGCACTGCCTGAGTCAATGGTGGAGGCAGCTACACTAGTGAAATTTAAGAGACTACTAGACAGGTATATGGAGGAATTTAAGGTGGGGGGTTATATGGGAGGCAGGGTTTAAGGGCTGGCAATATATTGTGGGCCGAAGGGCCTGTACTGTGCTGTATTGTTCTATGTTCTATCTCTCTAGAGCAAGGGGTTTAGATGGGGTGGAGTTTGTTAGGTGTGTTTAGGAAGGTTTCCTGACACAATATGCAGATAAGCCTACAAGAGGAGAGGCTGTACTTGATCTAGTATTGGGAAATGAACCTGGTCAGGTGTCAGGTCTCTCAGTGAGAGAGCATTTTGGAGATACTGATCAGAATTCTATCTCCTTTCCCATAGCATTGAAGAGGGATAGGAACAGACAAGTTAGAAAAGTGATTAATTGAAGATATCAGGCAGGAACTTGGAAGCATAAATTGGGAACAGATGTTCTCAGGGAAATGTACGGCAGAAACGTGACAAAGGTTCAGGGAATATTTGCGTGACGTTCTTCATAGGTACGTTCCAATGAGACAGGGAAAGGATGGTAGGGTACAGGAATGGTGATGCACAAAGGCTGTTGTAAATCTAGTCAAGAAGGAAAGAAAAGCTTACGAAAGGTTAAAAAATAGGTAATGATAGAGATCTAGAAGATTATAAGGACAGCAGGAAGGAGTTTAAGAATGAGATTAGGAGAGCCAGAAGGGGCCATGAGAAAGCCCTGGCAGGCAGGATTAAGGAAAACCCCAAGGCATTCTACAAGTATGTGAAGAGCAAGAGGATAAGACGTGAGAGAATAGGACCAATCAAGTGTGACAGTGGAAAAGTGTATGTGGAACTGGAGGAGATAGCAGAGATACTTAATGAATACTTTGCTTCAGTATTCACTATGGAAAAGGATCTTGGTGATTGTAGGGATGACTTACAGCAGATTGAAAAGTTTCAGCATATAGAAATTAAGAAAGAGGGTGTGCTGGAGCTTTTGGAAAGCATCAAGTTGGATATGCCTCCAGGACTGGACGAGATGTACCCCAGGCTACTGTGGGAGGCAAGGGAGGAGATTGCTGAGCCTCTGGCAATGATCTTTGCATCATCAATGGGGTCAAGGGTGTGTCCGGAGGATTGGAGGGTTCCTTTATTCAAGTGTAACTCTCGGTTTGGCTAGCGGCTAATTCTACTCTCCCCCCACCAAATTAAGTCATGTCCTCTTGACGTTGAGATAATTTGCCAACCCATCCTGCAAAACACAAAGCCCATTCCGGGTGTAAAAGGCAGTGACATAGCTGCCCAACGCAGCAGGGGTCACACTCTGTTCCCCTGGTGCTATGTAGGCCAACCTATCCGGTGGTCTCCTAATTCTCTGAGACCTCCGCACCCCATCATCTAAGTCTTCAGGTCCGACACTACTGGGGATACTTCCGGTCTACCTGGCAATGCCTCCCCCAATCTATCACTCGTGCCCACCTGCAACTCGGAGCCCTCTGTCCTGTGATCAAACCCCCCTTCCTCCCCTGCAGAGTCCCGCTGCAACCCAGGCTGCCCACAGTTAGCCCCCCACCCCAACATCACCTGTCTCAGTGGGAGAAGGGCCAGGAGTCTCTTCCTCAATCAATGGGGTGTTAGCGAAAGGCAGCGTATACCACACATCCAGGTCCTCATCCTCCGAATCAGTACCCCTCTCAGGGGTGGGGGCTGGCCTAGCCTCGCCTGTTGGGGCCCCAATAGTACACAATATGCGATTAAACGATTAAGCTTTATAATTCTTACTTTGACTACATGGTTAGTAAAGAAAACAAAAAAAAAGTAGAAAAAGGGCCCAATCCAATGAAGTCTGTTGCACAAAGTTGGAGCTCACTGATAAGACGGTCGTCCACCATCGACCTCCTCCGATCATCGCTGCCCTTCGGACCCTCGCTCCAAGTCCACCCCGTCCGGCGGTCTACCCACTCTCTCCATTTGCGTCTTCTCTCCTCATCCCTCCCCGGGAAAAAGACCGCAAAAATCTGTCTTCCAGACTCAAATTCAATTCCACGATTGATGAAGGCCAATACACTGTACGCCTTCTTAACCACAGAGTCAACCTGCGCAGCTGCTTTGAGTGTCCTATGGACTCGGACCCCAAGATCCCTCTGATCCTCCGCACTGCCAAGGGTCTTACCTTAAATACTATATTCCGCCATCATATTCGACCTTCCAAAATGAACCATCTCACACTTATCTGGGTTGAACTCCATCTGCCACTTCTCAGCCCAGTTTTGCATCCTATCAATGTCCCGCCGTAACCTCTGACAGCCCTCCACATTATCCATGACACCCCCAACCTTTGTGTCATCAGCAAATTTACTAACCCATCCCTCCACTTCCTCATCCAGGTCATTTATAAAAATCATGAAGAGTAAGGGTTCCAGAACAGATTCCCGAGGCACACCACTGGTGACTGACCTCCATGCAGAATATGACCCGTCTACAACCACTCTTTGCCTTCTGTGGGCAAGCCAGTTCTGGATCCACAAAGCAACATCCCCTTGGATCCCATGCCTCCTTACTTTCTCAATAAGCCTTGCATGGGGTACCTTATCTGAGTTCCAATTTTGAGAAACTGCAATTCTGGGTAGCAATGAATCTATCAATAATATCTCCAAGGAGAGACTTTTACCTCAAATCTGCATCCTAGATTTAGGAGCGACCCCCTCAAGGCAGTGAGGAGTGTGAGGGAGGGATAGCGCTGAGTACTCAGTGTTCCTTCTCTCCAGTGACTACCATCAATTGATAGTAAGATCTGGGAAGTGATCTCAAGGCTTCTCGAGAAGCCCCATGAGATGTCAATTTTATTTTTAGAGTTATCAAAGAGCAAGCACATTCATAGTGCAAACAACCTTGCATTTTTTTTCCACAGCAAACATTTAGCTCCTTTAGTGACTGACAAACCAGCAGTTGAACCAGATACTGATCCATGAAGTGTCGCTGTCAGTCACATGTAACCAACCAAAAACCTAAATGCACATGGAGACCTAAAATGGTTACAACAAAACATATGTCTATAAAGACAAGAATTTCAGAAAGATTATAGTAGGGAAAGAGGCTTTTCAACCCATTAAACTGCTGCCAAGCCGGTCTGTGTGCAATCCAGGCAGAATCATCCTCCGACAGTTCAGGTTTCCCAATCAGGTTCAATATCAGTGGCATATGTTGTGAAATTTGTTATTTTGTGGCAGCACTGCACAATATATAATAAAAACATAATAAAAATCACAAAAAGTATTTGTAAAAAATTAAATTAAAGAAGTAGTGCAATAATTGAGGGAAAAATTATGAGGTAGTGTTCATTCCTTCATCAGCCATTCAGAAATCTGATTCTGGAGGTTGTTACATACCCCGTAACTGGGTTGCCAAACCAGCAGAAATGGATCACTCAGTTGGAGTCTGGATTACTAGAACTAAGCAAGTTTTATTAAAGAAACAAGCAACACAGTACTGTAATCAAAAGGATAATGAATGCAACAGTTCAGCAATGATAAACATACATGTACACAGAATTCAGATCACAGGATCAATCAAGCTCTATCGTTGACTAGGGGTAAATGACCAGTTTCAAAGTGACGCAAAGTTCAGTTCAATTTAGTTCAGTTCAGTTCGCAGTAATCGCTGCCGTGGCGATGGACAGTGGGGGGGAAGGAGAGGGAAAGCAAAACGAATGAATATTCAAGGCTTCCACACAGACCTTCGCAGTCAGCTTTCGGGCGAGTCCTTTGTGATGTCATCTGAGGTCACCGACCGTGACCCCTCCGTTTCCAGATATGATCATTTCCCTGCGGTGAACCTGGCACCGAGGCAAGGGTGGACACACACCAGGTTCCCGCCGATCGTGCCTTTCCACCCTGTGCGTTTATGGCCCGATACTTCCCACCGACTTGTGAGAGACGCACCGCTTCCAGGGTCTCGTTACCTCGGGTGTCGTGTGTGTTGCCTTAGCGAACCTGTCCCTTTTTATCCCCCTGCTGGGGTATCGCCTGTCCATCACTTCAAACAGTTCAGGGTTCAAAGGGGGAGCCGATCTTGACAGCTCTCCTTCCCCTTCATTAACATCTCCAAATGCTGCTCCATTGTTTTCCTTATCTCTCTCTCTCCTGAAGACAGGTGGCAGACCAACTGCTGATCCCACTGGTGCCAGCACAGGACAGCTACATCTTAATCTATGTGTATTCTTGTCACAAGGTGAAGAAGCTGTTCTTGAATGTTAAGCGTGTGTCTTCAGGCTCCTGTACCACCTCCTTGATTTCCCTTCCTCAGTGAGAAGAGGGCATGTCCTCGGTGATAAGGGTCCTAATGATGGATGTCACCTTTCTGAGTCTTTGTCTTTTCAATCTGTCCTGGATGGTGGAGAGGCCAGTGTCCATGATGGAGCTACTTTCCTGATCCTGTCCATTGGCTCCTCGATACTACACGGTGATACAACCAGTTAGAATGCTCCCCACATTAATTATGTAGAAATATGGAAATGTCTTAGGTGACATTCAAATTCTCTACAAACTCTTAATGAAGTATTTCTGCTGTTGTGTCTTTTATTTTTTTTATTTTATTGAGATACAGCACCGAGTAGGCCCTTCCAAGCCTTCAAACGGTGCCGCCCAGTAATCCCCCAATGTAACCCTGGCCTAATCGTGGGACAATTTACAATGACCAATTAACCTACCAACCAGTACGTCTTTGGACTGTGGGAGGAAACTCATGCAATCACGGGGAGAACGAATAGGCAACGGCAGAAATTGAACCTGTGTCGCCTGTACTGTAAAGCATTGTGCTAACCACTATGCTACCACGCTTTCTTTGTAATTGCATCAATGTGTGGGCCTAGAATAGACCTTCAGAGATGTTGACGCCCAGGGACACCATCTACACTTCGGATCTGTTAATGAGGGCTGGTGTCTGTCAGAAGCTCACAATTAATCCTTCAGTCTTCATGATGTTGAGTGCAAGGTTGTTGCTGAGACGCCACTCAATCTGCTGGCTGGCTCACTCCTGTACGTCTCATCATCACCATTAGAAATTCTGCCAACAATAGCTGTGTCATCAGCAAATTTATAGATGGCATTTGAGCTGTGCCTAGCCACACTGTCGTGGGTGTAGAGAGAGTAGGGCAGTGAGTGAAGCACGCATCTTTGAGGTGATTGTCAGCAAGCTGGAGGTGCTACTCGGATCTGAACTGACTGTGGTCTCCCAGTAAGGAAGGCAGGATCCATTTGCAGAGGGTGGTGCAGAGGCCCAGTTTTTGGAGCTTGTTGATTAGTACTGAGGTTATGATGGTGGTGAATGCTGAACTGTAATCAATAAACAGCAGTCTGACATAGATATTGCTATTGTTCAGGTGATGCAAGACTGAGTGGAGAGCCAGTGAAATTGCATCTGCTGTGGACCTATTGTGGCAATAGGCAAATTACAGTGAGTCAAGGTCCTTGCTTAGGCAGGAATTGATTCTGCTACTGTTTTACCTTGTCCTACTTCAGTGCACTGTGTAAGGAATACATAGAAACATTGAAAACCTACAGCACAATACAGGCCCTTCGGCCCACAAAGCCGTGCGGAACATGTCCTTACCTCAGAAATTACCTAGGGTTACCCATAGCCCTCCATTTTTCTAAGCTCCATGTACCTATCCAGGAGTCTCTTAAAAGACCCTATCGTATCCACCTCCACCACCGTCGCCGGCACTCACCACCCTCTGCGTAAAAAACAGACTTACCCCTGACATCTCCTCTGTACCTAAATTCATGTTTTTCACTATTCCTCTGTACATGTGATAATCATTACTTTTCCCTGAAGCAGAACAGAGATAGCATTTCCGTGGTCCTGACCTTTTATTCCACCAGCCAATGCACCCAGTACATAATTCTTAGACAGCTCCACCGTCACATCTTCACTTCCTCAACTTGTTGTGCTTTACACAGGGGACCACTTTGTCCATGACTTCCTGGCTTGCTCATTCTTCCCTGCCCATGTCTCCCTTCTTAGGCTCTTTCCCTTGAAACGGCAGGAGGTGCAACACTTGTCCCGGCATCTCACCCCACCAAAGACCCTTCCAGTCATCCAAGTGAGGCAGAGAACTCCAACAGTCTTGTTTATTTATTCAGTCTCCCTATATGGTCTCGTCTACATCAGTGAGACCAAGTACAGGCAATGGGACTGTTTTATTCAGTGCTTCCAATGCGATCTCCTCTACATCAGCGAGACCTAGCGCAGACAATGGGACAGTTTGGCAGAGAACCTGTGCTCCATCCGCTATGGCCATCTAGAGCTTCCGGTGGTCAGCAATTTTCATTTCCCTCATTCCCACATCGACTTGTCTGTCCTTGACTTCCTCCACTGCAAGGGTGAGGCTAAACACAAACTAGGGTACTTTGTATTCTGCCTGGGTTCCAATTTCAGTAACGTACCTCTCTGTTGTCTCTATTCTCTCATGATCTACCTGGGTCCTCCTACACGCACCCTCTCTCCCCTCCTCCACATACTTCATCAGCCCATTACCACCCCCCTTTCCCATCTGCCTTTTACCTCCCTTATTTGCTCCTGATCCACCTTCCTTTCCTGTCTGTTTCCACCATCAACTGCTCTTTTACTGCCACCTGCCTCCGTCGCTATTTCCACCCATTCCTTGTCTACCTGTCTTTCTCCACTGGATCCACCTGTCACTTGCCAGCTCTTGCTCACCCCCTTCTCCTTTTACCTTTAGACTGGCTATCTCTGTTCTATCTTTCAGTCCAGATGAGGGGGTCCTAACCTGGGGTTCATGGACCTCTTGGTTAATGGTAGGGATCCGTGGTATAAAAAGGTCGGGAAGCCCTGGTCGAGATGAAGAATCTCGACCCAAAACACTGACTGTCATAAATGTTGCTTGATCTGCTGAGTTCCCCCAGCTGCTCTCTTTTATTTTTAAAACTCCACATCTGTCTTGAATACTTTGCTTTGCATGTGCTTTTCAAGACTGATACCATTTGCCATTCTTTATGACCACCATTTCTTTGATATTGGAGAGTTGGAGCTAAACAGAGCTATTAACTTTATTTCTCTTCCCACAGATCTGACTTGACCTGAGTAATTTGCTATTTTCTGTTTTTATTTTGGATTTCCAGTGTATGCATCTTCACTTTGATTTTTTTAATGTGGAATCTCATGCTGCTTGTGGAACCCAAGATGCCAATGCAGTGTCTCGGACACTGAAACTTTATCAGACTTTCTGCTGCCTGTCCCTCGTCAATTTGCTGTAGTTTTGCAGAATTTGTATGTTTCTGATTGGAATGCCATGTACCGAACTAAAACCCATGTGGATTAAATTGTTGTCTTTGCCCTCATTGAAAATAGCTTCTAAAATGAGCTTACATTTCTCAAATAGTTTCAGGGAAAACATTTGTAAACAGTTGAGGTTTGTTTTGTAATCCATTGTCTTTCATTGGCAGTGAAACGTTTTCGAGAGCCAAAGTACGAGAGGCGTCCGTGGAAGATATGGCAAGTATCGAGTGTTATAAGGCTGTAGGAGCTATACCCCAGATACTATGGGTAGCTCAATATTGCCTTGTCAGGGGATGCTATGAATGGGGAATGGCGTTCAATGTTTGTTCTTGTAAATTTCCTTTCACTGGTCAGCTTGCCTAATTGTCATAACACTAAAAGATGCTATCAATCAGCATGTCTTTCCAAGCACAAGTAATTGAGCACTAAGTTGAAAGAAGAAAACCAAATAGTGCAGAACAATGAAATGCATTTGTGCCAAGGTTGCATATTTCCTTAACGAGTGTGCCAAGTTAGCCTGCTACCACTGCAGTACTTGTATTCCAATTGAATATTTTGTTAAAGAATTTAAGTTGCCTTGGCCCTGAGTGCAGGTGAATTTCCAAGGCTGTCAAATGCATTTGCAAATGTTAATTTGAAATGGCACATTTGACGACCAGCAAGCTGGGGAAATGTGGGACAGGATGAACTTGATGGTATCAGGGCAGTTTTTGTCACTGCAGCCAGCCAGGTATCAGGAGCAGCCCCGTTTTCCACACCTTGCTGATGTGCTGGAGAGGGACCCAGTGCAAATGACTGACAATCTTGGGGCAACAAAGAATCTGCTCTGATGTGCCAGCTAATGAGATTGTCATTTTAAAGGACATGGCTCACGTCTAGATTCGTTGTAGTTAGAAATGGCAGCTAGGTTTTTTTTTGCCTTCATCATTTATGAAATCCCATTGCACTTCACAAAAATCCCCTTCCACTCCCACCTCCCTGCTTGCTGAACAGGTCACCACCCTCTCACACAACCATCCCTGTTCCTCTAATAATGCCTACAAGTGAAGTTCATTCCCCCTATTCTGTCATCAGAATGCCATGGCTGGCCCATTGTCCACTTGACAAACCAAAGCTATGCTCGTGCCCTCTCTCCTACTCAGCTCCCCAATGACTCCACTCTTCAGGAGTCACCCTTTGTTTCTGTGTATCCATTGTTGTCTTGCTCATTCCCTGCCTCGTCACAGTGCAGTGGAATCACCCTTAACCCCAGTGATTATCAGAAGCTTCTGTTCAGACTGTATTCAAACCCCCAGATTTTAATCAGCTTGCACCAATGTTTTCAATGGCTGTTCGACTCAACTCTCTCTTTTCTTGACTCCATTCAGAGCGTCTCTAATAGTTGAACATTGCGTTTGCAGGTTTTTGGATACCTCAAAGCAAGCAATTGGCATGCTGTTCATCCACTTTGCCAATGTTTACTTGTCAGACCTGACTGAAGAGGACCCATGTTCACTGTGAGTGTGCCCAGAGTCTGATACCAACAGTCACTCATGAACTTGTCACTTTATTCACAGTTCTAAGTTCAAATTCAATTTTCTTAACAAAATACATATAGGTCACCATATACAATCCTGTGGTCATACTCAGCAGCTCTATGGAGTAGTAACTACAGTATAAAAAAGCTCAGTGAAACATCAACTAGAGTGCAGAACACGTCAAAATGTGCAAATGCAAATGTAAATAAATAGTAATAAATAACGAGAACATGAAATAACAAAATAAAGAGTCCTTAAAGTAAGATAATTTGTTGTGGGAACACCTTAATGGATGGGCAAATGAGTATAAAACTTTTGGTTCAAGAGCGTGATGGCTGTGGGACAGCAATAACTGTTTTGGAACCGGGTGGTGCGAGTCCTGAGGCTCCCATACCTTCTACCTGTTAGCAGCAGCGAGAAAAGGCCTGGATGGTGAGGATTTTGAATATTCATCATTACCCTTGAAACCATGCTGACATTGATTTTTATATACTTTATGCAAGGCAGCAGAAAGGAAATATTAGACCAGTTAACCTAACCTCAGTGGTTGGGAAGATGTTTGAGTCAATTGTTAAGGATGAGGTTATGGAATACTTGGTCAGCCAGGCTTCCTTAAGGGAAAATCGTGCCTGACGAACCTGTTGGAATTCTTTGAGGAGATTACAAGTAGGATAGAAACATAGAAACATAGAAAATAGGTGCAGGAGTGGGCCATTCGGTCCCTTCGAGCCTGCACCACCATTTATTATGATCATGGCTGATCATCCAACTCAGAACCCTGCCCCAGCCTTCCCTCCATACCCTCTGATCCCCGTAGCCACAAGGGCCATATCTAACTCCCTCTTAAATATAGCCAATGAACTGGCCTCAACTGTTTCCTGTGGCAGAGAATTCCACAGATTCACCACTCTCTGTGTGAAGAAGTTTTTCCTAATCTCGGTCCTAAAAGGCTTCCCCTCTATCCTCAAATTGTGGCCCCTCGTTCTGGACTTCCCCAACATCGGGAACAATCTTCCTGCATCTAGCCTGTCCAATCCCTTTAGGATTTTATACGTTTCAATCAGATCCCCCCTCAATCTTCTAAATTCCAACGAGTACAAGCCCAGTTCATCCAGTCTTTCTTCATATGAAAGTCCTGCCATCCCAGGAATCAATCTGGTGAACCTTCTTTGTACTCCCTCTATGGCAAAGATGTCTTTCCTCAGATTAGGGGACCAAAACTGCACACAATACTCCAGGTGCGGTCTCACCAAGGCCTTGTACAACTGCAGTAGTACCTCCCTGCTCCTGTACTCGAATCCTCTCGCTATAAATGCCAGCATACCATTTGCCTTTTTCACTGCCTGCTGTACCTGCATGCCCACTTTCAATGACTGGTGTATAATGACACCCAGGTCTCGTTGCACCTCCCCTTTTCCTAATCGGCCATCATTCAGATAATAATCTGTTTTCCTATTTTTGCCACCAAAGTGGATAACTTCACATTTATCCACATTAAATTGCATCTGCCATGAATTTGCCCACTCACCCAACCTATCCAAGTCACCCTGCATCCTCTTAGCATCCTCCTCACAGCTAACACTGCCACCCAGCTTCGTGTCATCCGCAAACTTGGAGATGCTGCATTTAATTCCCTCATCCAAGTCATTAATATATATTGTAAACAACTGGGGTCCCAGCACTCAGCCTTGCGGTACCCCACTAGTCACCGCCTGCCATTCTGAAAAGGTCCCGTTTATTCCCACTCTTTGCTTCCTGTCTGCTAACCAATTCTCCACCCACACCAATACCTTACCCCCAATACTGTGTGCTTTAAGTTTACACACTGTGTGGGACCTTGTCAAAAGCCTTTTGAAAATCCAAATATACCACATCCACTGGTTCTCCCCTATCCACTCTACTAGTTACATCCTCAAAAAATTCTATGAGATTCGTCAGACATGATTTTCCTTTCACAAATCCATGCTGACTTTGTCCGATGATTTCACCGCTTTCCAAATGAGCTGTTATCACATCCTTGATAACTGACTCCAGCAGTTTCCCCACCACCGACGTTAGGCTAACCGGTCTATAATTCCCCGGTTTCTCTCTCCCTCCTTTTTTAAAAAGTGGGGTTACATTAGCCACTCTCCAATCCTCAGGAACTAGTCCAGAATCTAACGAGTTTTGAAAAATTATCACTAATGCATCCACTATTTCTTGGGCTACTTCCTTCGGCACTCTGGGATGCAGACCATCTGGCCCTGGGGATTTATCTGCCTTTAATCCCTTCAATTTACCTAACACCACTTCCCTACTAACATGTATTTCCCTCAGTTCCTCCATCTCACTGGACCCTCTGTCCCCTACTATTTCTGGAAGATTATTTATGTCCTCCTTAGTGAAGACAGAACCAAAGTAATTATTCAATTGGTCTGCTATGTCCTTGCTCCCCATAATCAATTCACCTGTTTCTGTCTGTAGGGGACCTACATTTGTCTTTACCAGTCTTTTCCTTTTTACATATCTATAAAAGCTTTTACAGTCCATTTTTATGTTCCCTGCCAGTTTTCTCTCATAATCTTTTTTCCCCTTCCTAATTAAGCCATTTGTCCTCCTCTGCTGAACTCTGAATTTCTCCCAGTCCTCAGGTGAGCCACTTTCTCTGGCTAATTTGTATGCTTCTTCTTTGGAATTGATACTATCCCTAATTTCTCTTGTCAACCACGGGTGCACTACCTTCCTTGATTTATTCTTTTTCCAAACTGGGATGAACAATTGTTGTAGTTCATCCATGCAACCTTTAAATGCTTGCCATTGCATATCCACCGTCAATCCTTTAAGTGTCATTTGCCAGTCTATCTTAGCTAATTCACGTCTCATACCTTCAAAGTTACCCCTCTTTAAGTTCAGAACCTTTGTTTCTGAATTAACTATGTCACTCTAGATAAAGGGGATGTAGTGGATGTCACATAATTGGACTTTCAGAAGACCTTGACAAGGTGTCACACATGAAGCTGCTTACCAAGTTAAGAGCCCACGGTATTACAGGAAAGTTACTGACGTGGTTAGAGCATTGGCTGATTGGTAGGAGGCAGTGAGTGGGAATAAAAGGATCCTTTACTGCTTGGCTGGCAATGACTAGTGGTGTTCCACGGGGGTCGGATGTTTCCCATGGTGGGGGAGTCTAGGAAAAGAGGGCACAGCTTCGAGATGGAGGGGCATTCATTTAAAACAAAGATGCAGATAAATTTCTTTAACCGTAGGGTGGTGAATTTGTGGAATTTGCTATCATAGGCAACTGTGAAGGCCAGGTCGTAGGGTGTATCGATGGCACAGATTGGTAGGTTCTTGATTGGACATGGCATCAAAGGTTACATAGAGAAGACCTGAGTGTGGGGCTGAGGAGGGGGAAACGGGATCAACCACAATTGAATGGCAGAGCAGACTCGATGGGCTGAATGGCCTAATTCTGCTCCTATGTCTTATGGTCTTCTATCCATGACCAATCAAGAATCTATTAACCTCTTTCTTAAATATATATAAAGTCTTGGTCTCCACAGCTACATGTGGCAAAGAATTCTACAGAATCACCACTCCCTGGCGAATGAAATTCCTCATCATCTCTGTTCTAAAAGGACACCCCTCTATCTTGAGGTTGTGCCCTCTGGTCTTCAGCTCTCCCACCATAGGAAACATCCACTCCACGTCCACTCTATCAAGGCCTTTCACCATTCGATAGGTTTCAGTGAGGTCACCTCTCATTCATCTGTATTCTAGCGAATACAGGCCCAGAGCCATCAAATGCTCTTCATGTGACAAGCCATTTAATCCTGAAATCATTTTTGTGAACCTCCTTTGAACCCTCTCCAGTTTCAGGACATCCTTTCTATGATAAGGGGCTCAGAACTGCTCACAATACTCCAAGTGAGGTCTCACCAGTGCTTTATAAAGTCTTAAAAGTACATACTTGCTTTTACATTCTTGTCCTCTTGAAATGAATGCCAATACTGCATTTACCTTCCTCCCCTGCACATTAACCTTTAGGGAATTCTGCAAAAGGATCCCAAAGTACCTTTGTACCTTAGTTTATTGTACTTTCTCTCCATTTAGAAAATAGTCAACCCTTTTTCTTCTACCGAACTGCATGACCATACACTTCCCGACTATTCACTTCCCTACACTGCTCCAGCTGTCATTTCTTTTCCCATTCTCCTAATCTGTCTAAGTCATTATGTAGCTTCTCTACTTCCTTAAAACTACCTGTCTTCACATCGTAACAAAACCATCGATTCCATCATCCAAATCATTAACATATAACGTAAAAAGAATTGTCCCAACACAGACCCCTTTGGAACACCACTAATCACTGGTAGCCAACCAGAAAAGGCCCCTTTATTCCCATCCTTTGCCTCCTGCCAATCAGCCACTGCTTTATCCATGCATGAATCTTTCCTGTAATATCATGGGTTCGTAATTTCTTAAGCAACCTCATGTATGGCACCTTGTCAAAGGCTTTCTGAAAATCCAAGTAAACATCAACCGATTTCCCTTTGTCTGTCCTGCTTGTTAATTCTTCAAAAAATTCCTACAGAACGGGACAAGGTGGGGTAGGTTTACCTGTGTTATTTGCGGAAAGGAGGAAGTATGAGTGTGAGGCCGGTTTTCTGTGCTCGGTGTCAGATGTGGGAGCTCCCGGACGGCCATATCTGCACCCGGTGTGTCGAGCTGCAGCTCCTGAGAGACCGAGTTAGGGAACTGGAGATGCAGCTCGATGACCTTCGCCTGGTCAGGGAGAGCGAGGAAGTGATAGAAAGGAATTATAGGGAGGTGGTCACACCAGGGCCACGGGAGGCAGATAAGTGGGTCACAGTCAGGAGAGGGAAGGAGAAGAGTCAGGTACCAGAGAATACCCATGTGGCTGCACCCCTTGACAGTAAGTACTCCTGTTTGAGTACTGTTGGGGGGGGACAGCCTACCTGGGGGAAGCAACAGTGGCCGTGCCTCTGGCACAGAGTCCGGTCCTGTAGCTCAGAAGGGTAGGGAAAGGAAGAGGATGGCAGCAGTGATAGGGGACTCTACAGTCAGGGGGTCAGACGGGTGATTCTGTGGACACAGGAAAGAAACTCGGATGGTAATTTGCCTCCCAGGTGCCAGGGTCCGGGATGTTTCAGATCGCGTCCAAGATATCCTGCCATGGGAGGGAGAACAGCCAGAAGTCGTGGTACATATTGGTACCAACGACATGGGTAGGAAAAGGGAGGAGGTCCTGAAAACAAACAACAGGGGGTTAGGAAGGAAGTTGAGAAAAAGGACCGCAAAGGTAGTAATCTCGGGATTACTGCCTGTGCCACACGACAGTGAGAATAGGAATAGAATGAGGTGAAGGATAAATGCGTGGCTGAGGGATTGGAGCAGGGGGCAGGGATTCAGATTTCTGGATCATTGGGACCTCTTTTGGGGCAGGTGTGACCTGTACAAAAAGAACGGGTTTCACTTGAATCCCAGGGGTACCATATCCTGGCGGGGAGGTTTGCTAAAGGCCGATTTATACTTCTGCGTAGTAGCCTAGGCAAGTGGCCTATGCTGTTGTGAGCATTTATACTTGTGCATTGGTTTGTCTGCATCGCTCTGCAATTCACTGCCAAAACGCTAGTTGGCGGTGGGGTTTCTATGCCACAGTGTTGAGTTTCTTCGCGTTGAAACCCAACATGAAGAAACTCAAACTTCAAACAATGGCGACTGAAACTGAAGGAGGGTGAATTTTCTGTGCTTGTCCAGCCACTGAGAGACATGGACGAGGAAATGAATTTCAAATATTTTCCGATGTTGGCAGGTAGATTTGACGATTTGGTTCATCGTCTCCAACCATTTATTTCGCATCAGTGTACGCACAGTATACTCAGAGACTGGCAATCACCATTCGAGTTTTAGCTTCAAGTATGGCGTAGGAGCAAATGCAATGCTACCTAGCAGACCAATCTAATTGCTGCGGTCTGCGTCGCCGCGATGTGTAGTTACATTTTTGGGGAGGTGCGCATCAGGCTATGGCGTAGGGTACACGGCTATGCCGTACTTACGGCATAGATTTGACGCAGAAGTATAAATTGGCCTTTAGGCTACTGGGGAGAGTTTATACTAGAATTGTTGGGGGGTGGGAACCGAACTGAAGAGACTGGGGAAGTGGAAAGCTGGGAGACAGTGTGAGAGGGAGGATAGGCAGGTGATAGAGAAGGGACGCGCTCAGACCGAAGGTTTGAGATGTGTCTATTTTAACACAAGGAGTGTTGTGAACAAAGCAGGTGAGCTTAGAGTGTGGATCAGTACTTGGAGATATGATGTAGTGGCCATTACAGAGACTTGGATGGCTCAGGGACAGGAATAGTTACTTCAAGTGCCGGGTTTTAGATGTTTCAGAAAGGACAGGGAGGGAGGCAAATGCGATGGGGACATGGCACTGTTGATCAGAGATAGAATCATGGCTGCAGAAAACGTGGACGCCATGGAGGGATTGTCTACAGAGTCTCTGTGGGTGGAGGTGAGGAACAGGAAGGGGTAAATAACTTTACTGGGTGTTTTTTATAGGCCGTCCAATAGTAACAGGGATATTGAGGGAAACAGATCCTGGAAAGGTGTAATAATAACAGAGTTGTCGTGATGGGAGATTTTAATTTCCCAAATATTGATTGGCATCTCCCGAGAGCGAGGGGTTTAGATGGAGTGGAGTTTGTTAGATGTGTTCAGGAAGGTTTCTTGACACAATATGTAGATAAAGGTGCTGAGGAAGAGGATTTCTTGGAATGTATGCAGGATGGTTTTTTGAACCAACATGTCGAGGAACCAACTAGAGAGCAGGCTATTCTAGACTGGGTTTTGAGCAATGAGGAAGGGTTAATTAGCAATCTTGTCGTGAGAGGCCCCTTGGGTAAGAGTGACCATAATATGGTGGAATTCTTCATTAAGATGGAGAGTGACATAGTTAATTCAGAAACAAAGGTTCTGAACTTAAAGAGGGGTAACTTTGAAGGTATGAGATGTAAATTAGCTAAGATAGACTGGCAAATGACACTTAAAGGATTGACGGTGGATATGCAATGGCAAGCATTTAAAGATTGCATGGATGAACTACAACAATTGTTCATCCCAGTTTGGCAAAAGAATAAATCAAGGAAGGTAGTGCACCCGTGGCTGACAAGAGAAATTAGGGATAGTATCAATTCCAAAGAAGAAGCATACAAATTAGCCAGAAAAAGTAGCTCACCTGAGGACTGGGAGAAATTCAGAGTTCAGCAGAGGAGGACAAAGGGCTTAATTAGGAAGGGGAAAAAAGATTATGAAAGAAAACTGGCAGGGAACATAAAAAACTGACTGTAAAAGCTTTTATAGATATGTAAAAAGGAAAAGACTGGTAAAGACAAATGTAGGTCCCCTACAGACAGAAACAGGTGAATTGATTATGGGGAGCAAGGACATGGCAGACCAAGTGAATAATTACTTTGGTTCTGTCTTCACTAAGGAGGACATAAATAATCTTCCAGAAATAGTAGGGGACAGAGGGTCCAGTGAGATGGAGGAACTGAGCGAAATACATGTTAGTAGGGAAGTGGTGTTAGGTAAATTGAAGGGATTAAAGGCAGATAAATCCCCAGGGCCAGATGGTCTGCATCCCAGAGTGCTTAAGGAAGTGGCCCAAGAAATAGTGGATGCATTAGTGATAATTTTTCAAAACTCGTTAGATTCTGGACTAGTTCCTGAGGATTGGAGGGTGGCTAATGTAACCCCACTTTTTAAAAAAGGAGGGAGAGATCAACCGGGGAATTATAGACCAGTTAGCCTAACGTCGGTGGTGGGGAAACTGCTGGAGTCAGTTATCAAAGATGTGATAACAGCATATTTGGAAAGTAGTGAAATCATTGGAATAAGTCAGCATGGATTTGTGAAAGGAAAATCATGTCTGACGAATCTCATAGAATTTTTTGAAGATGTAACTAGTAGAGTGGATAGGGGAGAACCAGTGGATGTGGTATATTTGGATTTTCAAAAGGCTTTTGACAAGGTCCCACACAGTGTGCAAACTTAAAGCACACGGTATTGGGGGTAAGGTATTGATGTGGATAGAGAATTAGTTAGCAGACAGGAAGCAAAGAGTGGGAATAAACGGGACCTTTTCAGAATGGCAGGCAGTGACTAGTGGGGCACCGCAAGGTTCAGTGCTGGGACCCCAGTTGTTTACAATATATATTAATGACTTGGATGAGGGAATTAAATGCAGCATCTCCAAGTTTGCGGATGACATGAAGCTGGGCGGCAGTGTTAGCTGTGAGGAGGATGCTAAGAGGATGCAGGGTGACTTGGATAGGTTGGGTGAGTGGGCAAATTCATGGCAGATGCAATTTAATGTGGATAAATGTGAAGTTATCCACTTTGGTGGCAAAAACAGGAAAACAGATTATTATCTGAATGGTGGCCGATTAGGAAAAGGGGAGGTGCAACGAGACCTGGGTGTCATTATACACCAGTCATTGAAAATGGGCATGCAGGTACAGCAGGCAGTGAAAAAGGCGAATGGTATGCTGGCATTTATAGCAAGAGGATTCGAGTACAGGAGCAGGGAGGTACTACTGCAGTTATACAAGGCCTTGGTGAGACCACACCTGGACTATTGTGTGCAGTTTTGGTCCCCTAATCTGAGGAAAGACATCCTTGTCATAGTGGGAGTACAAAGGAGGTTCACCAGATTGATTCCTGGGATGGCAGGACTTTCATGTGAAGAAAGACTGGATGAACTAGGCTTGTACTCGTTGGAATTTAGAAGATTGAGGGGGGATCTGATTGAAACGTATAAAATCCTAAAGGGATTGGACAGGCTAGATGCAGGAAGATTGTTCCCGATGTTGGGGAAGTCCAGAAAGAGGGGTCACGGTTTGAGGATAAAGGCGAAGCCTTTTAGGACTGAGATTAGGAAAAACTTCTTCACACAGAGAGTGGTGAATCTGTGGAATTCTCTGCCACAGGAAACAGTTGAGGCCAGTTCATTGGCTATATTTAAGAGGGAGTTAGATATGGCCCTTGTGGCTAGGGGGATCAGAGGGTATGGAGGGAAGGCTGGTGCAGGGTTCTGAGTTGGATGATCAGCCATGATCATAATAAATGGCGGTGCAGGCTCGAAGGGCCGAATGGCCTACTCCTGCACCTATTTTCTATGTTTCTATAAGCCCACAAGAGGAGAGGCTATACTTGATTTGGTATTGGAAAATGAACCTGGTCAGATGTCAGATCTCTCAGTGGGAGAGCATTTTGGAGATAGTGATCATAATTTTATCTCCTTTACAATAGCATTGGAGAGAGAAAGAACAGACAAGTTAGAAAAGCATTTAATTGGAGTAAGGGGAATTATGAGGCTATCAGGCAGGAAATTGGAGGCTTAAATTGGAAACAGATGTTCTAGGGAAAAGTACGGAAGAAATGTGGCAAATATTCAGGGGATATTTGTGTGGAGTTCTGCATAGGTACGTTCCAATGAGACAGGGAAGTTATGGTAGGGTACAGGAACCGTGGGGTACAAAGGCAAGAAGAAAAGAAAAGCTTACAAAAGGTTCAGAGAGCTAGGTAATGTTAGAGATCTAGAAGATTACAAGGCTAACAGGAAGGAGCTTAAGAAGGAAATTAGGAGAGCCAGAAGGGGCCATGAGATGGCCTTGGCAGGAAGGATTAAGGAAAACCTCGAAGCATTCTACAAGTATGTGAAGAGCAAGAGGATAAGACATGAAAGAATAGGAGGAAATAGCAGAGGTACTTAATGAATACTTTACTTCAGTATTCACTATGGAAGAGGATTTTGGTGATTGTAGTGATGACTTGCAGCAGACTAAAACGCTTGAGCATGTAGATATTAAGAAAGAGGATGTGCTGGAGCTTTTGGAAAGCATCAAGTTGGATAAGTCACCGGGACCGGATGAGATGTACCCCAGGCTACTGTGGGAGGCGAGAGAGAAGATTGCTGAGCCTCTGGCAATGATCTTTGCATCATCATTGGGGAAGGGAGAGGTTCCAGAGGATTAGAGGGTTGCAGTTGTTCCTTTATTCAAGAAAGGGAGTAGAGATAGCCCAGGAAATTATAGACCAGTGAGTCTTACCTCAGTGGTTATTAAGTTGATGGAGACGATCCTGAGGGGCGGGATTTATGAGCATTTGGAGAGGTATAACATGATTAGTAGTAGTCAGCATGGCTTTGTCAAGGGCAGGTCATGCCTTACGAGCCTGATTGAATGTTTTGAGGATGTGACTGAACACATTGATGAAGGTAGAGCAGTAAATGTAGTGTATATGGATTTCAGCAAGGCATCTGATAAGGTACCCCATGCAAGGTTTATTGAGAAAGTAAGGAGGCATGGGATCCAAGGGGACATTGCTTTATGGATCCAGAACTGGCTTGCCCACAGAAGGCAAAGAGTGGTTGTAGACGGGTGATATTCTGCATGGAGGTTGGTCACCAGTGGAGTGCCCCAGGGTCTGTTCTGGGACCCTTACTGTTCATGATTTTTATAAATGACCTGGATGTGGAAGTAGAGGGATGGGTTAGTAAGTTTGCTGATGACACAAAGGTTGGAGGTGTTGTGGATAGTGTGGAGGGCTGTCAGAGGTTACAGTGGGACATTGATAGGATGCAAAACTGGGCTGAGAAGTGGCAGATGGAGCTCAACCCAGATATGCGTGAAGTGGTTCATTTTGATAGGTCAAATATGATGGCAGAATATAGTATTAATGGTAACTCTTGGCAGTGTGGATGATCAGAGGGATCTTGGGGTCCGAGTCCCTAGGACACTCAAAGCAGCTGTGCAGGTTGACTCTGTGGTTAAGAAGGCATACAGTGTATTAGCCTTCATTAATCATGGAACTGAATTTAGGAGCCAAGAGGTAATGTTGCAGCTATATAACACCCTGGTCAGACCACATTTAGGGTATTGTGCTCAGTTCTTGTCGCCTCACTACAGGAAGGATGTGGAAGCTATAGAAAGGATGCAGAGGAGATTTACAAGGATGTTGCCTGGATTGGGGAGCATGCCTTATGAGAATAGGTTGAGTGAACTTGGCCTTTTCTCCTTGGAGCGACGGAAGATGAGAGGTGACCTGATAGAGGTGTATACGATGATGAGAGGCATTAATTGTGTGGATAGTCAGAAGCTTTTCCCCAGGGCTGAAATGGTTGCCACAAGAGGACACAGGTTTAGGTGCTGGAGAGTAGGTACAGAAGAGATGTCAGGGTAAGTTTTTTACTCATAGAGAGTGGTGAGTGCGTGGCAACCGTGGTGGAGGCGGATACAATAGGGTCTTTTCAGAGACTTTTAGATAGGTACATGGAGCTTAGTAAAATAGAGGGCTATAGGTAAGCCTAGTAATTTCTAAGGTAAGGACATGTTCGGCACAACTCTGTGAGCCGAAGGGCCTGTATTGTGCTGTAGGTTTTCTATGTTTCTGTTAGATTCATCAGGCGAGATTTTCCTTTAAGGAAACCATGCTGACTACAGCTTATTTTATCATCTGCCTCCAAGGAACCTGAGAGTAATTCTTTATAATCAACTCCAGCATCTTCCCAACCATTGAAGTTAGACAAACTGTACTATAGTTTCCTTTCTGCTGCCTCTCTCCTTTCTTGAAGAGTGGAGTGACATTCCCAATTTTGTAGTCTTCCAAACCTTTCCCGATCTAGTGATTCTTGAAAGATTACCACTGATGCCTCCACAATCTCTTCAGCAAACCTCTTTCAGAACACTGGGATGTACACCACCTGGACCAGGTGACTTAACTACCTTCAGACTTTTCAGTTTCCCAAGAACTTCACACATTTCATGACTGCTGACACCTGGAACCTCCACCCTACTGTTAGTGTCTTCCACAATGAAGATTGATGTAAAATACTTATTCAGTTCATCCACCATATAGTTGTCCTCTATTACTTCCCCTCCAGCATCAGTTTCCAGCCTTCCGATATCCAGTCTTCCCTCTTTTTTACACTTTCTGTATGTGAAGAAACTTTTGGTATCCTCTTTAATATTATTGGCTAGCTTATTTTCATATTGCATCTTTTTAGTTTCCTTTTATTGGTTGTTAAAATCTTCCCAATTCTCTAACTTCCTACTAATTTCTGCTCTATTATATGCCCTCTCTTTGGCTTTAATGCTGGCTTTGACTTCTCTTGTTAGCCACGGTTGTCATCTTTCCTTTAGAATAGTTCTTTCTCTTTGGGATGTATATGTCCTGTGCCTTCCATACTGCTTCCAGAAATTCCCGCCATTGCTGCCCTGCTGTCATCCCTGCCAACATTCTTTTTTCAATTAATTCTGGCCAGCATCTCTCTCATGCCGATATAATTCTCTATATTCGATTGCACTACAGTACTGATTTTAGCTTCTCCTTTGTAAATCTCAAGGTGAATTCAATCACATTACGCTCATGTTCCCTGAAGGTTCCTTTACCTTAAGCTCTCTAATCAATTCCGGTCCATTGCACATCACCCAATGCAGAATGGCTGCCTCCCTAGTGGGCTCAACCATGAGCTGCTCTCAAAAGCAATCTCGTAGGCACTCTAGAAATTCCCTCTCCTGTAATCCAGCACCAACCTGATTTTCCTAATCTACTTGCATATTGAAATCCCCTATGACTATTGTAACATTACACTTTTGCCATGCATCTTCTTTCTCCCATTGTAATTGGTAGGCCACATCCTTATTACTGTTTCCACGTCAATATATAACTTCCATCAGGGTCTTTTTACCCTTGCAGTTCCTTAGCTCTGTACACAAAGATTCAACACCTTCTGTCATCTAATTATTTGATTTTATTTTTCACCAAAAGAGCAACGCCACCCCCTCTGCCTTCCTGCCTGTCCTTTTAATACAATGTGTATCCTTGGACATTAAGCTCCCAGCTATAATCTTCTTTCAACCATGATTCAGTGATGCCTACAACATCATACCTGCCAGTCTGCATAAGGACTGCAACTTTATCTATCTTATTCCATAGACTGCGTGCACTCAATTATAACACCTTCAGTCCTGTATTCACCCTTTTTGATTTTGTCCACCTTTTATGTTGCAAGTTATCCTCTGAGCTGCAATGTTGCCCTGTTATTGTATCAGCCTCTCCTCACTACGTATTACCTGTTTGTAAACCAGTTACCTCATCTTCAGCAATATTGTATAGTTGAATGATTTCTCCTTGTTATGAACTTCATAGTGCATCGTCAGGTCAGATAAGGTAGTGAATCCGTCCCACACTTCAAGCAGTTGAGCATCTGATCTCTAGTGATCATTTAATTCACTGGAAGTTGGACTCAGTTCTTTCTTTTAGGCGTTGATCTCAACTACTCTCATTAGCTACTGAAGTATGGACGGACATCAGCTGGCTCCGGACATCGTACCTGATCTCAATGTTGCACTTCAATTGGTAGAAAATCGTATATCTACTTATCTGAAAGATGCATCAAGTTCTTCAAGCCAGATAAACTCAGAACTATATTTTTCGTACAAGTCCAGTGCAGCCATTTCCAGCGTCTTTCGTCCACTGAGCACGTGCATGCCTTTCGGCCCAACTTTGGACTGACAGCACCCGCACACTTGATCTGCAGTGATAATACATTCCAAGCTCAGAGAGTTCTGGATTAGAACAGTGCCTCTGAAAGCATTTACAAGCATTGCCTCCCCCTGCCAAACGGTAGCATCCAACCAATATTTTTATGATAGCTCAGTACCTAACTTAACATAGTAAGCTCCCACAAGCAATATACTCAATGACACCAGGCACTGTGTGTGTCAACAGTCAAAGTCAATGTAATTTTTTTTCCTGTTAATCAGCTTCCAAATATTGCTACTGTCATTCGTTATCACACCCATGCTCCAATTCCCTACTTATCATATACTCTTACTCCCATCACTCTCGAGAGCCTCAAACTCTGCCCTGTGCTGATCCATCTCTGGCTTCTGACCCTGCTCCACTGAACATCCAAATAATCGTTCCCCATTCTACTTTCAGCTTAGAGAACAGAGCTATATTGTAACAACCTGACTGTGAGTGACACAGCCCTTTGGAAGCACTGAAAACGATCCGTAACATTTAAATGAGCAGAGAATAAGAGTATTAACAACCAATATCACTCTTCTTTGGCCCAGCGATTTGAGAGATGAACATATCAGACACAACTGCAGTCATCTTGTCTTCTCCTTCAGTCTGCAGAAAGTCGTGAAGAAAATTCAAGGGAAGCCTCTTAACCACAGAGTGGTGACTGTTTGAAACCAATCACCTCAGCGAGAGTGAAAGGTGAACACAGGGATGGATTTAAAAGAATTGTTGTGGAACAGAAATATTGGCAGGGTCTAGATGGGCAGATTTGACTTCCTACTGTACACCAGGTGTGCAGTGATTCACAAACTACCTGAGACAGACTTTAAAATAGAACTGATTTATTTGTCACAGATTCCGAATATTAAACACCAGCCCCATTAAAGGTGAACATCAGCATAAGAAACTCATCTCATGCCCAGTGACCAGGGTGCAGAATTGGGTGTGATGAACAGCAGCAATAATTGCAGAGTTTGACATGAACAGACTTTGGAACTTGCCTTTGCATTCAGAAACCATGATGTTTAAGTATACAGCACTAGCATTTTAAGTATAAAGCTTATTTACACTTTTTCCTCAGTGTGAACTTGGTAGTGTGTCACAAGGTTGGATGATCGAGTAAATGCCTTCCCACATTTAGAACAAGAGAACGGCCTCTCCCCAGTGTGAACTCGTTGATGTAGCTTCAGTTGAAACAACCGAGCAAATCCCTTCCCACAATCTTTGCAAGTGAATGGTCTCTCCCCAGTGTGAACTGACTGGTGTGCCAGTAGGTAAGATGATCGAGTGAATCCCTTCCCACAGTCAGAGCAGGTGAATGGCCTCTCCCCAGTGTGAACTCGCTGGTGCACCTTCAGTTGAGATGACTGACTGAATTCCTTCCCGCAGTCTAAGCAGGAGAATGGCCTCTCCCCAGTGTGAACTCGCTGGTGTGCCTGCAGGTGGGAAGACCGAGTGAATCCTTTCCCACAGTCTGAGCAGGTGAACGGCCTCTCCTCAGTGTGAACTTGCTGATGCAACTTCAGTTGAGATGACCGAGTAAACTTCTTCCCACAGTCTGAGCAGATGAATGGTTTCTCCCCAGTGTGAACTAAATGGTGTGCGTGTAGGTTATATAACTGAGTGAATCCCTTCCCACAGTCTGAACAGGTGAACAGCCTCTCCCCAGTGTGAACTCGCTGATGTACCTTCAGTTGAAATGATCGAGGAAATTCCCTCCCACAGTCTGAACAAGAGAACGGCATTTCCACAGTGTGAACCGAATGGTGTGCCAAAAGTTTTGATGACCAAGTGAATCCACTCCCACACTGAGCAGGTGGTCTTTCTTCAGTGTGAACTGACTGCTGTGTTTGTAAGTGGAATGACCAAGTGATTCCCTTCCCACAGTCTGAGCAGGTGAACAGTGTAAACTGACTGGTATATCTACAGGTGGAATGACTGAGTGAGTCCCTTCCCACATTCAGAGCAGATGTATGGTCTCACCCCAGTGTGAACTCACTCATGTTCTGCAGTTCAGATGACCGAGTGAATCTCCTCCATACATGGAAGAGTTGAACAGTCTCTTCCCTTGTGAACTCACTGGTGTGTTTGTGGGTGGGATGAGTGAGTGAATCTCTTTCCACACACGGAACAGGTGAACGGTCTCTCAGTGGTGTGAATTTTCTGATGTATCTTTAGCTTGGATGGCAGAATGAATCATCTCCCTCATTCAGAACAGGTGAACGGTCCATCGCACTATGTTGTGACCTTGCTGATGCATCTTCAGACTGGATGACTGAGTGGATCCCTCCACCACACACACAGTAAGTCAATGGCCTCTTTCCAGTGTGAACTCTCTGGTGTGCCTACGGGTCAGCTGAATGAACCCCTTCCCACACTGAGAGCAGGAGAATGATATCTCCCTGCTATCTATGCTTTGGCAATTCATCATTCAGATGTCATTCGTAGGGAATCCCTCGTACAATCAATGCAGTTGAAAAACTGATCTCCAGTGAACAAATGCTGGTGTGATCTGAGCACCCTGGTTCCAGTGGATTTCACTGAGTTACAAAAGACACAAAGCACATTTCAAGCTGCGATGGGGTACTCCTTCATCTCCAGGGATGAACAACAGATACATTGATGCTGCAAAGGAAATATCTGATCGCTCCTTAGATAGCTGGACAGGGACAGCAAAACCAACGTTTGGGACTCCTGTACACAAATTCTTGGTCGTTTGTAAACTGTAAAAAAATTTGCAAAAGACATCAACGGGTGAAGGACATTTTACATTAGATAATCTAAGTCTCTATGCTGAGCTCTGACATCACACTGTTATTGCAAGGTTCAACCCAAGTTGAAGGAACAACTTCTCATCATCTAACTGGGCACAATGCAGTCATCCAGACTGACTGTCAATTTCCCTGACTGTTTTTGTCTGTATCAGAAACAGCCATTCCTATCTGCCTTCAATTTGTCTCTCTCCATTAGTATTATTTCAAGTTCTGGTCATGTCGCACAGTGCTACAGAGCTTACACGACTGAACCTGGGGACTTTGTAATTTCTTCAACCAGTTTTCCCACAGATGACTGAGGGTGGTGAACTCATTGATGACAACGCTAATGAATATGAAAGAGAGGGCAGTGGTCTTTCTCATTGGAGTGTGGCACTTCCGTGACCTGCAAGTTACAGATCACTTGTTACCCAGGATAAGTTTGCTAGAGCTGTTTGGGAGGGTTTAAACTAATTTGGCAGGGGGATGGGAACCAGAACGATAGGGATGAGGATGGAGCAGCTGGTTTACAAACAGAGGCAGTGTGTAGTGAGACTGCTGGCAAGGATAGGCTGACGATAGGGCAAAATTGCAATCAATGGGATGAGTTGCAATGTAAAGGTGGATGAAATTGAAAAGGGTGATGAATACAGGACTGAAAGTGTTATATTTGAATAGATGCAGTATGCAGAATAACGTCTATGAACTTGTAGCAGAGTACTGATTGGCATGTATGAGGTTGTGGAAATTACTAAGTCATGGCTGAGGAATGACTACAGTTAGGAGCTTAACATCCAAGGATACAAACAGTATTGAAAGGACAGGTAGGTAGACAGAAAGGGTGAGATGGCAGCTGGCAAAAAAATGCAACCAAATCCTCAGAAAGAAGTGACACAGGATGGGAAGGTGTAGAATCAAAAACTGCAAAGGTAAAAAGACCCTGATGGGAGTTACATACAGACCTCCAAACACTTTAGCAAAGATGTGGGGTACAAATTACAATGGGAGATTAAAAAGCTCAGAAGCAGGACCTCCAGGATAGTAAATTTCTGGACAGCTGCCCGTGCCACACACCATTGAGAGCGGAACCAGGAGAGGAGATTAATGTGTGCTGAGAAGCTGGTGGAGGAGGCAAAGCTTCAGGTTCTTGGATCATTGGGAGGGGATATGGGGGGAGGTATAACCTGTTCAAGAGTATCAGTTTGCACCTAAACCCGAGGGGGACCTATATTCTCACGGGCAGGTTTGCTAGAGCTGTTGGGGAGGGTTTAAACTAATTTGGCAGGGGATGGGAACTGGAGTGAAGGGAATCAGGTCAGGACAAATGGTAAGAAAGGAAAGATGTAGTGCAGTCAGACTTCAGGGAGGGCAGGCAGATGATAGGAGAAAACTGCAGCCAGCAGGATGAGCATCAGTGTATTAGGGATGCAGAATCGAAAAGGGTAGCAAATACAGTACTCAAAGTGTTATATCTCATTGCAGGGAGTATCAGAAAGGTGGATGATCTTGTTGCACTATTACAGATTGTCAGGTATGACGTTGTGTTTATCACTGAAACATGGCTGAAGGATGGTTGTAGTTGGGAGCTGAATGCCCAAGGTTACAGGCTGTATCGGAGGGATAGGAAAGTAGGCAGAGGGGGTGGTGTGGCTCTGCTGGTAGAGAATGGCATCAAATCAGTAGAAAGATGTGACATAGGATCGGAAGATGTTGAATCCTTGTGGGTTGAGTTAAGAAACAGCAAGGGTAAAAAGGACCCTGATGGCAGTTATATACAGGCCTCCCAACAATATCTGTGATGTAAACCACAGATAACTATGGGAAATTGAAAAGGTGTATCAAACGGGCAATGTTATAAAAGTCAAAGGAGATTTCAACATGCAGGTCAATTGGGAAAATCAGGCCTGATTTTGGATCTCAACAGAGCAAGTTTCTTGAATGCCTACAAGATGACTTTTTAGAACTGTTTCTTGTTGAGCCTACTAGGGGATCAGCTATACTGGATTGCGTGTTATATAATGATCTGAAGGCATTTTGGGAGCTTACGGTAAAACAGCCCTTAGGAACCAGTAATCACAATATGATTGAGTTCACCTTGAAATTTGATAGGGAGAAAGTAAACTCTGACGTAGCAGTATTTCAGTGGAGTAAAGGAAATTGTAGTGCTATGAGAGAGCAGTTGGCCAAAGTAAATTGGAAGGAGATGCTTTCAGGGATGACAGCAGAGCAGTAATGGCATGAGTTTCTGGGAAAAATGAGGAAGGTGCAGGTAGATGTATTCCAAAAACAAAGAAATACTCAAATGGTAAAATAGTACAACTGTGGCTGACAAGGGAAGTCAAAGCTAATGTAAAAGCAAAAGAGAGGGCATACAACAAAGCAAAAATTAGTGGGAAGACAGAAGATTGGGAAGTTTTGAAAACCCTACAAAGAGCAACTCAAAGAATCATCAGGAGGGAAAAGATGAAACATAAAAGCAAGCTAGTAAACAATAACATTTGGAGAGTAATAGCTTTTTCAAGTACATAAAAAATAAAAGAGATGAGAGTAGATATAGGACTGCTAGAAAATGAGGCTAGAGAAATAATAATGGGGAACAAGGAGATGGCAGATGAATTAAATAAGTATTTTGCATCAGTCTTCACTGTGGAAGACATTAACCGTGTGCCAGATATTGGAAGGTGTGAGGGAAGAGAAGTGAGTGCAGTTACTATTACACAGGAGAAGGTGCTCAAAAAGCTGAAAGATATAAGGGTACATAAGCTGAAAGAGATAGTAGTAGAAATTGTGGAGGCATTAGAAATGATCCTTCAAAAATAATTGGACTCTGGAATGGTGCCAGATGACTGGAAAACTGCAAATGTCACTCCACTCTTTAAGAAATGAGGAAGGCAGCAGAAAGTAAATTATAGACCAGTTAGCCTGGCCTCAGTGGTTGGGAAGATGTTAAAGGTTAGTTTATGGAGTACGTGGTAACACAGGACAAGATAGGACTAAGTCAGCATGACTTCCTTAAGGGAGAATCTTGCCTGATTTGGTTGGCTACCAGTGACTAGCAGTGCTCCGTAGAGGTCGGTGCTGGGACGTTTCTTTTTATGCTGTGTACCATTGACTTAGATGGCTTTATTGCCAAGTTTGCAGATGATACGAAGGTTGGCGGAGGGGCAGATAGTGTTTAAGAAACAGGTAGGCTGCAGAAAGACTTAGACAGATTCAGAGAATGAGCAAGAAAATGGCAAATGAAATACAATGTTGGAAAATGTATGGTCATGCACTCTGGTCATGGAAATAAATGTACAGACTATTTTCTAAACAGTGAGAATATCCAAAAATCTGAGATGCAAAGGGACTTGGCAGTCTTTGTGCAGAACACCTGAAGGTTAACTTGTAGGCAGAGTTAGTGGTGAGGAAAGAAAATGCAACATTAGTGTTCATTTCAAGAGGTCCAGAGATGTGATGCTGAGGCTTTATAAAGCACTGGTGAGGCCTCACCTTCAGTATTGTGAACAGTTTTGACCCCTCATCTGGCATTGGAGAGGGTTCAGAGGAGGTTTACAAAGATGATTCTGGGAATGAAAGGGTTATCATATGAGGAACGCTTGATAGCTCTGAGTCTGTATATGTTGGAATTCAGAAGGATGAGTGGGGATCACTTTGAAATCTTTCGAATGTTGAAAGGCCTAGAGATGGTAGACGTGGCAAGGATGTTTCCCATGGAGGGAGAGTATAGAACAAGAGGGCACAGCCTCGGGATAGAGGGGTGTCCATTTAAAACAGAAATGCAGAGAAATATCTTTAGCCAGAGGGTGGTGAATTTGTGGACTTTATTACCACAGGCAGCTGTGGATGCCAGATGTTGTTCAGCGCATTCAAGGCAGAACTTGATAGGTTCTTGATTGGACATGGCCTGAAAGATTATGGGGAGAAGGCCTGAGAGTGGGGCTTAGGAGGGGAAAAAAAGGATTTCCATAATCGCATGGTGGAACAGACTCGATGGGCTAAATGGACTAATTCTGCTCCAGTGTCTCTGTTGTGGGTGTCAGATATGGGACTTCCAGGAGACTACCAGCCTCTCCCAAAGGCCACATCTACACCAGGTGCATCGAGATGCAGCTCCTTAGAGACCATGTTGAGGAACTGGAGCTGTAGTTCGGCTTAGAAACATAGAACAACTACAGAATAATACAGGCCCTTCGGCCCTTAATCCTGTGCCGAACATGTCTTAGTTAGAAATTTCCTAAGGTTACCCATAGACACTATCGTATCCGCCTCCACCACCGTCGCCGGCAGCCCATTCCACGCACTCACCACTCTCTAATTAAAAAACTTATCCCTGACATCTCCTCTGTACCTACTCCCCAGCAGCTTAAACCTGTGTCCTCTTGTGGCAACCATTTCAGCCCTGGGAAAAAGCCTCTGACTATACACACGATGAATGCCTTTCATGATCTTATACACCTCTATCAGATCGCTTCTCATCCTCCACTGCTCCAAGGACAAAAGACCGAGTTCACTCAACCTATTCTCAAATGGCCCGCTCCTCAATTCAGGCAACATCCTTGTAAATCTTCTCTGCATCCTTTAGAACCATAGAACACTGTAGCACAGAAAACAGGCCATTCGGCCCTTCTAATATGTGCCGAAACTTTATTCCGCTAGTCCCATTGACCTGCACCCAGTCCGTAACCCTCCAGACCTCTCCCATCCATGTATCTACCCAATTTATTCTTAAAACTTAAGTGAGCCCGCATTTACCACATCAGATGGCAGCTCGATCCACACTCCCACCATTCTCTGAGTGAAGAAGTTCCCCCTAAACCTTTCCCCTTTCACCCTACAGCCATATCCTCTCATATTTATCTCTCCTAATCTAAGTGGAAAGAGCCTACTCGCATTTACTCTGTCTATACCCCTCATAATTTTGTAAACCTTTATCAAATCCCCCCTCATTCTTCTATGCTCCAAGGAATAAAGTCCTGACCTGTTCAATCTTTCCCTGTAACTCAACTCCTGCTAGACCCGGCAACATCCTAGTAAATCTTCTCTGCACTCTTTCAATCTTACTGATATCCTTCCTATAGTTAGGTGACCAGAACTGTGCACAATACTCCAAATTTGGCCTCATCAATGTCTTACACAACCTCACCATAACATCCGAATTCCTATACTCAATACTTTGATTTATGAATGCCAGGATGCCAAAAGCCTGTCTACCTGTGCACTCCTCAATGCCCTACCTATTACTGTGTATGTCCTACCTTGATTTGTCCTTCCAACACCTCACATTTGTCTGTATTAAATTCTATCTGCCATTTTCTGGCCCATTTTTCCAGTTGGTCCAGATCCCTCTGCAAGTTTCTATAGTTTCCACATCATTCCTGTAGCAAGGTGACCTGAACTGAGCACAGCACTCCAAATGGGGCCTGACCAGGGTTCTATATAGCTGTAACATTACCTTTTGGCTCTTAAACTCAATCCACGGTTGAAGGCCAATGCACCGTATGCCTCCTTAACCACAGAGTCAACCTGGTCTATAATTTCCTGGGCTATCTCTACTCCCTTTCTCGAATAAGGGAACAACATCTGCAACCCTCCAGTCCTCTGGAACCTCTCCCGTCCCCACTGATGATGCAAAGATCATTGTCAGAGGCTCAGCAATCTCGTCCCTCGCCTCCCACAGTAGCCTGGGGTACATCCGATCTGGTCCCAGAGACTTATCCAACTTGATGCTTTCCAAAAGCTCCAGCACATCCTCTTTCTTAATGTCTACATACTTAAGCTTTTCAATCCACTGTAAGCCATCCCTACAATCGGCAATATCCTTTTCCGTAGTGAATACTGAAGCAAAGTATTCATTAAGTACCTCTGCTATCTCCTCCGGTTCCATACACACTTTTCCACTGTCACACTTGATTGGTCCTATTCGCTCACATTTTATCCTCTTGCTCTTCACATACTTATAGAATGCCTTGGGGTTTTCCTTAACCCTGCTCGCCAAGGCCTTCTCATGGCCCCTTCTGGCTCTCCTAATTTCATTCTTAAACTCCTTCCTGCTAGCTTTATAATCTTCTAGGTCTCTATCATTACCTTTTTTAAAAAATCTTCTGTAAGCTTTTCTTTCCTTCTGGACTAGATTTTCAACAGCCTTTGTACACCACAGCTCCTGTACCCTACCATCCATTCCCTGTCTCATTGGAACGTACCTATGTAGAATGCCATGCAAACATCCCCTGAACATTTGCCACATTCCTGCCGTACTTTTCCCTGAGAACATCTCTTTCCAATTTATGCTTCCAAGTTCTTGCCCAATAGCTTCATATTTTGCCTTACTCCAATTAATCGCTTTCCTAACTTGTCTGTTCCTATCCCTCTCCAGTGCTATGGTAAAGAAGATAGAATTGTGATCACTGTCTCCAAAATGTTCTCCCACTGAGAGACCTGACACCTGACCAGGTTCATTTCATTTCTCAATACTAGATCAAGTACAGCCTCTCCTCTTGTAGGCTTATCTACATATTGTGTCAGGACAAACTCCACCACATCTAAACCTTGTTTGGGAAAGTGAAGTGGTGATAGACAGGAGCTACAGGGAGGTATTCACCCCAAGGCTACAATAGACAGATAAATGGGTGACTGTCAGGAGAGGGAAGAGAGAACATGAGGTAGTGGAGAGCACCCCCGTGGCCATCCTCTTCAACAATAAGTACTCCATTTTGAGTACTGTTGTGGGGGACGACCAACCTGGGAGAAACAACAACAGCCATACCTCTGGCACTGAGTCTGGCCCTGTGGCTCAGAAGGGTTGGGTACTGAAGAGGTTGACAGCAGTAATAGGGGTCTCTATATTGGGAGACAGACAGGCAATTCTGTGGATGTGAAGTAAAATTATGGATGGTAGTTTGCCTCCCAGATGCCAGGGTCCATAATGTTTCTGAATGTTTCCACAGTATCTTGAAAAGGGAGGGTGGGTAGTGGTACCATAGGTAGAAAAAGGGAGGAGGTCCCAAAAGCAGAATGCAGGGAGTTAGGAAGGAAGCTGAGGAGCAGGACCTCAAGGGTAGTAATCTCAGGATTACTGCCTATGTCACTCAACAGTGAGGATAGGAATAGAATAAGGTGGCAGGTAAATGAGTGGCTGAAGAATTGGAGCATGGGGCAGGGATTCAGATTCCTGGATAACTGGGACCTCTTCTGGGGCAGGTGCGACCGGTACAAAAGGGGTTGCACTTGAATCCAATGGGGACCAATATTCTTGCAGGGAGATTTACTAGAGCTGTTGGGGGTGGTTTAAACCAATATGGCAAGGGGATGTGGAACCAGTATGATACAGCTGAGCATGAGCCAGAAAGTTTACAACTAGATGATGGGTGTAACGTGAATGTAAGGAAGGACAAACCAATGACTGGGTACAAATGCAGACAAAGCAAAGATTAAATTGTTCCACAGAGGCAAAATTCAAAAGGGTGAAGAATGAAGGACTGAAGGTGCAGTATTTAAATGTGCGTAGCAGTCGGAATAAGGTGGATGAACTAGCGCAATTAGAGATTGGTTGGTATTACGCTGTGAGCATCACTGAGTCGTGGCTGAAAGAAGGCGATAGTTGGGAGCTTAACATCAAAGGATATACTTTGTATCGAAAGGACAGGCAGGAAGGCATAGGCGGTGGTGTGGCTTTGCTGGTAAGAGATGGAATTACATGTTTAGAAAGAAGTGACATCAGGTCAGAGAAAGTTGACCTTTTGTGAGTGGAGTTAATACACTTCAAGAGTTTAAAAAAAACCATTGTGGGAATCAAATATAGGTCTCCAAATAGTAGCTAAGATGTGGGGTTGAGATCGAAAAGGGAGCAGGAAAATGTACGTAATAAGGGTAATGTCACAATTGTAATGGGGGACTTCAATATGCAAGGGAATTGGGAAAATCTGGTTAGTGTCAGATCACAAGAAAATTAACTTGTTGAATGCCAACCCATTGGTTTTTAGAGCAGCTTGTGCTTGAGCCTATTCGGGGAAAGGCTATCTTAGATCCAGTGTTGAGTAATAACTCAGATCTTATTAGGGAGTTTAATGTAGAAGGACCCTTAGGAGGCAGTGATCATAATATGATTGAATTCATTCTGCAATTTGAGAGGGAGAAGCACAAGTCAGATGTATCAGTATCACAATGGAATAAAGGGAATTACAGAGGCATGAGAGAGGAGCTGGACCGGGTGGATTGGAGGAGGATGCTGGCAGGGATGACAGCAGAACAGAAGTGGTTGAAGTTTCTGGGAATGGTTCACAAGGCACCGTATAGATATGTCCTACAGAAGAAAAGGTTCTCAAATAGCAGGCGTAGGAAGATAAGGACTGTATAAAACCAAGAAAAGGTAGTAAAAGTGTGTGGGAAGTTGGATCATTGGGAGGCTTAAGGTTTTTAGTTGTATAAAGAGTTGATAGATGACCACTGGAAAATAATGCTGGTGAGGTAGCAATGGGGGACAAAGAAATGGAAGATGAACTTAATGAGTACCTTGCATCAGTCTTCACAGTGGAAGACACTTGCAGTGTGCCAGAAGTCGAGTGTCAGGGAGCAGGAGTGAGTACCATTGCTATTACGAAGGAAAAAGTGTTGGCAAACTCAAAGGTCTTAAGGTGGATAAGTCACCTGACCTGATCAATTAGAGAGAGGATGCTGAAGAGATAACGAATGCATTGGTCGAGATCTTTCAAGAATCACTTGATTCTGGCATGGTCCCAGAGGACTGGAAAATTACAAATGTCACTCCACTCTTTCTGAAGGGAGGGAAGACAAAAGAAAGGAAATTACTGGCCAGTTAGCCTTTCCTCAGTATAAATAATGATGAGGTTTTGGGGTACTTGGAGACTAATGATAAACTAAGTCAAAGTCAGCATGGTTTCTGTGAAGGGAAATCTTGCCTGACAAATCTGTTAAGAGTTCCTCGAGGAAGTAACAAGCACGGTAGACAAAGAAGAGGCAGTGGATGTCATTTACTTGGATTTTCAGAAGGCATTTGATAAAGTGCCACACATGAGGCTGCTTAACAAGATAAGGCATTACAGGAAAGGTACTGGCATGGATAGGGGAATGGCTGACAGGCAGGAAGCAGTGAGTGGGAATAAAGGGGACCTTTTCTGGATGGCTGCCAGTGACTAGTGGTGTTCCTCAGGGGTCAGTATTGGGACCGCTACTTTTCACATTGTTCGTCAATGCTTTAGATAATGGAATTGATGGCTTTGAGGGAAAATTTGCAGATGATACGAAGATAGGTGCAGAGGTAGGTTGTGCTGAGGAATTAATGCGATTGCAGTAGGACTTAGACAAATTGGAAGAATGGGCAAAAAAATGGCAGGTGGAATACAGTGTTGGGAAATGTATGATAATACATTTTTGTAAAAGGAACAAAAGTGCAGACTACTATCTATATGGGGAGAAAATTCAAATATCAGAGGTGCAAAGGGACTTGGAGTCCTTGTGCAAGACTCCCAGAAAATTAATTTACAATTGAATCTGTGGTAAGGAAGGCAAGTGAAAAATTGGCATTTATTTCAAGGGAAATAGAATATAAAAGCAAGAAGATAATGCTGAGGCTTTATAGGACACTAGTCAGGCCACTCTTGGAGTATTGTCAATAGTTCTGGAGCTATATCTCAGAGAGGATGTGTTATCAATGGAGAATTCCAGAGGAGGCTCATGAGGATGCTTCCGAGCATGAAGAGGTTAACATATGAGCAGCATTTGGCAGCTTTGGGTCTGTACTCACTTGAATTTAGAAGAATGCGGGCGGGGGGGTCTCATTGAAACCTACTAAGTATTGAAAGGACTAGAAACTGAGCAGCAACCTTTTAAAACAGAGGTAAGGAGATTTTTTTAGTCAGAGAGTAGTGAATCTGTGGAATGCTCTGCCACAGACTAATTTCAGTGAGTAAAGGCTCGGAATAATTAAATGCTTATCAGATGACAAGCCGTTCAATTCTGGAATCTCTTTTGTGAACTTCCCTTAAACCCTCTCCAATATCAGCACATCACCTCTTTGATAAATCTTAGATAAATGTTCAAATATTTTTTAGATTGGAACAGACACCGACAGAGATGATGGAAACAATTCGGAAGGCACAGGATATAAACATCCCAAAGAGGAAGATGTATCTAAAGGCAAGATGACACAACTGGGGCTGACAAGAGAAGTCAAAGCCAACATAAAAGCAAAGAGGGGGCATATAATAGAGCAAAAATTAGTAGAAGGTTAAAGGATTGGAACGCTTTTAAAAACCAACAGAAGGCAACCAAAAAAGGTAAGGATGGAATATGAAAGTAGGCTAGCCAATAATATTAAAGAGGATACCAAAATCTTCTTCAGTTATATAAAGTGTAAAAGAGAGCTGAGAGTGACCGTAAGACATAGTAACAGAACTAGCCCATTCAGCCAATGGAGTCTGCTCTGACATTACATCATGGCTGATCCTAGATCCCACTCAGCCCCATATACCTGCCTTCTCGCCATATTCTTTGATACCCTGACCGATCAGGAAACTATAAACTTCCGCCTTAAATGTATCCATGGACTTGGCCTCCTCCACAGTCTGTGGCAGAGCATTCCACAGATTTACTACTCTCTGGCTAAAATAAATTCCTCCTTATCTCAATTCTAAAAGGTCACCCCTCAATTTTGAGGCTGTGCCCTTAAGTTCTGGATACCCCCACCATAGGAAACATCCTCTCCACATCCACCGGATCTAGTCCTTTCAAAATTTGGTAGGTTACAATGAAATCCCCCCCGCATTCTTCTAAATTCCAGTGAGCACAGGACCAAAGCTTCCAAATGCTCCTCTGTTGTTAACCCCTTCATGCACAGAATCATCCTTGTGAACCTCCTCTGGGCTCTTTCCATAGACAACACATCCTTTTCGAGATATGGGGCCCAAAACAATACCCCAAGTGCAGCCTGACTAGTGTCTTATAAAGCCTCAGCATTATTTCCTTGCTTTTATATTCTATTCCCCTTAAAATAAATGCCAACATTGCATTTGCCTTCTTCACCACTGACTCAACCTGTAAATTAACCTTCTAGGAGTCTTGCACAAGGACTCTTAAGTCGCTCTGCACCTCTGATGTTTTAATTTTCTCCCTATTTAGATAATATTCTGCACTTCTGTTCCTTTTACCAAAATGCATTATTATACACTTCCCTACACTGTGTTCCATCTGCCACTTTTTTGCCCATTCTTCCAATTTGTCTAAATCCTGCTGCAATCGCAGCACTACCTACTTCCGCACCTATTTTCGTATCATTCGCAAACTTTGCCACAAAGCCATCAATTCCATTCTCCAAATCATTGACAAACAATGTGAAAAGTAGTGGTCCCAATACTAATCGCCAGTGAACACCACTAGTTACTGGCAGTCAAGCAGAAAAGGTCTCCTTTATTCCCACTTGCTGCCTCCTGCCTGTCAGCCGTTCCTCTGTCCATGTCAGTATCTTTTCTGTAACGCCATAGTCATGCATCTAGTTAAGCAGCCTCATGTGTGGCACCTTATCAAACACCAGAAAATCCAAGTAAATGACATCCACTGCCTCTTCTTTGTCCCTGCTTGTTATTTCCTTGAAAAACTTTAACAAATTTGTCAGGCAAGATTTCCCTTCACAAAAATCATGCTGACCTTGACTTACCATTAGTTTCCAAGTACCCCAAAATCTCATCCTTAATAATAAACTCCAACACTTTCCCAATCACTGAGACTAGGCTAACTGACCTATAATTTCCTTTCTTTTGCCTCCCTCCCTTCTTAATGTGTAGAGTGACATTTGCAATCTTTCAGTCCTCCGGGACCATGCCAGAATCAAGTGATTCTTGAAAGATCTCGACCAATGCATCTGTTATCTCTTCAGCAACCTCTTTCAAGACTCTGTGATATAGTCCATCTGGTCCAGTCAACTTATCCACCTTAAGACCTTTGAGTTTGCCAAGCACTTCTTCCTTCGTAATAACAATGGCACTAACTCCTGCTCCCTAACACTCAGACATCTGGCACACTACTAGTGTCTTCCACAGTGAAGACTGATGCAAAGTACTTATTAAGTTCAACAGCCATTTCTTTGCCCCCATTACTTCCTCACCAGCATTATTTTCTAGTGGTCCAATAGTGAACTGAATAAGTATTTTGCATCAGTATTCACCGTGGAAGATACAAGCAGTATGATGGAAGTTCCAAGTGTCAGGTTAAGTGTGTTAAGTTACCATTACTAGAGGGAAGGTTCTTGGGAAACTGAAAGGCCTGAAAGTAAACAAGTCGCCGGGACCAGATGATTTACACCCCAAGATTCTGAAAGAGGTAGCTGAAGAGATTGGTGATGTACTAGATCTTTCAAGAATCACTAGATTCTGGAAAGGTTCTGGGAGACTGGAAAATTGCAAATGTCACTCCACTGTCCAAGAAGGCAGCAGAAAGGAAACTATAGGCCAGTTAGCCTGACCTCAGTAGTTGGGAAGATGTTGAAGTCGATTATTAAGGATGAGGTCTCAGGGTACTTGGAAGCACATGATAAAATCGGCCGTAGTCAGCATGGTTTCCTCAAGGGATAATCTCTCCTGACAGGTCTGTTTAAATTCTTTGAAGAAATAATAAACTGGATAAACAAAGGAAAATCAGTTGTTGTTGTGTACTTGGATTTTCAGAAGGCTTTTGACATGGTGCCACACATGAGGCTGCTTAACAAGCTTTGAGCCATGGGAAGTGTGGGAGTAAAGGAAGCCTTTTCTGGTTGGCTGCAGTGACTAGTGGTGTTCCACAGGGGTCTGCGTTGCGACCGATTATTTTTACATTATATATTAATGATTTGGATGATGGAATTAATGGCTTTGTTGCAAAGTTTGCATATGATATAAAGATCAGTGGAGTGGCAGGTAGTTTTGAGGAAGCAGAGAGGCTACAGAAGGACAGAAAGGGCAAAGAAATGGCAGATCGAATATGGTGTTTCAACGTTTAAGTAAAGTTTGGATAGGTACATGATAGTAGGAATACAGGGGGCTTTGGTCGATGGGAGTAGGCAGCTTAAATGGTTTCTGCATGGACTAGATGTGCCTGTTTCTTTGCTGCTGTTTTCTATGACTCGAATGATTCTAAAGGCAAGATGATGCGACTCGATGTGTCAAATGACCTATTTCTGCTCCTATTTCTTAAGATGTTAAGGTGTTATAACGGTCCCAAAATATGGTTCACAGTGACACAAGGCCTCAACATTTTATCTCTGCTTTTATATTCTAGTCCTCTTGAAATGAATGCTTATATCGCATTGCCTTCCTCCCCACTGCCTTGGCCTGTAAATTAACACTTAAGGAATCCTGTACGAGGACACCCAAGTCCTTTTCACCTCAGATTTGAACATTTTCTCACCATTTAGAGAACAGTCCATGCTTTTATTTCTTCTACCAAAGTGCCTGATCATACAATTTCCCGACGCTGTATTCAGTCTGTCACTTACCTTTGACATTCTTTTAATCTGAATCCTTCTGCAGCATTCCTACTTCCTCAGCACTACCTGCCCTTCCACCTATCTAATAAGAGACAAACTTCCAAGAAGAGGTAAAAGTCCAAGCATACATAATTGAAAACCTACAAAGTCTTGGAGAATTAATTGAAAGTATTCAAAGACAATTGCAGTTAAATGTTAACTGGAGAAGACCTAACAATAACACATAAAAACCTGAAGCAAAGCAAAACAGATAATTATAATTAATAAAACACAGAGAATACAAAGGAAACCCAACACCAAAAAAATTGAAAAACCTCAGAACACTCTACTGACAACCCGAGATCATGATGATTATGTGCCCAGAGAAAATGGTACATGTTTTCACATGCAGACGGTCCAGAACAAGAGGAGGAAGGATGAAGGCGATTTTCTCAAGAACAAAAGCTAATGGAAAGGCTTTATTCTTTTTTTTCATGCTATAGAACAAAGGGATTTGGGAATACAGGTCCATTACTCATTGAAAGTGTTGTCACAGAATAGATACATGGATTGTAGGGAGATGGAGGGCTATGGTCTTAGAGCAGGTTGATGGGGGTAGGCAGTTTAAATGGTTTTGGCATGGACTAGATGGGCCGAAGGGCCTGTTTCTGTGCTGTACTTCTCTGTGACTATGACACAAGTAGATACGATTGTAAAGAAAGCTTTTGGCACCTTGGCCTTTATAAATCAAAGTATTCAGTACAGGAGATGGGTTGTTCTGTTGAAGTTGTATAAGACATTTGTGAGGCCTAATTTGGAGTATGGTGTGCAGATTTGGTCACCTACCTACAGGGAAGATGTATACAAGATTGAAAAAGTACAAAGAAAATTTATAAAGATGTTGCCTGAGTTATAAGGAAAGATTAAATAGGTTAATACTTTATTCCTTGCAACATAGAAGATTAAGGGAGATTTGATATACAAAATTATGAGGGTTATAAATGGGGCAAATGCAGGCAAGCATTTTCCTCTGAGGTTGGGTGGGACTACAACTGGAGGTCATGGGTTAAGAGTGAAAGGTGAAAGGTGAGTCTGGCATTGTGGTATAGAAGGGAAGAGAGGGGAAGAGGACTGCTGTAGTGATAGGAAATTCCACAGCTAACAGAATAGAGACACCCCGATGATATGTTGCCTCACAGGGGCCAGGGTCAGGGTTGTCTCGGATCAGATCCACAGCTCTCTCCAGGGGGAGCATGAACAGCCAGAAGTCTTGCTCCAGAGAACATAGATAGGAAAGGTGAGGAGTTCCTGAAGAGAGGTTTTAGGGAGCTAGGTAGAAAGCTGAAAAGTAGGACCTCCAGGGTAGTAATCTCTGTGCCATACATTAGTGAGGGTAAGAATAGGATCTGGCCGTTGAATGTGTGGCTGAGGATCTGGTGCAGGGGGCAGGGGTTCAGATTTCTGGATCTTTGGGATTTCTCTTCGGGAAGGAATGACCTGCACAAAAGGGACGGGATACATCTGAACTGGAGGGGGACCAATATCCTCGCGGGTATGTTTGCTCGAGGTGTTCAGGAGGGCTTAAACTAATTTGGTAGTGCGATAGGAACTGGAGTGATAGAGCTGAGGATGGGGTGGCTGGTTTACAAACAGAGGCCGTGTGTAGTGAGGCTGCTACCAAGGAGAGGCTGTTGACAAGGCAAAATTACAGTCAACGGGATGAGCTGCAATGTAAAAGTGGGGCAAAATTGGAAAGGGTGATGGATGCAGGACTGATGGTGTTATATTTGAATGCACAGAGCTTACAGAATAAAGTAGATGAACTTGTAGCAGTTACAGATTGATATGTACTACGTAACACTGAATCGTGGCTGAAAGAAAATTATAGCTGTGAGCTTAACGTCCAAGAATATACATCATATCATAAGGACAGACAGATAGGCCGAGGAAGCTGAGTGGCCTTGTTGGTAAAAATGAAATCAAATCCTTAGAAAGAAGTGACATAGGATCGAAAGGTACAGAACCCCACATTGGGCTCTCAGATCACTAATCTGTAATGTTAATTTCAGCAGACAAACCAGTGATTAAATGGACCAGATCAATTTTCAGATGGTGAGAATCTGCCCTGAGGTGGCACTCTCAGCACTGCAGGACTGCTTTGAAAACTTGAACTGGAGAATGTTCAGGGAGGCAGCTACCTATGGCAACCACACTAATATCGAGGAATATGTGATCAGCTACATGGAGAAGTGTAGTGAGAATGTTACCGTGACAAAACACATCTGGGCCAGGGCAAATCGGAAGCTGTCGCTTACTGCAGAGGTCCATGTCTGGCTGAGGGATTATGATGCTGCCCTCAGATTGGGGGATGCGACAGACCTCAATGAAGGAAGAACTGTGCTCTCCCACTCCAACAGGAAGGCAAAACAGGAGTACTCTTTGCGATACCAGGCACACAAGAATTCAGGCGCATGATATACCAGGCACACGAGAAATCAGAGGATTAAGACTACAAGTCTACCCTGTGTGTTAGCGACCAGGAAGTCTCACTCCCCGACAGACTGACTATCTTTGATGTCCGGTTTGATCCACAGATGGTGAGAAAGGCACCCCTCCTCCCAGGGCAGCAGACACTCCGTCTGACTGAAGCTGAGGCGAGGGAAACCCTGGCCAGATTCAACCCATGCAGTACTGGAGGGCCCGATAATATACCAGGTCAGGTTCTGAAAGACTGCACAGCCCAGCTAACTGAGGTGCCAATGGATATATTAAGCATCTCTCTGGAACAGTTCACTGTCCCCTCGGATTTCAAGGTGGCAACCATCATTCCAGTGCCAAAGACAACAACAGCAACCTGCCTAAATCTACCGTCGTGTGGCATTAACATCCACTGTGTGAAATGCTTTGAGCAGCTGGTCATGCAGCACATTAAAGCCTTTCTCCCAGCTTCACGACCTTTTCCAGTTTGCAATCACTCAAACCTAATGATGCAATACCCCTTGCCCTCCTCTCTGTCCTGTCCACCTGGAAAATGGGTTCTAATATTCCAGCCTGCTATTTATAGACTTCAGTTCGGCAGTCAACACCATCAAACCCAGAAAAGGATAGGGAAGCTCCTCGCTGGGTCTCAATATCTCCCTCCACAATTGGATCCTGGACTTCCTAACAGAATGGACACAGTCGGTCCGTGTGGGCAGCAACTCCTCTAGTCCAATTACGCTGAGCACTGGCATTCCCCAGGACTGCGTGCTGACCCTACTGCTGATACATGACTACGTCGCTGGATTCAGTTCAAACCGTGTCATCAAGTTTGCGAATGATGATGAGACAGAGTACATCAAGGAAGTGGAGTGGCTCGTGGATTGGTGTGAGAACAACCTAATTCTGAACTTGGAGTAGACCAAGAAAATCATTGTGGACTTCGGAAGGTGAAGATGAACCATCCCTGTCTACGAATACGTGGCTCATCCATAGAGAGACTTAAGTGCACCGAATCCCTGGGAGTTCACATCACGGGTGACCTCACTTGGTCCCTTAATATCAACTCCCTGAACAAGAAGGCACAGTAGTGCCTCCACTTCCTAAGAAGATTGAGGGAAGTGAAGCTCTCCCCCAACCCCATCTTAACTACATTCAATAGGAGCACCATTGAGAGTGTCCTGACAAGTCGCATCTCCATCTGTAAGAGAGCAGCCGAGCATCAGACCGAAAGTCCCTACAAAGGACCATGAGAATGGCTGAGAGGATCATTGAGGTCTCTCTCTACCATCCATCGGGAACACTGTATACGCCGGGCCCTTAATATTATTAAGGATCCCACCCATCCATCCAGCATCCTCTTTGACGTCCTACCATCAGGCAAGAGACTCCGATGCATAAAACAAGAAAGGTCAAGATGGGAAATAGTTTCTTCCCTCAGGTGATTTGGCTTCTGAACTCTCCGCTGCATCGCATTTGAAGTGTCACTGGTTAATCTGTTCTGTACCGCACAATACTGTACTAAGTTTACTCACTTGAGTTTGTTTACTTCTGCATCATTCACCTGGAGGTTTTATACTTACTTCCGTAATTATTGTGTGTTTTGTCTACTACTGTGCTTTACACCCTGGTTCGGAGAAACGTTTTCTCATTTGACGGTATACATGCATATAGTTAAATGACAATAAACTTGACAAATTGTTGTGGGTAGAGCTACAAAACCACAAAGGTAAGAAGACCCTGATGGGAGTTACATACAGACCTCCGAACAGTATCAAAGATGTGGGCCATAAATTACAACGGGGGATAGAAAATGCATGCCAAATGGGTAATGCTCTGATAATCATGTGGGATTTCAATATGCAGGTACTTTGGGAAAATTGGTTGATGCTGGGTCCCAAGATGGGGAATTTGTAGAATAACTACATAAGTGGATTTTTGGAGCAGCTGGTGGTTGAGCCTACTAGGGTGGATTGGGTGTTGTACAATGGAACAGAATTGATTGGAGAGATTAAGATAAAGGTATTCTTAGGGGCCAGTGATCATAATATGATAGAATTCACCTTGCAATTTGTCAAGGAGAAGCTAAAGTCAGAAGTATTAGTATTGTAGTGGGGTAAAGGGAATTACAGAGGCATTAGCCAGGAGGTGGCTGAAGTTGATTGGAATGGGGCACTAGCAGGGATGACAACAATGGATGGAGTTTCTGGGAGCAATTCAGAAGGTGCAGAATAGATACATTCCAAAAAAGAAGAATTATTCTAAAGGCAGGATGATGCGATCATTGCCGACAGGCGAGAAGATATTGGACTGCGAGAAAATGATACTGGAAGTAGTAGTTGGGGACAAGGAAGAAGTGGGTAAACAGAGTATTTTGCATCTGTCTTCACCTTGGAAACCACTAGAAGTATGCTGGATGTTCAAAAGTGTCAGGGGGCAGAAGTATGTGAAGTTGCCACTACTAGGGAGAAGGTGCTTGGGAAACTGAAAGGTCTAAAGGTAGATATGTCACTTGGACCAAATGGTCTACACCCCAGTGTTCTGAAAGAACTGATTCCGACAGGGGTCCAGAGGACTTAAAATTTGCAAATGTCACTCCAGTCTTCAAGAAAGGAAGAGGCAGAAGAAAGTTAGTCTGACCTCAGTGATTGGGAAGATGTTACAGTTGATTGTTAAGGATGTGGTTTTGTGGTACTTGGAGGCATGTGATAAAACAGGCCTAAGTCAGCATGGTTTTCTTAGGGGAAAATCTTGCCTGACAAATCTGTTGGAATCCCTTGAAGAAACAAGCCGTACAGACAAAAGAGAATCAGTGGATGTTGTCCACTTAGAGCGTGGATCAGTACTTGGAGATATGATGTGGTGGCCATTACAGAGACTTGGATGGCTCAGGGACAGGAATGGTTACTTCAAATGCCGGGTTTTAGATGTTTCAGAAAGGACAGGGAGGGAGGCAAAAGAGGTGGGGGCGTGGCATTGTTCATCAGAGATAGTGTCACAGCTGCAAAAAAGGTGGATGCCATGGAGGGATTGTCTACGGAATCTCTGTGGGTGGAGGTTAGGAACAGGAAGGTGTCAATAACTTTACTGGGTGTTTTTTATAGGCCGCCCAATAGTAACAGGGATATTGAGGAGCAGATAGGGAAACAGATCCTGGAAAGGTGTAATAACAAGAGTTGTTGTGATGGGAGATCTTTATTTCCCAAATATTGATTAGCATCCCCCTACAGCAAGGGATTTAGATGGGGTGGAGTTTGTTAGGTGTGTTCAGGAAGGTTTCTTGACACAATAAGGTTTCTTTGACAAGGTCCCGCATGGGAGGTTAATTAGGAAAATTCAGTCGCTAGGTATACATGGAGAGGTGGTAAATTGGATTAGATATCGGCTCGATGGAAGAAGCCAGAGAGTGGTGGTAGAGAATTGCTTCTCTGAGTGGAGGCCTGTGACTAGTGGTGTGCCACAGGGATCATTGCTGGGTCCATTGTTATTTGTCATCTATATCAATGATCTGGATGATAATGTGGTAAATTGGATCAGCAAGTTTGCTGATGATACAAAGATTGGAGGTGTAGTAGACAGTGAAGAAGGTTTTCAGAGCCTGCAGAAGGACTTGGACCAGCTGGAAAAATGGGCTGAAAAATGGCAGATGGAGTTTAATACTGACAAGTGTGAGGTATTGCACGTTGGAAGGACAAACCAACGTAGAACATACAGGGTTAATGGTAAGGCACTGAGGAGTGCAGTGGAATAGAGGGATCTGGGAATACAGATACAAAATTCCCTAAAAGTGTCGTCACAGGTAGATAGGGTCGTAAAGAGAGCTTTTGGTACATTGGCCTTTATTAATCGAAGTATTGAGTATAAGAGCTGGAATGTTATGATGAGGTTGTATAAGGCATTGGTAAGGCCAAATCTGGAGTATTGTGTTCAGTTTTGGTCACCAAATTACAGGAAGGATATAAATAAGGTTGAAAGAGTGCAGAGAAGGTTTACAAGGATGTTGCCGGGACTTGAGAAACTCAGTTACAGAGAAAGGTTGAATAGGTTAGGACTTTATTCCCTGGAGCGTAGAAGAATGAGGGGAGATTTGATAGAGGTATATAAAATTATGATGGGTATAGATAGAGTGAATGCAAGCAGGCTTTTTCCACTGAGGCAAGGGGAGAAAAAAACCAGAGGACATGGGTTAAGGGTGAGGGGGGAAAAGTTTAAAGGGAACATTGGGGGGGGGGGCTTCTTCATACAGAGAGTGGTGGGAGTATGGAATAAGCTGCCAGACGAGGTGGTAAATGCGGGTTCTTTTGTAACATTTAAGAATAAATTGGACAGATACATGGATGGGAGGTGTATGGAGGGATATGGTCCGTGTGCAGATCAGTGGGATTAGGCAGAAAATGGTTCAGCACAGCCAAGAAGGGCCAAAAGGCCTGTTTCTGTGCTGTAGTTTCTATGGTTTCAATAATATGTAGGTAAGCCTACAAGAGGAGAAACTGTACTTGATCTGGTATTGGGAAATGAACCTGGTCAGGTGTCAGATCTCTCAGTGGGAGAGCATTTTGGAGATAGTGATCATAATTCTATCTCGTTTACAATAGCATTGGAGAGAGATAAGAACAGACAAGTTAGAAAAGCGTTTAATTGGAGTAAGGGGAATTATGAGGCTATCAGGCAGGAAAATGGAAGCTTAAATTGGAACAGATGCTCTCAGGGAAAAGTATAGAAGAACTGTGGCAAATGTTCAGGGGATATTTGTGTGGAGTTCTGCATAGGTACGTTCCAATGAGGCAGGGAAGTTATGGTAGGGTACAGCAACCGTGGTGTACAAAGGCTGTAATAAATCTAGTCAAGAAGAAAAGAAAAGCTTACAAAAGGTTCAGAGAGCTAGGTAATGTTACAGATCCAGAAGATTATAAGGTTAACAGGAAGGAGTTTAAGAGGGAAATTAGGAGAGCCAGAAGGGGCCATGAGAAGGCCTTGGTGAGCAGGATTACGGAAAACCCCAAGGCATTCTACAAGTATGTGAAGAGCAAGAGGATGAGACGTGAAAGAATAGGACCCTATCAAGTGTGACAGTGGGAAAGTGTGTATGGAACTGGAGGAAACAGCAGAGATACTTAATAAATACTTTACTTCAGTATTCACTATGGAAAAGGATCTTGGTGACTTAGTGATGACTTGCAGCAGACTGAAAAGCTTGAGCATGTAGATATTAAGAAAGAGGACGTGCTGGAGCTTTTGGAAAGCATCAAGTTGGAGAAGTCGTCGGGACTGGGTGAGATGTATCCAAGGCTACTGTGGGAAGCGAAGGAGGAGATTGCTGAACCTCTGGTAATGATCTTTGCATCATCAATGGGGACGGGAGAGGCTCCAGAGGATTGGAGGGTTGCAGAAGTTATTCCTTTATTCAAGAAAGGGAGTAGAGATAGCCCAGGAAATTATAGACAAGTGAGTCTTACCTCAATGGTTGGTAAGTTGATGGAGAAGATCCTGAGAGGCAGGATTTATGAACATTTGGAGAGGTGGAGTGCCTCACGGATCTGTTCTGGGACCCTTACTCTTCGTGATTTTTATAAATGACCTGGATGAGGAAGTGGAGGGATGGGTTAGTAAGTTTGCTGAGTTTGGAGGTGTTGTGGATAGTGTGGAGAGCTGTCAGAGGTTACAGCGGGACATTGATAGGATGCAAAACTGGGTTGAGAAGTGGCAGATGGAGTTCAACCCAGATAAGTGTGAAGTGCAAACAACAGAAATTCTGCAGATGCTGGAAATTCAAGCAACACACATAAAAGTTGCTGGTGAACGCAGCAGGCCAGGCAGCATCTATAGGAAGAGGTGCAGTCGACGTTTCAGGCCGAGACCCTTAGTCAGGACTAACTGAAGGAAGAGTGAGTAAGGAATTTGAAAGTTGGAGGGGGAGGAGGAGATCCAAAATGATAGGAGAAGACAGGAGGGGGAGGGATGGAGCCAAGAGCTGGACAGGTGATAGGCAAAAGGGATACGAGAGGATCATCGGACAGGAGGTCCGGGAAGAAAGACGGGGGGTGGGGGGACCCAGAGGATGGGCAAGGGGTATATTCAGAGGGACAGAGGGAGAAAAAGGAGAGTGAGAGAAAGAATGTATGTATAAAAATAAGTAACAGATGGGGTACGAGGGGGAGGTGGGGCATTAGCGGAAGTTAGAGAAGTCGATGTTCATGCCATCAGGTTGGAGGCTACCCAGACGGAATATAAGGTGTTGTTCCTCCAACCTGAGTGTGGCTTCATCTTTACAGTAGAGGAGGCCGTGGATAGACATGTCAGAATGGGAATGGGATGTGGAATTAAAATGTGTGACCACTGGGAGATCCTGCTTTCTCTGGCGGACAGAGCGTAGGTGTTCAGCAAAGCGGTCTCCCAGTCCGTGTCGGGTCTCGCCAATATATAAAAGGCCACATCGAGTTTAGCACCGGACGCAGTAGACCACCGCAGCCGACTCACAGGTGAAGTGTTACCTCACCTGGAAGGTGGAAAATTTCCAGCTGAGGCAACACTTCACCTGTGAGTCGGCTGGGGTGATATACTGCATCCGGTGCTAAACATAGCTATCTGGACTATTCCTCTTCTCACCCTATCTCTTGCAAAAACGCCATCTCCTTCTTGCAATTCCTCCGTCTCCGCCGCATCTGCTCTCAGGATGAGACTTTTCATTCTTCGACGAGGGAGATGTCTTCCTTTTTTAAAGAAAGGGGCTTCCTTTCCACCACTATCAACTCTGCTCTTAAACGCATTTCCCCCATTTCATGTACATCTGGTCTCACTCCATCCTCCCGCCACCCCACTAGGAATAGGGTTCCCCTGGTCCTCACCTACCACCCCACCAGCCTCCGGGTCTAACATATTATTCTCTGTAACTTCCGCCACCTCCAACGGGATCCCACCACTAAGCACATCTTTCCCTCCCCCCCTCTCTCTGCATTCCGCAGGGATCGCTCCCTACGCGACTCCCTTGTCCATTCGTTCCCCCCCATCCCTCTCCACTGATCTCCCTCCTGGCACTTATCTGTGTAAGCGGAACAAGTGCAACACATGCCCTTACACTTCCTCCCTTACCACCATTTAGGGCCCCAAACAGTCCTTCCAGGTGAGGCAACACTTCACCTGTGAGTTGGCTGGGGTGATATACTGCGTCCAGTGCTCCCGATGTGGCCTTTTATATATTGGTGAGACCCGACGCAGACTGGGAGACCGCTTTGCTGAACATCTACGCTCTGTCCGCCAGAGAAAGCAGGATCTCCCAGTGGCCACACATTTTAATTCCACATCCCATTCCCATTCTGACATGTCTATCCACGGCCTCCTCTACTGTAAAGATGAAACCACACTCAGGTTGGAGAACAACATCTTATATTCCGTCTGGGTAGCCTCCAACCTGATGGCATGAACATCGACTTCTCTAACTTCTGCTAATGCCCCACCTCCCCCTCGTACCCCATCTGTTACTTATTTTTATACATACATTCTTTCTCTCGCTCTCCTTTTTCTCCCTCTGTCCCTCTGAATATACCCCTTGCCCATCCTCTGGGTCCCCCCGCACCCCCGTCTTTCTTCCCGGACCTGCTGTCCCATGATCCTCTCATATCCCTTTTGCCAATCACCTGTCCAGCTCTTGGCTCCATTCCTCCCCCTCCTGTCTTCTCCTATCATTTTGGATCTCCCCCTCCCCCTCCAACTTTCAAATCCCTTACTCACTCTTCCTTCAGTTAGTCCTGACGAAGGGTCTCGGCCTGAAACGTCGACTGTGCCTCTTCCTAGAGATGCTGCCTGGCCTGCGGCGTTCACCAGCAACTTTTATGTGTGTTGCTAAGTGTGAAGTGGTTCATTTTGGTAGGTCAAATATGATGGCAGAACATAGTATTAATGGTAAGACTCTTGGCAGTGTGGGGGATCAGAGGGACCTTGGGGTCCAAGTCCATAGGATGCTCAAAGCAGCTGCGCAGGTTGACTCTGTGATTAAAAGGCGTACGGTGTATTGGCCTTCATCAATCATGGAATTGAATTTAGGAGCTGAGAGGTAATGTTGCAGCAATATAGGACCCTGGTCAGACCCCATTTGGAGTACTGTGTTCAGTTCTGGTCGCCTCACTACAGGAAGGATGTGGAAGCCATAGAAAGGGTGCAGAGATTTACAAGGATGTTGCCTGGATTGGGGAGCATGTCTTATGAGAATCGATTGAGTGAACTCGGCCATTTCTCTTTGGAGCGATGGAGGATGAGAGGTGACCTGATACAGGTGTATAAGATGATGAGAGGCATTGGTCATGTGCATATTCAGAGACTTTTTCCCAGGGCTGAAATGGTTGCCACAAGAAGACACAGGTTTAAGGTGCTGGGGAGTAGGTACAGAGGAGATGTCAGGGGTAAGTTTTTTACTTACAGAGTGGTGAGTGCTTGGAATGGGCCGCTGGCAACGGTGGTGGAGGCGGATACGATAGGGTCTCTTAAGAGACTTTTGGATAGGTACATGGAGCTTAGTAAAATTGAGGGCTATAGGTAAGCCTAGTAATTTCTAAGTTAGGGACATGTTCGGCACAAATTTGTGGGCTGAAGGGCCTGTATTGTGCTGTAGGTTTTCTAAGTTTCTACGTTTACTTGGATTTTCAAAAGGTCTTTGTCAAGGTGCTACCCATGAATGAGGTTGCTCAGCAAGTTAAGAGGCCATGAATAGAGCATTGGCTGACTGGCAGGAGGCAAAGAGTGGAAATAAAGGGAGCCTTTCCTGAATAGCTGCCAGTGCCTATTGCTGTTCCCCAGGGGTCTGTGTTGGAACCACTTCTTTTAACCTTATATGACAGTAATTTGGACGATGGAATTGATGTCTTTGTGGTCAAGTTTGTGGACGATAGTCTGTGATGTACCTTTCTATGATTCTGTGCAGCACTAATTGACATTTTCATTGAAAGGAAGACTCTTTATTTGAGATTAACCTGGAAAAATATTTTTGGTTTGAGGCTAATCTTTGGATTTAGATAGCTGGAGCTCGCAGTGTTTGGGAAATCTAAGCACGCAGATTTCCTGTGCCTGAGCTTCCAAACACACAATACGGACTGATGAGAAGTGCATCAATGACCGACTGTATATATAGAGAACTCAGTGAATGAGAGGCCCAATCACAAACAAGAGAAAATCTGCAGATGCTGGAAATCCAAGCAACACATACAAAATGCTGGAGGCTAGGCAGCATCAATGGAAAAGATGCTGGAGATGGCGGAAGTTATGGAGAATTATGTGTGTGCTGGGATTCCCTGTAACTTCAGCCGTCTCCAGTGGGATCCCACCACCAAGCATGTCTTCCCCCAGCCCCCACTTCCCACTTTCCGCATGGATCGCTTCCTACTGTCTCCCTTATCCATTCGCCCCTCCCCTCTGAACTCCCTCCTGGCACTTACCCTTGCGAGTGGAACAATTGCTACACCTGCCCCTGAGCCTCATCTCACACTAAAATTCAGGGCCCTAAACAGTCCGTCCAGATGAGGCGACACTTCACCTGTCAGTTTACTGTGGTCATCTACTGTACCCAGTGCTCCTAGTGTAGCCTCCTGTATATCAGCGAAACCCAATGCAGATTGGGAGACTGTTTTGCTGAGCACCCACGCTCCATCTTCCAGAAAAAGAAGAACCTCCCAGTGGCCACCTACTTTAATTCCACTTCCCATCCTATTCCAACATGTCAGTCCATGGCCCTCCTCTACTGTCGTGATGAGGCCACAATCAGGTTGGAGGAGCAACACCTTATATTCCATCTGGGTAGCCTCCAAACTGATAGCATGAACATCGATGTCCTAAACTTCTGGTAATGCCCTTCCCCACCTCCTTCACCATTCCCTATTCCCATTTCCCTCTCCCACCTAATCTCCTTACCTGCCTCTCTCCTCCCCCTGGTGCTCCTCCTTTCCTTTATTCCAGTATCAGATTCCCCCTTCTCCAGTCCTGAATCTCTTTCACCGATCAACTTCCCAGCTCTTTATTTCAACCTCCCCACCCCCCACCTCTCATTTTCATCCATCACCTTGTGGGTCTTCCTCCCCTCCCCCTACTTTCTCACTCTGACTCATCTTTCTTTCTCAGTCTCGATGAAAGGCCTCGGCCCAAAACGTCGCCTGCACCCTTTTGCATAGATGCCGCCTGGCTGCTGAGTTCCTCCAGCATGGTGAGTGAACGAGAGAGCCAGTTTGCCGGCATTATCGCTCATCAGCAGGAAGCCCCCGGGGGCTCGGGTACGGATCGAAAGAGGAAAGGCCGGGACTGTCTGAAGGTGCGGGGTCACATTTGTCCCTGAGTCGGGGGGCGGTCGCACTCGCTGTGAAAGACCCGACCGGTGACGTACTCCTACCTCCTTGTGAGCCTTTTGTCCACTGAGCGCATGCGCGATTTTCAGCCACTGAGAGGCCCCCGCGCCTGCGCATTTGATCACTGCGTCACCGAATGTAAGTTTTCGGTGCGGAGTTTCCAGGTAGCCGAGATGCCATCAGCAATATCTGGAATCACTGGATCAGGGCCACAAGCCTCAAAAAAAAAAGATTCATATAAAAAAATTTTCAGCAGCTACTTTAACACAGTAAGTTCACACAAACTATACACCCAATACCGACCGGCATTCCCATTGTCAACCACTTACGAATGCGGATGGCGTGGTGGTTTGCACGACGCTTTACAGTAAGTACTGGTGACTCGGATTCAATTCCCGCCACCTCCTGTAAGGACGAGGAAATCTGCAGATGCTGGAACACACATAAAAGTGGCTGGTGAACGCAGAAGGCCAGGCAGCATCTCTAGGAAGAGGTACAGTCGACCTCCTGTAAGGTCTCCCTGCGACCGGGTAGATTTGGTGGATTTCCTCCGGGTGCTCTTGATTTCCTCCCACAGTCCAAAGACATAGAGATTGGTAGGTTAACACACACAAAATGCTGGAGTCCAGGCAATATCTAGGAAAAGAGTACAGTCAACGTTTCAAGTCAAAACCCTTTGCCAGTCCTGAACTGCTGAGTTCCTCCAGCACTTTATATGTGTTACTCAAATTTCCAGCACCTGCAGATTTCTCCAGTTTGTGATCAGATTGGTGGGTTAATTAGTCACTGTAAATTGTCCCGTATTAGGCTAGGGTTAAATTTACGGTTGCTGAGTGGCGCAGAAGGACCACAGTGCTGTATTGCAATAAGTAAAACAATAACTAAATAGATAACTAACTAACCCAGGGCCTAATGAGGGAGAGCCAGAATGACTTTGTGTGGGGTAGGCCATGTCTTTTCAACATGATTGATATTATTGACAAGGTGATGAGAGATCGAGGAAGGTAGGGAAGTGGATGTTGTTTGCATCAATTTTACAGAGGCACTTGACAGAGTCCCTCATGGGAGGCTAATTCAGAAGATTGATGCATGGGGTCCAAGGTAAGTTAGTTGTTTGGGTTCAGAAATGGCTTGTGCATAGAGGACACAGGTAGTGTTTGAAAGGACTTGCTCGAACTGGAGGTCTGTAATTAGTGGTGTTCCATGGGGACCTGTGCTGGGACCTCTACTGCTTATGATCTATATAGATCACCTAGATGAAAATATGGGTGGGTGGGTCCATAAGTTTGCGGATGATACCAAGATTGGTAGAGTTGTGGATAGTGTAAAAGGCTGACAAAGAATACAGCATGATATAGATCAGTTGCAGATATAGACAGAGAAATTGCATAGGGAGTTTAATCCAGATAAATGTGTGATACTGCACATTGGTAGGGCAAATGCAAGGAGACAGCACACTGCTATGACCAAGATCCTTAACGGTATGGCTAAACAGAGAGATCTTGGGATCCAAGTTCATCACTCCTTCTGTCACCTCACTATATTAATGCGTGGCTGACAGACTGGCGTGGGGGGCAGGACTTTGGGTTCCTGGGTCATTGGGGCCTGTTCTGGGGGAGGTACTAGAGATTACAACGGGAAATAGAAAAGGAGATTTTAACATGCAGGCTGATTGGGAAAATTAGGTTGGAATGGATCTCAAGAGAGTGAATTTGTTGAATGCCTGCAAGCTGTTTTTTTAGACAAGTTTGTTCTTGGGCCTACTAAAGGATCTGCTATACTGGATTGGGTGTTATGTAATGGACTGGAGGCAATTAGGGAGCCAGTGATCACAAAATAATAGAGTTCAACTGGAAATTTGATAGGGAGAGAGTAAAGTCTGGCATAGCAGTATTTCAGTGGAGTAAAGGAAATTATAGTGGTATGAGAGAGGAGTTGGCCAAAGTAAATTGGAAGGAGATGCTGACAGGGATGACAGCAGAGCAGCAATGGCGTGAGCTTCTGGGGAAAATGAGGAACGTGCAGTATAGATGTATTTCAAAAACAAAGAAATACTCAAATGGCGAAATAGTACAACCATGGCTGACAAGGGAAGTAAAAGCTAATGTAAAAGCAAAAGAGAGGGCATACAACAAAGTAAAAATTAGCAGGAAAATAGAGGATTGGGAAGATTTTAAAAGCCTACAGAAAAAATCTAAAATAATCATTAGGAGGAAAAAGATGAAATATAAAAGTGAGCTAGCAAACAATATCAAAGTGGATAGTAAAAGCTTTTTGAAGTATGTAAAAAATAAAAAAAAAGAAAGATGAGAGTGGATTTAGGACTGCTAGAAAAAGAGGCCATAGAAATAATAACTGAGGACAAAGTGACAGATGATCTAAATGAGTATTTTGCATCACTGTGGAAGACACTAGCAATGTGTCAGGTGTTGAGGGTGTGAGGAATGTGAAGTGAGTGCAGTTATTCAGAAGGTGTTCAAAAAGTTGAAAGACATTAAGTACATAAGTCACCCCGACGAGATGAACTGCACCTAGGGTTCTGAAAGAGGAAGTGGTAGAGATTGTGGAGGCATTAGTAATGATCTTTCAAGAACCATTGGACTCTGGCATGGTTCCGGAGGACTGGAAAATTGCAAATGTCACTCCACTCGTTGAGGAAGAAGGGAGGCAGCAGAAAGGAAATGATAGACCTGTTAGCCTGACCTCAGTGGTTGGGAAGATGTTGGAGTCAATTGTTAAGAATGAGATTATGGAGTACTTGGTGACACAGGGCAAGATAGTACAAAGTCAGCATGGTTTCCTTAAGGGAAAATCCTGCCTGACAAACCTGTTAGAATTCTTTGAGGAAGCTACAAATAGGGTAGATAAATGGGATTCAGTGGATGTTGTATATTTTGATTTTCAAAAGGCTTTTGACATGAGTCTGCTTACCAAGCTAAGAGCCTATAGTATTACAAGAAAGTTACTGGCATGGTTAGAACATTAGCTGATTGATAGGAAGCAGCGAGTGAGAATAAAGCGATCCTTTTCTGGTTGGCTGCCAGTGACTAGTGTTGTTCAGCAGGGGTCAGTGTTGAGACTGCATCTTTTTATGCTGTATATAAATGATTTAGATGATGGAATAGATGGCTTTGTTGCCAAGTTTTCAGATGATACGAATATTGGTGGAGGGGTAGGTAGCGTTGAGGAAACGGGAAAGCTGCAGAAGGATTTATACAGATCAGAAGAATGGGCAAGAAAGTGGCAAATGAAATACAATGTTGGAAACTGCATGAACATGCACTTTTGTAGAAGGAAGAAATGTGCAGAATATTTTCTAAACAGGGAGAAAATACAAAGATCTGAGATGCAAATGAGGAAGGCAAATGCAACATTAGCATTCATTTCAAGAAGGCTAGAATATAAGAGCAGGGAGTGATGCTGAGGCTTTATAAGGCACTGGTGAAGCCCCACCTTGAGTATTGCGAAAAGTTTTTGGCCCCTCATCTTAGAAAAGATGTGCTGACATTGGAGAGGGCTCAGAGGAGGTTCACAAGGATAATTCCAGGAATGAAAGGGTTATCATATGAGGAATGTTTGATGGCTCTGGGCCTGTATTCACTGAAATTTAGAAGGATGAGGGGTGATCTCATTGAAACCTTTCAAATGTTGAAAGGCCTAGACAGAGTAGATGTGGCAAGGGTGTTTCCCATGGTGGTGGAGTCTAGGAGAAGAGGGCAGAGCTTCAGAATAGAAGGGTGTCCATTTAAAACAGAGATGTGGAGAAATATCTTCAGCCATAGGGTGGTGAAGTTGTAGAATTTGTTACCACAGGCAGCTGTGGAAGCTAGATTGTTAGGGTGTATTTAAGGTGGAGATTGATAGGTGCTTGATTGGCCACAACTTCAAAATTCGGAGGGAGGAGGCCAGGATGTGGGGCTGAGGATGAGAAAAAGATCAGCCATGATTGAATGGTGGAGCAGACTCAATAACCCCGATAGACTAATTCTGCTTCTATTTGCTTCTATTTGTTATGGTCTTATGGTGAAAAGATGCAGCTGAACTACAGACAACAAGGTTAGAATTGGAAATGCACAAAATGTCCCTGAATGGTGCAAAAAGCCAAAGAGGTTATCGATGTGGCAAATCCTCCCATGATGCAGATGGCTGTTGGTTCAAAGAAAAAGTCTGCAGAAAGAGTCACAGACAAGGTCACATAGAGAGAATGTACAGGGCAGACACGAAGCATAACCAAGAGAAAAGTGTCAAACACAATACTAAGCAAATGCATAAAGTAAACAAATGTAAGACAGAATCTGACAACAGAGTCTGACAAAGATAGACTGTCATGCTAAGAACTGCATAGTATAACTGAAGCAGATTACAAAATCATCTGGATCACAATAGATGTGTCCGGTGTAAAACTGGATACAGTGTCAGCTTTGTCCATAATTTCAGAGGCTGACTACAACACACTGTTTTCTAAGATACCATTAGAGAAGACTTCAGTGATGCTAAAGATTTACACAGACAAAAAAGTGCCTCCCAAAGGCAAACTGAAAGTAAATGTGGTGTATGGAAGCCAAACACAACATTTAGAGATTTATGTATTGAAAAGTAGTTGAGAAAAATCCAACTAGACTGGCACTCAATCAAGGTTCTCAGTGTGACATCAACAGACATCAGCAGCCCATACTAATGTTGCCGGCTGAAGCGGAGGGTTACAGTAGCACCAACCAGAGACTGGCACAGCTGTTTAATGCCAATGAGGTGTTCAAGAAGGAGATTTGTAAACTCAAAGTCATGAAAGCCAGAAATGAACTGTATGAAACAGCAACACCAAAATTCTGTCAAGCTCATTCAGTGCCTTACACATTACGTCCTAAAGTGGATGCTGGACTGCAGAGTTTGGAGGCATCTGGAATTCTCTCCAAGGTTGAGTGGAGCAATTGGGCCGCGCCATTGTCCCAGTGATCAATAAAGGGCAGGACAGAACTGTTCACACATGTGGGGATTTCAAGGTGAGGATCAATCTGGTGCTGCGTCCTGTGCAGTATCCCCTGCCACGAATAGAAGACAGTTTTTGCATCTTTGGCAGGTGGGGAAAGTTTTTCAAAAATTAACTTGTCGCAAGCCTATCTGCAAATTGGGATTGAGGAGTCAAGCAGGAAGTTCCTCACAATCAACACTCAAAAGGGCCTGCTCCAGTATAACTGTCTCGTCTTTGGTGTCCTACCAGCTCCAGCAATTTGGCGAAGGCAATGGACTAAATGCTCCAAAATATCCCAGGAACACAATACTGCTGTGATGACATCATCATAACTGGCAAAAATAATGAAGAGCACCTCCAGAACATTGGTAAAGTTATTACCGGCTGAGTGAGTATGGTCTGCATGCAAAGAGAGAAATGTGAGATTTTCAAGAATGAAGTCTCATATTGTGGACATGTCTTTGACAAGCATGGCTTACATAAGTCACAAGAGAAGACTGAAGCAGTGCTACAGGCACCCAAACCAGAAAATGTGTCACAACTCAGCTCATACTTAGGTCTTGTAAACTACTACCATCGGTTTCTCCCAAACATTGCAACAGTGCTGCATCCATTGAACACACCATTACAGACAGGAGCAAAGTAGGAATGGTCAGAAAGATGTAAAAGACCATTCAAGGAAACAAACAGACAAATAACTTCCGATGAATTGCTCACCCATTATAAGACATAGGAGCAGAATTAGGCCATTTGGCCCATCAAGTCTGCTGCATCATTCAATGATGACTGATCCTTTTTACCCTTCCTCAGCCCACTCCACACATATCCCTGCCCATCACACTGGTGGGTGATGTGTCTGCTTATGGCATTGGAGCTGTTTTGTCACACATCATGAAAGATGCATTTGCTTCATTATCACTGACAAGTGCAGAACACAATGATGCATAGATTGACCAAGAGGCCTTTAGTCTAGTATGGGGAATAAAGAACTTTCACCACTACCTCTATGTCAAAAGTTTATGCTAGTGGCGGATCACCAGCCCCTTGTGTCCACTTTTAATCCCAGGAAGGGAATTCCAGTAATGACTGCTACCCTGTTAGAACGTTGGGCACTATATTGTACCTCCCTCTTTAACTGGATCCTCGACTTCCTAACTGGGACCACAATCTGTGTGGATTGGTGATAACACATCCTCCTCGCTGACGATCAACACTGGTGCACCTTAGGTGTGTGTGCTTAGCCCACTACTCTACTCTCTCTATACCCATGACTGTGTGGCTAGGCATAGTTCAAATACAATCTATATATTTGCTGATGATACAACCATTGTTGGTAGAATCTCAGATGGTGACGAGAGGGCATAAAGGAGTGAGATATGCCAACTAGTGGAGTGGTGCTGCAGCAACAACCTGGCACTCAACATCAGTAAGACGAAAGAGCTGATAGTGAATTTCCGGAAAGGTAAGACGAAGGAACACATACCAATCCTCGTAGAGGGATCAGAAGTGGAGAGAGTGAGCAGTTTCAAGTTCCTGGGTGTCAAGATCTCTGAGGATCCAACCTGGTCCCAACATATCGATGCAGTTATAAAGAAGGCAAGACAGTGGCTATACTTTATTAGGAGTTTGAAAAGATTTGGTATGTCAACAAATATACTCAAAAACTTCTATAGATGTACCGTGGAGAGCATACTGACAGGCTGCATCACTGTCTGGTATGGGGGGGCTACTGCACAGGACCAAAAGAAGCTCCATCTTGGGTGCTAGCCTAGAAAGTACCCAGGACATTTTCAGGGAGCGGTGTCTTAGAATGGCAGAGCCCATTATTAAGGACCTCCAGCGCCCTTTTCTCACTGTTACCATCAGGATGGAGGTACAGAAGCCTGAAGGTACACACTCAGCGATTCAGGAACAGCTTCTTCCCTTCTACCATCCAATTCCTAAATGAACATTGAACTCTTGGACACTGCCTCACTTTTTTTTTTATATACACGTAAACCTCAGATTCAGCCGGCAGCGTTAGTTTAGGGGAATTTAGCTTCTGGCCCCACCAAACTTTTGGGTGGATGCTGCGTGATGTTTTCCCCCTTACAAATAAGTACCATGAAATAACAAACAGTGTACCATATGCAATTAAATGATTGAGCTTTATAATTCTAAATTTGACTACAGGGTTAACAAAGAAAACAAAAAGAGCCCATTTTAAAGAAACAATCTAATGCACACGTTGGAGCTCACAATTTTCCCATCCATTCATTCTTCATCGATTTCCCCCAGGCGTTGTCAACTTCCGACCCCATTCCAAGTCCAATCCGTAATTCAGTCTCCGAACTCTCCGTCGGGCATCTTCTCTCTCCATCTTCTGCCGAATAAAAGCCCACGAATCCCTTGCTCCTGGGCACACAAGAAAGAAAAACACTCCCCTCATTAGATGCCACACATTCCAAAGCCCCCATTATCTCTGGTCATAACCCAAACACTGCTGCTACAGAGAAACCATTACATTGGTAGTGAATCCTTTTCCAGAGTGTTCTACTCTCCCCCCACCAAATTTAGTCATGTCCTCGTGTCTTTGACATAATTTGCCAACCCTTCCTGCAAAACACAAAGTCCAACCCAGGTGTAAAAGGCAGTGACATAGCTCCAAGTTGCCCACCTGCAACTTGGACCCCTCAAATCCATATCTTGGCTACTATTTGGAGGTTGGTGGCCTATATATGATTCCCATAATGGTTTTTTACCCTTGCAATTTCTTAACCCTACCCACGAATATTCAACATTCTCTGATCCTATGTCACCGCTTTCTAAAGATGTAATTCCATCTCTTACCAACAGAGCCACACCACCAACTATTCCTTCCTGCCTGGTCTTTCGATACAAAATATATCCTTTGATGTTAAGCTTGCAAATGTGGCCTTCTTTCAGCCGCAACTCAGTGATGCCCACAGTTACCCGTCTCTAATTGCGCCATGAGTTTGTCCACCTTATTCAGAATGCTACATGCATTTAAATACTGCACTTTCAGTGCTGCATTCTTCATCCTTTTGTATTTTGCCTCTGTAGTACAATTTAGCTCTTTGCTCTCAAAGGTTTCAAAGGTTTCAACGGTACAGTTAATGTCAGAGAAATGTATACAATGTACATCCTGAAATACTCTCTCTTTGCAACTATCCACAAAAACAAAAAATAAATGACGGTTAAATGTTAAAACCCCAAAGCCCCTCCCAGCTCCCCCTCCCACGTGTAATCAGCAACAAAGCATCGGTCCCTCCTCCCCCACCAGCAAAAAAAGCATTGGCACCCTCCACCGAGCACTCAAGCGTGCAACTTAGCATCAGTAAAGGCACACACTTGCAGTACCCCAAAGACTACTCATTCACCCGATAATTCAACATACTACTAGCTCTCTCTCTCCCTAATAAGGGAAAAGGAGGTGTCTCCGTTTTACAGTGAGAGGGGAGAAATAAACAACTCACTGATTTATGATTTACTTTTTCCGAGCTTTGTGCCCAAAGCACTTGGGTCTCTGGGCACACAGCCAGCAGCCAGCTTGCTGCTTTCGATCTTCCATCTCCCACAACACACCGAATTCCTGCAGAGGCACTGACCTTCGGTCCACCCATCTCCTGGGCCACAAAATCCCGGAACTCCGAAGGTGAGCTAATCTCCTAGGCCGCATCCTTGGCATATCGAATAACGGCCAGTCATGAAACCCCTAGAGCGTGTCCCATTCCCGCAAAGAACCGAAGTCAGCATGTAACTCCAGGTCAGGATCTTCAAAAGAACCCTGAAAAGGAAAAAACTAGAGATATTTAAGATAGAAATAGAGTTGTTTCCAAAGATGCAAGCAAAAGGGTCACTATTAGGTGTCATTGTCTCTCCTCAGCTCCTCCTCCACTTGTCTGCTTTTGTACTTAATCATTGGCTTGTCCTTCCTTACATTCATGTTACACCCATCATCTACTTGTAAACCTGCTGGCTCATCCTCAGCTCCATCATACTGGTTCCCATTGCCCTGTTGTATTAGTTTAAACCATTCCCAACAGTTCTACTAAATCTGCCCGCAAGAATAGTGGTCCCCATCAGATTCAAGTGTAACCTATCCCCTTTGGACAGATCCTACCTGCCTGCCCCAGAAGAGGTCCCATTTATCCAGGAATCTGAATCCCTGCCTCCGCTCCAATTCTTTAGTCACTCATTTACCTGCCACCTTATTCTATTCCTATCCTTACTGTTGCGTGGCACAGGGAGTAATTCTGTGATTACTACCCTTGAGTCCTGCTTCTCAGTTTCATTCCTAACTCCCTATATCCTTTTTTCAGGACCTCCTCCCTTTTTCTTCCTATGTCACTGGTACCCATATGTATGGATGTATGTATTGGGATTCTGGCTGCTCACCCTCCCTTTTCAGGATATTGTTGACGCATCTACAAACATCTCAAACCCTGGCATCCGGAAGGCAAACTACCATCAGTGTTCCATATAACCACACAACAATTACAGCATGGAAATAGGCCATCTCGGCCCTTCTAGTCCGTGCCGAACGCTTACTCTCACATAGTCCCACCGACCTGCACTCAGCCCATAACCCTCCATTCCCTTCCTGTCCATATAGCTATCTAATTTTACTTTAAATGACAATATCGAACCTGCCTCTACCACTTCTGCTGGAAGCTCGTTCCACACAGCTACCACTCTCTGAGTAAAGAAGTTCCCCCGCATGTTACCCCAAAACTTTTGCCCCCTAACTCTCAACTCATGTCCTTTTGTTTGAATCTCCCCTACCCTCAATGGAAAAAGCCCATCTATGTCGACTCTATCTATCCCCCTCATAATTTTAAGTACCTCTATTCAGTCCCCCCTCAACCTTCTACGCTCTAAAGAATAAAGACGCAACTTATTCAACCTTTCTCTGTAACTTAGGTGCTGAAATCCAGGTACCATTCTAGTAAATCTTCTCTGTACTCTCTCTATTTTGTTGACATCTTTCCTATAATTCGGTGACCAGAACTGTACACAATACTCCAAATTTGGCCTTACCAATGCCTTGTACAATTTTAACATTACATCCCAACTCCTATACTCAATGCTCTGATTTATAAAGGCCAGCATACCAAAAGCTTTCTTCACCACCCTGTCCACATGAGATTCCACCTTCAGGGAACTATGCACAATTATTCCTAGATCCCTCTGTTCTACTGCATTCTTCAATGCCCTACCATTTACCATATATGTCCTATTTTAATTAGTCCTACCAAAATGTAGCATCTCACATTTATCAGCATTAAACTCCATCTGCCATCTTTCAGCCCACTCTTCTAACTGGCCTAAATCTCTCTGCAAGCTTTGAAAACCTACTTCATTATCCGCAACGCCACCTATCTTAGTATTATCTGCATACTTACTCATCCAATTTACCAGCCCATCATCAGATTATTAATGTATATGACAAACAACATTGGACCCAGTACAGTTCCCTGAGGCACACCACTAGATACCGTCCTCCAATCTGACACACAGTTATCCACCACTACTCTCTGGCGTCTCCCATCCAGCCACTGTTGAATCCATTTTACTACTTCAATATTAGTACCTAACAATTGAACCTTCCTAACTAACCTTCCGTGTGGAACCTTGTCAAAGGCCTTACTGAAGTCCATATAGACAATATCCACCGCTTTACCCTCGTCAACTTTCCCAGTAACCTCTTCAAAAAATTCAATAAGATTTGTCAAACATGACCTTCCATGCACAAATCCGTGTTGACTGTTCCTAATCAGACCCTGTCTATCCAGATAATTATATATACCATCTCTAAGAATACTTTCCATCAATTTACCCACCAGTGATGTCAAACTCACAGGCCGATAATTGCTAGGTTTACTCTGAGAACCCTTTTTAAACAACATTAGCAATACACCAATCCTCTGGCACCATCTCTGTTTCTAATGACATTTGAAATATTTCTGTCAAAGCCCCTGCTATTTCTACACTAACTTCCCTCAAGGTCTTAGGGAATATCCTGTCAGGACCCAGAGACTTATCCACTTTTATATTCCTTAAGAGTGCCAGTACTTCCTCTTCCTTAATCATCATAGTTTCCATAACTTCCCTATCTGTTTCCCTTCCCTTACGCAATTCAATATCCTTCTCCTTAGTGAATACCGAAGAAAAGAAATTGTTCAAAATCTCCCCCATCTCTTTTGGTTCCACACATAGCTGTCCACTCTAATTCTCTAAGGGACCAATTTTATCCCTCACTATCCTTTTGCTATTAATGTAACTGTAGAAACCCTTTGGATTTATTTTCACCTTACTTGCCAAAGGAACCTTGTATCTTCTTTTAGCTTTTCTAATTTCCTTCTTAAGATTCTTTTTACACCCTTTATATTCCTCGAGCGCCTATATTTATTGTAGATATCTTTCTTTTTCCGAACCAAGTTTCCAATATCCCTTGAAAACCATGGCTCTCTCAAACTTTTAACCTTCCCTTTCAACCTAACAGGAACATAAAGATTCTGTACCCTCAATATTTCACCTTTAAATGACCTCCATTTCTCTATTACATCCTTCCCGTAAATCAAGTTGTCCCAATCCACTCCTTCTAAATCCTTTCGCATCTCCTCAATGTTAGCCTTTCTCCAATCAAAAATATCAACCCTGGGTCCAGACCTATCCTTCTCCATAATTATATTGAATCTAATGGCATTGTGATCACTGGACCCGAAGAACTCCCCAACACAAACCTCCGTCACCTGACCTATCTCATTCCCTAACAGGAGATCCAACACTGCCCCTTCTCTAGTTGGTACCTCTATGTATTGCTGCAAAAAACTATCCTGCACACATTTTACAAACTCCAAACCATCCAGTCCTTTTACAGTATGGGATTCCCAGTCTACGTGTGGAAAATTAAATCACCCACAATCACAACCTTGTGCTTACTACAAATATCTGCTATCTCCTTACAAATTTGCTCCTCCACTTCTTGCTCCCCATTAGGTGGTCTATAATACACCCCTGTAAGTGTTACTACACCTTTCCCATTCCTCAATTCCACCCAAATAGCCTCCCTAGACGAGCCCTCTAATCTATCCTGCCAGAGCACCGCTGTAATATTTTCTCTGACAAGCAATGCAACACCTCCCCCTCTTGTCCCTCTGATTCTGTCACACTTGAAGCAACGAAATCCAGGAATATTTAGTTGCTAATCACACCCCTCCTGCAACCATGTTTCACTAATATCTACCACATCATACCTCCAGGTATCAGTCCATGGTTTAAGCTCATCCACCTTTCTTATAATGCTCCTAGCATTAAATAAATGCATTTAAGAAAATTTCCACCTCTTACTCTCTGTTTATCACTAACGGTGCAAACAACTTTACTATTTTCTTTTTCTTCCTTCTCCCCTACATCTGTTCCTACACTCTGGTTCCCCTCCCCCCTTGTATCTAGTTTAAATCCACGGGAGCCTCTCTCGCAAACCTACCTGCAAGAATATTTGTCCCCCTCCAGTTCAGATGTAAACCGTCCCGCCGGAACAGGTCCCACCTTCCCTGGAAAACTGACCAATTATCTATAAATCTGAAGCCCTCCCTCCTGCACCATGACTTCAGCCACGTGTTGATCTGCGCTATCTCACTATTTCTAAACCCGCCCGCATGTGGCACTGGTAGCAATCCTGAGATTGCTATCCTGGAGGTCCTGTCCTTTAACTTGGTGCCTAACTCCCTAAACACACCTTTCAGGACCTCCTCACTCTTCCTACCCATGTCATTGGTCCCTACATGGACCATGACATCCGGCTGCTCACCCTCCCTCTTGAGGATACCGAGAACTCGATCCGAGATATCGCAGACCTTGGTACCAGGGAGGCAACAGACCATCCGGGATTCTCGATCTCTTCCACATAACCTCTTATCTGTCCCCCTGACTATCGAATCCCCTATCACTACTGCTCTCCTCTTTTCCCTCCTTCCCTTCTGAGCTGAGGGTCCCATCTCGGTGCCAGAGACGCAACCACTGTAACTTGTCCCTGGTAGGTTGTCCCCATCAACAGCATCCAAAATGATACACTTATTATTGATGGGAACGGCCACAGGGGTGCTCTGCTCATTCTGTCTATTCCCCTTCCCTCTCCTGACAGTCACCCAGCTACCGGTCTCCTGACTCTTAGGGGTGACTATCTCCCTGTAGCTCCTGTTTATTTCTGCCTCTGCCTCCCGAATGATCCAAAGTTCATCCAGCTCCAGCTCCAGTTCCCTAACTCAGTTTGTCAGGAGCTGCAGCTGGATGCACCTTTTACAGCTGTAGTCATCAGGGACGATTGTGCTCGCCCAGACTTCCCACATACTTCAAATGGAGCACTTAACTGCCCTAACTGCCGCCTCCATTACCTACTCCGAAGGTAATTAAGTCAATTAATGGAACTTACCCGGCCTTACCTCATTTGGAATGAAGCTCGTCCTCAGCCTCTGCTCGCCAAAGCCTCTCGAGCCAAAGCCTTCCTACCCTGACTCCCTCTACTCCGTCACCCACCACAATGTCGCCTGCTCCGTTAATCTTCTTGCTTTTAAGCACTCCTGCTGCCTCACGGTCCGAATTTCATGCGCTTTTGCAGTCCTGCCCCGTTCAACTGCCGAAGAATTCCTTTTTGTGTCCACAGAATCACCTATCTGTTCCCCTGACTATAGAGTTCCTTATTACTGCTGCCATCTTCTTCAGTTCCCTACTCTCCCGACCCACAGAGCCAGACTCTGTGCCAGAGGAACGGCCACTGTTGCTTCCCCCAGGTAGGTCGTCCTCTCCCAACAGTACTTAAAATGGAGTACTCACTGTTTAGTGGGATGGCCATAGGGGCATTCTCCACTATCTGACGCTCCCCCTTCCCTCTCCTGACAGTCACCTATTCGTCTGTCTCCCGCAGCCTTGGGGTGACTACCTTATTGTAGCTCCTTTCTGCACTGCCTCATTTTCCCAAACAAGCTGAAGGTCATCAAGCTACAGCTCCAGTTCCCTGACATGGTCTCTAAGGAGCTGCATCTTGATGCAACTGGCGCAGTTGTGGCCAGCAGGGAAGCTGGGAGTCTCCTGGAAATCCCAGATCTGACACCCAGAACAGAATAGTGGTTCTGTGGAATTGAATAAGAAGTAAGGAATGAACTTACCTAGATTCTGCCTGTTGTCACCAAAGCCTTGTTGAGCCAAAGCCTTTCTACTCCCATGATGGCCGCTGCACTCAGTAGTACCTCGCCTTTGTAGAAACTGGATCTCCCACCGAAAATGTTTGTCGGACCTGCGCGGTAACACTCCTGCTGTGTCTGCGCAGTACTCCAATCAACTGCTCCCATCGAAAAACTTGCTGCTTTTTCAAGCTCTTTGTCGGACCTGTGTGGGAACACGCCTGTTGTGTCTGTCAACAGCGCTCAACGAACTGTTTAGCAGATGGAACAGAATTCTCACTTCCTGTTTGGGAAAGAGAGGAGACTTAAACTCAAATTGACATTCAAAAGGAGACATGTTAATCAAAGAATAGTGAACGGTGTTATGAGCTATCTCTGCCCAAACTAAATGGTCACTCTAAAATGATTAGTTCAATCTCAAACAAGAGAAAGCCTTGTTGCTGGAAATCCAAGCAACACACACAAAATGCTGGAGGAATGCTCCAGGATTGGCTTCATGTTAGTCTTCACTGTGGGAGACACCAGAAATTCAAAAGTGTCAGGGTGCATAAGCAAGTGTCATTGCTATTGTAATGCCCTGGTTAAATCTTTACTGTAATGCTGTATGTATTTCATTTAGCTGCTTTGTAAGAGCAGTCTGTTCTGCTTTCATTTTTGTTTGGGTGATTGTTGAAGATAAAGGATGATGTGGAATATGTGCCATCTAATTAGCAGGAGGTTTTCTCTGGTGAGGGACTTGGGTTTTTGGTTCGGCGGGAGATGAAGAAAGAAGACGCTGGGGAGAACCGGTCGTAGTATACGATCCGGTGGGAGACCCGTTTGTTCGAGATGGACTGCGAGCGACGGTTGGAAGGTGGTGTGTGCTTTTATGCTGACCGAGGGCTCGGTGTGTGAGTGACAGAGAAGTTCAACATGAGCTCCAACTTGTGCATGTTTGTCTGTTTAATTAGAATGGGCACTTTCTGTTATGCTTTACTAACCCTTTAGTTAAAATTCATAAATATAATTCCTTTAGTCATATGCAGGGTGCTGTCTGTTATTTCGTGGTGCTAATCTGTAACAGGATAGCGAATCACACAGCATCCACACAAACCATCTCAATGTCACCAGTTTGGCGGGGCTTGAATCTTCCCAAGACTTATGCAGCCAAGAAAACCAGGGTGTTTCACTATTATTCAGGAGAAGGTACTTGGAAACTGAAAGCTCTGTAAGTAGGTAAGTCGTACACACAAAATGCTGGAGGAACTCAGCAAGCCAGGCAGATTCTATGGAAAATAAAAAACGGTCAACGTTTCGAACCAAAACCCTTTAGCAGGACTGGAAAAAGAGTTGAATGGTCAGAATAAGAAGGTGGGAGAAGAGGAGGAAGAAGTTCAAGGTAGTAGGTGATATGTGAAACTGGGGGGGGGTGAAGGAAAGAGCTGAGAAGTTGATTGGTGAAACAGATACAGGGCTAGAGAAGAGGAATCCGATAGCAGAGGGCAGAAGGCAATGGATGAAAGGGAAGCAGGAGGACCACCAGAGGGAGCTGATGGACAGGTGAGGAAATAAGGCGAGAGGGAAATGGTGAAGGAAAGGGAGGGGGCAACTACCAGAAGTTTGAGAAATTGATGTTCATGCCGCCAACCTGGAGGTTACCCAGGTGGAATATAAGGTGTTGTCCATCCAGCCTGAGTGTGGTCTCATCACAGCAGTAAAGGAGGCCAGGGACTGACTGAAATAGAATTGAAATGGATAGCTACTGGGAGATCCTGCTTTTCCTGGTGGATGAAGCATAGGTACTCTCTCCCAACCTGTGTCGGATCTCACCATTATTCAGTAAGCCATACCAGGAGCACTGGATACAGTAGATGAGCCCAACCGACTCACACGTGAAGTGTCCTCTCAGTTGGAAGGACAGTTTGGGGCCCTGAATGGTACTGAGGGAGGAGGTATAGGTGCTGGTGTAGCACTTGTTCTGCTTGCAAGGATGATTGCCAGGAGGGAGATAAATGGACAAGGGGGTCATGTAAGGAGTTATCCCTGCGGAAAGCAGAATGCGTGGGGGGTGGGGGAAGATACGCTTGGTGGTGGGACCCTGTTGGAGATGGTGGAAGGTATGGAGAATTATGCGCTGAACGTGGAGGCTGGTGGAATGGTAGAACAAGAGGAACTCCATCCCAATGGAGTGGCAGGAGGACGGGGTGAGGGCAAATGTGTGCAAAATGTAAGAGATGTGGTTGAGGGCAGCATTGATGCTGGAGGAAGGAAGCCCCTTTTTTGAAGAAGGAGGACATTTCCTTAGTTCTGGAATGAAAAGTATCATCCTGAGAGCAGATACGACGGAGAAAGAGAATTGAGAGAAGGGGATGGCATTTTTACAAGTGAAAGGGTAGGAGGAGGTATAGTCCAAGTAGCTGTTCCAGAGATAGAGTCAGAGAGATTGTGAAAAGGGAGGGAGATGTCAGAAATGAACCAGGTAAATTTGAGGGCAGGGTGGAAGTTGGAGGCAAAGTTTAAGTCGACAAGCTCAGCACGTGCAGGAAACAGCACCAATGCAGTCATCAATATAGTGTAGGAAAAGTTGGGGAGTGACACCAGTGTAAGCTTGGAACACAGACTGTTCCACATGGCTGACAAAAAGGTAGGCATAGCTAGGACCCATGCAAGTGTCCATGGCTACACCTTATGTTTGAACGAAGGGGGATGATCCAAAGGAGAAATTATTGAGAGTGAAGAGCAGTTCCGCCAGATGGAGAAGAGTGGCGTTCGAGGGGAACTGGTCGGGTCTGGCGTCCAGAAAGAAGCAGAGAGCTTTGATGACTTCTTGATGGGGGATGAGGGAAATAGGGAGTTAGCAAAAGGACCAGGACAGATTAGGAGAATGGGCAAAGAAGTGGCAAATGGAATATGGTGTTGGGAAGTGTATGGTAATGCACTTTGGAGAAAGGAATAAAGGCGTAGACTATCTTCTAAACAGGGAAGAAATTCAGAAATTCAAGCTGCAAATGGACTAGGGAGTCCTTGTGCAGGATTCATTAAAGGTTAATTTGCAGGTTGAATCAGTGGTAAAGAAGGCAAATGCAATGTTTGCATGCATTTCAAGAGCTCTAGTATACTGAAATTTGCAGGATTCAAGACTCCTAGTTGTTATTTTTCAGTACATGTGTAAAAGAAAATGAAATGATTGTTACTCTGGATCCAATGCCACATAAAAACACACAATAAGCATATTAAAATCAATAAAAACACAATACATACAAATGCATAAGATTAACTTGTATACACAGACTGATTGGTGGTATATAAATTGACACAAATGTAATGGGAGCATTCATTTTGATAGGACTAGAATATAAAACAAAGCATGTAATGCTGACACTTTATAAGGTAATGCTCAGACTGCACGTGGAGTATAAAGAACAGTTTTGAGCCTCTTATCTAAGAAGAGATGTTCTGGCATTGGAGAAGATCCAGAGGAGGTTAACCAAGAATGATTCTAGAAAATGAAAAGGTTAATGTGAGAAGCGTTACGTGACTCTAGAACTGTACTCCCTGGAGTTCCGAAAAATGAAGGCGGGAACTTGCATATTGAAAGGTTTAGACAGAGTGGATGAGGAGACAATGTTTTCAACAGTGGAGAAGTCTAGGACCAGAGAGCACAGCCTCACAATTACAGGATGTAACTTCAGAACAGATATGAAGAGGAATTTTATTAGCCAGATGTTATGTGTCTGTGGAATTCATTGCCACAGACTGTTATAGAAACCAAGTCATTGGGTATATTTAAAGTGGAGGTTGATAGGTTCATGATTATTAAGGCCATTAAAGTTTACAGGGAGACTTCCTCACCAGAAAACTACACTCTGCAGATCGGAAATAACATCCCCACCTCGCTGATAACCAACAATGGCACACCTGAAATTGTGTGCTTAGGCCACTGCTCTACTCTTGCTCACCCACGACTGTGTGGCTAGGCACAGCTCAAATGCTATCGATAAACTTGCTGATGACACAGCTATTGTTGGCAGAATTTCAGATGGCAATGAGAAAGCATAGAGGAGCGAGGTATAATACCTAGTTGAGTGGTGTCACAGCAGCAATCTTCTGCTCAACATCAAAGACAGCATAAAAAAACTAATGAGAGGGCATACAATGTAGCAAAATGATTAGGAATCTAGAGGATTGGGAAGTTTTTCAAAACCAAATGAAGACAACAAAACAAAAAGCAACAAGGAGAGAAGCTGAAATATGAAGGTAAAATAGCAAATAATATGAAAAACATACCAAAATATTTTCTTGATATATAATGAGTAAAAGAGAAGCAAGAGTAGACATTGGACTAGTGGACTATTACACTGGAGAGGAGTAATAGAGGACAAAGAAATGGCGGTGAAACTAGTAAGTATTTTGCATCAGTCAATGGAAACAACTGTAGCATACTGGAAATTGGGGAGCGTCAGGGAGCAGTGGTGAGTATAGTTACTCTTACTAAGGAGAAGGTGCTTCAGAAGCTGAAAGTTCTGAAGTCACCTGCACCAGATGTACTACTCTCCAGGATTCTAAAAGAAGTAGCTGAAGAGATTGTGAAGACATTAGTAGTGTTCTTTTAATAATCAGTGGATTCTCAAATGGTTGCAGAAGACTGGAAACTCAGTGTCATACAACACTTTAAAAAGATTCAGGGGGGTGGTCGAAGGCAAAATACAGGAAAACAGAAAATAATCTGCAGATGCTGGGGTCAAAGCAACACTCACAACATGCTGGAGGAACTCAGCAGGTCGGGCAGCATCCGTGGAAAAGATCGGTCGACCTTTTGGGCCGGATACCCCTCTCCGCCTTCCTCAGGGATTGGTCCCTCCCCACGGATCTCCCACCTGGCACTTACCCTGTAAGCGCAAGTGCTACACCTGTCCCTACACCTCCTCTCTTGCCACCATTCAGGGCCCCAAACAGTACTTCCAAGTGAGGCAACACTTCACTTGTGAGTCTGTTGGGGTCATCTATTGCATCCGGTGCTCCCGGTGTGGCCTCCTCTACATCGGTGAAACCCGACGCCGATTGGGGGACTGCTTCGTCGAGCATCTCCGCTCCATCCGCCAAAGCAGACAGGATCTCCCAGTAGCCACCCACTTCAACTCTGCTTCCCACTCCCATTCAGATATGTCCATACATGGCCTCCTCTACTACCATGATGAGGCTAAACTCAGGTTGGAGGAGCAACACCTCATATACCGTCTAGGTAGTCTCCAGCCCCTTGGTATGAACATAGAATTCTCCAACTTCCGGTAATTCCTTCCCTCTCCCTTCCTCTATCCCTATTTCACTCTGCCCCCTCCCCCAGCTGCCTACCACCTCCCTCATGGTCCCGCCTCCTTCTACTACCCATTGTGTTTTCCCCTATTCTTTCTTCACCTTTCCTGCCTATCACCTCCCTGCCTCCTCTCCCCCACCCCTTTATCTTCCCTCTTACTGGTTTTTCACCTGGAACCTACCAGCCTTCTCCTTCCCACCCTCCCCCCACCTTCTTTATAGGGCCTCTGCCCCTTCCCCCTGCAGTCCTGACGAAGGGTTCTGGCCCGAAACGTCGACCGATCTTTTCCACGGATGCTGCCCGACCTACAGGAAAATATAGGCCAGTTTGCCTGACATCACTAGTTGGCAAGATGTTAGAATCCATTATTAATGATGTGGCTTCAGGCTGCTTGGAGGTAAATTATAAAACAGGCTGAAGTCAACAGGGTTTCCTTCAGGAGAAATCTCACCTGACAATTTTGTTTGAATTCTTTGAGGAAGTAACAGGCAGAATAAACAATGGAGAGTCAGTGGATCCTGATTACTTGGGGTGACACGGTGGCATAGTGGTTAACGTAACAGTATAACAGCACAATAACAGGGACTGGGTTCAATTCCACCACCATCTTTAAGGAGTTTGTGTGTTTTCCCCATGACTACGTGGGTTGCCTCACACAGTTAAAAGACACATGAGTTAGTAGGTTAATTGGTGTAATAGGTGGCATGCTCCATGGGCAGGAAAAGCCTGTTACATGGTGTATCTCGAAATAAAATAACTGATATTTTCAGAAGACCTTACATGAGGTGCTTTACACAAGTCTGCTAAACAAGATAAGGGTCCATGGCCTTACAAGAAAGATACCAGGACAGAAGACTAGTTGACTGGCAGAAGGAAAAGAGTGGGAACAAAGCGGGTCTTTTCTGGTTGGCTGCCATTGACTAGTCATGTTCTGCAGTGGTCTGTGTTGGGACTGCTTCTTTTCACTGTATACATTAATGATATGGATGACAGAATTTATGTCTTTTTTGGCCAGGTTTGTAGATGGTACAAAAGTAAGTGGAGGAGCAGGTAAAGAGGAGGAAGCAGGGGGAATGCAGAAGGAGTTGGACAGATTGCGAGAGTGGGGAAAGAGGTGGAAGATGGAATACAGTGTAAGGAAATTTGGTGGAAGGAATAAAGGGGTAGACCATTTTCTAAAAGGGAAGAAAATTCTGAAATCAGCAGTCCAATGTGTCTAGGATTCCTACTGCAAGGTTACTTTAATGTTAGCCTTCATATTTAGACGGAGGTAAAGAAGGTAAAAGCAATGTTAGCATTTCTTTCCTGGGGATTAGAGTGTAAAAGCAATGATGTAATGTTGAGGCTTTATAAGGCATTGGTTAGGCTGCATTTGGAACATTGTGAACAAATTATGGGCTCCATATCTAAGCGAGGATGTGCCGGCATTAGAAAGGATCCAGAGGAGATTAATGAGAATGATCACAAAATGAAAGGATTAACATACTGTATGCAGAGTGTTTGATGGCTCTGAGCCTGTACACGCTGGAGTTTGGAAGAATGAGGTGGGGAGAACCTCATTGAAACCGCCCCAATATTCAAAACCCTGTAGAGTGGCAGTGCAGAGGATGATTCCAATAGTTGTAGAGATTAGGACGCGGGGACACAGTTGCAGAATGGAAGGAAGTTACTTTAAAACAAACCCTGATGAAGGGTCTCGGCCTGAAACGTTGACTGCACCTCTTCCTAGAGATGCTGCCTGGCCTGCTGCGTTCACCAGCAATTTTGATGTGTGTTGCTTGAATTTCCAGCATCTGCAGAATTCCTGTTGTTTCCTTTAAAACAGAGATGAGGAGCAATTTCTTTAGCCAGAGGTTGGAATCCATTGCCAGATTCAGCCTTTGTGGCCAAGTCATTAAGACATAGGAGCAGAAATAGGCTTTTCAGCCCATCAAGTCTGCTCCACCATTCAATCATGACTTATCCAGATCCCACTCAACCCCACACACCTGCCTTCTCACCATCTCCTTTGATGCCCTGGCCAATCAGGAAATGATCAACTTCCGCCTTAAATATACCCATGGATGGCATTCACTTCAGTCTGTGGCAGAACATTTCACAGATTCACTACTCCCTGGCTAAAAACATTTCTCCTTACCTCTTCTAAAAGGTCATCCCTCAATTTTGAGGCTGTGATCTCTAGTTCTGGATACTCCTACCATAGGAAACATCCTCTCCACATCCACCCTATCTAGTCCTTTCAACATTCGATAGATTTCAATGAGATCTCCCCCACGTTTTGTAAATTCCAATGAGTACAGGCCCAAAACTGCGAAACACGCCTCACAGGTTAACCTCTTCGTTTCCAGAATCATCTTCATGAACTTCCTCTGGACTCTCTCCTATGACAACACATCCTTTTTGAGATATGGGGCCCAAAACTGTTGACAATACTCCAAGTGTGGCCTGACTAGTGTCTTATAAAGGCTCAGCATTATTTCCTTGCTTTTATATTCTATTCCTCTTGAAATAAATGTGAACATTACATTTGCCTTGTTTACCACAGAATCAACCTGCAAATTAACCTTCTGGGAGACTGGAAATGAGGATTCTGAAGTTCCCCTGAACCTCTGATGTTTGAACCTTCTCCCTATATAGATAATAGTCCGCACTATTGATCCTTTTACCAAACTGCATTTTCATACATTTCCCGACCCTGTATTCCATCAGCCACTATTTTACCTATTCTTCCAATTTGTCTCAGTCCTGCTGCAATCACATGCTTCCTCAGCACTACCTACCCCTCCACCTACCTTCATATCATCCACAAACTTTGCTACAAATCTATGAATCCCATTCTCCAAATCATTGACAAGCAATGTGAAAAGTAGCGGTCCCAATACTGACCTCTGAGGATCCCACTGGGTATATTTCAAGCAGAGGTTGATAGTTCCTGATTAGTAAGGGGGTTTAAGGTTTAAGGCTAAGGGAAGGCAAAAGGATGGGGTTGAGAGGGAAAGCAGATCACTCGATGGGATGAATAGCCTAATTCTGCTTCTCTGTCTTCTGGCCTTGCATTCCTTTCTGGGGAAGGAGGAAGGAAGGGAACAAGATGGAGAATTAAGGGGAAGGAAGGAGGGAGGAGGGAAGTAGAGGGGCTGGAGTTAAAGAGAAAGGGAAATAAAGGGGAAAGATGGGCGAGGAGGCAGGAAAAGGGAGAGGCATGGAATGGCAGAGGGGAAAAACAATGGTGAGAATGGAGACTGTGCGGGTCAGAGGATGGGGAGAAGACAATGGGGAGAATGGGAGGGTGAAGGGGTGGGAGGATGATGAAACTGGAGGCTAATGGGATGGGGAACGGAGTGTGGTGTAAACTTAAAAAAGATTGCTGGACCAATAACCACACCACACAGTTATTACTTTAACCTCTTCACCAGTTTATTGTTCCCAGTTCAGCCGGTGAGAAAGAACTCGGAGCCAGTCCTCAAAGAGAGACAGAGACTCTCTCTCTCTCTCTCTCTCCCCCCTTGGAGGCTCAGACGAGCTTTCTGATTTAGAAAATAGAAATGCTACAATTTATAGAATGAGCAGACAAAGAACACTCAGTTACAATGGTATGCCAAGTCAGTTAGAGCGAAACCCAATTACTTTGATAGGAAAGTCCACTAAATCAAAGTTTAATTACAAATAGATATATCGTCCACCCCGTACCAGTCATTTCTGTCGCTAGGTCCCTGACTTAATTGCAGACAGAAGTCTTTATCATTGAGCCTCTCCAAGGAAAAGACTTAAGTCAGTGGAGCAAAACAATAAGGCATAACCGATGTCATCTCTGAGTAATTCCAGCCCTCATGTCACCTTGAAAAGGCAGCGACAGGCTGTTAATCAAGCAAGCTATTAATCTAAACAAACTGCGGGCATATTCTTCAGTGAAAGCAACAGAATTTGTTCACTAACACACATAGGGTGGCACTTAAGTCTTTTAACCCATTATTTACAAGAGTCCAAGAATCATGTCTTACTTCCCCAACATCCTTAAACTTTATCAGTGGTGGAGGGAGAGCAAAAGAAAAGGGAGTGCAGAAACAGGGAGGTGTGAAGGTCTGAGGACAAGGAAGAAAGGGACAACAAAATAGGAGTGGGGGAGGAGGGGAAGGATGAGGTAGAGGAGTTTAAGGGCTGCGGAAAAATGGGTTGGAGTGGCAGTAGGAAGGGGTTAAGGGGGATAGAGAGGAGGCTAAGGGGAGAAATGGTAAAGTGAGGAGTAGGGCTTGGGGAGCCTGAGGAGGAGGGGGAATGCAGAGGAGAAAGGGAGGAGGAAAAGGAACGTGTTGGGGGGAGCAGATTGATGAAGCTAGAGCAGTCAATGTGGTGTATGTGTTTTAGAAATGCGTCTAATAAGGTTTTCCATGGTAGACTCTTTCGGACAGTCAGGAGACATGACATCCATGTAAACATGGCTATATGGATTCAGAATTTGCTTGCCCATTGAAGGCAGAAGGTGGTTGTAGTGAAAGATATTCGTCTAGACTTTGGTTACCAGTGGTGTACCACCGTTATCTCTTCTGGCACCCCTGATCTCTGTGAATTTATAAATGACTTGGATGTGGAAGTGGAAGATGGATTAGTAAATTTCAAGATGGCACGAAGGTTGAATCATTTGTGGCTCTGTAAAATGTTCTTGTAATTCCAACGGACATTGATACGACAGGGATGAGCTGAGAGTGGCAGATGCAGTTCAACTGAGAAAAGGGTTAAGTGATTCAATTTGGAAGGTCAAATTTGAAGGCAGCAACAGTGTGAATACCAGGATACTTAGCAGTGCAGAGGTTCAGAAGGATCTTGTAGTCCATGTATATCAATTCCACTAAGTTGCCCCACAAGTTCATTTTTAACAAGGTATGTGGTAGAACATAAAACATAGAAAACCTACAGCACAATAAAGGCCCTTCTGCCCACAATGCTGTGCCAAACATGTACTTACTTTAGAAATTACCTTGGGCTACCCATAGCCCTCTATTTTTCTAAGCTCCATGTACCTATCCAGGAGCTTCGTAAAAGACCCTATAGTATCCGCCTCCACCACAGTCGCTGGCAGCCTATTCCATACATTTACCACTCTCTGTGTAAGAAAATTACCCCTGACATCTCCTCTGTACCTACTTCCAAGCACCTTAAGACTATGCCCTCTCGTGTAAGCCATTTCAGCCCTGGGAAAAAGGCTCTGACTATCCACGTGATCAATGCCTCTCATCATCTTATGCACTTCTATCAGGTTATATCTCATCCTCCGCCACTCCAAAGAGAAAAGGCCGAGTTCACTCCTCCTATTCTCATAAGGCATGCTCCCAATCAAGGCAACATCCTTGTAAATCTCCTCTGCACGCTTTCTATAGTTTCCACATCCTTCCTGTAGTGAGGTGACCAGAACTGAGCACAGTACTCCAGGTGGGGTCTGACCAGGGTCCTATATAGCTGCAACATTACCTCTCGGCTCCAAAATTCAATTCCACAATTGATGACAGCCAGTACACCGTATGCCTTCTTAACCACAGAGTCAACCTGCGCAGCTGCTTTGAGCATCCTATGGACTCGGACCCCAAGATCCCTCTGATCCTCCACACTGCCAAGAGTCTTACTATTAATACTATATTCGGCCATCATATTTGATTTACAAAAATGAACCACCTCACATTTATCTGGGTTGAACTCCATCCGTCACTTCTCAGCCCAGTTTTGCATCCTATCGATGTCCCACTGTAACCTCTGACAGCCCTCCGCACTATCCACAACACCTCCAACCTTTGTGTCATCAGCAAATTTACTAACTCATCCCTCCACTTCCTCATCCAGGTCATTTATAAAAATCACAAAGAGAGGGGGTCCCAGAACAAATCCCTGAGGCACACCACTGGTCACCGACCTCCATGTGGAATATGATCCATCTACAACCACTCTTTGCCTTCTGTGGGCAAGCCAGTTCTGGATCCACAAAGCAATGTCCCCTTGGATCCCATGCCTCCTTACTTTCTCAATAAGCCTTGCATGGGGTACCTTATCAACTGCCTTGCTGAAATCCATATACACTACATCTACTGCTCTACCTTCATCAACATGTTTAGTCGCATCCTCAAAAAATACAATCAGGTTCGTAAGGCACAACCTGCCTTTGACAAAGCCATGCTGACGGTTCCTAATCATATTATGCCTCTCCAAATGGTCATAAATCCTGCCTCTCATGATCTTTTCCAACAACTTACCAACCAATGAAGTAAGACTCACTGGTCTATAATTTCCTGGGCTATCTCTACTCCCGTTCTTGAATAAGGGAACGTCTGCAACCCTCCAATCCTCTGGAACCTCTCCCATCCCCATTGATGCAAAGATCATCACCAGAGGCTCAACAATCTCCTCCCTCGCCTCCCACAGTAGCCTGGGGTACATCTCGTCTGGTCACAGTGACTTATGCAACTTGATGCTTTCCAAAACTCCAGCACATCAACTTTCTTAATGTCTATATGCTCAAGCTTTTCAATCTGCTGGAAGTGATCCCTACAATCGCCAAGATCATTTTCTGTAGTGAATACTGAAGCAAAGTATTCATTAAGTTACCTCTGATACCTCCTCCGGTTCCATACACACTTTTCCACTGTCGCACTTGATTGATCCTATCTCTGACATCTTATCCCCTTACTCTTCGCATACTTGTAGAATGCCTTGGGTTTTTTTTTAACCCTGCTCACTAAGGCCTTCTCGTGGCCCCTTCTGGCTCTCCTAATTACATTCTTAAGCTCCTTCCTGTTAGCCTTATAATCTTCTAGATCTCTAGCATTACCTAGTTTTTTGAACCTTTCGTAAGCTCTTCTTTTCTTCTTAACTAGATTTACAACAGTCTTTGTACACCACAATTCCTGTGCCCTACCACTCTTTCCATCTCATCGGAATGTACCTATGCAGAATACCACTCAACTATCCCCTGAACATTTGCCACATTTCTGCCGTACATTCCCTGAGAACATCTGTTCCCAATTTAAGCTACCAAGTTCCTACCTGATAGCTTCATATTTCCCCTTACTCCAATTAAACACTTTCCTAACTTGTCTGTTCTTATCCCTCTCCAATGCTATGGTAAAGGAGATAGAATTGTGATCACTATCTCCAAAATGCTCTCTCACTGAGAGACCTGACACCTGACCAGGTTCATTTCCCAATACCAGATCAAGTACAGCCTCTCTTCTTGTATGATGTGCTGGCCTTCATTAGTTCATGAGTTGGGAGGTAAATGTTGCACCTCCAAGTGTAAGCTACACTTAGAAAAGTGTATTCAGTTCTGGTCATTTCATTATAGAGAGAATGTGGATGTTTTAGAGAGTGTGCGGAAGAGATTTACCAAGATGCTGACTGAATGTGTATAAGTGTATTTGTGTATAAGATGGTGAGAGGCATTGATCGTGTGGATAGTCAGGGGTTTTTTCCCAGGGCTGGAATGGCTAGCGCAAGAGGGCACAGTTTTAAGGTGCTTGGAAGTGGATACAGAGATGTCTGGGGTGAGGTTTTTAAGCAGAAAGGAGACAGTGTGTGGAATGGGCTGCCAGCGAGAGTGGTGGAGGCAGATATGATAGGGTCTTTTAAGAGACTCCTGGACAGGTACATGGAACTTTGAAAAATAGAGGGCTATGGGTAACCCCAGGTAATTTCTAAGGTAAGGACATGTTTGGCACAGCTTTGTGGGCTGAAGGGCCTGTATGGTGCTGTAGGTTTTCTATGAATGTCTTATAAGGATAGATTGAGTGAGCTGGAGCTTTCCTCTTTGGATTGGAGTAGGAGTTGATTTGATAGCATTGTGCAAGATGATAAGAGGTATGGATTGAGTGGATAATCAGAGACTTTCCTTCGTAGGGTGGAAGTGGCTCACACGAGTGAGCATTACTTTAAGGTCATTGGAGGAAAGTATAGGGTCCAATGTCAGAGGTACTTTTGATGTAGAGTATGGCATGTAGGTGGAACGCCCTGCCATGCTTTATAGTAGAGGCAGATACATCAGTGTATTTCGAGGTCAAGGATGATGGTCTTCGTTCTGTTGATCTATTTATGGGCTCTCAAGTGGCTTAGGAGTCTAACCTTGGCTTTGAAAGTTCTTCCGCATTTAGGACAGGTAGATCCAGATGGCAGATCAGGCTTTGGCTGTTGCTGCCTCTCTTTCCATTTTCTTCTCTTTTCTTCTAATTCTGCGCATCTGTTGGCTTCGAAAGTTGCTGTTCCTTCTCGGATAATGACTTGCCAGAGTTTTCTGTCCTTGGCATTGGTTTCCCAATTGTTGATGTCGACGTTACATTTCTTCATGTTGGCTTTTAAGACGTTTTTGAATCTCTTCTGTTGTTCGCCTCTTTTATGTTTGCCTTCTTTAAGCTGGGAGTTGAAGATCTGTTTCGACAGACGTTTGTTTTTCCTCCGAACAACATGACTGCTCCATCTTAGTTGGTTCTTGATGACGTAGGCTTCATTGCTTGTTGTTTTTGCTTCATTTAGCACACTGACGTTGGTTCTTCTATCTTCCCAGCAGATATTTAAGATGTTTCGAAGACAGTGTTGATGAAACTTAGGAACTCTTAGATAGGTGATTGTTAAAAAAATGGAGGGCTGTGTAGGAGGGGATTGTTAGATTGATCATACAGTTTAAAAGACTGGCACAATTTTGTGAGCCAAAGTGCCTCTAATGTGCATAGTGTTCTATAGTGAATTTGTATAAAGTGTAATCATGCAGATGGTAGGTAATATTTGTCGAGAATTAGTGTGTAAGTATAATGGATCTAGTTAATTGGGGCAGCCGCCTATTTAAGAAAACTTAGGAAAAAGATCGAGAAAATAGCCAGGTATTCCTTCCTTTATTTGGGGTACTCTCCACTTAACTAGGACTGGAAACTGTTACTGAACATTTTCTCAAGTAGCCTCAGTTGCAATCACTTGTGTGGCAGAAGACAGTACACCATGCTTAGAGCAAAGAGTTTTTAAATATTGTCAATTGCTTGTGTTTGTGTTGAAAAAGCAGTGATTTTTGTCACTGATAGTTGGCAAGAAATAAGTAGTAAGACAATTCAGAACTGTTCTGCTCACTGCGATTTTAAGCATTCAGGCTTGGAAATGTCAGAAACGGCCGGGAGTGAAAATGAAACAATTTCATTCCTTCAAGAATTGGGAACTATGATGAATTTGAAGGTATTGACAATCATCTTATATGTTACAATGAAAATGAAGGTTTAGAGGATGCAATTGTCGAAAGTATTGGATTAAGGCAGACAATATTCTACACAAGGTGCCTACACTGATTTGTTGATTTACAGTCAATCAAAGAATATGGCAACAGGCATTGGATTAATTACCCATTCAAAAATTATTAGAAACTGATACAGTTTTATGATACTGTCAATAGTATTGGTTGTGTTCTTCTTTGTTTTCATTTAAGTACATAATCTGTCAGTTAAATGGTACATTTACTTTTAAACTATTTCCATGAAACTGAGAGCTTGCATACATACATGGAATTATGATGTATTTATGGCCATTACAGAGACTTGGCTGGCACCAGGGCAGGAATGGATTCTCAATATTCCTGGATTTCAGTGCTTTAAAAGGGATAGAGGGGGGGGGGGAAAGGGGAGGAGGGGTGGCATTACTGGTCAGGAATACTATTATAGCTACAGAAAGGTTGGGTAATGTAGCAGGATCCCATTTTGAGTCAGTATGGGTGGAAGTCAGGAACAGGAAGGGAGCAGTTACTCTACTGGGGGTATTCTATAGGCCCCCTGGTAGTAGCAGAGATACCGAGGAGCAGATTGCGAGGCAGATTTTGGAAAGGTGCAAAAATAACAGGGTTGTTATCATGGGTGACTTTAACTTCCCTAATATTGATTGATTGGCACCTGATTAGTTCCAAGGGTTTAGACGGGGTAGAGTTTGTTAAGTGTGTCCAGGACGGATTCCTGTCATAGTATGTCGACAGGCTGACTGCGGGAATGCCATACTAGATCTAGTATTAGGTAATGAACCGGGTCAGGTCACAGATCTCTCAATGGGTGAGCATCTGCGGGACAGTGACCACCGCTCCCTGGCCTTTAGCATTATCATGGAAAAGGGCAGAATCAGAGAGGACTGGAAAATTTTTAATTGGGGAAGGGCAAATTATGAGGCTATAAGGCTAGAACTTGTGGGTGTGAATTGGGATGATGTTTATGCAGGGAAATGTCCTATGGACATGAGGTGGATGATTAGGGATCTCTTGCAGGATGTTAGGGATAAATTTGTCCCAGTGAGGAAGATAAAGAATGGTAGGGTGAAGGAACCATGGGTGACAAGTGAGGTGGAAAATCTAGTCAGGTGGAAGAAGGCAGCATACATGAGGTTTAGGAAGCAAGGATCAGATGGGTCTATTGAGGAATATAGGGTAGCAAGAAAGGAGCTTAAAAAGGGGCTGAGAAGAGCAAGAAGGGGGCATGAGAAGGCCTTGGTGAGTTGGGTAAAGGAAAACCCCAAGGCATTCAATTATGTGAAGAACAAAAGGATGACAGGAGTGAAGGTAGGACCGATTAGAGATAAAGGTGGGAAGATGTGCCTGGAGGCTGTGGAAGTGAGCGAGGTCCTCAATGAATACTTCTCTTCGGTATTCACCAATGAGAGGGAACTTGATGACGATGAGGACGATATGAGTGAGGTTGATGTTCTGGAGCATGTTGATATTAAAGGAGAGGAAGTGTTGGAGTTGTTAAAGTATATTAGGACGGATAAGTCCCCAGAGCCTGACGGAACATTCCCCAGGCTGCTCCATGAGGCGAGGGAAGAGATTGCTGAGCCTCTGGCTAGGATCTATATGTCCGAATGGTACTGGAGGACTGGAGGGAGGCGAATGTTGTCCCCTTGTTCAAAAAAGGTAGTAGGGCTAGTCTGGGTAATTATAGACCAGTGAGCCTTACGTCTGTGGTGGGAAAGCTGTTGGAAAAGATCCTTAGGGATAGGATCTATGGGTGTTCAGAGAATCATGGTCTGATCAGGGACAGTCAGCATGGCTTTGTGAAGGGCAGATTGTGTCTAACAAGTCAGATGGAGTTCTTTGAGGAGGTGACCAGGCATATAGATGAGGGTAGTGCAGTGGATGTGATCTGGATTTTAGTAAGGCATTTGACAAGGTTCCACACGGTAGACTTATTCAGAAAGTCGGAAGGCATGGGATCTAAGGAAGTTTGGCCAGGTGGATTCAGAATTGGCTTGCCTGCAGAAGGCAGAGGGTCGTGGTGGAGGGACTACATTTGGATTGGAGGGTTGTGACGAGTGGTGTCCCACAAGGATCTGTTCTGGGACCGCTACTTTTCGTGATTTTTATTAACGACCTGGATGTGGGAGAAGGGTGGGTTGGCAAGTTTGCAGACGACACAAAGGTTGGTGGAGTTGTAGATAGTGTAGAGGATTGTTGAAGATTGCAGAGAAACATTGATAGGATGCAGAAGTGGCAGATGGAGTTCAACCCGGAGAAGTGTGAGGTTGTACACTTTGGAAGGACAAACTCCAAGGTAGAGTACAAAGTAAATGGCAGGATACTTTGTAGTGTGGAGGAGCAGAGGGTTCTGGGGGTATATGTCCACAGATCCCTGAAAGTTGCCTCACAGGTAGATAAGGTAGTTAAGAAGGCTTATGGGGTATTAGCTTTCATAAGTCGAGGGACAGAGTTTTAGAGTCGCGAGGTAATGATGCAGCTCTATAAAACTCTGGTTAGGCCACACTTGGAGTACTGTGTCCAATTCTGGTCACCTCACTATGGGAAGGATGTGGAAGCATTGGAAAGGGTACAGAGGAGATTTACCAGGATGCTGCCTGGGTTAGAGAGTATGGATTATGATCAGAGATTAAGGAAGCTAGGGCTTTACTCTTTGGAGAGGAGGAGGATGAGAGGCGACATGATAGAGGTGTATAAGATATTAAGAGGTATAGATAGAGTGTATAGCGAGCGCCTCTTCACCATGGCACCACTGCTCAATACAAGAGGACATGGCTTCAAGGTAAGGGGTGGGAAGTTTAAGGGGGATATTAGAGGACGGGTTTTTACTCAGAGAGTGGTTGGTGCGTGGAATGCACTGCCTGAGTCAGATATACAAGTGAAGTTTAAGAGACTATTAGACAGGTATATGGAGGAATTTAAGGTGGGGGTTTATATGGGAGGCAGGGTTTGACGGTCAGCACAACATTGTGGGCTGAAGGGCCTGTACTGTGCTGTACTATTCTATGTTCTATGGTAAACTTCAGCTAATTGGGATAGCCTCTTAATTGTGCCAAATGGTGCGCCAATTAACCAGAACCTACTAAACACCAATTCACTCATGATGACATTCTGATTTTATTAATTCCACGGGATAGCTCACTGCATTCTTGAGCTCTTCACAGAACATTTTCTGTGTTAGCACATAAATCAAAGTGTTGCTGGACAGATTTATTCAGACAAATCCACAATATTTGACTCAAGTCCAATGAAAGACTAATATTATTAGAGCAAACCCCTCGTGTTCAGTTCCAGGTGTGATGAACAGCAGCAATAACTGTAGAATCTGACACCAACAGTCAGTCTTGAACTTGCAACTAGATTCACCAATTTTGATGGTTCAAAATTCAACACAATTATTTAAACTGCCTCCCATGAATTCACTGGTGTTTCTGTAAATTGGGAGACTGAATATATCCCTTCCCACAGATGGAGCAGGTGAATAACGTACCCCCAGTGTGCTCTTACCAGTGCAGAACTATACTTTTCGTCTGAGTCACAAATCCTTAGCTTTAGATAGCAACATCTCAACTGCGCCTGGGTGGTCCAGTGCACCGATTTCCGGAATATTTTCTCCACTGAACGCAAGCGTGTCCTTTGGCACAACATTTGGACTGTTAGCAGCTCCGCACTCGATTCACAGTGATAGTATATTCTTAAGCTCAGAGACTTCTGGGTAAGAACAGTGCCATTGAAAGCATTTTCAAGCATTGTCACCCTTTACCAAATGACACCAATCCAGCCACTCCTTTTGTAAGAATTCAGTAGCCAGTTCAACACAGCGAGCTTCCACAAGCAATACACTCCATGTCAACAGGCATTGAATGTGTCAACAGTCTAAGTAACCCTAATTTATTTTCTCAATCAACTTCCAAACATTGCTACACTGTCATTCAATGCCTTGACACCCCTTCCTTCCCACTCTGTTTCCTTCGTCATATGGTCTTAGCTGTCCAAAAGCTGAAACTCAGGTGCAGAACTGGGTGTGAAGAGCAGCAGCAATAATTGCAGAATTCACCATCAAGTCACTTTTGAACTTGCCTCTGTATTCAGCAACTACTGGAGTGTCTGCAGGTGATATGACTGAGTCAAAGCTTTCCCACAGTCTGAGCAGGTAACTGCATCTCCCCAGTGTGAATTGGCTGGTGTGCCAGTAGATGACCAAGTGAATCCCTTCCCACAGTCAAAGCAGGTGAACAACCCTTCCCCACTGTGAATTCCCTGATGTACTTTCAGTTTAGATGGCTTAGTGAATCGCTTCCCAAAGTCTGAGCATGTGTTAAGCCACTCCCCAGTTTGAAATGACTGATGTGCCTGTAGATCATATGATAGAATAAACCTCTTCACACAGTGAGAACTGGTGAATGGCCTCTCCCCAGTGTGAACTGACTGCTGCGTCAAGTCCAATGACCAAGGGAATCCCTTCCCACATTCTTAGCGGGTAGATGGCCTCTCCCCAGTGTGAACTCGCTGATGTACCTTGAGATTAGACGATCGAATGAATCCCTTCCCACATACGGAACAGGTGAAAGGCCTTTCCCCAGTGTGAACTCTCTGGTGTGTCTGCAGGTCATGTGATCGAGTGAATCCCTTCCCACACACTGAACAGGTGAATGGCTTCTCCCCAGTGTGAACTCGCTGGTGTGTCTTTAGGGAATACAATTGAGTGAATCCTTTCTCACACACTGAACAGGTGAACGGCCGCTCCCCAGTGTGAACTCGCTGGTGTGCCTGTAGGGAAGATAATTGAGTGAATCCCTTTCCACACACTGAACAGGTGAACGGCCTCTCTCCAGTGTGAACTCGTCGGTGGGCCTGCAGGGAAGATGACTGTGTGAATCCCTTCCCACAAATTGAACAGGTGAATGGCCTCGCCCCAGTGTGAATACGCTGGTGTGTCTGTAGGTCATGTGATCGAGTAAATCCCTTCCCACACACTGAACAGGTGAATGGCCTCTCCCCGGTGTGAACTCCCTGGTGTGCCTGTAGGCCACATAATCGAGTGAATCGCTTCCCACATTCTGAACAGGTGAACGGCCTCTCCCCAGTGTGAAGTCGCTGATGTGCCAATAACACAGAGGATCGAGTAAATCCTTTCCCACACACTGAACAGGTGAATGGCCTCTCCCCAGTGTGAATACGCTGGTGTGCCTGCAGGGAAGATAACTGAGTAAATCCCTTCTCACACACTGAACAGGTGAATGGCCTCTCACCAGTGTGAACTTGCTGGTGTGCCTGTAGGTCCCATGATCGAGTGAATCGCTTCCCACAGACTGAACAGATGAACGGCCTCTCTCCAGTATGAAGTCGCTGGTGTGCCAATAACACAGATGATCGAGTGAATCCCTTCCCACACACTGAACAGGTGAAAGGCCTCTCCCCAGTGTGAACTCGCTGGTGTCCCTGTAGGTGACGTGACCGAGTGAATCCCTTCCCACACACTGAACAGGTGAATGGCCTCTCCCTAGTGTGAACTCGCCGATGTGTCTTTAGGTGGGATGACTGAGAAAATGCCTTCCCACAGTCTGAGCAGGTGAACGGCGTCTCTACCATGTGAATTCGCTGGTGTGTCTGTAGGTGGGAGTATTGAGTGAATGCCTTCCCACAGTCCAAACAGGTGAAAGGTCTCTCCCCAGTGTGAACTGACTGGTGTGCCAATAGGTCAGATGACCAAGTAAATTGCTTCCCACAGTCTGAACAGGTGAAAGGCTTCTCCCCAGTGTGAACTCGCTGATGTATCTTTAGCTTAGATGGCGTAATGAATCCCTTCCCACAGTCTGAGCAGGTGTATGGCCACTTCCCAGTGTGAACTGACTGGTGTGCCTGTAGGTCAAATGATTGAGTGAATCCCTTCCCACAGTCTGAACAGGTGAATGGCCTCTCCCCAGTGTGAACTCGCTGGTGTACCAATAGGGGAAATGATTGAGTGAATCCCTTCCCACACACTGAACAGGTGAACGGCCTCTCCCCACTGTGAACTCGCTGATGTACCAATAGAGCAGATGATCGACTGAATCCCTTCCCACACACTGAACAGGTGAACGGCCTCTCCCCAGTGTGAACTCGCTGATGTGCTTGTAGGTGAGATAACTGAGTGAATCCTTTCCCACAGTCTGAACAAGTGAATGGCCTCTCCCCAGTGTGAACTCGCTGATGAACCAACAGGGCAGATGATCGAGTGAATCCCTTCCCACACACTGAACAAGTGAATGGCCTCTCTCGAGTATGAACTCGCTGATGTGCTAATAGGTTAGATGACAGAGTGAATCCCTTCCCACACACTGAACAGTTGAATGGCTTTTCCCCAGTGTGAACTCGCTGGTGTACCAATAGGGCAGATGATCGGTTGAATCTCTTCCCGCAGTCTGAGCAGGTGAACATCTCCCCAGTGTGAAGTGACAGGTGTGCTAATAGATCAGATGAAAAATCAATGCCTTCCTACAGTCTAAGCAGGTGAACAGTCTCTCACCAATGCGATCAGACGACCGAGTGAATCTCTTTCCACACACGGAACCGTTGAAGTCTCTGTCCTTTCTGAACTGAATGGTGTGTGTCGGGGTTGGCAGACTGAGTAAATCTCTTCCTACACACGAAGCAAGTGTACAGTCCCTCACTGACGTGAATTTTCTAATGTATCGTCAGCTTGGGTGACTGAATGAATTGCTTCCTGCAGACAGAACAGATGAACCATCTCACTGTAATAAGAACTTGCTGATGTATCTTCAGGCTGAGTGACTGAGCAGATCCTGTCCAACACAAACATCAGGTGAATGGCCTCTCTTCTCTGTGAATTCACTTGTGTTTCTGTGGCTCGCTGAGTGAGAGAACCCCACACTGAGAAAATTCAAGTGATCAAATGTCAGCGTGTTCTCAGCAACCCGCTTCCAGTGGATTTCACAGAGTTACAACATAAAACTTCACTTCAGGCACAAAGCATGTTTCCAACAGGGATGAGATACTTCTTCATTATTGGTATCTGATCACTCCATAAATATCTGGACAGAGGCATTAAAGCTCACAAACCTAATGCTGCTGTTGTGTGCGATTCCTGCACAAAAATTCTTTGTCATTTCCAACCTGTAAAAAGATTTGCAAAAGGCATCAATGGGTGAAGGACATTTCAGATGAGATAATTTTAGTCTCTATGGCGATGTCTGAATTCACACTATTACAGCGAGGTTTAATCGAAGTTTGAGAAACCACTCCTGATCTTCTAACTGGGACCGATCAGGGATCTGAACTGACCATCCAGTTCTGACTGTTTTTCTGTCCATATCAGAACGGGCCATTTCTGCCCGTCTTCAATCTGTGAAGTAGCTCAGGCTGGCTCTCTCCTTTGTATTATTTCAACTTCTGTTCATGTGCCACATAATCTTGACAATTCTGGACAATGTTTCTCACCCTCTGCATGCCACCTTGGCTGAGCAGAGGAGCACTTTTAGCAATAGACTGAGACAATTGCACTGCTCCAAAAAGCACTATATGAGGTCATTCTTACCCTCGGCCATTAGGCTCGCTAAGGAGTCAACCGGGATGTGATGCCCCCCTCCTATTAGAGGTAACTTCATTTTTATTCTTCCATACTTCTCTTCTAATATTTGTATTCTTGTATATCTGTGCACTTGTAATGTTACTGTGGCATTTTAATTTCCTTTGGGATGAATAAATTATCTGTCTATCTACAAAGAGCACATGGTATTACATTGTGGAACCTGGAGAGTTTATGATGACTCTGCGCGCTCTGCCCCACTGATGGTACTGGATGCATCAATTATGGCAATGCTAATGAATATGAAGTGGAGAGCAGTAGCATTTCCATTTGCAGTATGGCATTTTTGTGATGTGAAAGCTACGGGTGACTTGTTATCCACAATAAAGCTGTTTATATTGTTATGTATCCAAAGAGAATGGTAGAAAACATGTTCTCAACAAGATGAGGTACAAAAAAAGTGATTTTCTCAAGAACTAAATCTGTTTTAAATATTTTGTTGTCCCCCCCCCCCCATGCAACCCTTTCACATTTTCATTGACTGGAAAACTCTTCATCCAAGATTAACTCAGAAACATATTCTTGTAACACATACAAAATGTAGGAACTCAGCAGGCCAGGTAGCATCTATGTAAAAGAGTACAGCTAACGTTTCAGGCCAAGTCTCTTTTGGCAAGACTGGAGGAGTAGATTTGGAAGGTGGGGGAAGGGGAGAGAGAAACACAAGGTGAAAGGTGAAGCTTGAAGGGGAGGGATGAAGTAAAGAGCTGGGAATTTGATTGGTGAATGAGATACAGGGCTGGAGAAGGGGGTGACTGATAGAAGAGGACAGAAAGCCATGGAAGAAAGAAAAGAGGAGAGGAGCACCAGAAGGAGGCGATGGGTAGGCAAGGAGATAAAATGAGAGAGGGAAAAGGGGATGGGGAAATTGATGTTTATACCATTAGTTTGGAGAATCCCAGATGGTGTACAAGGTGTTGTTCCTCCAACTAAGTGTGGCCTCATCACGATAGTGGAGGAGGCCATGGATAGACATATTGGAAAGGGAATGGGAAATGGAATTAAAATGGGCGGCCACTGGGATATCCCACTTTTTCTGGTACTCGGTGGTCTCCCAATCTGCCTCGGGTCTCACTGATATACAGAAGGCCACACCAGGAGCACTGCACACAGTATATGACCCCAACAGACTCACAGGTGAAGTGTCACCTCACCTGGAAGGACTGTTTGGGGCCCTGAATGGTAGTGAGGGAGAAAGTGAAGGGGCAGGCGTAGCACTTGTTCGTCGACTGCACTCGTTTCTATAGATGCTGCCTAGCCTGCTGAGTTCCTTCAGTATTTTGTGGGTGTTGCTTGGATTTATCTGCAGATTTTCTTTTATTTGTGAATATATTCTTGTATCAACTTCCTAATCGTAGGGATTTAGAAAGCTGGAGGCAGGCTGTGTCTGAGAGACCCAACAGCTTTCCATTCCAATCATTTCACCTGCGTTCTCAAGCACGAATACAAGGGATTGTCACCCATGGCTGCCTCTTTACCCAGAAATCCCTCAAACGAGAGACCCGTCTATCGGACGGGCCCAGAGAGGCGCATGCGTCTCAGAGATTGCGCCAGCTGCTGCCCTCATCAGCAGACAGCTTCCCCAGGCCCTGGTACGGATCGCGGGGCTGAGAGAAGGAAAGGAGCAGGAACGTCCCGGGGTGTGGGGCCACGATGTGTCCGTAGCTCGTAACAATTGTCCCTCAGTCGCGGTTCGGATGTCGGTGCAGATGAAAAACCCGACCGGAGATTCGCTCTTACCTGCTGCTGATTCGCCAGAACCTATCGTCTACTGAGCGCATGCGCGAGAAGTGATGCGCGCAATAGCCCGGAACTGGCCGCGATTCCTGCACATGCGCACCTGATAGCGAGGGCCTGGGCCGGTTGCCGCATGCTGAAGCCCCGCAGGGCGCTCAGCGGGTTTGGCAGCATCTGTGGAAATGAGTAAACAGAATTAGAATTAGAACCTAGTTAAACTTACAACGCAAGGGAGTGAAAATCTGTGCGACATGGTAATTTAAAAGACTAATAGTCATAGTCATACTTTATTGATCCCGGGGGAAATTGGTTTTCGTTACAGTTGCACCATAAAAGCTTTATGGACTGTAACAGCTTTTATACGGACTGTAAAAGCTTTTATAGATATGTAAAAAGGAAAAGACTGGTAAAGACAAATGTAGGTCCCCTGCAGACAGAAACAGGTGAATTGATTATGGGGAGCAAGGACATGGCAGACCAATTGAATAATTACTTTGGTTCTGTCTTCACTAAGGAGGACATAAATAATCTTCCAGAAATAGTAAGGGACAGAGGGTCCAGTGAGATGGAGGAACTGAGTGAAATACATGTTAGTAGGGAAGTGGTGTTAGGTAAATTGAAGGGATTGAAGGCAGATAAATCCCCAGGGCCAGATGGTCTGCATCCTAGAGTGCTTAAGGAAGTAGCCCAAGAAATAGTGGATGCATTAGTGATAATTTTTCAAAACTCGTTAGATTCTGGACTAGTTCCTGAGGATTGGAGGGTGGCTAATGTAACCCCACTTTTTAAAAAAGGAGGGAGAGAAAAACCAGGGAATTATAGACCGGTTAGCCTAATGTCGGTGGTGGGGAAACTGCTGGAGTCAGTTATCAAGGATGTGATAACAGCACATTTGGAAAGCGGTGAAATGATCGGACAAAGTCAGCATGGATTTGTGAAAGGAAAGTCATGTCTGACGAATCTCATAGAATTTTTTGAGGATGTAACTAGTAGAGTGGATAGGGGAGAACCAGTGGATGTGGTATATTTGGGTTTTAAAAAGGCTTTTGACAAGGTCCCACACAGGAGATTAGTGTGGAAACTTAAAGCAAACGGTATTGGGGGTAAGGTATTGGTGTGGGTGGAGAATTGGTTAGCAGACAGGAAGCAAAGAGTGGGAATAAACGGGACCTTTTCAGAATGGCAGGCGGTGACTAGTGGGGTACCGCAAGGCTAAGTGCTGGGACCCCAGTTGTTTACAATATATATTAATGACTTGGATGAGGGAATTAAATGCAGCATCTCCAAGTTTGCGGATGACACGAAGCTGGTTGGCAGTGTTAGCTGTGAGGAGGATGCTAAGAGGATGCAGAGTGACTTGGATAGGTTGGGTGAGTGGGCAAATTCATGGCAGATGCAATTTAATGTGGATAAATGTGAAGTTATCCACTTTGGTGGCAAAAATAGGAAAACAGATTATTATCTGAATGGTGGCCGATTAGGAAAAGGGGAGGTGCAATGAGACCTGGGTGTCATTATACACCAGTCATTGAAAGTGGGCGTGCAGGTACAGCAGGCAGTGAAAAAGGCGAATGGTATGCTGGCATTTATAGCGAGAGGATTCGAGTACAGGAGCAGGGAGGTACTACTGCAGTTGTACAAGGCCTTGGTGAGACCGCACCTGGAGTATTGTTTGCAGTTTTGGTCCCCTAATCTGAGGAAAGACATCTTTGCCACAGAGGGAGTACAAAGAAGGTTCACCAGATTGATTCCTGGGATGGCAGGACTTTCATATGAAGAAAGACTGGATGAACTGGGCTTGTACTCGTTGGAATTTAGAAGATTGAGGGGGGACCTGATTGAAACGTATAAGATCCTAAAGGAATTGGACAGGCTAGATGCAGGAAGATTGTTCCCGATGTTGGGGAAGTCCAGAACGAGGGGTCACAGTTTGAGGATAGAGGAGAAGCCTTTTAGGACCGAGATTAGGAAAAACTTCTTCACACAGAGTGGTGAATCTGTGGAATTCTCTGCCACAGGAAACTGTTGAGGCCAGTTCATTGGCTATGTTTAAGAGGGAGTTAGATATGGCCCTTGTGGCTACAGGGGTCAGGGGGTATGCAGGGAAGGCTGGGGCGGGGTTCTGAGTTGGATGATCAGCCATGATCATAATAAATGGCGGTGCAGGCTCGAAGGGCCGAATGGCCTACTCCTGCACCTATTTTCTATGTTTCTATAAATAATTAAATAGTAATAAAACCATAAATAGTTAAATAGTGTTACGTACCCTGTAACTGGGTTGCCAAACCAGCAGAAATGGATCACTCAGTTGGAGTCTGGATTACTAGAACTAAGAAAGTTTTATTAAAGAAACAAGCAACACAGTAATCGAAAGGATAATAAATGCAACAGTTCAGCAATGATAAACACACATGTGCACAGAATTAAGATAACAGCATCAATCAAGCTCTATCGTTGTCTAGGGGTAAATGACCAATTTCAAAGTGACACAAAGTTCAGTCCAATTTAGTTCAGTTCGCAGTAATCGTTGCGTGGCGATGGACAACGTGGGGGGAGAGAGAGAGAGAACGACTGATCATTCAGACACGGCTCCACTCACAGACCGGCGATATCGCTCACAAGCAGCTTTCGGGCGGGTCCTTTGTGATGTCACCTGAGGTCACCGACTGTGACCCCTCCTCCAGATGCGGTCGATCCTCTGCAGTGAACCCGGCACCCAAGCAAGGGCGGACACACACCGGGTTCCCGCTGATCATACCTTTCCACCCTGTGCGTTGTCCGATACTGCCCACCGACTCGTGAGAGGCGCACCGCTTCCAGGGTCTCGTTACCGCGGGTGTCGTGTGTCCCTGCCTTAGCGAACCGGTCCCTTTTTATCCCCCTGCTGGGGTATCGCCTGTCCATCACTTCAAACAGTTCAGGGTTCAAAGGGGGAGCCGCTCCAGACAGCTCTCTCTCTCCCATCCCTTCACTACACATCTCCAGATCGCCTGTCCATCACTTCAAACAGTTCAGGGTTCAAAGCGGGAGCCGCTCTGGACAATAACCAGACTGATGGCTCCTTCATTAACATCTCCAAATGCTGCTTCATTGTTCCTTATCTCTCCCTCCCCTGAGGACAGGTGGCAGACCAACTGCTGATGCCACTGGTGCAAGCCCAGGCCAGCAAACATCTTAATTTATGTGTATTCTCGTCACAATAGTAATATGTAGATTATGCCAGGAAATAAGTCCAGGACCAGCCTATTGGCTCAGGGTGTCTGACCCTCCAAGGGAGGAGTTGTAAAGTTTGATGGCCACAGGCAGGAATGACTTCCTATGACACTCTGTGTTGCATCTCGGTGGAATGAGTCTCTGGCTGAATGTACTCCTGTGCCCAAGCAGTACATTATGTAGTGGATGAGAGACATTGTCTAAGATGGCATGCAACTTGGACAGCATCCTCTTTTCAGACACCACCGTCAGAGAGTCCAGTTCCATCCCCACAACATCACTGGCCTTACAAATGAGTTTGTTGATTCTGTTAGTGTCTGCTACATTCAGTCTGCTGCCCCAGCACACAACAGCAAACATGATCGCACTGGCCACCACAGACTCGTAGAACATCCTCAGCATCGTCCGGCAGATGTTAAAGGACCTCAGTCTCCTCAGGAAATAGAGACGGCTCTGACCCTCCTTGTAGACAGCCTCAGTGTTCTTTGACCAGTCCAGTTTATTGTCAATTCGTATCCCCGGGTATTTGTAATCCTCCACCATGTCCACACTGACCCCCTGGATGGAAACAGGGGTAACTGGTGCCTTAGCTCTCCTCAGGTCTACCACCAGCTCCTTAGTCTTGTAGAAAGAAGCTGTTGGCCCTGGCTTTAATGCTGCGGTACTGTTTGCCAGACGGAAGCAGCCGAAACAACTTATGGTTGGGTGACTGGTGTCCCCGATGATCTTCCAGGCCTTCTTTCTGCACCTGCTGCTATAAATGTCCTCAGGGAAGTTCACATCCACAGATGCGATGGGCTGTTCGTATCACTCTCTGCAGTAGCCAGCGATCCAGGTTGGTGCAGTTCCCAAACCAGGCAGTGATACAGCTAGTCAATAGACAATAGACAAAAGGTTCAGAAGTAGACCATTCGGCCCTTCGAGCCTGCACCGCCATTCTGAGATCATGGCTGATCATCTACTATCAATACCCGGTTCCTGCCTTGTCCCCATAACCCTTGATTCCCCTATCCATAAGATACCTATCTAGCTCCTTCTTGAAAGCATCCAGAGAATTGGCCTCCACTGCCTTCTGAGGCAGCGCGTTCCACACCTCCACAACTCTCTGGGAGAAGAAGTTCCTCCTCAACTCTGTCCTAAATGACCTACCCCTTATTCTTAAACCATGCCCTCTGGTACTGGACTCTCCCAGCATCGGGAACATATTTCCTGCTTCTATCTTGTCCAATCCCTTAATAATCTTATATGTCTCAATCAGATCCCCCCTCAATCTCCTTAACTCTCTAACCTCTCTGCGTAAGACAGTCCGGACATCCTAGGAATTAACCTAGTGAACCTACGCTGCACCTCCTCCACAGCAGGATGTCCTTCCTTAACCCTGGAGACCAAAACTGCACACAATACTCCAGGTGTGGTCTCACCAGGGCCCTGTAGAAATGCAAAAGGATTTCCTTGCTCTTGTACTCAATTCCCTTTGTAATAAAGGCCAACATTCCATTAGCCTTCTTCACTGCCTGCTGCACTTGCTCATTCACCTTCAGAGACTGATGAACAAGTACTCCTAGATCTCTTTGTATTTCTCCCTTACCTAACTCCACACTGTTCAAATAATAATCTGCCTTCCTGTTCTTGCTCCTAAAGTGAATAATCTCACACTTATTCACATTAAATGCCATCTGCTAAGTTTCTGCCCACTCACACAGCCTATCCAATTCACCTTGAATTCTCCTAACACCCTCATCACATGTCACACTGCTACCCAGCTTAGTATCATCAGCAAACTTGCTGATGCTATTCACAATGCCTTCCTCTAAATCATTGACGTAAATCGTAAACAGCTGTGGTCCCAATACCGAGCCCTGTGGCACCCCACTAGTCACCACCTGCCATTCCGAGAAACACCCATTCACTGCTACCCTTTGCTTTCTATCTGCCAACCAGTTTTCTATCCATGTCAATATCCTCCCCCCAATGCCATGAGCTCTGATTTTACCCACCAATTTCCTATGTGGTACCTTATCGAATGCCTTCTGAAAGTCAAGGTACACCACGTCCACTGGATCTCCCGCGTCTATCTTCCTGGTTACATCCTTGAAAAATTCCAATAGATTAGTCAAGCGTGATTTGCCCTTGGTAAATGCATGCTGGCTCGGCCCAATCCTATCACTGCTATCAAGATATGCCGCTATTTCATCTTTAATAATGGACTCTAGCATCTTCCCCACTACTGATGTCAGGCTAACAGGGCAATAGTTCTCTGTTTTCTCCCTCCCTCCTTTCTTAAAAAGTGGGATAACATTAGCCATTCGCCAATCCTCAGGAACTGATCCTGAATCTAAGGAACATTGGAAAATGATCACCAATGCATCCACAATTTCCAGAGCCACCTCATTTAGTACCCTAGGATGCAGACCATCTGGACCCGGGGATTTGTTAGCCTTCAGTCCCATCAGTCTACTCATCACAATTTCCTTCCTAATGTCAATCTGTTTCAGTTCCTCTGTTACCCTATGTCCTTGGCCCATCCATACATCTGGGAGATGCTTGTGTCTTCCCTAGTGAAGACAGATCCGAAGTACTTATTAAATTCGTCTGCCATTTCTCTGTTTCCCATAATAATTTCTCCCAATTCATTCTTCAAGGGCCCAACATTGTTCTTAACTATCTTCCTTCTCTTCACATACCTAAAAAAACTTTTGCTATCCTCCTTTATTTTCCTAGCTAGCTTGCGTTCATACCTCATTTTTTCTCTCTGTATTGCCTTTTTAGTCAGTATGCTGTCAGTGGTGCCCCTGTAGAAGGTCTTGAGGATCTGGGGGTCCATGTCAAACTTCTTCAGTCGCTGAGGTGAAAGAGACGCTGGTGTGCTTTTTTGCCACAAAGCCGGTGGTGTGTACAGTCCAGGTGAGATAATCGGTGATGTGTATACCGAGGAACTTGAGATTACTCACCCTCTTAACTGCAGACCCATTGATGTTGATCGGGGCAAGCCTGTCTCCGTTCCTCCTGTAGTCCACAATCAGCTCTTTTTGCTTTTTGGACATCGTTATCTTGGCACCACTGTGTCAGGGTGTTAACCTCTCCTCTGTAGGCTGTCTCATCACTGCTAGGAATAAGACCGCTCAATGTCATGTCATCTGCGAATTTGATCAGCAGATTGGAGCTATATGTGGGTGTAAAGGGACTAAACCCGTGTTGAGGGGCAGAGGTGAGGGAGCCTATCCTGACCACCTGTTGGCAATACAATAGGAAGTCTAAGATCCAGCTGCACAAGGTGTGCAGGCCGAAGTCTCTGAGCTTCCTGTCAAGTCCAGGGGGAATTATGGTGTTGAATGCTGAACTGTAGTCCAGGAACAATATTCTAACGTATGCATTCCTCTTCTCCAGGTGAGTGAGGACGGTGTGTAGTGCTGTGGCTATGGCGTTTCGGTAGACTGGTTCCTTCGGTAGGTGAATTGTAGGGGGTCCAGTGTGGGTGGTAGCATGCTGCAGATGTAGTCTTTAACCAGCCTCTCAAAGCGTTTGCTTATAACTGAAGTGAGTGTGACAGGGCGCCAGTCGTTCGGGCATGCTACCTTGGTTTTCTTACGTACAGGGACAATGATAGACAATTTGAAATAGGAGAGCACTGCACTCTGGGAGAGGGAGAGATTAAAAATGTCCATAAACACACCAGCCAGCTGTTCGGCACACACTTTGAGGACGTGCCCTCGGATGTGGCTGTTGACATGTTAGTATGTTGTACATACCTCAGGCTCGAAGATGACCAAGATGCAAGTCTCTTCGGCGGCTCTGGGGGGTTCAGTCCTATCGACCTTGAACTGAGCGTAAAAAACATTTAGCTCATCTGGTAGCGAGGTGGCAACGTTGGCTGCACTTCCACGACGGCGCGCAGTCCTCGCCATACGCTGCTTGTGTTACTGTCGCAGAGTTGTGACTGGATTTTGTCCCTGTGTTGCCATTTTGCCAGCTTGATGGCTCTACGTAAATCATAGTGGAACCCCTGAGCTCCTGTTGCTCTCTGGAGGTGAAGGGGTTATCCCTCGCGCTGAGAGCAACACACACACAGTTATTTACCCAAGGCTTCTGGTTCGGATAGACCCAGACCTATTTTTGGGGAACAATAGCTTCAGTGCGCTTCTGAGTGAAGCTTGTGATCACCTCCGTGTATTTGGAGATGTTCTTGACTCAAAATACCTCCCAAGTGATGCTATCAAAGCAGTGGTAACATTGAGTCTGATTGGCTGGACCAGCAGTGGATGGTTTTCTCTGTGGCTGCTTCCTGTTTGAGTTTCTTCCTGTAGGTGGGCAGGAACCAGATGGAGGAATGGTCAGACTTCCCAAACGGAGGACGGAGAAATGCTTTGTAAGTGTTATGGAAGAGACAGTAGCAGTGGTCGAGTATGCTTCCTCCCCGTGTGCTCACCTCGACGTGTTGGCATAACTTCAGGTAAGCTCTGGTCAGCGAAACCTGTTTAAAGTCTCCAGCGGTGGTAAAAGCAGCCTCTGGGTGTGTGGTCTCATGGAAATTGATAGCTTTGCAAAGTTCATTGAGAGCCAGGATGGCATTAGCCTGAGGTGGGATATACACAGCTGTAATAATAACAGGCATGAATTCTCTAGGCAGCCAGAGAGCTCGACGTAGCAGCATAAGACAGTCCAGATCCGTGAAGCAAAAGGTTTTGAGGGTGTGCACGCTAACTGGGTCGCAGTGGGAACATACTTCCCACCTTTACATTTCGAACAGTGACTTTTCTTCGGATTGAAAGTGAAGGGAGAAGACGTCGGAATCAGGGGGTTGGGGTGAGGGATAGCTAAGATGTGATAAGTGAAGCCAGCTGGGTGGGAAAAGGGCTGGAGATGAAGAAATGTAATGGGGGAGGAGAGTGGGCCATGGGAGGAAGGAAAGAAGGAGGAAACTCAGGGGGATGTGAGAGGCAGGTGAGGAGAGATAGGAGGCCGGAGAGATTTGTAAACCACAATGTAACGTTTACATGGATTTCTGCCACTGTAACAACATTACTCTCACTGCTGCACCCCAAGTGGCCAGGAGGTTCAAACACGTCTTGATGCTTACATATGCTTCGTGCTCCAGTAAAGTGCAGTGATTTACTTTGGAAGTACAAATTTGAAGGCAGGGTACGGAGTTAATGACAGGATTTTTAGCCACGTGGAGGAACAGAGGAATATTAGGGTTCACATCAGATATCCCTTTAAGTTTCCACGCAAGTTGATAGGGTGGTTCAAAAGACATGCGGGGTGTTTGCTTTCATTACTCAGGGACTGAAGAAATAACAACAGGATAGACAAAGGAAAATTGGTTGATACTGTGTACTTCGAGTTACTGAAGGCCTTTGACAAGGTGCCAATCATGAGGCTGCTTAACAAGCAGGAAAGGTTCCAACATGGATAGAGCAGGGGCTGGTGGGCAGAAGGCAAAGAGTGAGAATAAAGGGAGCCTTTTCTGGTTGGCTGCCAGAGACTAGTGGTATTCCACAGGGGTCTGTATTAGCTCTGATTATTTTTTACCTTATACATCAATGATTTGGATGATGGAATTGATGAGTTTGTTGCAAAGTTTGCAGATGATACAAAAATAGTTGAAGGGACAGGTAGTTTTAGGATTAGGGTTAATTTGCTAAGATAGGAGCACAAATCTGCTCACAATACTCCCACTGCTTTATGAAGTCTCAACATTACATTCATGTTTTTATGTTCTAGTTCTCTTGAAATGAATGGTCACATTGAACGCTCAACTTCCTAACTGGAAGACCGTAGTCTGTGCAGATTGGTGATAACATCTCCTCCTCCTCGATGATGGTCAACACTGGTGCACCTCAGGTGTGTGTGGTTAGCACACTTCTCTACTCTCTATATACCCATGGCTAGGTATAGCTCAAATTCTATCTATAACTTTGCTGACGATACAACCATTGTTGGTAGAATCTCAGGTGGTGATGAGAAGGCGTACAGGAGTGAGTTATACCAACTAGTGGAGTGGTGCTGCAGCAACAACCTGACACTCAATAAGACGAAAGAGCTGATTATGGACTTCCAGAAGGGTAAGACGAAGGAACACATATCAATCCTCGTAGAGGGATCAGAAGTGGAGAGAGTGAGCAGTTTCAAGTTACTGGGTGTCAAGGTCTCGGAGGATCTAACCTGGTCCCAACATATTGATGCAGTTATAAAGAAGGCAAGACAGTGGCCATACTTTGTTAGGAGTTTGAAGAGATTTGGTATGTCAACAAATACACTCAAAAACTTCTATAGATGTACCTTGGAGAGCATTTTGACAGGCTGCATCACTGTCTGGTATGGGGGTGGGGGGCTACTGAACAGGACCAAAAGAAGCTGCAGAGGGTTGTAAATTTAGTCAACTCCATCTTGGATACTAGCCTACAAAGTACCCAGGACATCTTCAAGGAGCGGTGTCTCAGAAAGGCAGCGTCCAGTACTAAGGACCTCCACCGCCCAGGGCATGCCTTTTTCTCACTGTTACCATCAGGTAGGAGATACAGAAGCCTGAAGGCACACACTCAGTGATTCAGGAACAGCTTCTTCCCCTCTGCCATCCAATTCCTAAATGGACATTGAACCCTTGGACACTACCTCACTTCTTAAATATATATTATTTCTTTTTTTTGCACTATTTTTAATCTAATCAATATATGTATACTGTAATTAATAGCTTTACTCAATATTATTTTTTTCTTCTATATTTTGTATTGCATTGAACTGCTGCTGCTAAGTTAACAAATTTCATGACACATGCCGGTGATAATAAACCTGATTCTGATTCTGACATCACATTTGCTATCCTCAACATTAATTCACCCTGCAAATTTTCTGTTTTCTCTCCATTTAGAAAATAGTCAGTGCTTTTATTTCTTCTACCAAAGGGCATGACCCCACACTACATTCCATCTGCTGCTACTTTGCTGATTCTCCTAATTTGTTTGTCCTTCTGTAGCCGCTCTACTTCCTCAAAACTCTATTAGAAACTCCAAGAACACAATATCAACTGATTTTCCTTTGTCTATCTTGCTTGTTATTTCTTCAATCGCTGAGTAATGAAAGCCAACACCCCATACGCCTTCATTTCAACCCTATCAACTTGCATAGAAATTTAGAGGGATCTATGGATCTGGATTCTAAAATCCCTCTGTTCCTCCATACTGCTAAAAACCATGTCATTGACTCTACTCTGCCTTCAAATTTACATTGAAAACTGGGAAAAATATTCTCCAATTAGTTAGCTAATCCTCTATATGTGCCAGACATGCGTTGATACAGTTTAAAGTAGTGCTCAGGGCTCATATATCCAAGGATAAATTAGCTCGTTATTACTCTCATATAAATCCTATATGCAATAGATGTCACTCTGAGATAGTTTCTTTAACTCATATGTTTTGGTCATGTCCTTTTTTAAAAAAATACTGGAACGATATTTTTGATATTATTTCAACTGTTCTGAATATTGATTTACAACCTCACCCTATTACCGCAAGTTTTGGGCTACCAATGATAGAACCAAATCATTTAACCTCTTCAGCTCGTCGGATGATTGCATTTCTTACATTGATGGCTAGAAGATCCATTTTGCTGAATTGGAAAGAGATCAATCCTCCCACCACAATTCATTGGTTCTCTCAAACTATGTTCTGTTTAAACTTACAAAAAAATTAGAAGTGTTATTTATGACCCCTCTATTAAATTCGAAAAGACTTGGAGGCCATTTATTCAACACTTCCATATGATGTAATTTGACCTTTTCCAAACCTATTCTATTTCTTTTTAATATATGTCGAGAGGAGCGGAGTCAAAGACACTAATGGTTCTTTTTTTTAATGTTACACAACAGCCCATGTTTTTCTTTCTTTAGTTTAGTTGGTTAGTATTATTTAGGTTAGCTTTTCTTTTGGGGTATATATTTTTTCCTTTTTCATGTTTTTTTGTATATTATATTTGTATCCTGTACAATTGGAAGGTTTAATACCCATGTGTCGACTGGGTTTATATTTAAATATGTTAACTACAGCAATGTAATCCCAGAAACTTCGTATTAATGCTACGAACGATAGAAACCATAGAAAAACTACAACACAGAAACAGGCCTTTGGCCCTTCTTGGCTGTGCCGAACCATTTTCTGCCTAGTCCCACTGACCCGCACACGGACCATATCCCTCCATACACCTCCCATCCATGTATCTATCCAATTTATTCTTAAATGTTAAAAAAGAATCCGCACTTACCACCTCGTCTGGCAGCTCATTCCGTACTCCCACCACTCTCTGTATGAAGAAGTCCCCCCTAATGTTCCCTTTAAACTTTTTTCCCCCTCACCCTTAACCCATGTCCTCTGGTTTTTTTCTCCTCTTGCCTCAGTGGAAAAAGCCTGCTTGCATTCACTCTATCTATACCCATCATAATTTTATATACCTCTATCAAATCTCCCCTCAGTCTTCTACGCTCCAGGGAATAAAGTCCTAACCTATTCAACCTTTCTCTGTAACTGAGTTTCTCAAGTCCCGGCAACATCCTTGTAAACCTTCTCTGCACTCTTTCAACCTTATTTATATCCTTCCTGTAATTTGGTGACCAAAACTGAACACGATACTCCAGATTCAGCCTCACCAATGCCTTATACAACCTCATCATAACAAACCAGCTCTTATACTCAATACTTTGATTAATAAAGGCCAATGTACCAAAAGCTCTCTTTATGACCCTATCTACCTGTGACGCCACTTTTAGGGAATTTTGTATCTGTATTCCCAGATCCCTCTGTTCTACTGCACTCCTCAGTGCCTTACCATTTACCCTGTATGTTCTGCCTTGGTTTGTCCTTCCAACGTGCAATACCTCACACTTGTCTGCCATTTTTCAGCTCATTTTTCCAGCTGGTCCAAGTCCCTCTGCAGGCTCTGAAAACCTTCCTCACTGTCTACTACACCTCCAATCTTTGTATCATCAGCAAATTTGCTGATCCAATTTACCACATTATCATCCAGATCATTGATATAGATGACAAATAACAATGGTCCCAGCACTGATCCCTGTGGCACACCACTAGTCACAGGCCTCCACTCAGAGAAGCAATTCTCTACTACCACTCTTTGGCTTCTTCCATTGAGCCAATGTCTAATCCAATTTACCACCTCTCCATGTATACCTAGCGACTGAATTTTCCTAACTAACCTCCCATGCGGGACCTTGTCAAAGGCCTTACTGAAGTCCATGTAGACAATATCCATTGCCTTCGCTTCATCCACTTTCCTGGTAACCTCCTCGAAAAACTCCAATAGATTGGTCAAACATGACCTACCACGCACAAAGCCATGTTGACTCTCCCTAATAAGCCCCTGTCTATCCAAATGCTTGTAGTTTCTGTCTCTTAGTACTCCCTCGAATAACTTACCGACTACCGACGTTAAACTTACCGGCCTACAATTTCCCGGATTACTTTTCGATCCTTTTTTAAACAACGGAACAACATGAACCACTCTCCAATCCTCTGGCACCTCACCTGTAGACAGCGACATTTTAAATATTTCTGCCAGGGCCCCTGCAATTTCAACACTAGTCTCCTTCAAGGTCCGAGGGAACACCCTGTCAGGTCCTGGGGATTTATCCACTTTAATTTTCCTCAAGACAGCAAGCACCTCCTCCTTTTCAATCTGTACAGTTTCTATGATCTCACTACTTGTTTCCCTTAATTCCATAGACTTCATGCCAGTTTCCTTAGTAAATACAGACGCAAAAAACCTAAAAAAACCCCAAAAAATGCCGTGTTATATTTAAGCAACACACATCAAAGTTGCTGGTGAATGCAGCAGGCCAAGCAGCATCTATAGGAAGAGGCGCAGTCGACGTTTCAGGCCGAGACCCTTCGTCAGGACTAACTGAAGGAAGAGTGAGTAAGGGATTTGAAAGCTGGAGGGGGAGGGGGAGATGCAAAATGATAGGAGAAGACAGGAGGGGGAGGGATAGAGCCGAGAGCTGGACAGGTGATAGGCAAAAGGGGATACGAGAGGATCATGGGACAGGAGGTCCGGGAAGAAAGACGGGGGGGGGGGGTGACCCAGAGGATGGGCAAGAGGTATATTCAGAGGGACAGAGGGAGAAAAAGGAGAGTGAGAGAAAGAATGTGTGCATAAAAATGAGTAACAGCTGGGGTACGAGGGGGAGGTGGGGCCTAGCGGAAGTTAGAGAAGTCAATGTTCATGCCATCAGGTTGGAGGCTACCCAGACGGAATATAAGGTGTTGTTCCTCCAACCTGAGTGTGGCTTCATCTTTACAGTAGAGGAGGCCGTGGATAGACATGTCAGAATGGGAATGGGATGTGGAATTAAAATGTGTGGCCACTGGGAGATCCTGCTTTCTCTGGCGGACAGAGCGTAGATGTTCAGCAAAGCGGTCTCCCAGTCTGCGTCGGGTCTCACCAATATATAAAAGGCCACATCGGGAGCACCGGACGCAGTATATCACCCCAGTCGACTCACAGGTGAAGTGATGCCTCACCTGGAAGGACTGTTTGGGGCCCTGAATGGTGGTAAGGGAGGAAGTGTAAGGGCATGTGTAGCACTTGTTCCGCTTACACGGATAAGTGCCAGGAGGGAGATCAGTGGGGAGGGATGGGGGGGACGAATGGACAAGGGAGTTGTGTAGGGAGCGATCCCTGCGGAATGCAGAGAGAGGGGGGAGGGAAAGATGTGCTTAGTGGTGGGATCCCGTTGGAGGTGGCGGAAGTTACGGAGAATAATATGTTGGACCCGGAGGCTGGTGGGGTGGTAGGTGAGGACCAGGGGAACCCTATTCCTAGTGGTGTGGTGGGAGGATGGAGTGAGAGCAGATGTACGTGAAATGGGGGAGATGCGTTTAAGAGCAGAGTTGATAGTGGAGGAAGGGAAGCCCCTTTCTTTAAAAAATGAAGACATCTCCCTCGTCCTAGAATGAAAAGCCTCATCCTGAGAGCAAATGCGGCGGAGACGGAGGAATTGCGAGAAGGGGATGGCGTTTTTGCAAGAGACAGGGTGAGAAGAGGAATAGTCCAGATAGCTGTGAGAGTCAGTAGGCTTATAGTAGACATCAGTGGATAAGCTGTCTCCAGAGACAGAGACAGAAAGATCTAGAAAGGGGAGGGAGGTGTCGGAAATGGACCAGGTAAACTTGAGGGCAGGGTGAAAGTTGGAGGCAAAGTTAATAAAGTCAACGAGTTCTGCATGCGTGCAGGAAGCAGCGCCAATGCAGTCGTCGATGTAGCGAAGGAAAAGTGGGGGACAGATACCAGAATAGGCACGGAACATAGATTGTTCCACAAACCCAACAAAAAGGCAGGCATAGCTAGGACCCATACAGGTGCCCATAGCTACACCTTTAGTTTGGAGGAAATGGGAGGAGCAAAAGGAGAAATTATTAAGAGTAAGGACTAATTCCGCTAGACGGAGCAGAGTGGTGGTAGAGGGGAACTGATTAGGTCTGGAATCCAAAAAGAAGCGTAGAGCTTTGAGACCTTCCTGATGGGGGATGGAAGTATATAAGGACTGGACATCCATGGTGAAAATAAAGCGGTGGGGGCCAGGGAACTTAAAATCATCGAAAAGTTTAAGAGCGTGAGAAGTGTCACGAACATAGGTCGGAAGGGATTGAACAAGGGGTGATAAAACAGTGTCGAGGACCCCTTGTTCAATCCCTTCCGACCTATGTTCGTGACACTTCTCACGCTCTTAAACTTTTCGATGATTTTAAGTTCCCTGGCCCCCACCGCTTTATTTTCACCATGGATGTCCAGTCCTTATATACTTCCATCCCCCATCAGGAAGGTCTCAAAGCTCTACGCTTCTTTTTGGATTCCAGACCTAATCAGTTCCCCTCTACCACCACTCTGCTCCGTCTAGCGGAATTAGTCCTTACTCTTAATAATTTCTCCTTTTGCTCCTCCCATTTCCTCCAAACTAAAGGTGTAGCTATGGGCACCTGTATGGGTCCTAGCTATGCCTGCCTTTTTGTTGGGTTTGTGGAACAATCTATGTTCCGTGCCTATTCTGGTATCTGTCCCCCACTTTTCCTTCGCTACATCGACGACTGCATTGGCGCTGCTTCCTGCACGCATGCAGAACTCGTTGACTTTATTAACTTTGCCTCCAACTTTCACCCTGCCCTCAAGTTTACCTGGTCCATTTCCGACACCTCCCTCCCCTTTCTAGATCTTTCTGTCTCTGTCTCTGGAGACAGCTTATCCACTGATGTCTACTATAAGCCTACTGACTCTCACAGCTATCTGGACTATTCCTCTTCTCACCCTGTCTCTTGCAAAAACGCCATCCCCTTCTCGCAATTCCTCCGTCTCCACCGCATCTGCTCTCAGGATGAGGCTTTTCATTCTAGGACGAGGGAGATGTCTTCATTTTTTAAAGAAAGGGGCTTCCCTTCCTCCACTATCAACTCTGCTCTTAAACGCATCTCCCCCATTTCACGTACATCTGCTCTCACTCCATCCTCCCACCACCCCACTAGGAATAGGGTTCCCCTGGTCCTCACCTACCACCCCACCAGCCTCCGGGTCCAACATATTATTCTCCGTAACTTCCGCCACCTCCAACGGGATCCCACCACTAAGCACATCTTTCCCTCCCCCCTCTCTCTGCATTCCGCAGGGATCGCTCCCTACACAACTCCCTTGTCCATTTGTCCCCCCCAACCCTCCCCACTGATCTCCCTCCTGGCACTTATCCGTGTAAGCGGAACAAGTGCTACACATGCCCTTACACTTCCTCCCTTACCACCATTCAGGGCCCCAAACAGTCCTTCCAGGTGAGGCATCACTTCACCTGTGAGTCGACTGGGGTGATATACTGCGTCCGGTGCTCCCGATGTGGCCTTTTATATATTGGTGAGACCCGACGCAGACTGGGAGACCGCTTTGCTGAACATCTACGCTCTGTCCGCCAGAGAAAGCAGGATCTCCCAGTGGCCACACATTTTAATTCTCCATCCCATTCCCATTCTGACATGTCTATCCACGGCCTCCTCTACTGTAAAGATGAAGCCACACTCAGGTTGGAGGAACAACACCTTATATTCCGTCTGGGTAGCCTCCAACCTGATGGCATGAACATTGACTTCTCTAACTTCCGCTAGGCCCCACCTCCCCCTCGTACCCCAGCTGTTACTCATTTTTATGCACACATTCTTTCTCTCACTCTCCTTTTTCTCCCTCTGTCCCTCTGAATATACCTCTTGCCCATCCTCTGGGTCACCCCCCCCCATCTTTCTTCCCGGACCTCCTGTCCCATGATCCTCTCGTATCCCCTTTTGCCTATCACCTGTCCAGCTCTCGGCTCTATCCCTCCCCCTCCTGTCTTCTCCTATCATTTTGCATCTCCCCCTCCCCCTCCAGCTTTCAAATCCCTTACTCACTCTTCCTTCAGTTAGTCCTGACGAAGGGTCTCGGCCTGAAACGTCGACTGCGCCTCTTCCTATAGATGCTGCTTGGCCCGCTGCGTTCACCAGCAACTTTGATGTGTGTTGCTTGAATTTCCAGCATCTGCAGAATTCCTGTTGTTTCCGTGTTATATTTATCATTATGAAGCTAATAAAAAAGATTGAAAAAGAAATGGCAGTTAACAGGAAGGGTGGAGGTCAAGTTGAGGTCTGGAAAACCAAGAAAACTTTCCAAGCTTGTAGGATTGCTAGAAGGCAAATCAAAATCCCTGTTTGACTGAAAAAGACTTTCAGGAAGGTTTAGCAGACTCTGGAGTGGTGGTGCACTGTTCTACTGTACAGCAACACCTGCACAAATATGACCTTTATGGAAGAGTCATAAGAAGAAAACCTTTCATGCATCCTCACCACAAAATTCAGTGTCAGAAGTTTGCAAAGGAATACCTAAACAAGAACTTTTTGGCTGCCATGAGCAAAGGTATGTTTGGGAAAAAAAAAGGTGCAGAATTTCATGAAAAGAACCCCTCTCCAACTGCTAAGCCCGAGTGTGGATCGATCATACTTTGGGGTTGTGTTGCAGTAAGTGGACCATTTCACTGGTAGAGGGAAGAATGAATTCAATTAAATACCAACAAATTCTGAAAGCAAACATCACACCGTCTGTAAAAATGCTGAAGATGAAAAGAGGACGGCTTCTATAACAGGATAATGATCCTAAACACATCTCAAAATCCACAATGGACTACCCCAAGAGGCACAAGCTGAAGGTTTTGCCATGGCCCTCACAGTCCCCCGACCTAAACATCATCGAGAGTCTGTGGATAGACCTCAAAAGAGCAGTGCATGCAAGACAGCCCAAGAATCTCACAGAACTAGATGCCTTTTGCAAGGAAGGATGGTCGAAAATCCTTCAAACAAGAATTCAAAGACTCTTATCTGGCTACAGAAAGCGTTTACAAGCTGTAATAATTTCCAAACGGGGTGTTAATAAGTACAGACCATGCAGGGTGCCCAAACTTTTGTTTCAGGCCCTTTTCCTTTTTTGTTATTTTGAAACTGTAAAAGATGGAAATAAAAAAAGTAATCTCGCTTGAAATATTAAAGAAATGTGTCATTTTTAACTTTATGGCTTTTGGAAATCAGGTCATCTTTTACTCGCTTAGCTATTCAAAGTAAAAGAAATTTTGACCGGGGTGCCCAAACATTTGCATACCAGTGTACCTGGGTAACAACGCATATATCGCAAAGGAATTAAAAAAAACAGTGCGAGCGTTGATACGATGAACCGATGTATTGATTAATGGCGCTGTTGACAATAAAGTGGCTGAACAGGAATTGAAATGAACTGCTATCGCAACAAAGGGCAGTTGTTTACGAAATAGGAATAAAAGCAATTCAGAAGAAAAGGTGAGTCAAATGATGAGACTGACGCAGTCAGCCTCACACATGGTATTCAAGGTGTGAGAAAGTAAAGCACGTTTTCAGTGCTGAGATATTCTCAAATGAACCGAGGGCTACGCATCAGTGCGAGTTCCACGTGGACACAGAGTGGTGAGTCAACCTCCAGTGAGCCGTCGCCTGCAAACCGAAACCAGATCCACAATGGACACAAAGAAGTGACTCACCCTACAGTGAGCCGAGGGCCGGACGTCGATACCAGTTCCACAATAGAAGTAGAATGGCGAGACTCTATTTTTCCAATAAGCTAAGAGCCGCTCATTGGTACGAATTCCACAATAGGTACGGAGTTGTGTACTGCAAAAGCAGAAGGAATTGTCATGGAAAGGTGAGCTTGAACACATCCGCAGTTCTGCACATACTTATATTGGTGACGAAGTGGAAAATGAGAAGACACTGAATGGAGAAATTGGACAGAGGTCGTCATGGGGTCATATATTATTACTACAGAAAAATGGGCTCTTCCGCCCCTCCTGATCAACCCACTGTGATCTTCTGCCTACTCACATCTATCTGTACCATCGGTCCTCTTTATCCACGTAGCTACACAGCCTTCTCTGAAATGTTACAACTGCATCCTATCTACCACTTACGTGGAGAGTTCCTTCCAAAGTTGCTCGACCATCTGAGAGAATAGGAATTCCCACATACCCCTCTTGCATGTTTCATCTTTCTCCATGAACTGTAGGTTAAGGTTCTAGTTGTAGGGTAAGGGGTGAAAGCAGGGGAGTGGGGATGACTGGAAGAATAGGATCAGCCCATGATTGAATGGCAGAGCAAACTCAACGGGCCGAAAAAACAACTTCTGCTCCAATATCTTATGGTCTTATGGTCTTATGGTCTTATTTATTCAGTAGATGGGGAAAATCTGCGGGCATTCACCCGGTTTATAACTGTCACAATTTTGTATACTTCTGTCAGATCTACACTCGTTTTCTGGCTCTCCAGGGAATAAATTGTTAACCTATTCAACCTTTCCTTCTAAATCTTGTCCTCAATTCCCGAAATCTTCCTTGTAAAGGATCACTGCACATTTTGAAGTTTGTTATTTTTTGAAAACTGTAGGTAGGTGACAAGAACAGCACACGTTACACATATTGTACTTCCTCACCAAGGTGTTGTACAGCTTAAACATATGGTGCCAACTCCTGAGCTCACTGAACGGATTGTGAACGCCAATGTGATTGGAAGTAGTAATAAAGCCCGATCTGCCTCTGACGTCGCTCTCCTGAAATTACGGATCTGTACTCTCAGGGCTCTCTTGTTTTTACAAACTGTACAGCAACGTCTCACCATTCAACATGTGCGTTTTACTCTGCTTTACTTCTTTCCACCCAACGCAGACCACCTCACTCTTGCGTGCGTTCAATTCCATCTGTCATTTTTCAAACAAATTCCCAGCCGGTCGACATCACGCTATAAGCCGGGATGACCTTCCTGTCTGTACACAACGCTCCTCATTTTTTTCTGATCCAGTTTTTATTTTACATTGACATTTAAATAATTAATATAGATGATAAATAACAACGGACCTAACACCAATCCTTGCAGCATACTAGTCACAGTCAAAGAACCAACCATCCGCTCTCTGGCTTCTTCCGCAAGACCAGCGTTGGATCCATGTTGTTTTAGTCTGATGTGTCTGAATGAAACGTGGAAGTCAACGTGCGATTTTCACACGATGTGAAAATATGTAATGACTCAGCAGTGACTCCCGAGACATAAGGAGCACTTCGGATTTACAGCACACAAATTTAATAAAGCGAATTCTATATAACGTATAAACATTTGATGGCCACTCATTTTGGCGATTCTGAATATATTCAGGCTATCGACGATCAAAAGGCAAATTACCTCAAAGTAAATCAGGGAAAAAATTTTAAAAACTGTGTGGCAAATAATAGAATAGCCTAAGAACAGAATTGTAACTTTTGTTCGAACAGAGAAGGGGTTGAGGAACTAACGGTGGAATTGGGGCAGTTTGATTATTGTCTTTATCGTTAAATAGATTGCACCGAATGTCAAAGATATGGAGTGGTCAAGTCATTCACTGGGAGAGGTCAGAGTCTTCATGCTGAACGGCTATGTGAGTGTGGGAAAACATTATTCTTCAAACTGTCCACAACCCTTGCTAATTTCGTGAAGACGCAGAATCTTTTTTATGACAAGTCCTTGGAATATCGCTGTGAATCTTTTTTTAATGTATGGAGGAATATAAGTACAATGTATTTTATCGTGATATATGCCACCAGCTGTTACCGCGACTTCCATCACACAAACCACCCCAAATGTCGGGAATGAACGAATGTTCGGCTTTAACAAAGAAATGTTCTCCATTTCATCTGCGAGGTTTCTGCTCGTTCCCTCAATTTCAAAAGCGAATGTGCTACACCAAATGATACAAAATAAATATACTTCAAGATGATTGCCTATGTAAAAAACAACACCCGATATAAAAATGTCGTATTTAAGTAGCTGAAGCCAGGTGTCATGGGATTTAAGCCAGGGTTCTGAGTTGGATGATCAGCCATGATCATACTGAACGGCGGTGCAGGCTCGAAGGGCCGAACGGCCTACTCCTGCACCTATTTTCTATGTTTAAACTGACAAGATGCACATTATAGTTTGTTTCAGAGAACAGAGATTGAAATATCCCAGAGGAGTCAAATTCACGGTACGGTGACAGAGTGAGCAAAAACAGTTTAATTTAGTGTTTGTGCAGCTGGTTGCACTAACGTGACTGATGAGATAACCACACGAACTGACACAGAGGAATTGTTCTCACTTGCAGGTAACTCTGTAAGACTGATGACAAATCCATACGAGACTTGGAACGTTCCGTACAACAGAGCGCTGCTTCTGACTGAATGTGGGACATCTAACGATTTACTATACTGTATCGCGGGCATTTTCTATCCTGCCCTTGTAGCAATTGGTGTCCCCGGTAACTGAGCTGGTCAATCTATGTCTGGTGCTGTTGTCTTGCTTTTGTTCCACTGCACTGTTCGGAGTTTTACTCAGCACAAATCCTACCCTCGTCTGAAACGTGTTTACAGAATGGAATATTGCAGCATCTGATAGTTTTATTTCCATTTTCCGTATTTCAGCCGATGTGATTTTTTTTTACCAGTTAAGTTGGTGGCGATATTGGCATTGTTTCATAATTGCACCTTGCTCGGGTTTCTGAAGCGATTCTGACATACGTTTTCTAGGTCGGAGTTCCTATCAATACAGACACCTCACAGCAACAACAACATAGCAGCTTATTCAGATGACTGGGCAGTTTATTTTCCACACATAGGTCTGTTCTTCCATAAATTACTAAATCAAAGCTTGTGCTTTATGTCTTCCTCATTCCACTTTGTTACCACTAACGAAAAATCCCTTCAGCTGTTTCGCCATTCATAATGGAAATGCTATCAATCGTGCGGTCACCGGTAAGTGAATCGGCGATATTAGATGTCTCGCAAAAAGCTGACGGAAAATTGCCAACCCAACGAGATTCCAGTCCGTTATTGTCCCCAGCACAAACGCAGCGACGCAGCCCGCACTGACTGAACTTTTCTTTGTGCTTCCAAACAAACCAGACACTACCTAAGATTGGAAGAATGGGGTATTCAGACAGGAGCTGCTAATGGTAGTTTTTCAAATTCCTTGTAGTTAAGCCTCGATCCCTACAATCTCCAAGATCCTTTTCCGTTCTGAATACTGAAGCAAAGTATTCATTATTTACCTCTGCTATCTCCTTCGGTTCCATACACACTTCTCCACTGTCACACTTGATTGGTCTTATTCTCTCAACGTCTTATCCTCTTTCGCAGTGTCCCTAAGTTTTCTGTATTTGTGAGCCAGCCTCTCTTTCCTCCGTCACTTCAGTTCGGTTCCGAACCCCATGAAATTCTAATTTAAACTCTCCACAATAGCCTTAGCAAACCTTCCCGCCAGGATATTGGTCCCCTTGGGATTCAAGTGCAACCCGTCCTTTTTGTACAGGTCACACCTGCCCCAGGAAAGGTCTCAATGATCCAGAAATCTGAATCCCTGCCCCCTGCTCCAATTCCTCAGCCACGCATTTATCCTCCACCTCACTCTATTCCTATACTCACTGTCACGTGGCACAGGCAGTAATCCCGAGATTACTACCTTTGAGGACCTCCTTCTCAACTTCCTTGCTAACTCCCAGTAGTCTGTTTTCACGACCACCTCCTTTTTCCTATCAATGTCGTTGGTAACAATATGTACCACGATCTCCGGCTGTTGTCCTTCCCACTTCAAGATATCGTGGACGCGATCAGAAACATCCCGGATCCTCGCACCTGGGAGGCAAACAACCATCCTCGTTTCTTTCCTACGTCCACAGAATCGCCTGTCTGACCGACCCACTGACTGTAGAGTCCCCTATCACTGCTGCTATCCTCTTCCTTTCCCTACCCTTCTGAGCCACAGGGCCGGACTCTTGTGCCAGAGGCGCGACCACTGTTGCTTCGCTCAGGTAGACCGTCTCCGCTAACAGTACTCAAACAGGAGTACTTATTGTTTAGAGTGGCAGCCACAGGGGTAGTCTCTAGCATCTGGTTCTTGCCCTTCCCTTTCCTGAAGGTTACCCACTCATCTGTCTCCCGAGGTCCCGGAGTGACTACCTGCCAATAGCTCCTCTCTATCAACTCCTCGCTCTCCCTGACCAGACGAAGGTCGTCGAGCTGCAGCTCCAGTTCCCTAAGACGGTCTCTAAGGAGCTGCAGCTCGACGCACCTGATGCAGATGTGGCTGTCGATGATGCAAGTAATGATACAAGTTTATAAATTTCCAATTTAACCACATCTGAACAATTGCATTCTGTTACGCGGGCATTGTGGAGACTTTGGACGTTGCGTTGAAGAGAGTTTCGACGACTTCAGGATATTTTGGTGGGAGTGGTAGAAGCTGAGGGAAGCCAGACAAAATAATATGAGAGGTACAGAGAGTCTGGACAGCCAGTACTTTTCCTTAAGGGGGAATGCGTAAAACCAGAGGGCATGCAGTTAAGGTCAAAGTTGGAGAAATACCTCCTTAGTCATTTTGCTCTATTTATTTATTCTGTGATTTAGGGGTGTTTTTTGTATCTGTTCCCCACACTGCTGCTGTAAAAAATATCGTAGATTAGACAGTAATGTAATCTGACTGGGAATGTTCAAAAGAGATGTGCGTTTGCATTTCATTTGTTTTTTTTTTCATTCTCATAGATTTGGGTGTCTGGACTGAATGTCAGGGAGACAGTGGATGCAGATAGATAGAAGCTATTAGATACTACATGAGTGTGTGAAGAATGAGGGGATGTGGACCTATGTAGGCAGAAGGGATTGCTTTACTAGGGTATGAAAAGACCAGTTCAATTGGTTTAGAACAACCCAATGAGCAGAAAGGCTTGTTTCCCTGATGTAGTGTTCTATGTTGGTGAGACCACAGATGGAGTACCGTGTGCATCAGGGCGGGGTTGAGTAAGCTAGAGTGACAGTAAGGATTCGCGAATTATTTTGCTAAGACTGGGGGCACGGCAAACACTTGTAATGTCAGTGCTCAGATTCCCAGACACGTGGAAAGACAATCAGCTGACATGGAACAACCAACTGAAAAATATAAATGAACATTAAATGTTATGTGGAGTCTATGTGGGTATTCTTGTATATTTGCTTAATTAGATCTTTCCTTTATTATACCGGTGTTGTTTGTGGATTAGCTTCAAAATTAAATTTAAACTATTTGGGTGTGATGCAAGCACAGACTTTAAGTTTGTGTTGTGGTGCAATATCGTCGCTCACTGTTTAGGCTTCATTGGTTGAAATGGGACAATTACCCTTACAACTGTAGACGTTGAATTCGATGTTAATTTACTGGATTAATTTGAGGTGGCAAAGAGATTATCAAATCATCCTCGCAGGACGTCAGATTTATGGTCAGAAGCTCATCAAACTTTATTTCGTATACAAATTATTGGTTTACACCTCCCCCTATTAAGATATAGAGGTGTTCAAGAGAATGCGAGCGTTGACTCTTCGGCTACAAAAGCTGTTAAAATTTGAAATGTGTCTTTGTCACATGGTGTGAGCAGAATTATCTGCAGTTTAATGTGAAAAAGACTAAGGAGCTGGTGGTAGACCTGAGGAGAGCTAAGGTACCGGTGACCCCTGTTTCATTCCAGGGTGTCAGTGTGGACATGGTGGAGGATTACAAATACCCGGGGATACGAATTGACAATAAGCTGGACTGGTCAAAGAACACTGAGGCTGTCTACAAGAAGGGTCAGAGCCGTCTCTATTTCCTGAGGAGACTGAGGTCCTTTAACATCTGCCGGACGATGCTGAGGATGTTCTACGAGTCTGTGGTGGCCAGTGCTATCATGTTTGCTGTTGTGTGCTGGGGCAGCAGGCTGAGGGTAGCAGACACCAACAGAATCAACAAACTCATTCGTAAGGCCAGTGATGTTGTGGGGATGGAACTGGACTCTCTGACGGTGGTGTCTGAAAAGAGGATGCTGTCTAAGTTGCATGCCATCTTGGACAATGCTTCCCATCCACTACATAATGTACTGGTTGGGCACAGGAGTACATTCAGCCAGAGACTCATTCCACCAAGATGCAGCACTGAGCATCATAGGAAGTCATTCCTGCCTGTGGCCATCAAACTTTACAACTCCTCCCTTGGAGGGTCAGACACCCTGAGCCAATAGGCTGGTCCTGGACTTATTTCATAATTTACTAGCATAATTTACACATTACTATTTAGCTATTTATGGTTCTATGACTATGACTATGACTATGGTACAACTGTAACAAAAACCAATTTCCCCCGGGATCAATAAAGTATGACTTTGACTATGACTATGAACCATCCACTAAGCAAATCAGAAGCTAAGCGGTCAAGAATTGGAGGGTCATGTCAAAATTCCGGAATATTGGGAGACAATTTCACAGAATGCATAATACTGTTGGGTTTATGGGAGAAGGGGGTAAAAAAGAATGGAAGGAGTTATATTGACACAACTAAGTATTCGGCATACTATGCTTAATTATTCCTTTTTTTGAAATCATCATTCTGCATTGTGTAGGTTATGTCTTTCTGAGAAAGTTGAACGTATAATATTACAGTGTAAAGCAAGTCAGGTTGAAGGGAAGCGAATGCAGTCATCATTGCAATCTTTGGGGGTTGATAGATTTAGTGTAAAACTGTACTAACTTATGGGAGTGATTTACATTTAAGTCACTTTGTGTGTTTCATTATTCCAATCATTCCAATCATTACTTACAAATAGAGATTTTTTTGGCGTAATTTAGTTTTCATTCGAAAAAGAAAGAAAAAGGTTAAGTGGTAAGGGTTTTATTTCACAATTAGCTTCAGCACACTCGAGTCCACTCGATGTCGGGAATGCGCCTTTAAATTGGAGTGTCATCTGCTGTTTAACAAACCCGACCTATATCTTCACGTTAGCCAATCATTCAAGGGGAAGGCGGAGACGGGTGTGATTGACATTTGATTGTCCAAACAGCATCGGCCTAGTGCGCCGCCGTCCTCTGGGATCGTTAGTCTGCAAGGTTAATGGAGTTAATGGGCGTGAATGAGAATAGATTTATCAACAAACCATGTGCGAGTGGAGTGGCAATCCGGAGTAGTTCTTTGATCTTTGACTGATACCAGGCGGGGCCAAAGAGGTACCGCGTCGCTAGGACGGCTTTTTGATCCTCAACCCACCCCAACACACACACACACACACACACACACACACACACACACACACACACAGACACACACACACACAAACACTGACACACACACAGACACACACACACACACACACACACACACATATAAACACTGACACACACACACACACACACACACACTGACACACACAGACACACACACACACACACACACACACACACACAGACACACACACACACAAACACTGACACACACACACACACACACACACACACACACACACGAGCTGGGAGATCAAGGGGTGGAGACACTTGGGCGTACTTTGCCTTCTTTTGCTTGTGCTCGGGCTGTGGCTTGATTAATGACCTGCAACACCGCGGTGACCGGGTATTTCACCGCGCTGATCGCCTGCTCCCTGAATTTCGACTGAGTCACCGCGTAAATAAATGTGTTTGTACAGCAGCTGAAATCCCTCAGCAAAACCCCGATGTAGTGAAATATCAAGTCAGAATCTTTGAAATCGGATCCTCTTCCTATGATCTGATCATATATGAAGCATGCAACGTCCGTCAGCCACAGGAGGATGAAGCTGCCGGAGAGAGTGAAGAGTAAAACCACAGGCCTCCTCCTGCTCTCCATCTCCGGGTCACTGCGGTTCTTCCCCTTGCTCTGACCCTTCAGCCCCTTACGGACCCGACTGGCCACTAAAATGTGTCTGACTGTCAGAGCGTTGAGCAGCAGGGTCCCAGCGAAAGGGAGGAACGGAGTTAAAACCGTATCAAGCCAGTCATACCCTACCCACCCAGGGTCAGTGAAAATATTGTCCACGAGATCGCAGAACCAAGGCACATTATCGATGATCTCTCTGGATTCAAACATGAAGTAGCGGGGAATATTTTTTAAACAGAACAGCATGCCTGTTGTTGTCAGATCCACTGCCGAAGTTTTTGCCGTGCAATATTTTGTTTTCAGCTTCTGGCAGCAAATGGCGACAAACCGATCAAGCGTGAAGGTGACGGTGAACCAGACGGAACAGTCTGAGGCTATGAACTTCAGTACATCGATAACACTGCACACAAGGGTGATGTCCAGAAAATTCCTCGGGAAGAAATACAAATTGATTCGGGAGAAAATGACCTGGGTGACAATAGTCAGTAGATCCGCCGCTGCCATGGCCACCAGGTAGCCAGTGGTGCCGGTAGAGAGGCCGCATTTTCCCCGGGACAGGATACCAATCGCCACTAAATTCACTGCAGGGCGAGAGGCAGGGCAGAGGGAGAGGGAAAGCGAGAGAGAGACACAGAGAATAGAATAGATACTGGGCATTAGTGAACACAATCTCCAGAAAGGATCGGGTTTTACCTAAAGATGAGGAGCGCTACAGTGTGGACTCGAAGGGATCCGGAGGAAATCAATACACACGAAGTACTGGAGGAACTCAGCAGCCCAGGCAGCACTCAAGGATTTGAGGAAACGCATTTCAGCCAAGACCAGCCTTCAGGACGAAGTGGAACCCAACTTAAAGACGGATTGCAGAGTGAAAGCAGAGACAACTTAGTGACCGGAGGCTGAGTGGTTCTTTTAACAGATGAATTCGACAGCACAGTTCATTTCGATAACACCTCAGCAGTTCCGTGGACACTGGTGCAAGGGATCAGACCCTATTATTGACCGAGAGGCTTTGGGATCCGGCTGTGACAGACTCCGCAGGGAGACGTGAAACACAGGACCAGGGGTTCACTCTGATCAATAACTCGGGAAAAGTGAATTTCACAATGTGAAACTCTCCGAATCATCGCCTCACGGCGAGCTTCCACTCTCAGCACCGCGACAGCAGTGGAAAAAATCCCTGTAAAACACTCCCAGTATCACCTTCCCGGAGAACTGCCTGTTCCCAGCACTGGTACAAATCTGATTAAGATGTCATTAAAAGCAAAAGCAATGTTAGAACCCATCCCGTGCGTTAGAGGAGAGGCAGAGTTTAAGTTTCGTTTGTCATAAACGGTGACAAATCAAAATGTTCAATTGATATACCTATCGGATATTTGTGCAATGATCGTTAGTAAAATAATCTTAAACGGGTTTTCACGGATAAATACAGAGGAATATCAAATATGAATTGCACTGCTCACTCACCAGGAACTCCGATGACGGCGATGATCAGGTACAATAGTTTCTGCACACTTAGGTATCGATCCAACATTGCAGACATTTCCTTCTGTGATTTGTCCCCCTGAGCGACAGGCGATCTCCCGGAATGAAATGTGCCTGGGCCTTTAAATACCATATAGCGACTCCACAGGGACGGATTTCAACAAATTTAAAAGTAAAGACTTTTTTTAACTTGTTTATAAACCGATTACGTCAGATTAGTACAATCCCCGTGGTGACATCTGGTGATGAATTTAGCGAATTATTGATTGGACCATTTGTGTGCGTTATTTTGACTGAAAAGGTGTCAAATCGATCAAATGTGCTTACACTGTAACTATCTACCTCACAGGAACCATTTGTCAGACTCAGCATTTTGAAGTAAAGCACGATATTGAACCTTGTAAAATTGTATTAAATCACCTACTGTTACCAATCTCCTCCAGAGGATAAACCCTTGATGTAGATTGTGCTTGGGGGTCTCTACCGAGAGTGTCTCCAATCAAATGTTAACTGTTAGTCCTGACGAAGGGTCTCGGCCTGAAACGTCGACTGCACCTCTTCCTAGAGATGCTGCCTGGCCTGCTGCGTTCACCAGCAACTTTTATGTGTGTTGCTTGAATTTCCAGCATCTGCAGAATTCCTGTTGTTAGCCTGTGTATCTCAGTGTGTTTCTGTCGGTCTGCACGTGAATGTGTTCATGTGCTTCTGTCGTTGTCTGTGTGTATGCGTGTGAGTATGTCTATGTATGAGTGTTCGCTTGTCTGTCTGTCTGTGCTTCTGTGTGTGTGAGACCGTTTGCCGTCTCTGTGCCTGTGCGAGTATGTGTGTGTCTCAGTGTATTTGTGTTAGGATGGATGTGTGCTTGTGCGTGTCTATACACGTCTATGTCTATGTCTCTCTGTATTGAACACAGACCAGCACATCACACAAACCAATCTTCCGTCCTTGGACTCACTTTACACCGCACGCTGTCGGAGCAGTGCTGCCAGGATAATCAAGGACACCACCCACCCAGCCAACACACTTTTCGTCCCTCTTCCCTCCGGGAGAAGGCTCAGGAGCTTGAAGACTCGTACGGCCAGATTTGGGAACAGCTTCTTTCCAACTGTGACAAGACTGCTGGACGGATCCTGACCCGGATCTGGGCCGTACCCTCCAAATATCCGGACCTGTCTCTCGGTTTTTTTTGTACTACCTTACTTTCCCTTTTCTATTTTCTATTTATGATTTATAATTTAAATTTTTAATATTTACTATCGATTTGTACTCCAGGGAGCGCGAACCGCAGAATCAAATATCGCTGTGATGATTGTACGCTCTAGTATCAATTGTTTGGCGACAATAAAGTAAAGTATTTGTAAAGTATTTGTGTCTGTGTGGGCAGTCGTGTATTTGTGTGTGTGTGTGTGCCTGTGAGTGTTCGTATGTGTCTGGAACTTGTGTATGTGTTTATGTCCGAGCCCTTGTGTATATGTGTGTGTCTGTATGTGTGTGTGTGTGTGTGTGTGTGTGTGTGTGTGTGTGTGTGTGTGTGTGTCTGTGTCTGTGCGTTTGTTTCCATCTGTATGTCTGTGTGAATGTGCGTTTGTTTCTATCTGGGTCTCCGTGGGTATCTGTTTCTCTCTCTTGCCCTTCTGCGTTTGTGTCTATCTGTTTGTTTTTCTTTTGCGCTTGTCTATCGTTGTGTCTGTCTATGTGCGTTGGTGTGTATGGATGTCTTTCTGTGTCTGTGTTAAGTCGGCCTATTGTGTTTCCCAGACCCTGCCCGACTGAACGAATGTCCGCATACTTTTAATTCACTTTATCGACCTGGACTCAGTCCCTTCCCGTCCATTTCCGCGAAATTCACATCATTTCGAACCCCTCAACAGCTTTCAAATCCTTAATCGACTTGTTTTGACCCTATGTGTCCAGTACCTATGCAGTTTCATCCTCCTTCTAGAAGGTCTTAAAAACTCCGCGAGCTTGTCGACGTCAGCCCAACTAGTTCCCCTCTGTCTTACACTTTGTCTGGAGTCAGAACGCACTGCAATAGGCAAAGAGACCGTCGTCCCCATTTATCCTCTGCGAAATTGTTATTCTGCCGAGAGTCATAGCCGCAGATGGACCGTTGCCCTCAAGCCTGTTTTGACCAAGTACTTGTCCAAACCTGTCTTCAATGCGATCCATCAGGCCTACACTCGTACCACCCTCTGCGAGAAGAAATTCCCACTCAGCTGTCACTAAAATCTTTCTCCGTTTCACCTTTAAATTGTCACCTCTAGTTGCAGTCTCACATAGCCCCCGAGGAGGAAAAAAAAAAGAAAACGTATTACCAGTATCTATAGAACACATTATTTTGCACAGCTCAGTGAAATCTCCCATCATTTTCTAAGTTCCAGGAAATAAAATCCTAATTTAATTATACTTCCTCTACAACTCAGATGCACAAGCCCCAGTAAAAGTATTGTATATTTTCTCAGTACTGTTTCATTTTTGATAATTTTCCTTTTGTCAGATAACAAAAGCAGCACACATACTCCAATTTAGGACTCGTCAACGTCTGATGCAAATTGAACATAACAGCCCACCTTCTGTACTGCGACACCAGTATGCACCACAGACACGCATGCAATGCACTGACATTACCAAATCTGTATATACCGCTATATCCGCAGATATCCGCAAGTCTGCGCATATTTCCAAATCTATGTGCAGCCCCAAGTCCGTCCGCGCCCCAAGTTTGCAGACACCCCCACATGCAAATTAGATTATCCTAAAGCAAATATTTCACAAAATGCCCCCACCTTAACTGCCAAGAACAGAGTTCAAACTTCAAACTGTAATTATTATCAAACGATCTATAAAAGAAACAATCTTCCGTTTCGTCATAGAGCCAATTTCGCTGCAAATCCGTGTGCAGCAGCATATCTGTTCAGAACACCAAATCGGCATGCACCCCCAAATTCGCCGATACACACGTAAATTTTCGCATACTGTAGTCTAAATCAACAGGCACCCCTAAATCCGTGTGTGCTCCCAAAGCAGTGTGCATCCCAAGCCGGCTGACCCCCCCACATGCACTTTAGATTATTCCAAAACAAGAATCATTCAGAGTTCCTAACATAGCTGCCTCCAACTTAAAAATTTGCACGAACAAATTCGAATTTCAAAAGCTATTTATTGTTAAAGTATCTGTAAGTGAAACGAGCTTGAGAATCGGCACAACCCCAAATCCACCGACACTCACGAAGTAGCTTTTGTGAGAAGCAGCGTGCTCTGTCAGATCAGATAGGAGGCCTGTGACTGGTGGATTGGCGGAATGATCGGTGCCGGGTCCGTTGTTGTGATCATCTTCATCAACCATCTGGATGATGATGTGGGTAATAGGATCAGCAAATTTGTCGATGTCACCAAGGTTGGTGGTGTAACGTGAGGAAGGCTGTCATGGTTTCCAGCAGTGCTTGTCGCCCATTATAGGAAAGATGTAAAGGCGTTGGAGAGGGAGAAAAAGAGATATGCCGGCATGCTGCCTGCCAGAACAACATGAGAGAGGTCTGGAGTGGGATGAGGACCATCACTGAGTTCCGGCAAACTAGCAACAGAGGAGCTGAAGGCAGTGTGGACAGGGCCAATGAACTTAACCTGTTCTTTAACAGATTTGACATTGTGGCCCCTGCCCGTCCCCCACATGAGCCATCTGTTGTCGGCCCCCAACCAACACATATTCCACTCTCCCCTCCTACCCCTCCTCACAGTCCCCCACGCTGCTCTCATGACTATACTCCTTCCCCACACGAAACCACCACGGTGGGCTTCACAGCTGAACAGGTGAGAAGACAGCTGAAACGTCTCAACCCAAGCAAGGCTGGAGGACTGGATGGTGTCAGTACCAGGGTGCTCAAAGCCTGTGCCCCTCAGCTATGTGGAGTACTTCGCCATGTATTCAACCCGAGCCTGAGGCGCCAGAGGGTTCCTGTACTGTAGAAGACATCCTGCCTCGTCCCTGTGCCGAAGACGCCACGCCCCAGCGGCCTCAATGACTACAGACCGGTGGCATTGACCTCCCACATCTTGAAGACCCTAGAGAGACTTGTTCTGGAGCTGCTCCGGCCTATGGTCAGGCCACACTTGGATCCCCTCCAGTTCGCCTACCAGCCTCGACTAGGAGTTGAGGATGCCATCGTCTACCTGCTGAACCGTGTCTACGCCCACCTGGACAAGCCAGCGAGCACTGTGAGGGTCATGTTTTTTGACTTCTCCAGTGCGTTCAACACCATCCGCCCTGCTCTGCTGCGGGAGAAGCTGACAGCGATGCAGGTATCATGGATTCTTGATTACCTGACTGGCAGACCACAGTACGTGTGCTTGCAACACTGTGTGTCCGACAGAGTGATCAGCAGCACTGGGGCTCCACAGGGGACTGTCTTGTCTCCCTTTCTCTTCATCATTTACACCTCGGACTTCAACTACTGCAGAGTCTTGTCATCTTCAGAAGTTTTCGGATGACTCTGCCATAGTTGGATGCATCAGCAAGGGAGATGAAGCTGAGTACAGGGCTACGGTAGGAAACTGTGTCACATGGTGTGAGCAGAATTATCTGCAGCTTAATGTGAAAAAGACTAAGGAGCTGGTGGTAGACCTGAGGAGAGCTAAGGTACCGATGACCCCTGTTTCCATGCAGGGGGTCAGTGTGGACATGGTGGAGGATTACAAATACCTGGGGATACAAATTGACAATAAACTGGACTGGTCAAAGAACACTGAGGCTGTCTACAAGAAGGGTCAGAGCCGTCTCTATTTCCTGAGGAGACTGAGGTCCTTTAACATCTGCCGGACGATGCTGAGGACGTTCTACGAGTCTGTGGTGGCCAGTGCTATCATGTTTGCTGTTGTGTGCTGGGGCAGCAGGCTGAGGGTAGCAGACACCAGCAGAATCAACAAACTCATTCGTAAGGCCAGTGATGTTGTGGGGTTGGAACTGGACTCTCTGACGGTGGTGTCTGAAAAGAGGATGCTGTCCAAGTTGCATGCCATCTTGGTCAATGTCTCCCATCCACTACATAATGTACTGGTTGGGCACAGGAGTACATTCAGCCAGAGACTCATTCCACCGAGATGCAACACAAAGCGTCATAGGAAGTCATTCCTGCCTGTGGCCATCAAACTTTACAACTCCTCCCTTGGAGGGTCAGCACCCTGAGCCAATAGGCTGATCCTGGACTTATTTCATAATTTACTGGCATAATTTACATATTACTATTTAACTATTTATGGTTCTATTACTATTTATTATTTATGGTGCAACTGTAACGAAAACCAATTTCCCCCGGGATCAATAAAGTATGACTATGACTATTTAGTGGGCATGTGTTATCATGAGAAGCTGGATAAACTTGGCTTGTTTTCTTTGTAATGGCGGAGGCTGGGGGGAGATCTGACTGAAGTTTATAAGATGATGGGAGGCATAGATCGAGAAGACACGGAGTATATTTCTCCCTGGTTAGAAATGTCTAACACCACAGTGACTGCATTAAAGGTAAGAGGTGATAGGTTAAAGGTGGGTGTGAGAGGTAAGTATTTTGCAGGGACATGGACATTGTGCAGGGTGCAGGGATTAGTGCTCGGGGGTTTATTGATTTACATTATAGCAGAACTGCACACTTCAGCAGCCGATCCGAGATAACGACGAAAAGGTCGGCTGCTGCCATTCCCGCCAGGCAGCTAGAGACACATCTGGATTGACCGACCTTCCCCCGGGACATGAACACAGTCGCTACCCAACTCGCTGGAAAGAAACAGGGAACAGGAAGTTTAGAAAAAAATACTTAGCAGAAGTCAATGCAGCAGTTTGAGAGGATCCAGTCATATTTCTACTTTACCGTTGCATTTAGCGGTCGAGAGAGGGCGCAGAGCTGACGGGGAGAGAGAACAAGTTTACACAGTAAAGTGAAGCCAACATCATCTGCATACATATTTCTCGCTGATGACCGAAATGTGAAGTGGCAGCGGAAAGCTAATACTGGCTAACTACCTATTCAGAGGTAATACTGGATGGAACATTTTCTACCCCTCCCGATCCCGTTTGGGTGAAACGAATGAATCCCGGCGCTGGCGGCGGAATTCCTCAATTAGACAATCGTCAGCTTTCCTGCGCTCCCTGTCAGTGACGGAACAAGAACAGGAAATGCTGGAAGCACTCATCCGGAAAAGAGGGAAGAAAGATTTAAATTACCTGTCCTCAGAACTGTTCCGGGAGAGACCCGTGACACGTGTGTTAACTGGTTCCTCTTGCTATTCAGGTTGCTTGGGGCTTAGTGTTTTCATCATTCCTCTGGTCTGTTTCATCTTCCAGCATTTGCTACTCGCCTGACTTGACAAAAGATCATTGACTAATCCAGCAGAAACAACGAGGTCTGACACATCCTCACACGCAGCCATGACACCTCCCAGAGAAGCAGGGGAGAGGAATTCAACGTCCAGCAGCGAGCTCGGTGACGCAGTCAGATGTTTGTAATGGTATCAGTTGTAGGTATAATTGAATACATTTCACAGAATTGATAGCTATGAAACAACAACTCGGTTGTGTTAACTGGCTCAGCAACCATTTCCCTGCGTTATCCTTCAATTGTTTCACATTCAGTCATATCACACAGATATTAAAAATACATAAGTTTCATGCTACTACATGAAACACCTCACATTTTCTAAGGAGCCACGACCTGTCGATGGTTTGATCGTTACCGCTAACTCGGGCATCCGCTCACGTACAATGCAGACGATCGACTGGTACAGTATAATCTCCGCGGGCTGTGTAAACACCATGTATGCAGATACAGTGCAGCTGCTGAAAGACCAAAAACACAGGAGCCAAGAATCATAATAGTGAACACAAACGTCTGATAGAACGCTACCTGGCTGGAAGAAAGCCAGCAATATAGGCGGATTTGATGAATTCCTGCAGCGGATTCTTTTAACATCCAGATCCCAGAAACAACAGTCTGCGTGTTTCCATTCGATTCCTGAAATGACTGGGCACTCCATTTCAGTGAGAATCCGTGACTGCTGTTGCTCCTGAACTCAAAGCTCCAGCAGACACTCTGAGCTGATGCATACAAAAACGTCCCCAATTTATACAGAGGATCGGTCTCCATAGGAACGGTTGTACCCCTGACTAACTTCCTGAGTTAGAGCTACCTGAATAAACACGGTTGTCTCTGATATAAATATTGGACCGATTGATCTCGCGTACATCAATATCCTTGGCCATCGCCTTAGCAGTTACTCATTTGGTGGAAATAATGCCGGAGCTTTAATGAGAAAGACTGGGCTGTGTGACGGAGCAGCCACATTTACAGATTTCACATCTTTGTTGGCTAATTATTCATCTGTAAATGGAGTTCACCGACGCCGACAGACCCCTAACTTCTGTACCTGCGGTTTCCCATCCTGAACTGTCCTTCATCTTTCAACTCCATCCTCGCCGAACACACACAGACAGACAGAAGCACACAGAAACACACACACACACACACACACACACACACACAGACAGAAGCACACAGAAACACACACACACACACACACACACACACATACACACACACATAGAAACACACACACACACACACATAGAAACATACACACACACACACACACACACACACACACACAGAAACACACACACACACATAGAAACACCCACACCCACACACACACAGATACACACACACAGAAACACACACACACACACACACAGATACACACACATAGAAACACACACACACACACACACACACAGATACACACATAGAAACACACACACACACACACACACAAACACACACACACACGCAGATACACACACACACGGAAACACACACACACACACACACACACACAGATACACACATTCACACACAGAAACACACACACACACACATACAGATAGAAAACACGCACACAAACACACACTCACGCACAGATGCACACACGTAGGCGGACATGCACACGAACACACACACTCACATGCACACAAATACTCACACACGCTTACAGATACGCAAACGCATACATACAAATGCACACACACAGACACGCACGCACATACACAGGAACACAGATGCGATTCGATAAAGAATATACAGAGAATCTGCATATGTTGGAAAACCAAGGCAACACCGACAGAGATGGTTAGTGTCGTATGTAGCTGCTGTTGGGAGACATTCATGGACATCTCATTTCTACAAATAAAGTGGTAAACGGATACAGTAGGTATATGGGGACATGGAGTTGCGTTTCTTCTGAATTCATATCTAATATTGAAAGGAGAATTGTTCTTGCAAAATTCCTCCTCCTAACTTTAATACCGGTGTGTTGTGTGTCCCTGTGGTGTAATGACCAGGACTGGACACAGCTCATCAGCTGTGGCCCAACTTGTGTTTGTATAGATCCGGCAGAGCTACCTGCTCTGACATTCTGAACCTTCACCCATCCATCTGTTAAATGACCGACCGCTCTAAGCCCCTATCTTCACGGACTTGACAACGTGTTTTCCACTGGAATCACGTGTTGTACAAGAGGGATGGCTTGCATCAGAACATCTAATTCCGCTACACACATCAAAGTTGCTGGTGAACACAGCAGGCCAGGCAGCATCTCTAGGAAGAGGTACAGTCGACGTTTCAGGCCGAGACCCTTCGTCAGGACGGTCCAATTCCGCTATTTGTTATGTATCTCCTGGCCTTGTTTAGAATCTCTGCTTGCATCACCTCACCACGGCATGGACACGTACCCTCCTGAATGAGATGGGAAAGTATCCCATTATCCGTGTTTATGAACTGCGCGATGTTTTAAATTTCAAGTATCATGCACACCTACTTTCGCTTAAGGGAAAACAAAGTAAGACAAGGTAAATACTATGAGAACACCCATTCACATCTGATTATTAATGTTAAGTCAATGTTTGTTCCGAATGACCACGGGGATGGTGAGAATGTGATGCAGCCCCTGTCCATCGCCCAGTAAAAGATATGGTTGCACGGCGGCCGAAATGTGCCGTAGTGCATGACGAGTAGTCAGAAACCGCGAGTTTCGGTGACGGTGGCTAAAGGGACACTGTGATCAGCAATGGAGGGAGTTCCTGTCATTTGTACATGTTGCGTGGGTGATGGAAACACCCAGTGCCAGAGTAACATAACTTCTCGGCATTCTCCGCGATGAAATTGCTCTTCCTACAAGAACTGACCGGAAATGGGTATAATTCTCGTTCCACTGAGAGCTCTCTCCCTGACCTAGGGCAGGACACAACAGCAGAAACGATGTCATTGGGTCTAGTCGCATTTCCAGTAAAACATTCCCACACAGTCATAGTGAAGCAACTCGACTGGTCCCGGGATCGGTGAGAGCTTCGCTAAGAATCCAGCGCTAGCTCCGTCTGCTCCAAGTCCAAAAGCACGTCCTCCATTCTGACCATGAATGGGGGCTCAGTCACAGACGAACATAACTATTCAGGATGAGGCTCTAATGCTGACCACGGTAACCCCCTGTCTCCCATCACCTATTTCTTCCTGCTGCCACGTATGCACACAAGGGGGAAGTATCCAGTGGCCAATGAACGTACCTTTGTGTCTGGGAAGAAACCATTTCAGTCACTTTTTATCCCTACCATTGAAGTCATGGCCTGTGACCTGCTGTCCGGGATCTTCAATATCGGAGCAAAGTTCTCAGACAGTCGGCCTGAGAGCTATAATACTATCAGTGACTTTTGCTGTTCCCGATTCTACTAATTCCCTTAAGTTCAAAACAGTACTACGAAATCCAGCTGATTTCCCAGTAGACGTTCGCCGCGGCAAGACGTACAGCCCTCTGGATAGAGCTGGGTGGGGGTGATGACACAAAATTCCAGGCCCAGTCACACTTCCTCAGGAAAGTTCCACCTGCAGCAGAGAGAGTGCGGAAGTGTTTCCCATACTGACTGGACTGTTCCCAGGAATGGCAGGCCGGCTCTGGGAGGAAGGAGTGAGTGAGCTGGGCCTGTGTTCTCGGGAATTCTAGGAAGAAGTAATGGCTAAGTCATTCAGACCAATTGCAGGGATGTTTCCACAGAATGAGAATTCTGTTACTAAGGATATTCAGGACGGAGTGGAAAATAAATTTCCTTAATCAGTGATGCTTTCCCCAGTTCAGGACGTTCAACAGAGCAGGGCGGGAGCCGACCATTTGGTCTGTGATGTTGGGCTGACACGATTAATCCAGTGGTGTCTAATGAATCTAACCCATCTTCTTGCCTGTGTCCCTCCGTTCTCTGTGCATTTATTTGCCTGTCTGTGCCTCACAAATGCCGCTGTTTATCCGACCTCCAACACCACACCAGAAATGCATTTTAGACAACCAGAACTCTCTGTTTTGTTTTCTTTTAAACATTTCTCTGCACATTTCCTTTGAACTATTTTCCCAGTCTCCCTAACTGCATGTCCTCCGGTACTCGGTGTTTCGAAGCTGTGAGAAAAATAATAGTTTCCTTCTCCAATTATGACAATAAAAATCATCTCAGTTCTCCCTTTGTCTTCCGCCAGTCCAGAAATAGCAATCCAAGGTTGTGCAACTCCTTCTTATAGTCATAGTCATAGTCATACTTTATTAATCCCGGGGGAAATTGGTTTTCGTTACAGTTGCTCCATAAATAATAAATTCTTCTAGATTTCCTCCTTATAACTTCTTCTCTACCCTTTCCAAATCCTCGACATCCTTCCTATAATTAGATTATTAGATTATGAGGACACGCAGTCCTCTTTTATTGTCATTTAGTAATGCATGCATTAAGAAATGATACAATATTCCTCCGGTGTGATATCACAAAAACACAGGACAGACCAAGATTGAAAAAGTAACAAAAACCACATAAATATAACATATAGTTACAACAGTGCAACAATACCATAACTTGATGTAGAACAGGCTATGGCAAAGTAAAAAAGTTCAAAATCTCTCGAAGGTCCACACATCTCACGCAGACGGGAGAAGGAAGAAAACTCTCCCTGCCATGCCCGACCACAGTCCGACTCTGAGTCGTCCGAAAACTTCGAGCCTCCGATCAGCCCTCTGACACCGAGTACCGAGCACCATCTCTATCCGAACGATTCGACCACAGCCTCGGTCGCCAGCAGCAGGCAAAGCCGGGGATTTGGGGGCCTTCCCTCCGGAAGATTCTCGATCGCTCAGTAACAGCGGCAGCGAACCTCCGTTTCAGAAGTTTCTCCAGATGTTCCCCTGTGCTTTCACGTCCCTCTCCATCAAATCAGAATTGTCCACGACCCCTATTTAACGAATGCGATATATCATTTCACCGGAGAGGTGCGCGCCCTGCGCTACGCCGCCATCTTCTCCTCCCGCTTTAATGGAACGACCAAACTCCGGATGCAACCTAACCAGAGTTCTATAGACAACCAGCAAGGAGGAACTGACGGGAGTGGGCAGGTTCTGCGATATCCCGAGAAGTAGTAAGTGGGAGAGCTGCTCGAAAAGGTTCAGCCGTTTGCTCAGCATCGGGCCAGTTCGGCACACTTATCAGCCGGAGTAGACGGAAATATAACTTCCTCCCTCAAGCACAAGGAGCTGTACTAACGTCGGGAAATGAGAGATCCCCTCCCTAATGAACCAGGCGCAAAACCACCGTCCCCCGCCACGGAGGCATCTGTGGGACCACCATCGTGCAGCCCCGCCCGCCCCACCAGCGCAGACAGGGAAACGATGCGGCTCACACTCCTGTAGCCACATGCACCTTCACCTTGTCAGGAGGAATTTTGACCTGACATATCACAGCGTGGTACCGGAAACTGTTCCTCCCGTGACTGAGAGAAACTGCAGAGAGTTTGGACGCAACTCAACACTCCACAGCAACTAGCCTCCCCACTGTGGACTCTCTCTTGAATTCCCACTGCATTGTCAAAGCAGCCAGTATAATCAGGGGCCCCACCCATCCCAAACATCTTCTGCCGTCTAATCGGGCAGTAGATAACAAAACCTGAAAGCTCATTCTAGCAGCGTCAAGAAGAGCTTCTGCCCACTGTTATAAGGACAGTGAATATGTTCTATAATATTCTGATGCCATAAGTATATTCTCTCATATGGGAAGAATTCAATCTGCTGGATTCTGATCTTGCACCTTATTGTCTATCCGGTCGGTGGTGCAGTGACCTCTTGTAAAAGAGTCAAAAATGCGAAGGAAATGATCCCTCAGTCGACATCTCTCTGATAACACATGAATCGTTTTTTTTACACTTCGTTTGCGTCTTTATTTACCTGAAATGTGCTTCTGGGACTGTTGGAGCCTGCGATTAGTTTGGAGATCGCTAGCGTGATCCAGAGTTTTGTTTATTCCGAGAAGGTTCTGGGAAACGAGCGTGTACCCGGAGGGCATCGATGAGAAGAAACTTTGAGGCGTGGCGGGAGCCGACGCTCGTTTCTTATTCGGCGTTTAACTAGTCCATTGAACGGCGATTAAAACGACCAGGAATATTGAGACATCGAGGCGAATGCCGAAGGCGAGCGAGAGTTCAGCGCCGACTGCTCGCCTTTTAATCGCTGCCAGAGAAGGAATCTGTAAATGGCCGATCGCAGTGTGACCCTCTGCCGATGGCGGGTGGGCCTGTCGTGTGGTGCTCCTCTCTTCCGATGAATGCCCATGAGGATGGTATCGTCGCTGTGGACTCCGGACTTTGTCAGAGTTATGGTTTTATACTTTGTGTTTTTTATCGCCCGTTCCTTTTCCGTTTTGTTGTGCGAGGGGAGGGTGTTTGGCGGGGTGGGGGGGGGTCGATGTTCAGTTAGTATTCTTATAGTTTTTTTTTGCGCGGCGAGAGATTGTTTCTTTCGGAACACCAGGCAAATGTTCCTCATCCGTTTCCCGCAGTGTGAGGGGTGGGGTTATCGGCATGCTGCTCTTTTTGAACGGGGGGTGTGGATTTGAATTTGACCTTTTTCTCTGAGTCCCTTTCATGTTGTTTTTTTCTTTTACTTCGTTCCTTTCCGTGAGAAATATATGTGTGTGTGTGTGTGTGTGTGTGTGTGTAACTACACTGCACTTTATCTGTCGCTGTTACAGGGTACCTTGTCAAATGCCTTGTTGAAATCCATATACACTGCATCTACCGCTCCACCAGCATTAATGTGTGTTTGGTCACATCCTGAGTTTCACCGTTCTATGATCTAGGTAGGAGTACGGCGAATAGAGGGCAACAATATTTCCTTACTGGGAGCACATATTTCTCACAATGGTGATGAACATCGACATGTCTTCGACCCAGTGTAGGTTTAGTACACCACACAAATATGCTCAAGGTGGTTACTGTTAATCGGGAAAGAGTTATCTGGCTCGAGTGAAATGATCTGCTATCACAACTGGTGAAAAATCAGAGTGGAGCGGCCGTTTTAATTTCAGTGCATAGAAACATAGAAACATAGAAAATAGGTGCAGGAGTAGGCCATTCGGCCCTTCGAGCCCGCACCGCCATTCAGTATGATCATGGCTGATCATTCAACTCAGAACCCTGTACCAGCCTTCCCTCCATACCCGCTGATCCCTTTAGCCACAAGGGCCATATCTAACTCTCTCTTAAATATAGCCAATGAACTGGCCTTAACTGTTTCCTGTGGCAGAGAATTCCACAGATTCACCACTCTCTGTGTGAAGAGGTTTTTCCTAATCTCGGTCCTAAAAGGCTTCCCCTCTATCCTCAAACTGTGGCCCCTCGTTTTGGACTTCCCCAACATCGGGAACAATCTTCCTGCATCTAGCCTGTCCAATCCCTTTAGAATCTTATGCGTTTCAATCAGATCCCCCCTCAATCTTCTAAATTCCAACGAGTACAAGCCCAGTTCATCCAGTCTTTCTTCATATGAAAGTCCTGCCATCCCAGGAATCAATCTGGTGAACCTTCTTTGTACTCCCTCTACGGCAAGGATGTCTTTCCTCAGATTAGGGGACCAAAACTGCACACAATACTCCAGGTGTGGTCTCACCAAGGCCTTGTACAACTGTAGTAGTACCTCCCTGCTTCTGTACTCGAATCCTCTTGCTATGAATGCCAGCATACCATTCGCCTTTTTCACCGCCTGCTGTACCTGCATGCCCACTTTCAATGACTGGTGTATAATGACACCCAGGTCTCGTTGCACCTCCCCTTTTCCTAATCGGCCACCATTCAGATAATAATCTGTTTTCCTGTTTTTGCCACCAAAGTGGATAACTTCACATTTATCCACATTAAGTTGCATCTGCCATGAATTTGCCCACTCACCCAACCTATCCAAGTCACCCTGCATCCTCTTAGCATCCTCCTCACAGCTAACACTGCCACCCAGCTTCGTGTCATCCCCAAACTTGGAGATGCTGCATTTAATTCCCTCATCTAAGTCACTAATATATATTGTAAACAACTGGGGTCCCAGCACTGAGCCTTGCGATACCCTACTAGTCACTGCCTGCCATTCTGAAAAGGTCCCGTTTATTCCCACTCTCTGTTTCCTGTCTGCCAACCAATTCTCTACCCACATCAATACCTTACTCCCAATACCGTGTGCTTTAAGTTTGCACACTAATCTCCTGTGTGGGACCTTGTCAAAAGCCTTTTGAAAATCCAAATATACCACATCCACTGGTTCTCCCCTATCCACTCTACTAGTTACATCCTCAAAAAATTCTATGAGATTCGTCAGACATGATTTTCCTTTCACAAATCCATGCTGAATTTGTCCGATGATTTCACCGCTTTCCAAATGTGCTGTTATCACATCTTTGATAACTGACTCTAGCATTTTCCCCACCACCGATGTTAGGCTAACCGGTGTATAATTCCCCGGTTTCTCTCTCCCTCCTTTTTTAAAAGATAGGGTTACATTAGCCACCCTCCAATCCTCAGGAACTAGTCCAGAATCTAAAGAGTTTTGAAAAATTATCACTAATGCATCTACTAGTTCCTGGGCTACTTCCTTAAGCACTCTGCGATGCAGACCATCTGGCCCTGGGGATTTATCTGCCTTTAATCCCTTCAATTTACCTAACACCACTTCCCTACTAACATGTATTTCCCTCAGTTCCCTTATCTCACTGGATCCTCTGTCCCCTACTATTTCCGGAAGATTATGTATGTCCTCCTTAGTGAAGACAGAACCAAAGTAGTTATTCAATTGGTCTGCCATGTCCTCGCTCCCCATAATCAATTCACCTGTTTCTGTCTGTGGGAGACCTACATTTGTCTTAACCAATCCTTTTCTTTTCACATATCTATAAAAGCTTTTACAGTCAGTTTTTATGTTCCCTGCCAGTTTTCTCTCATAATCTTTTTTCCCTTTCCTAATTAAGCCCTTTGTCCTCCTCTGCTGAACTCTGAATTTCTCCCACTCCTCAGGTGAGCCACTTTTTCTGGCTAATTTGTATGCTTCTTCTTTAGAATTGATACTATCCCTAATTTCTCTTGTCAGCCATGGGTGCACTACCTTCCTTGATTTATTCTTTTGCCAAACTGGGATGAATGATACCCTCAATGGATGGAAAAGAGGCCGCACCGACACAATATGAGTGGGAGAACAGGGTATGATGGCGACTGAATCAATATTCACTTTTTGCTGGAAGAATATCATTCCCATTGTACATCTCTTAGTAACATCACAATGTCCATTGTTTGCAGTTTCACAAATAACTCGCTAAATTAACACAATCTGTCCACGCAAGGATCCACTTGTCTGACGTAATTGGTCTGTGAGTAATTTAAAGATCTTTATTTTTAAGTCTGTTGAAATCTGTCCCCGTGGAATTGTTAAATGGTATTAAAACCCCAGGCATGCATTGCGTCAACATTTCATTGCGAGAGATCGCCGGTAGCACAGGCAGTACGAATCACCGGACAGAGAAAATGTGGGAAATGTGGTACAGGTACAGGGGATGTGGAGAAAATATTGTACGTGTTCATTGCCTTCATTGGAGTTCCCGGTGAGTGAGCAGAGCAATTCGTGTTTGATATTTCTGAGTGTTAATCGCTGTGAACCTGTTTATTACCATTTTACAAGCTTCCAACTTGATGATCTTCGCACAAATATCTGCCAGTGATATTGATCCCGTCAAATCATCATTCTAATTTTTCATATTTAATGACAGACCAAAGTGAACCTCTGACCCTCCTCTAACTCATGGAACGGACTCGAACGATGTTCTTGCCTTTAATGACAACTTGCCCTGACTGGTACAGGTGCTGGGGGCAGTCAGCTCTCCGGAAAGGTGCGACTGGGAGAGTTATATATTGTGCAATTGACACTTTCTCAGTTATTGTCCAGAGTGAACAGCTTGTTCTTTAATCATATCTTGCCCAGATTTGTTCGAATGCTGGGGACAAGCAGTTCACCGGGAGAGTGTGACTGGGAGGGATTTAACGGGATGTTAACCAGTGTAGCAACAGTGTTGGAGGGTAGGCAGCCCTCTGGGAAGGTGTGATCTGGAGAGTATTGATGAGACCTTGTCCAGAGCTGTAGCAGTGGATAGGACCGGAGCTCTCGGGGAAGGTCTGACTTGGACGGTTTTATATTGTGATGCTCATTGTCTCCGAATTATTTATCAGACTAAACATTTCGTCATTTAACGACATCTAGTCCAGAGTGGGATCACAGCCGGGAGCAGGCAGCTCCTGGAGAAAGCTTCAAGATGAGAGTTTCAATTGAACGGTGTACAGATTTGTCCAAGTGTTGAGTGCAAAGTGAAACATTGCTGGACACAGGAAAGTTTTTAGGAAGGTGTGACTTTTTAGGGTATTAATGTTAGAGATCTAGATTAGATTATAAAGCTAACAGGAAGGAGTTTAAGAAGGAAATTAGGAGAGCCAGAAGGGGCCATGAGAAGGCTTTAGTGGGCAGGATTAAGGAAAACTCCAAGGCACTCTACAAGTATGTGAAGAGCAGGAGGATAAGACGTAAAAGAATAGGACCTATCACATTATCAAGTGTGACAGTGGGAAAGTGTGTATGGAACTGGAGGAAATAGCAGAGGTACTCAGTGAATACTTTACTTCAGTATTCACTATGGAACAGGATCTTGGTGATAATAGTGAAGACTTGCAGCAAATTGAAAATCTTGAGCAGGTATATATTAAGAAAGAGGATCAAGTTGGAAAGCATCAAGTTGGATAAGTCACCGGGACCCGACGAGATGTACCCCAGGGTACCGTGGGAGGCGAGGGAAGAGATTTCTGACCCTCTGGCGATGTTCTTTTCATCATCAATGGGGACAGGAGCGGTTCTGGAGGAATGGAGGGTTGTGGATGTTGTTCCTTTATTCAAGGATGGGAGTAGGGATAGCCCAGGAAATTATAGACCAGTGAGTCTCACTTCAGTGGTTGGTAAGTTGATGGAGATGATCCTGAGAGGCAGAATTTATGAACATTTGGAGAGGTATAATATGATTAGGAATAGTCAGCATGGATTTATCAAGGGCAGGTCGTGCCTTACGAGCCTAATTTAATATTTTTGAGGATTGACTAAACATAGTGATGAAGAAAGAGCAGTAGATGTAGTGTATATGGATTTCAGCAAGGCATTTGATAAGGTACCCCATGCAAGGCTTATTGACAAAGTAAGGAGGCATGGGATCCAAGGGCACATTGCTTTGTGGATCCAGAACTGGCTTGCCCACAGAAGGCAAAGAGTGGTTGTATTCTGCATGGAGGTCAGTGATCAGTGGTGTGCCTCAGGGATCTGTTCTGGGACCCCTTCTCTTTGTTTTATAAATGACCTAGATGAGGAAGTGGAGGGATGGGTTAGTAAGTTTTCTGATGACTCAAGGGTTGGAGGTGTTGTGGATAGTGTGGAGGGCTGTCAGAGGTTACAGCAGGACATTAATAAGATGCAAAACTGGGCTGAGGAGTGGCAGATGGAGTTCAACCAGATAAGTGTGAAGTAGTTCATTTTGGTAGGTCAAATATGATGGCAGAATATAGTATTAATAGTAAGACTCTTGGCAGTGTGGAGGATCAGAGTTATCTTGGGTTTCGAGGCCATCGGACGCTCAAAGCAGCTCTCTCTCTCTCTCTCCCGTCACCTCGGTATTTGAGTTTTTTAACAAAGCCGCATCCTGATGTGACGCCAAACCAAGTTATCAGACGATTGATGCTAATGAGAGAGATAAGGGAGACAATGGAGAAACGTTCAAAATGTTAATGAGAGAGAAGAGAGAGATTAACGGAAAAGAGACACAATTCAGAATATTGACAGACCGGTTGCTTTGAACCTGAACTGTTTGAAGTTTGATGGACAGGCGATACCCCAGCAGGGGGATAAAAAGAACAGATTCGCTAAGGCACGACACACCACGAGATCACGAGATAACGGGACCCTGGAAGAGCGGTGTGCCCCCACAAGTTGGTGAGTGTTTGGAGGTCCGGTTCGCGGAAACCGACCATAGACTCACAGGGTGAAACGGTACGATCGGTGGGAACCTGGTGTGTGTGCCAGGTTCACCGCGGAAGAACGGTCGTATCCGGAACGGAGGGATCACAGTCGGTGACCACAGCGGCGTAGAAGACATAAAAGAGTCCGCCCGAAAACCAACTGCGAAGACATCGAAGGTCTGCCTGAATCAAATTGCACCCCCCCCCGCTCTCCAACGGCACAACAGCGATTACTGCGAACTATACTAAGCTGAATTGAACTCTGCGTCACTTAAGACTGATCATTTTACCCCTAGACTGCGATAGAGCTTGGTTTGATTCCTATTACCCTAGTTCTGTGTACATGTGTGTATTATCATTGCTAACCTGTTGCATTTATATCCTTACGATTAGAGTACAGTGTTACTTATTTCTTTAATAAAACTTTCTTCGTACCCAGTAATCCAGACTCCAACGAGTGGTCCATTTCTGCTGGTTTGGCAACACAGTTACGGGGTACGTAACACTGAGAAAAACCTAGAGGCGTCCACAGCGTCTCCAGCACCTCACATTCATTGATAGGGCTGTGGGCCACAAGACAATCTGGGAGATCGGATCGAGATCTAGGGAGAGAGGAACATGTTTGCAAAGGGGACACGAGAGAGTGGCTGAGCGAGATGCTAGATGATAGTTGGGCTCGAGTCGGGGTGGGGAAGGGGAGATGGGGAGATAGCAAAAGACTGTGCGTGTGTGTGTGGTGTGTGTCTGTCTGTGTGGTGTGTATGTGTGCGGTGTGTGTGTGAGAGAGAGAAAGAGATATGGTTAAACGGGAAAGAGTTTAAAAAAGATTTACGAGGAGGTTGCCAGGACTAGGGGGCCTGTGATACGGCGGAAGTTTGGCCAGACTGGGCCGTTATTGCTTTGCACATAGGAGAATGAGATACAATCAAATGGAAACGATTAAAATTATCAGAGGCTCAGGTAAGTTCCAAGGTGACAATTAAAGTTCCCGATGATTATTAGGGTCTATAATGCACCTCCAATCGAGTGTACCCTCTTGCTTCTAAATACGAAAGCGGGGCTGGAGTTGGGAAGGAGACGCAATTCACATTCACCCACGTAGTTCTGTAATCTGTACATCGTGTAATGTGGGGCTGCAGTGGCGGGGTATAATTTCTGTGATCAGTACACAGTCACAGTTGGCTCGTGGGATTTTGTGAACAAAACGTGCAATCGTGTTTTTATGTGCTTAACAAAAGCTCTAGCTCTTTACTTCCATTAAGAACAAAACAAAAACAATCGCCTTACGTCGACGTTATGACGTCAGACACGGTCTCCTGTCGAACACAACTCGATGACGATGTTTGGCAATTTTCTGCACAGTTTCCATTATGAACAATTTGTGTCATTTGTCACCCTTTGCATTACCTTACAATTGCATCGTGGCAGTGGAACCTGTGGTGACGGAGGCGATAATCAGTGTTTCATCACCCTCAGTTTTGGGATCAGTGCACAGTCGCTATGCCACCTCTATGTGACTCGATTTCCCCAGTTCCGGCAAAAAAGGAAGTGGCGAATCCTTACAGCACCTTTCTAGGTTACTCATGTCCTTCCAAAGGCGGCCGGTCAGAGATGGACTCAGGATTCCAGCTGTGGTCTCACCAGCGTGCAAGCGTTCAGCACAGGAACAGGCCCTTCGGCTCGCGGGGCTGCTCTGAGCTTATTGATTCATTTTGTAAGTCATTTCATTTAGTAAGTTATTAAACGACACAAGATCCACATCCCTCCATTGTGCACACTTTCATTTCGCCGCAAAAACATCTGTCTCCACCTCCACCCCGGCATTCTTTCCAGACACCCACCACAATACGTGAGGAAAATAACCTGCACCGCACATCCCTTTAAAATAATGAACACTCACAATGCGCTGGAGGAACTCAGCAGCTCAGTCAGCAGCAGTTGAAAAGATTAGTCAACGTTTCGGGCCGAAACCCTTCGTCAGGACTGAAAGACGAACTTTGGGGAGGGTTTGAAGAATGCTGGTAGTTGATAAATAACAGTAATTTTAAAGACAAAGGGGTGGGGGAGGGGCAGCAGGGAGGTGATTGGCAGAAGAACAATGCGAAGTAGAAGAAGGAGGCGGAACTATGAGGGAGGTGATGTAAAATAGGGATAGAGGAAGGGAGGGGGAGGGAATTACCGGAAGTTGGAGAATTCTATGTTCATACCAAGGGGCTGGAGACTACCTAGACGGTATATCAGGTGTTGCTCCTCCAACCTGAGTTTAGCCTCATCATGGCAGTAGAGGAGGCCATGTATGGACATATGTGAATGGGAATGGGAAGCAGAGTTGAAGTGACTGGCTACCGGAAGATCCTGTCTGTTGTGGCGGACGGATAAGTGCCGGGTGGGAGATCCGTGGGGATGGACGTGCGCCCCACGGACCTCCCAACCGGCACTTATCCCTGTAAGCGTAAGTGCTACACCTGTCCCTACACCTCCTCTCTTGCCACCATTCAGGGCTCCAAACAGTCCTTCCAGGTGAGGCAACACTTCCCTTGTGAATCTGTTGGGCTCATCTATTGCATCCGGTGCTCCCGGTGCGGCCTCCTCTACATCGGTGAAACCCGATGCAGATTGGGGGACCACTTCGTCGAGCACCTCCGCTCCGTCCGCCACAACAGACAGGATCTCCCGGTAGCCACCCACTTCAACTCTGCTTCCCATTCCCATTCGGGTATGCCCATACATGGCCTCCTCTACTGCCATGATGAGGCTAAACTCAGGTTGGAGGAACAACACCTCATATACCGTCTAGGTAGTCTCCAGCCCCTTGGTATGAACATAGAATTCTCCAACTTCCGGTAATTCCTTCCCCCTCCCTTCCTCTATCCCTATTTTACATCACCTCCCTCATAGTTCCGCCTCCTTCTTCTACTTCGCATTGTTCTTCTGCCAATCACCTCCCTGCTGCCCCTCCCCCACCCCTTTGTCTTTAAAATTACTGTTATTTATCAACTACCAGCATTCTTCAAACCCTCCCCAAAGTTCTTCCTTCAGTCCTGACGAAGGGTTTCAGCCCGAAACGTTGACTAATCTTTTCAACTGCTGCTGACTGAGCTGCTGAGTTCCTCCAGCGCATTGTTAGTGTTCGTTTGACAACAGCATCTGCAGATTATTTTGTGTTTACCCTTAAAATAATGTCAGGTTTAGCATTACTGTCTAATATACGTTGTTTTATATTTGTTTATTTATTTTTACAGCAGCAGTGTAGGAAAGACGATGCAGAATTACAAAATATATGAATAGTGCAAAAATAAAAGACTAATGAGGTAATGTGCCTCTTCCGCTAATGAAAAGCGTTCCCAGACTGCCCAATCTCTTCTTATCCAAGCAGTATCCTGTTAAGTCTCTGCTACTCACCGTCCAAACCTCCAATTTTTTCCAATAATAAAATGCAATAGGCCCAGATGTAGTTTAAACTGAGAAGTTTATTAAGCAACAGCATAACTACCTGACACTATAACTCAAACAACAGGAATTCTGCAGATGCTGGAAATTCAAGCAACACCCATCAAAGTTGCTGGTGAACGCAGCAGGCCAGGCAACATCCTGAAACGTCGACTGCGCCTCTTCCTATAGATGTTGCCTGGCCTGCTGCGTTCACCAGCAACTTTGATGGGTGACACTATAACTCAGTGCCTAGACAACTAGAGACAAGCACTCCATCATTTTGTGTCTGACAAATAGTTCCTTTGAAGAACACATTTACAGTGAAACCACATTTAATTGCTAAGGCACAACGGAAAGTTCAGACACATTTGTTGGGGCAGACTAACTCACACTACTGGTCTAAAAGCTTCTGAGAATCTAGATGCCCAACCTTTAGTTTCTGACGGTTGAGATATGGACAGTCAGGGAACGTAAAGAGACGGGTCATGTGCAGTTTGATGGAATCCGTTCAGTGTGGTGTCATGGTTGGCACAGACACTGTGAACCGAAGAGACTTGTCCTGTGTTTTACCAGTCTCCATTCTCTACAGGTAGAGGGCAGCAATGTTTCTTTTCTGAGAGCACATACAGTATTTCTCACAATTGTGATGAACATCGACATGAGTTTGACCCAGTAGAGGTTCAGTCCACCACACAAACGATCTCAAGGCGGTTACTGCTAATCGGGAAAGAGGGATCTGAGTGAAGTGAAATGAGCTGGGTCAGAGAATCAGAGTGGAGCGGCCGTTTCAATTTCAGTAGATCTCCTCAATAGATGGAAAACAGGTCGCACCGACACATTTGAATCAATATTCAAATTTTGCTGGAACAGTACCACTCACAACGTACATATGTTAGTAACATCACAATGTCTATTGTTTGCAGTTTCACAAATAATTCACTAAATTAACGCAATCTAACCACGCAGGGATTGCTCACTTGTCTGACGTAATTGGTCTGTATGTAATGCAATAATCTTTATTTTTAAGTCTGTTGAAAATTCTCCCTGTGGATTTGCTAAATGGTATTAAAACCCAGTCATGTACTGTATCAACATTTCATTGCGAGAGATCGCCGGTCGCACAGGGAGGACAAATCACTAGACGGAGAAAACGTGGGAAATGTGGTACAGTTACATCAGTGTGGAGAAAATATTGTACGTGTTCATTGCCTTCATTGGAGTTCCCGGTGAGTGAGCAGAGCAATTCGTGGTTGGTATTTCTGAGTGTTAATCGCTGTGAACCTGTTTATTACCATTTTACAAGCTTCCAAATTGCTGATCATTGCACAAATATCCGCTAGTGATATTGATCCCGTCAAATCTTCATTCTGATTTTTCATATTTAATGACAAACGAAAGTGAACCTCTGTCTCTCCTCTGACTCACGGAACACACTCGAACGATGTTCTCGAATGACATCTTGCCCTGAGTGGTAGAGGTGCTGGAGACAATCAGCTCTCCGGAAAGGGTGACTGATAGAGTTCTACAATATACAATCGACACTTTCTCCCTCATAGGTCAGAGTGGAAAACTTGTCCAGTAATGACATCTTGCCCAGAGTTGTCCGAATGGTGGGGACAGGCAGTTCTCCAGTGAAGTGTGACTGGGAGGGATTTATTGGCGCTAGTACTGGGTGGCAGGCAGCCCTCGGGGAAGTTGTGACTTGGACGGTATTAGAGGGACCTGCTCCTGCGCTGTACCGGCCGCTGGGCCCGGCAGCTTTCGGGGAAGCTGTGACTTGATCCGTTTTATATTCTGATGTTCATTCTTTTTGAGTTAATCATCAGACAAGGATAAACTTTACTGACATTTAGTCCAGAGTGGTACCACAGCCGGGAAAGCTTCAAGAGTAGGTTTCAATCGAACTTTGTCCAGATTTGTCGAAGTGTTGAGTGTAGAGTTGAACCAGTGCTAGAGACAGGAGCGTTTCTAGGAATGTATGGCTTGGAGGGTTGTAACGGACTTTGTCAAGACTATTCTCGGCGTTTTGGACAAGGGTGATTAGACGGACTTTAGCGGGACCTTGTCTCACTTTTCCCAGTGTTGGGGACGATCAGCTCTCCTGAAAAGTGTTACTAGGACGGTGTTAGTGGGACCATGTTCCGCGCTGTACCAGTGGTAGGGTGTCGCAGCTTTATCCTGGGCACTGAGGTGGGACGCTTTTATATTGTGACGTTCACTGTTTCTCAGTTATTCATCACAGTGAATAATTGGTCCTTTAAAGACACCCAGTCCAGTGTGGTATCACAGCTGGGGACAGGCAGTTATCCTGCAAACTGTGAGTGGGAGGGTCTCAGTGGGAACCTGTCCGGAGCTGTGCAGCGTTTCTCACTGGCAGCTCTCCGTCAAGCGGTGACTAGGGAAGATTTAATGGGATTTGCCGAGTGTTGTACCGGAGCTGTGGACAGGAGGTTTCGGTGGAGAGGTGACAGGGAGTGAGTCTATGCGACCGTGTCTAATGTTGTCCCAGTGCTAGGAACAGGAAGCTCTGCGAAAATGATTTTCTGAGAGTAAAGATCGGTGTTCCTGCGTCATTGATCAGGGTGAATCCCTGCTTCTGTTGTTCAGGTGGTGTGGAACCTGTCACGGTCGGATTGGGTCTGATCACCTGAACCAGTGGCCACCCATCTGCTGAAGTATGTTTTTGGACTGAACAGCGTTGAAAATTTAACCCACTAATGGAGACGCTCAGCCTGTTGTTACTAAATTTTCGCTGTATTCTGTCTGAAACCGGTCGTAAATTGGGGCAGCGCTTCGTCCTGAAAATGGTCCCCTCCTCAAAGGTTTCCATCAATGCTGACTTGCTGAGATCATCGAGCATTTTGTGTGAGTGTTACTTCCCTCGGGATCTCTCCTCGGCCACATCAGATGCGAAGTTTCTAGGCCTGGTCAATGACGGTCAATTCTGGAATCTGGATTGGCACCGATCGTTGTTCATGCAGGCAGTTTATATCACGACGTCTTACCTTCCTGCTGAAGAAGACAAGTCAAAGACTCTACAGACTTTAGTTGAAACCCGACCTTGTTAAATTCAGAACAATGTTTTTAGTAATGCCTAGTGTTTGTTCTCTCTTCCTCCAATTAACTCTCATCTCTCTCTCTCTTTTTCGCTCTCCAGTGAATTTAATGGCGATTGTGATCCTGTCCCGGGGAAGGTGCGGCCTCTCTACCTGCACCATTCGCTACCTGGTGGCCATGGCAGCGGCGGATCTACTGACTATTGTCACCGAGGTCATTTTGTATCGGATCAAAATGTATTTCTTTCCTCGGAATTTTCTGGACATCACCCCTGTGTGCAGGGTTATCAATGTACTGACCTACGTCGCCACAGACTGTTCTGCCTGCTTCACCGTCACTTTCAGCTTTGATCAGTTTGTCGCCTTTTGGTGCCAGAAGCGGAAAATAAAATATTGCACCGGGAAAACTGCGGCAGTGGTTCCAACAGCAACCGGCGTTTTGCTGTCTGAAAAACGTTCCCAGGTACTTCATGTTGGAGTCGCAGGAGATCATCAATAACGTACCATGGGTCTGTCCGCCCACGGAAAGCGTCTTCTCTGACCACATTTGGGTGGCATATGATTGGTTGGATGTGATTTTAACTCTGTCCCTGCCTTTCGCTGGGATCCTGCTGCTCAACGCTCTGACAGTCAGACACGTTTTAGTGGCCAGTCGGGTCCGTAAGGGACTTAGGGGTCAGAGCAATGGGAACAATCGCAGTGATCCGGAGATGGAAAGCAGGAAGAAGTCTATGGTTCTACTTTTTACCCTGTCCGGCAGCTTCATCCTCCTATGGATGACTTTCATTGTTAATTTCACATATTATCGGGTCGCAGGAAAAGGATTCGATTTCAATGTTTCTGAATGGATCTTTAACTACGTCGGGTATTTGCTGAGGAATTTCAGCTGCTGCACAAACACATTTATTTACGCGGTGATGCAGTCGAAATTCAGGGGGCAGGTGATCAGCGCGGTGAAATATCCGATCATATCGGTGTTTGACCATTAATAAATGCGCACCCTGAGCTCGTTGGATTTTGTGAACAAAATGTGCCGTAGTCATTTCATGTGCTTAACAAAATCTCCGGCTCTTTACTTCCATTATGAACAAAACAAAAACAATCACCTTACACTGACGTCATTGCGTCAGACAATTTATGTTATTTGTCACCCTTTATATTATCCTACAATTGCATCGTGACAGTGGGGCCTGCGCTGGCGGAGGGGATAATAGGTTTTTCATTACCCTCAGTTTTGAGATCAGTGTACATTCGCTATGCGATCTCTATGTGACTCGATTTCTCCAGTTTCGACAAAATAGTCGTGAATCCATACTGCATCTTTCTAAGTGTAACTTGTTGTAAGGTTTCACTGATAATGTAATGGTTTCTCTGTAGCCGCAATGCTTGGATAACGGGGTTAGGAATGCTGTTGTTCTTTCTTGTGAGCTGCAAGAGAGAATTTTCGCGGTCTTTTTGGCCGGGGAGGGATGAGGAGAGAAGACGCGAATGGAAAGAGTGGGTAGACCGGCGGGTCGGGGTGGACGTGGAGCGACGTTCCGAAGGGCAGCGACGACCGGAGGAGGTCGAGGTGGACGAATGGTCGCATCTGTGACCTCCAGCTTTGCGCAACAGACTGCTTAATAAGACTGGGCTTTTTTTTTCTTTTTTTTTTCGTTTCTTTACTAGCCACATAGTCAAAGTAAAAATTACAAAGCTTAATCGTTCAATCGCATATTGTGTACTGTTTGTTATTTCAGAGCACTGATTTGTAACAGGGGACACATCGTGCAGCATCCACCCAAACGAGATTTCTTAAGTTTGGCCGGGCCTGGGGCTATCACCCCCTATATTAAGCCACTAGTCGAAGCCTGTGTTACATAGGTTAATCATGTCTCTCTAAAGGCGGGCACCCAGGACTCTAGCTGTGGTCTCACCAACGTGGAATGTTTCAGCACAAGAACGGGCCCCTCGGATCCCTGTGCTGTTCTGAACTTATTGAGTCATTTTGTAAGTCATTTCATTTCCTGCTTTACAAAACCAATCGCTTCTGACAACACAAGATCCACATCCCTTCATTCTCCACATATTCATAGCGCCACTAACACATCTGCCTTCACCACCACCCCTGGCATGCTTTCCAGGCACCCACCACTAGCAGTGTGGGAAAGAATCTGCACCGCACATCCCCTTAAAAAATTATGTCAGGTTTAACATTACTGTCCTATATACGTTGTTTTTTTTTTGTTTTGTTCTTACAGGAGCAGTGTCGGATAAAAAGATAGAAAATTATACTAAATTACAAAATATAAAAACAGTGCAAAACTAAAGGACTAATGAGGTAGTCTTCCCCATTTCACCTTAAGTGCATGTCTTCTGTTATTAGGCATTTCCGCCTCCATGTAAAATACAAGCTCTCCACTCTGTCCGTGTCTCTCATATTCCTATCAACTTCCGTTAGAACTTCCTCAGCCTTTGCCGCTCATGAAAAAAGCATCGCCAGACTGTCCAATTTCTTCTTATCCAAGCAATATCCTGTTAAGCCTCTGCTACTCACCGTCCAAACCCTCACATTTTTTGGATAATAATGTAATTCCCCAGATATAGTTAAAACTTAGAATTTTATGAAGCTACAACATAACTACCTGACACTATAACTCAGTGCCTCGACAACTAAAGATAAGCAGACCCTACGCCAGTTTTACCAACCCATCACCCTCAGCGCCAAGATCACTCTGCAGAAAAACACTGGAAACAACAGTTTCCAATCGCGCGCCATGCCACGAACCCGCCCAATCATGGTGAATCTTCTCTGTAGTCTTCCAGAATGAAACATCCTTTGTATCCAATGCTAACCAGAACTGAAAGTAACATTTCAAGAAACATAGCAGGACACGCAGCATTTACTGAGAGGAGTGGAGACGACGTTTCGGATGAAAACCATTCCTTTCAGCAGTAACATAAGCCCTTCGGCCCAACGCTTCCATGCTGACCAGGTGCTCATCCAAGCTTGTTTCATCCGCCTGCGTTTGACCCAGCTCTTCTAGGACAGGAATTAGCTTGAATGTGCATCTCATTTGCATGGCCACAGAAGCCAAAGGGACTTTTGCCTCCTGTACGAGTCTGTGACTAAGCCTTTCCTAACCATCAGTTATTCAAAATATCTTCGAAAGTTGTGTAAGTTCAGGACCAGCAAGTAAGTAATGATCGATCTTTTAAAGAGCATGAGGTGAATAATTTTTCAGAGCCTGGTGTAATGTACGGGACATTATTGAGAGAGGCAGGAGATGAGATTCCTGGGGGCTTGATCAATATTATTGTGTTTTCTATAGGCACAAGGAAAAAAAAACATAAACGCGATGATGAATTTTATTCTATTATTTAAGAAGCGACATCTGTAATCATGAAAATATTTAGATTGCTAAATCTCACGTCAGGAGTAGGCAATTTACTGGAGAGGATTGTATGTGGGGTTATCGAACACAACAGCACATAGGCAGACCCTTTGCTGTTTGGAAAATCTGTGACGGCCTGTTTTCTACCTATTCCATCGACCTGAACCAGGGACATAGTTTTCCATACACTTCCCATCCATCCACCTATCGAACTGTCTCCTAAATGTTAAAATTGAACCTGCATTCACTACTTCCATGGCAAAATAATTCCGCACTGACACTGTCTTCTTAGTGAAGAAGTTCTCTCTCATGTTCTTTTTAAGCATTTCACCTTTCACCATTAACCTAAGATCTCTTGTTCTAGTCCCACCCAATCTGAAGGGGGAAAGACTCAGTTTGGTTGAGACTAAACCCATTGAATCTTTCCCGTTAAATCAGGTCCATAACTCCTGAGAACATCAGTATCAAATGTTTATTGATATCGTTCCTGTACATTAGTGACTACACACAGTACTTTGATTTATGATGACCAAAATGGACAACCTTCTTTATGCCTCTATCTAGAAATTATGGAACTTCATTCCCATATCTGTCTGGTATTGGTATTCTACTGCACAGGGCCGAAGGAGGCTGCAGAGGGCTGTAAGTTCAGTCAGTTCCATCTTGGGTACTTGCCTACAATGTACCCATGATATCTTCAAGGAGCGGAGTCTCAGAAACGCAGCCTCCATGATTAATGACATCCAGCACACACAACATGTCCTTTGCTCACTGTTACCATCAGGTGCGAGGTACAGAAGCCTGAAGGCACAAACTTAGCGATTCAGGAACAACTTGTTCCCCTCTGCCATCCAATTCCTAAATTGACATTGACCCCGTGAACACTACCTCTATTTTTTAATTCATATTATTTTTGTTTTTTGCACGATGTTAATTTATTCAATATGCGCATACTGTAATTGAATTTTTTTTATTATTATTGTACTTTCTCTTTCCTTCTTCTATATTAATTGATTATGGGGAGCAAGGACATGGCAGACCAATTGAATAATTACTTTGGTTCTGTCTTCACTAAGGAGGACATAAATAATCTTCCAGAAATAGTAAGGGACAGAGGGTCCAGTGAGATGGAGGAACTGAGCGAAATACATGTTAGTAGGGAAGTGGTGTTAGGTAAATTGAAGGGATTGAAGGCAGATAAATCCCCAGGGCCAGATGGTCTGCATCCCAGAGTGCTTAAGGAAGTGGCCCAAGAAATAGTGGATGCATTAGTGATAATTTTTCAAAACTCGTTAGATTCTGGACTAGTTCCTGAGGATTGGAGGGTGGCTAATGTAACCCCACTTTTTAAAAAAGGAGGGAGAGACAAACCGGGGAATTATAGGCCGGTTAGCCTAACGTTGGTGGTGGGGAAACTGCTGGAGTCAGTTATCAAGGATGTGATAACAGCACATTTGGAAAGCGGTGAAATGATCGGACAAAGTCAGCATGGATTTGTGAAAGGAAAATCATGTCTGACGAATCTCATAGAATTTTTTGAGGATGTAACTAGTAGAGTGGATAGGGGAGAACCAGTGGATGTGGTATATTTGGATTTTCAAAAGGCTTTTGACAAGGTCCCACACAGGAGATTAGTGTGCAAACTTAAAGCACATGGTATTGGGGGTAAGGTATTGGTGTGGGTGGAGAATTGGTTAGCAGACAGGAAGCAAAGAGTGGGAATAAACGGGACCTTTTCAGAATGGCAGGCGGTGACTAGTGGGGTACCGCAAGGCTCAGTGCTGGGACCCCAGTTGTTTACAATATATATTAATGACTTGGATGAGGGAATTAAATGCAGCATCTCCAAGTTTGCGGATGACACGAAGCTGGGTGGCAGTGTTAGCAGTGAGGAGGATGCTAAGAGGATGCAGGGTGACTTGGATAGGTTGGGTGAGTGGGCAAACTCATGGCAGATGCAATTTAATGTGGATAAATGTGAAGTTATCCACTTTGGTGGCAAAAATAGGAAAACAGATTATTATCTGAATGGTGGCCGATTAGGAAAAGGGGAGGTGCAACGAGACCTGGGTGTCATTATACACCAGTCATTGAAAGTGGGCATGCAGGTACAGCAGGCGGTGAAAAAGGCGAACGGTATGCTGGCATTTATAGCGAGAGGATTCGAGTACAGGAGCAGGGAGGTACTACTGCAGTTGTACAAGGCCTTGGTGAGACCACACCTGGAGTATTGTGTGCAGTTTTGGTCCCCTAATCTGAGGAAAGACATCCTTGCCATAGAGGGAGTACAAAGAAGGTTCACCAGATTGATTCCTGGGATGGCAGGTCTTTCATATGAAGAAAGACTGGATGAACTGGGCTTGTACTCGTTGGAATTTAGAAGATTGAGGGGGGATCTGATTGAAACGTATAAGATCCTAAAGGGATTGGACAGGCTAGATGCGGGAAGATTGTTCCCGATGTTGGGGAGGTCTAGAACGAGGGGTCACAGTTTGAGGATAGAGGGGAAGCCTTTTAGGACCGAGGTTAGGAAAAACTTCTTCACACAGAGAGTGGTGAATCTGTGGAATTCTCTGCCACAGCAAACTGTTGAGGCCAGTTCATTAGCTATGTTTAAAAGGAAGTTAGATATGGCCCTTGTGGCTACAGGGGTCACGGGGTATGGAGGGAAGGCTGGGTTCTGAGTTGGATGATCAGCCATGATCATAATAAATGGCGGTGCAGGCTCGAAGGGCCGAATGGCCTACTCCTGCACCTATTTTCTATGTTTCTATGTTTCTATATTATGTATTGCATTGAACTGCTGCTGCTAAGTGAACAAGTGTCACCACACATGCCGGTGATAGTAAAGCTGATTTTGGTTGTGATTCCCTTTGTCTCCCAGGCACCTCAATCCCTAACATTTACTGTGAAAGTCATACCCTGCTTGGTTCTCCCAAAATGCAAAAGGTCACAATTGTTTGCAAGAAGTTCCATCTGCGATTCTCCCGCCCGTTTTTCCAGCTCTTTCTCTCGCGCTCTGAATCGATGTGGCATCATCAAATCCAATTTGCCACTGAAATCTTTCTTTCTGCTCTTTGTCTGTGAAAACATAGGAGGTGCACACACAGGTACTTGATTGTGTAAGTTCACTCATTAGGGGTTGAGAAAATAAAATTACTTGTTGGTAAATACAGACTTTTCTGTGCCTAATTCATCATTATTACAAGAGTAGATCCCTACAATAGAATTGACGTCGCTGGGTAAGCTAGAAATGAATTCTCAGTTTTGTCAGCAGGAGACTCGAGCTGGACGACATGAGTGAGAAACAGGGAGATCTAGCGATGGGTAGTTTGCTGGTACAGGGTAGTTCTACAATGCGGCAGGACTTCCAATATTTTGTTCAGAGGAGATGCCTCTAGGGGTATCCACCGGGGAAATGGCCACAATACAGAGAGTATGCTGCAGAAGGGAAACTGTCAGGCAAGGAATTTAAGCAGCTACTGAAGCCAGAAGCAATACCCTTCCTCACTGAAGATTTAAAAGTATATTGGCAAAAAGCAATTGCCGAGCGAGAAAGTTTACAACAGGAACTTCTGGAATGTCGATAAAAACTAACGCCGAGCGGGATAGATTACAACAGGAAATGCTGTAATATCGGCGGGAAACCGAGATAGAGCGGGATAGATTAGAGAAGTGGGTAGAAACCCTAAAGGGAAACGTTGCTGATTTACAGTGACAGAGAGGTATGGATTTGGTGCATATGGACCAATTGCAGGTGAAGTGTGAGGAAATTGTTATCGAGAGGGGAGAAAGCAGGAAGAAGATGGTAACCTAGCTACGAGCAATTAAAGAAACAGTGGCAAGATTTTAAGAAAACAGCTATAAATGTCTTGCAGAAATCAGTTTCCGAAGAAACTAGTAAGACTAGTTATCATACAATTTGCTTAAAACAGACACAAAAACTACAGGACCAACCTGTTGCACAGAGGGGTTTTTGCTTTTGGATCTGAAAGAAGGAAGATAGATGGATATGGAGACATGAATTGGCATGATTTAGCAGATGTGGTAACCAGGGCCAACTGAACATTCAAAAAGAACCTGACCGGTACGATTGCCTCCTCTAGTTACTAATGGAGATGGAGGTGCTGGGGCAAGAAATAAAAAAAAACAGAATATAACACACTTCACCGCACAAGGTATAGCAGCTGAGGTTTATTGTTAAGGATATCGGGACATATATGCCCGAGGACGATCCGAGCAAACTGTTCTAAGCAACTAGCTACCAGAAAGAAATACATGGACGAAACGTTACCCGGCTTGCGCCCGACCATCTACTCCGCTTCGCCAGAAACACAGCGACAGGCTGGGGAAACAAATGTGGAACTAAAGAAAGCAATATTCACGATTTTTGGGTGACAACAGTGGGTACCCAATAGATGAGCCAAATAATTGTTACCAGAGGAAAGGACGACCGGTGTATTTGCGTCCCGTCTGCGGATGGTGTTTCAAGAGGTGTATGAATGGAAATTAGATCGCATTCATTTGAAACCAGCCATCTCGCAGTCAGTTAGGAACATTAGAGTCGAGAAACTGGAACTGTTGACTCCAGTGACCCGCCACATACTGAGGAGTGGCTGCTTGGGAAGTTGATTAGAGTATTGGATAAGGAAGTGTTGGGAACTAGATTTTCACTTTAGGAATACTCCATGGGATATCGTGTGGGGAAAATTCTAGTCAGGACAGAAGCCTGCCGAGAGATTGCAAAGGGGAAGTCACACAGCGCTGGAGTGGGTCTTTGCGCAATCATGAAGGCTGCTGGCGAGGGCCACAGGGCGCTCAGACATACTGTTTCAGAAGCGGTCACATGGGTCATTCAACTCTAAACTGCACAGCAGACAGGTCATGGAATTTAAATTCAAACGAAAATCAGGACGTAGAGTTACTGAAATGTCAGAATATGTTGGAATTTTACTTAATGTGTGGATTTCTTGCTTTAAATTTCTAGAACATTGTTTACTTGTCCATGATAAATAACTTCCAACACTTCATTATTTTTAAAGGCTGAGTAACATATTTCCGCAATCTTATCGGATTGGTACTGAATATTTTGGCAACGACTTAACTCTTCAGAACAGGAGATTTTCTGGAATGGTTTAAAATGTAAATTAATTCTATGTTTTAAATGTGTAAGATGTGGCCACGTGTGGGTTCACTTCGGAAACTGTGTTTCCGTGGAAGATTGCAAAGCTTGTTTAAAGAGGTTGCATAATCCCTTCGAGCACATTATTTTTCTTTGGAAAACGTGTAAAACTTTTATCATGGTATGAATTAACTACTTGTTCTGAGTTTTGCCGTCACTTTCGGAAGGCTCTGAAGGAAAAGCAGTTGCCAGCATGGATTTTTGTGTTTTGTTTTGCTTGTGTTTTCAGTTTGTGTTTCTTTGCTTTCCATGGGATTGACTTTAGGAGAACGCATGTTCCACATTGGCTATATGTAATCTTGGTTAAGGTGGAAATTTGTGCATCTCCATTTATGATATGAAATGCCCACGTTTCAAACAGAAATGGGCATTCAAGGAAATCGCTTATTTGAATTTGAATTTAACACATTGGGAAGATTTGGAAAACTTGGTGAACAATACTAAAAGCTGTTTTCACTAATAAACAGCTTTATTTTACAAAATATATATAAAAACATATGTTGTTAAGGTCTTTTAATTTATTGATTTTGAGTTTCAGATTCCCTGAAAAAATAGATTTGAAGGAACCAGTGGTTTGTTTTGTAAAGTGCAAATGAAAGCTCGGTTTCAATATAGGACTGGTACAAACGGCATTTCAGAATTTATCTAGCTACTGCTGGATGTTCAAATTAACGGCCCCTCATCAGTACAGATGTGTGAGAGGAGAACTGGGCGCAGTATATAATTAGACGATGCAGACAGCCAGGAACGGTAAAGTATAACTTTCAACAAGGAGAAAATGAAGATATGTAAATAAAGGAGACCTCCGACATACCATGCCAGCTGAGCGCCTTCGACTAACTGTCATGGTCCGGACCATGAAGTCCGCATTCCGGTTCACGGTCCGGTCCGTGGACTCAGGACTCCGGGTCTTCCTCGCTTGGTTGAGTTAATCATACGTACCTGATTCCCAGCTTTGGGCTTGCAATATAAGTAGCCTTGGGGTTGAGTGTGGGCTGCTGGTTTGTCTTGTCAGTCCCCCTTGGAGCAACCTGCTGATGGAAGGTTAGCGAAACCATTGGTGATCTCTAGGCCTGGAGGACCACCGCTTCATGGAGCCTTGTTGCCACTCACTGGAGTAGTCTTTGCGGTATCGATTCGGCTGTTTCCTGGGCCAGCTGAGTGGCTGCCAGCCACTCCGGCTGTTTCCATAACCAGCTGAGGTTGCTGGCCGAACTGAGACTTGGAGCTACCCCGAAGCAGAGATGGAACTGTCTGTCGTTCTGTGGTGTTTGTCTCTTCTTGTCCTTGCCTCCGTGGAGTAAGTCAGGCCGTTTGGCCGTTGCCCTGCGGGGGGATCGGTCTTGTCTTGTCCTCGCCTCTGTTAGGTAAGTCCGGCCGTTCTGCCGTTACCTGACGGAGGAACCTGTCCCCCTTAGTGTGGAGATGAAGATGAGTCCCGGTTTGTCTTAGGATAAGTCCCGGCTCTATGTCTATGTTCTGTCCTGTCTCATGTTAGTGTCGTGTTAAAGATGAGTCCCGGCTTGTCGAAGGATAAGTCCTGGCTCTATGTTGATGTTCAGTTCCCAGTCGGTCTCTCAGCTCCAAGAACCCAAGCCTCGAAGATCCCGCAGCCAAGCTCAAGATCCAAGACCCCAGCCTCAAGCCTCAAGAGCAAAGACCCCAGCCTGTCTCCAAGCTCAGGCCTCTAGACCCCAGCCACGTCCTGTCCTGAAGCCATGTCATGTCCTTGCCTGGTTCTGAGGTCCGAGCCCGAGGCAAGACCCAGGTTCTGGGTCCTTGTCCAGTCTCGGGCTCGGAGTCGAAGCCTTGTCTCCTAGTCCATGGTTTCTAGTCCTGGTCCCGCTTTCCCTAGCTCAAGTCTGCGTTCTTGTCCCTGCTCCTGGTCTGAATCCTGTCACGTCCCTACTCTAGTCAAGTCCTGTTCCTTGTACTTCAGTGTCTGTGTCTTGGATTCTGGCCCGTTCCCAGCACCCCAGTGTGACACTAATTTGCAAATAGATTATGTTTAACGTTTGCCATCGACCCCAGGAGGGTACAAATATATCCTTATCGTGGTAGATACTTACACCTCGCAGGTGGAAGCTTTCGCGGCTGAGATAAACATTGACCAAACAACTGCACAAATTTTATTGGAAATGGTTATCACTTGCTAGGGATTACCTAGGAGTATAGAGGCGGTTTAAGAAACATATTTAACAGCGAAGACAATGCAAGAGGTTTTGGCCCTTTTGGAGATCAAGTAGAATTTTATTTAACCCGTGGACCACAGTCAGATGGAATTGTGGAAAAGATGAACCGAACGTTAAATCAAATGATGGCCGAAATTGTCCAACAAAATAGAATACGAGGGCATGTCGTTTTCCTTATGTACTGATGATAATAAGGAATACAGTGGCATTTAAACAGGTTATAGCCCTTATAAACTCATGACCCAAGGAACATGAGAGGGTGAGAGGAGTTTCGTCAGAATTTTGTTAGATTTGTCAGAACTGGAAATCGATGTGATTGTGTCTGAAAAGTGTGTACAATAATTGGTGGAGGCAGTGAAATAGGCAAATTATGTGGCAGCCTGTCGACCAGGAAAGAGGATACAAGAGATTAAAGCTTGCCTTGACTAAAAGGTTGGTTACAGAGAATTACGCCCAGAACAAAGAGTGATGATTAGAGTACACCAGCCCACCACAATTTTGTAACCAAGGTTTGCAGAGCCCTATGAAATTATACACAAACCAAATCCATCAGTACACATGAAACACAGTTAAAAGTGGATATACCACATCACCTAGTTGAAATTGTTAGGGGAGAAAAAGGGAAGTTACCATCATTGGCATGCCATCTTGGTCAATGTCTCCCATCCACTACATAATGTACTGGTGGGCACAGGAGTACATTCAGCCAGAGACTCATTCCACCGAGATGCAACACAGAGCGTCATAGGAAGTCATTCCTGCCTGTGGCCATCAAACTGTACAACTCCTCCCTTGGAGGGTCAGACACCCTGAGCCAATAGGCTGGTCCTGGACTTATTTCATAATTTACTGGCATAAATTACATATTACTATTTAACTATTTATGGTTCTATTACTATTTATTATTTATGGAGCAACTGTAACGAAAACCAATTTCCCCCGGGATCAATAAAGTATGACTATGACTATGACTATAACTATGACGTAACAATTAATATACATGATAGTGCCAATTTCGGAGATTTCACAGTCGATGTGCATGGCGAATCTTATTTGGAAGAGTTATGATTGGAACAGCTTTCCAAGTCGATTGCGACAGATTCGACCAAGGAGCAATGTTTTCATTCTCTCATTCTGAGAAGCAGGGAAGCTTTGTGAAGAAAATAAAAGAAAGGAAAACACGCTGCTTCCTGCCTCCCCTATCCTGAAATGAAAATGGGAGGGGGAAAACAGATGAATAACTTGAGTCCAAAGATATTTGAGAATCTGGCTTGGATGGACTAGAAAGAATAGAGAAATTATGGACACAAGATGGTTTAGTATAGAATCTTAAAACTGTAACTAAGATGATAAATTGCATGTAACACCTGGGAAAGATTTCAGTGCTGATGTAATGGTTTCTCTGTAGTGCACTGTTTGGGTTATGACTAGAGATAACGAGGCTCTGGAATGTGCGCTGGCCAATGAAGGGAGATGATGTTCTTTCTTATGTGCCCGACCGAAGAATTCGTGGTCTTTTGTTCGGCGGAAGGTGAAGAGAGAAGATGGCAGAACGGGGAAGTCGAATGGCGCTTGTATGGAACCGGACTATTATATACTCACAGTTTTTTCAGGACAATTAAGCAGGGAGGAGATTGTGTCGGTCAAAAAGTGAAAAAAGAGAAAAATAAGTGGAAGTATTGAAAGCATGTTATGCATCAATATTTGCAATGGTCAATTCCTTAGATAAAGCAGAGTTAGAAAACCTGAAACAGTCCTTAGTGGAAAAATTATCAGTATCAGATGCAGACTAATAAAATTGGTCGGAACTCATCATTGAACTTTCCATGAATTTGATTATTGACCGCTTTGACCATGTCTGAGGGAACGCATTAAACTGAGATAGATCTCTGCTACATATACCAGTTGGTTCCTCACCAAAACTGGCACAATGCTATTACACAAATAACAGGAATTTTGCAGATGCTGGAAATTCAAGCAACACACATCAAAGTTGTTGGTGAACGCAGCAGGCCAGGCAGCATCTTTAGGAAGAGGTGCAGTCGACGTTTCAGGCCGAGACCCTTATTACAATTTGATGTACATAAAGTACCAGTGTGGGCAACAGATTACCCCATACATACTGCTCGGGTCAAATTTCAAGTCAAGTCAAGTCTCGTTTATTGTCATTTTGACCATAAGCTGCTGGTACAGTACACAGTAAAAACGAAACAATGTTCCTCCGGGACCATGGTGCTCCATGAAACGACACAAAACTACACTAGACTATGTGAGACAGCACAGGGCTACACTAAACTACGTAAAGCAACATAAAAACTGCACTGGACTACAGACCTACAGACAGGACTACATAAAGTGCACAAAACAGTGCAGGGCACTACAATAATTAATAAATAAGACAATAGGCACAGTGGAGGACAAATTACAATATAATAATAAATGATATAGATGTCAGTCTAGACTCTGAGTATTGAGTATCAGACATCAAGTCTGATGGCTTAGGGGAAGAAACCGTTGCACAGTCTGGCCATGAAAGTCCGAATGCTTCGGTACCTTTTGCCAGATGGCAGGACGGTTTGGGTGGGGGTGCGTGGGGTCTTTCACAATACTGTTAGTTTTGCGAGTGCTGCGTGTGGTGTAAATGTCTGTAATAGAGGGAAGAGAGACCCCGATGATCTTCTCAGCTGACCGCACTGTCCGCTGCAGGGTATTGCAATCCGAGATGGTGCAATTTCTGAACCAGGCAGTGACGCAGCTGCTCAGGATGCTCTCAATACAACCTCTGTAGAATGTGGTGTGGATGGGGGGTGGGAGATGGACTTTTCTCAGCCTTCGCAGAAAGCAGAGACGCTGCTGGGCTTTCTTTGCTATGGAGCTGGTGTTGAGGGACCAGGTGAGATTCTCCGCCAGGTGAACACCAAGAAATTTGGTGCACTTAACGATCTCAACGGAGGAGCCGTCGATGTTCAGCGGAGAGTGGTCGCTACGTGCTCTGAAGTCAACAACCATCTCTTTTGTTTTGTTCACATTCAGAGATAGGTTGTTGGCCCGTTTTGACATTTGACAGCAGTAAAAACACCCCAAATACCAATTTTTTAGCCGAAATCTGATGACTTTTCGTAAAGTGACCAAAACGCGCAAAAACTAATATATTTAAAAATTTTATACTTTTGTACAGGTGCTACTAATTTTTGTACATTGAGGCTGTTCCGAATCAAATTTCACCCGTATACATTGAAATGGATTTTCAATAGATACGGGTCCCAGTGTGGGTCAAATCAAGGAAAATGGTGCTTTTAGGGAATCGTGAAACTGTGAAACCGTACATACCATGTCTGTGTACATATTTTATGAGAAAGTAGTGACAGAGTTCAAGGGGGGGCTTGACACTGTCACGAGGTACCTGAGCTGCCATTTCAGTGACTGAGGTTATGGCAGCAAGACTTAGTGTCCAAGAGGTCATTGATCTGGTCTTCTAAGATGAACAAGCAGACAACGATTTGGAGGAGGAAGCGTCAGCGCAGGAGGACAACACAGAGGAAAACTCTGATTACAGTCCCTCAGATGAAGATGACTCTGAGAGAGGAGCAGACAGCAAAGGAGACATTTTTGTCCAAGGATAACACAACCAGTTGGTCCTCACTTCCACATCAGGTTGCAGGCAGGATAGCAGCGGAAAATGTCATTCGAATGACTCCAGGGCGCACAAGACTGGCTACTTCCCGTGCATCCGACATTTGATCAACTTTCCAGCTCTTCCTCCCTCCAGCCATTGAAAAAAATTGTCACTGAAATGACAAACAATGAAGGGATTAAACGGTCAAAAATAGAAGACCATGGATGTTACTGACCTACATGCTTACATGGGGCTTCTAATACTGGTTGGTGTGTGTAGGTCCCGAGGTGAGGCTGCTTCTAGTCTTTGGAATGCTGAGAAGGGAAGACCAATTTTTCGTGCCACCGTGTCCCTGGAAATGTTCCGTACCATATCGGCGGTGCTCAGATTTGACAACCGTGACACAAGACCTGCGTGGGGTGTCACTTGCAAACTGGCAGCAATCAGGGGTGTCTGGCACAAGTGGGCCGCCTCTCAAGTACAACCTGGTCCTGAGGTCACAGTGTATGAAAGATTGGTTCCATTCAAAGGTAATAAATGGCTGCCCTTTTATTGTTAGACTAGTTAATCACTGCTGCAATGCTATTGGTTGTGATATCAAATGATGTTTCCCCTTTTTTGTGTTTTTGCAGGTCGCTGTCCTTTCCGCCAGTATCTGACTAACAAGCCAGGACAATATGGAATAAAGTTATGATCAGGCTGTGATGCACGTTCCGGTTATGCTGGGAATGTGCAAGTATATACTGGGAAGCAAGCTGGGGGAGCCCCGGAGAGAAAACAAGGCATGCGTGTCGTGTTAGAGATGACGGAAGGGCTAAGAGGACACAGCGTGACCTGTGACAACTTCTTCACATTTCGTGAGCTTGGTCAGGCGCTCCTGAAGTAGAAAATCACCGTGGTGGGCACTGTGAGGCGGAACAAACCTGAGCTGCCACATGCTCTGATTGCAACAAGGGGGGTGAGACGTCTGGTCCTTAAGTTTGCTTTCACCTATGACACCACAGTTGTCTCGTATAACGCAAAAGACGAACAAGATTATCACCCTTATGAGCACTTTACATGAGCGCTCAGGAGCACAGAAAACCAGCCATCATCCTTGACTACAATGCCAACAAAGGAGGAGCGGACAACCTTGGCAAAGTAACAGGCACATACGGCTGCAAGAGGAGAACAGCCCGCAGCCTCTCGCATTGACATATCGACCTACAATGCCTTTGTCATATGGAGTGAGCTGAACCCTACCTGGAGGGCAAGTAAGAGGAAATGGAGGAGGTTCTTTTTGGAGTAGCCTGGAAAGACCCTTTTAACTCCTTTCAGGCAAAGGCGACACCAGCTTCTCCGCACAGTAGCCTCAGCAGCACTGGTAGGGGCAGTGCAGCGACCTGAACCTGGCGCTGAACAAAAACAAGTCCCACAAGAAGCCAACACAAGGGACAGAAGAGAAGGAGATGCAAATTTTGCTCTACAAAAAAAGGACTGCAAAACAGTGACAACTTGCTTCAAATGTGGGAAACACAGTGCAAGGGCCACGCACGCAAGGTTTCCTCCCACTGCTTTCAATGTGAAGACTAGTTTGCAAATAGCAATTTCTTTTTGTTTTGTTTGTTGGTTAAATGTTAATTAATGTTGAATTAATAGTTAATAGTTATAATTAGATAGTAATTATGAGGATTTTTAAGATACAGCAGTGAGGACAGTGTTTGATGGTTGGAATGGTTATAAATGGTTATAAAATAAACCCCACAGTTCCAGAATGTTCTTGCCATTTTCAGTTTCATAAAATATATTTAAATCATTATTTAGGTAAAATAGGACATGATATTGTGTGATAGTAGATGTGTTTTCTCTATAAACGAGTGGTGTAAAACCTAAAAAAAATACACTCTCCCTGCTCTCTGAAACATTAATTAAGGATTAATCACCCATTTATTAATGTCAGATAGGCTACTTATATATTCTAAATAGATCTGTGGTTCAAAATTTGGTATAGACTCTTATTATGAGGGGATTCTTGGGCCGGGTCAAAATTGACCCGGATCATACTCTGAAGGTATAGAATATGAACAGTATAACCATATAACCATATAACAATTACAGCACGGAAACAGGCCATCTCGGCCCTGTATGTAAGTGTTAAGAGAAGTTTGCACAGGTACGTGGATGGTAAGTACACTGAAGGCTCGGGACCCGGTGCAGATCGGTGGGAGAGGGCAGTTTAAACGGGTTTCCACGGACTGGATGTGCAGAGGAGCCTGTTTCTGTTCTGTACTTTTCAATGACCGAAGTAATTGGTAACATCTTTTTCACTCTGATCCGGAATAATTCGTCCAATAATTGCACAATAACTTTGTGCCCCCTCCCTACCCACCGCACCTCAGCTTGCACCATTTAAGCACATCCAACCTTGCTGTCTCTTCTGCAGAAATGGATGTACTGACATTTCTCTCATTGGGTTGCAACTAACCTGTTGTTCCCACTCACTAATTTTACTCCGAAACCACGCGACAGGGGACACAGACCATAGAGTAGCACAGGAGCATCTCCTTCAGTTCACAATATTGTGCCGAACGGATCAAAGTACCTAGCAAATGGCCAACAAAACCCGACACGATGTCCACATTCTTCCATTTTCCTGATATTCATGTGCCGATCTAAACGTCTCTTAAAAATCACCAATATATCTGCCTTTACCACCACCCCAGCCAGTATATTCCAGCAACGCACCACTCTGTGTAAAAAAAACTTGCACCCACATCTTAATTATAATTACCTCCTCGTGTGCGTATTATTGAATGCATGATCTCTTGCATTAGGCCTTTCAGACTTGGAAAAAAGATCATCTCTGTCACCACTACCTATGCCTCTCATAATCTTATAAACCTCTGTCAAGTCTCACCATAAGTGCGCCGCTCCAGATAAATCAACCCAAGTTTGCCCAAACTCTCGTTATAGGACATGCCCTCTAATCGACGTCAAATCCTGGTAACCCTCCCCAAAGCCTCAACACTCTTCCGAGAATGAGGCGACCAGAACTGTATGCAATTCTCCAGCTGTGGTCTAATTAGCGTGTTATACAGCTGCAACATATATTCCTGAGTTTTGAAAGCAATGTCTCGACTTACAAAGGCAAGCATGCCGTTTGCTTTCCGAACCACCCTATCAATCTCTCTGAGCCACTTTCAGCGAGCAATGAACTTGGACACCAAGATCCCTCTGCTCATCAGCACTGTTCAGAGTCCTGCATTTACCAGTGCACTGTCTCTTTACATTTGGCCTAACAAGGTGCCAAGATGATCATCACTTAATGTTTGCATTTTCTTTTTCTCCCCCGCAGAATTGGGAACTTATGCATGAAAGAAAGAATCGGCGCCAGCTGTTTCCCGAATGTATCAGGATTCAAAATGAACAGAGGACTGCCGTGAGCGTGGATGAGGATGAAAACGTCGAGGGATTATAGAAGGATATTCCATTTGGCAACCGGGACAAAGGAGGGAGTGGTGGAATGCTGCATATGGAGGTATCGGATATGTACTTTAAAGGTGGGATTGATCCGCAGGAAAGTTTCTAATTCCGGAGAAAGTTCAGAAATAAAAGATTCAACTGAACTTATGAGTCCTGTTTCCGGATTCCTTCCAGTTTTCTCATCCTGATTGAATGGCCCACATTCCTCACTATCCCTAATCTTTAACATTAATCCAATGCCGACTGTTTTTACAGAACTGCGAAATTGAATAAATACAGCATAACAGTGATAATGTGAAACAGGGTATTACACGCTACCCCTTCCCCCCAGAAAATTTTCACGGCATTCTCCTTAGAAACACACAAAGAATTCCGGAGGAGCACTGAATCCGTGGAAAGGTGGATTGAAGAGCCCCTTCATCGAGACTGAAGACAAAAGATGAGGAGACTGATTTCGAAGCTGGGGGATTGAGAAGAAGAACCACAAGGACATACGGGCAGGGGTGAGGTAAAGTGCTGGGAAGTTGATTGGTGAATGTAGTACTGGCTGATGAGGGGAATCCAATAGGAGAGGACAGAAGGCTAAAGAGGGAAAAGGGGGAGGAGGACTGGAGGGTGGTGAGGGGCAGGTGTGGAGGTATGGTTAGAGAGGGAAATGGGAATGGGGAATGGTGAAGTGGGGGAGCACTATCAGAGTTCGAGAAACTAATGTTTATGCCATCAGGTTGGAGGCGACCCAAACGAAATATAAGGTGTTACGCCATCAAAATAAGTGTGGCCTCATCCCGACAGTAGACCAGCCATGGACAGACATGCCGGAATGGGAATGGGAGTAGAATTTAAGTGGATGGCTACTGGGAAGTTCCGCTTTTTCTGATGGATGGAGCGGAGGTGCTCAGTGAAGCCGTTTCCCAATCAAAGTAGGGTCTCACCGATACAGAGGAGGCCACACCGTGAGCAGTAGACACAATAGATGACCACAACAGACTCAAAGTTGAAGTGTCCCCGGTGTAGGGGTAGGTGTAGAGCCATGAGGGAGATCAGTGGCGAGGGAAGAATGGACAAGGGAGTCACGTAGTGAGCGATCCGTGTTGAAAGTGCAAACTGGGGGGATGGGAAGGGAAGATGTGATTGTTGGTGGGATCCCGTTGTGATGGCCGAATTTATGGAGAATTATGTGCTGCACATAGAGGCTGTTGGGATGGTAGGTGAGGACAAGATGTCACTATCTTAGGTGGGGTGGCGGGAGGATGGTGTGAGGACAGACCTGCGCAAAATGGAAGAGTTGCAGTTGAGGACAGCGTTGATGGATGAGGAAGGGAAGCCCTTTCTTTGAAGAAGGATTTAAATCTTTAAATCTTCTTCGTTCTGAAATGAGAAGCCTCATCCTGCGAGCATGAGCGGCGGAGATGCGTGAAATTGAGAGCAGCGGTTGGCATTTTTACAACTAACAGCGTGGAAAGAGGTATAGTCCAGGTCGCTGTGAGAGTCGATGCCTTTATGATAGACAACAGCAGATAAACTATCTCTTGGGATAGAGACAGAGAGATCCTGGAGGGTAGTATCGGAAATGGACCAGGTAAATTTCAGGGCAGGGTGGAAGTCGGATTTGACGAGCTCTGCATGTGTTCAGGAAACAGCACCAATGCAATCATCGATGTAGCGTAGGAAAATTTGGGGAGTAACACCAGTGTAGGCATGGAACATAGGTAAGTGTGAAGTGGTTCATTTTGGTAGGTCAAGTATGATGGCAGAATATAGTATTAATGGTAAGACTCCTGGCAGTGTGGAGGATCAGAGGGATCTTGGGGTCCAAATCCATAGGACACTCAAAGCACTGCGCAGGTTGACTCTGTGGTTAAGAAGGCTACAGTGTATTGGCCTTCACCAATCGTGGAATTGAATACCCCACCTGGAGTACTGTGCTCAGTTCTGGTCGCCTCACTACAGGAAGGATGTGGAAGCCATAGAAAGGGTGCAGAGGAGATTTACAAGGATGTTGCCTGGATTGGGGAACATGCCTTATGAGAAAAGGTTAAGTGAACTCGGCCTTTTCTCCTTGGAGTGAAGGAGGATGAGAGGTGACCTGATACAGGTATATAAGATGATGAGAGGCATTGATCGTGTGGATAGTTGGGGGGTTTTTCCCAGGGCTGAAAAGGGCACAGGTTTAAGGTGCTTGGGAGTAGGTGCAGAGGAGATGTCAGGGGTAAATTTTTTTATGCAGAGAGCTATGAATGCATGGAATGAGCTGCCGGCAACAGTGGTGAAGGTGGAAACGATAGTCTTTAGAAGAGACTTCTGGATCGGTACATGGAGCTTAGAAAAATAGAGGGTTATGGGTAACCTAATAATTTCCAGGGTGGGAACATATTCAGCAGAATTTTGTGGGCCGCAGGGACTCTATTGTGCTGCAGGTTTTATATGTTAACCCTTCAGAAGCAGGGAAAACGACCCATAATGTGGAAATGAGCCGTGAATAAGGAGGTTGACTACCAATGTCATTCTTCCTCAGCCCAGATATTTAAGGGGTGAAGAACATTTCAGACATAACTGCAGTCAACTCGACTTCTTCAATCTGCAGAAAATTCAAGGGGAACCTCTTCACCCACAGAGTGACTGTTTGGAACCCATCGCCACAGGGAGAGCGAAAGGTGAACAACAGGGGAGGATTGAAAAGGACTGTCGTGGAACAGAATCACTGGGCGGGTCCAGCCGGCCTGAGTTGACTCTCTACTGTACACTAGTTGTGTTATAAATTCACTAAGTACCAGAGGCAGAGTTTAAAATAGAACTGATTTATTTGTCTCAGATCCAGAATATTACACTCCAGTCGCATGGAAGGTGAATATGCAGCAGAAAAGACTCCTCCCATGCCCAGTGATCAGGGTGCAGAACTGGGTGTGGTGAGCAGCAGCAATGATTGCAGAGTTCAGCACCGACAGTCACTCTCAAAATCGCATTCAGCACAGTGATGGACAAATATCCAGCATGCAGCTTATTGAAACTTTCTCCCCAGTGTGAACCCGGTAGTGTGTCACAAGGTTAGATTACTGAGTGAATCCCTTCCCACATTCACAGCAGGTGAATGGCCTCTCCCCTGTGTGAACTGACTGGTGTGCCAGTAGTTGGGATGACCGAGTGAATCCCTTCCCACAGTCTGAGCGGGTGAATGGCCTGTCCCCACTGTGAACTGATTAGTGTGCCAATAGCTCAGATGACCGAGTGAATCCCTTTCCAGAATCTGACCAGGTGAATGGCCTCTCCCCAGTCTGAACTCGCTGGTGTCTCTGTAGATGAGATGACTGCCTGAATCCTTTCCCACATTCACAGCAGGTGAATGGCCTCTCCCATGTGAACTGACTGGTGTCTCTGTAGGTTGGATGACTGAGTGAATCCCTTCCCACATTCTGAGCAGGTGAACGGCTTCTCCCCAGTGTGAACTCGCTGGTGACTCTGTAGGTTGGATGACTGAGTGAATCTCTTCCCACAGACTGAGCAGGTGAACGGCTTCTCCCCAGTGTGAACTCGCTGGTGACTCTGTAGAGTGGATGACTGAGTGAATCTCTTCCCACAGTCTGAGCAGGTGAACGGCTTCTCCCCAGCATGAACTCGCTGGTGACTCTGTAGGGTGGATAACTGAGTGAATCTCTTCCCACAGACTGAGCAGGTGAACGGCCTCTCCCCAGTGTGAACTGACTGGTGTGTCAATAGGTGAGATGAAGAAGTGAATCCTTTCCCACAGTCTGAGCAGGTGAATGGCCTCTCCCCAGTGTGAACTCGCTGGTGTCTCTGTAGGGTGGAAGAGAGAGGGAATCTCTTCCCACAGTCTAAGCAGGTGAAATCCCTCTCCCCAGTGTGAACTGACTGGTGTCTCTGTAGGGTGGATGACTGAGTGAATCTCTTCCCACAGTCTGAGCAGGTGAATGGCTTCTCCCCAGTGTGAACTCGCTGGTGTCTCTGTAGGGTGGATGACTGAGTGAATCTCGTCCCACAGATTGAGCAGGTGAACGGCTTCTCCCCCGTGTGAACTAACTGGTGTGTCATTAGGTGAGATAACAAAGTGAATCCTTTCCCACAGTCTGAACAGGTGAATGGCTTCTCCCCAGTGTGAACTCGCTGGTGACTCTGTAGGTTGGATGACTGAGTGAATTTCTTACCACAGTCTAAGCAGGTGAACGGCCTCTCCCCAGTGTGAACTGACTGGTGTCTGTGTAGAGTGGAAGAGTGAGGGAATCTCTTCCCACAATCTGAGCAGGTGAATTCCCTCTCTGCAGTGTGAACTGACTGGTGTCTCAGTAGGTGAGATGCCCGAGTGAATCCCTTCCCACAGTCTGAGCAGGAGAATGGCTTCTCCCCGGTGTGAACTCGCTGGTGAGCCATTAGGTCAGATGACCGAGTGAATCCTTCCCCACAAATTCAGCAGATCACCAGCCTCTGCCCAATGTGAACTGACTGGTGCATCCACAGGTGGGAAGACCGACTGAAAATCCCTTCTCACCCACAGAACAGGTGAATGGCCTTGTCCCAGTGTGAACTTGCTGATGTACCTTCAATTGAGATGACTGAGTGAATCCATTCCCACTGTCTGAGCAGGTGAACAGCCTCTCCCCTGTGTAAAATGACGGGCGTGCCAGTCAGGCAGATGATCGAGTGAATCCCTCCCCACAGTCTGAGCAGGAAGGATGGTCGATTGAATCCTTTGCTCCACTTCTTAAATATCTAGACAGAGACAGCAAAACTGACATGCCATGTTCCAGATTCCCGGAGACAAATTCCTTCTCGTATTTAACCTGTAAAAAGATTTACAAAATCCATCAATGGATGAAGGACAACATTTCAGATGAGATCACTTTAGTTGTCAAGGTGTGATCTGACATAACACTGTTACTGTGAGGTTCAATCCAAGTTGGAGAGAGAAATCATCTTGTAACTGGGCACAGTGCTGGTATCTGGAATGACCATCAAATTCTCTGATGCTGTTCCTGTCTCTATAAGAATGGGGCATTTCTGCCATCTCCAATCTGTGACCTGGCTCAGTCTGACTCCATTGGTATTATTCCCTGTTCCCACTGAGCTGCATGGGTGCCTGGCCCCACAGTAACTGAAACACTCTCACACAAATAGCCTTTGTTAACGTGCAGCTGAGATTTTTTTGTATTATTAACTTAAAGTGCCACAGTTTTAACGCCATATAAAAAATTCCTGCTGAGATGAATGGTTGGTGCGCACAGCTATTAAAAGGAATTCGAGTGAATGTTAGTATTATTTAAGGTTCTTGTCACTGTCATGGAAAAGTACAACACAGACACAGGCCTTTTGGCCCATTTAGTTTGTGCTGAACTATTTAAACTTTCTACTCCCATACCCCTACCATCCAGGTACCTGTACAAACCTCTTAAATGTTGAAATTGGGCTTGCATGCACCACTTGTGCTGGCTGCTCATTCCACATCCGGATGACCATCTATGTGAAGAAGTTTCTCCTCATGTTCCCTTAACATCTCACCTTTCACCCTTAACCCATGGCCTCTGGTTGTAGTCCCACCCCATCTCTGTGGTAAAAGCCAGCTTGCATTTAACTTATCTATGCCCCACTACCACAATCAAATCTCCCCTCAATCTTCTACATTTCAAGGAATAAAGTCCGGACCTGTTCCACCTTTCCTTATAACCCAAGTCCTCCACACCTGGCAACATCCTTGTGAATTTTCTCTGAACTCTTTCAACCTCTTTTATATCTTTCATGTAGGTAGGTGACCAAAACTGCACACAATACTCCATATTAGGCCTCAACAATGTCTTCTACAAGTCAACATAACATCCATCAATGGTTGTCATTACTTTGGTTCATGAAGGCCAATGGGCCAAAATCTTTCTTTCTGTCCTTACCTAACTGTGACACCACTTTCAGTGAATTAAGGACTTTTATTCTCAGATCGCTTTCTTCTACAACACTCCTCAGTGCCCTACCAGTCACTGTGTAAGACCTAGGTCCTACCAAAGTGCAACATCTCACACTTGTCTGCATTAAATTCCATTTTCCGTTTCCAAAACATTTTCCCAGCGGGTCCAGATTGCACTGCAAACCATGATGGTCTTCCTCGCTGTCCACTACACCACCAATCTTGGTGTCATCCACAAATTTGCTGATCCAGTTAACCACACTATCTTCCAGATTACTGATATAGGTGACAAACAACAACAGATCCAGCACTGATCCCTATGGCACACCACTAGTCACAGGCCTCTGGTCAGATAGGCAACCATCTGCTACCACACTCTGACTTCTCCCAAAGACAGTGTCTCATCCAATTGACTATCTCATCTTGAATGCTGAGTGACTGAACCTTCTTGACCAACCTCCCATATGAGACTTTGTCAAGTGCTTTGCTAAAGTCCATGTCGACAACATCCACTGCCTTGCCTTCATCCACTTTCCTGATAACTTCATAGAGAGACTCTATAAGATCGGATATAAGACTCTATTAAGACCTACATGCACAAAGCCATGCTGCCTATTGTTAATCAGTCCACATCGATCCAAATCTTATATATCTGGTTCCTACACATGCGTTCCAATAACTTTTCCCCTACTGATGTCAAGTTCACCAACGTACAATTTCTTAGTTTATTTTTAAAGCCTTTTTTGAACAGCGGAACAACATTGTCTAGCCTCCAATCCTCCAGTACCTCGCCTGTCACTGAGGATAATTTAATTATCTGTGCTTGGGCCCCGACAATTTCTGCAGTTGTCTTCCGCGGGGTCCTAGGGAACAACTTGTCAGGCCCTGGGGATATATCCACACTAATTTGCCTTAAGACAGTGAACACCTCCACCTCTATAATCTGTCCATGAAGTTGATGCTGCTTTGCCTCACTTCTATAGACTCTGTCCATCAGATGCAAAAATAAAATCTCCCCCATCTATTTTGTTTTCTCATATGGATTATCATTCTGATCTTCCAGAGGATTATTTTTTTCCCTTACAATCTTTTTGCTCTTAACATATCTGCAGAATCAGTGAGGATTCTCCTTCACCTTGTCTGCTCGGTCAACCTCATGCCTTCTTTCATTTCTTTCATAGGGTTCACTTGAATTTCCTGTACTTCGTAAGTACCCTATTTGTTCCCATTTGCCTGTACCTAGTATGCACCTCCTTTTTATTGATCTGGGAGATGGAAGCCAAAGGGGTGACGGAGCTGCATGGTGGGAGGTGGGGAAGGGGGGGGGGGTTAATCTAAAGTTGCAGGGGGAATGGGAGCCTGAAAAACAGAACAGATAGTGGAGGGGTTGTGGAGACAGATGTTGTTCAGACCTCAGACAAAGTCAGGAACGAAAAAGTTGAGCATAGTGCAGTGAATATGCTGAGCCCTGTATATTTCAATACAAGGAGCAGTGTAGGAAAGGCGGATGTGTTCAGGGCATGGATCAACACCTGGAATTATGACACTAGGAACCGGTAACTGTGGACTGGGACAGGCTGCTTTATGGCAAAGGTGTACTTGGTAAATAGGAGGCCTTCAAAGCGAAATTTTGGAAGTGCAAAGCAGGTATGTGCTTGTCAGAATAAAAGGTAAAGATAGAAACTGTAGGGAACCTTGGTTTTCAAGAGATATTGAGATCCTGGTGAAGCACAAAACGGAGTTGCAGCACAGCGATAGGCAGGCAGGTTCTCATGGAGTATAAGAAATGCAAGAGAACAAATAAGAAATAAATCAGGATGGCTAAAAGAAGGCATGATGCTGCTGTTGCAGAAAAGATGAAGGAGAATCCTCAGGGATTCTAGAGATAGATGATTCTAGAGGCAGAGGAATGAAAGGTTGGGGAGTAGCATTGCTTGTCAGGGAAAATATTATAGCAGTGCTCAGGCAGGACAGATTAGAGGGCTTGTCTACTGAATCTTTATGGGTGGAGCTGAGAAACAGGAACGGTATGGCCACATTAGTGGGGTTGTATTACAGACCACCCAATAGTCAACGAGAATTGGAAGAGCAAATCTGCAGAGAGATAGCAGGCAACTGCAGGAAACATAAAGTTGTGGTGGTAGGGGATTTTAATTTTCCATATATTGATTGGGACTCCCATACTGTTAGGGGTCTAGATGGTTTAGAGTTTGTAAAATGTGTTCAGGAAAGTTTTCCAAATCAATATATAGAGGGACCAACTAGAGGGGATGCAATATTGGATCTCCTGTTAGGAAACGAGTTAGGACAAGTGATGGAAGTCTGTGTAGGGGAGCATTTTGGTTCCAGTGATCATAACACCATTAGTTTCAACTTGATCATGGAGAAGGATAGATCTGGTCCTAGGATTGAGGTTCTGAACTGGGAAGAAGGCCAAATTTGAAGAAATGAGCAAGGATCTAAAAAGCGTGGATTGGGACAGGTTGTTCTCTGGCAAAGATGTGATCGGTAGGTGGGAAGCCTTCAAAGGGGAAATTTTGAGAGTGCAGAGTTTGTATGTTCCTGTCAGGATTAAAGGCAAAGTGAATAGGAATAAGGAACCTTGGCTCTCAAGGGATATTGCCTGATAACTCTGATAAAGAAGAAGAGGGAGTTGTATGACATGTATAGGAAGCAGGGAGTAAATAAGGTGCTTGAGGAGTATAAGAAGTGCAAGAAAATACTTAAGAAAGAAACCAGGAGGGCTAAAAGAAGACATGAGGTTGCCTTGGCAGTCAAAGTGAAGGATAATCCAAAGAGCTTTTACAGTCATATTAAGAGCAAAAGGATATAAGGGATAAATTTGGTCCTCTTGAAGATCAGAGTGGTCGGCTATGTGTGGAACCAAAGGAAATGGGGGAGATCTTAAATAGGTTTTTTGCGTCTGTATTTACTAAGGAAACTGGCATGAAGTCGATGGAATTAAGGGAAACAAGTAGTGAGATCATGGAAACTGTATAGATTGAAAAGGAGGAGGTCCTTGCTGTCTTGAGGAAAATTAAAGCGGATAAATCCCCGGGACCTGACAGCGTGTTCCCTCGGACCTTGAAGGAGACTAGTGTTGAAATTGCAGGGGCCCTGGCAGAAATATTTAAAATGTCGCTGTCTATAGGTGAGGTGCTGGAGGATTGGAGAGTGGCTCATGTTGTTCCATTGTTTAAAAAAGGATCGAAAAGTAATCTAGGAAATTATAGGCTAGTAAGTTTAACATCGGTAGTAGGTAAGTTATTGGCGGGAGTACTAAGAGACAGAATCTACAAGCATTTGGATAGACAGGGACTTATTAGGGAGAGTCAACATGGCTTTGTGCATGGTATGCCATGTTTGACCAATCTATTGGAGTTTTTCGAGGAGGTTACCAGGAAAGTGGATGATGGGAAGGCAGTGGATATTCTCTACATGGACTTCAGTAAGGCCTTTGACAAGGTCCCGCATGGGAGGTTAGTTAGGAAAATTCAGTCGCTAGGTATACATGGAGAGGTGGTAAATTGGATTAGACATTGGCTCAATGGAAGAAGCCAAAGAGTGGTAGTAGAGAATTGCTTCCCCGAGTGGAGGCCTGTGACTAGTGGTGTGCCACAGCGATCAGTGCTGGGTCCATTGTTATTTGTCATCTATATCAATGATCTGGATGATAATGTGGTAAACTGGATCAGCAAATTTGCTGATGATACAAAGATTGGAGGTGTAGTAGACATTGAGGAAGGTTTTCAGAGCCTGCAGAGGGACTTGGACCAGCTGGAAAAATGAGCTGAAAAATGGCAGATGGAGTTTAATACAGACAAGTGCGAGGTATTGCAGGTTGGAAGGACAAACCAAGGTAGAACATACAGGGTTAATGGTAAGGCACTGAAGAGTGCAGTAGAACAGAGGGATCTGGGAATACAGATACAAAATTCCCTAAAAGTGGCGTCACAGGTAGATAGGGTTGTAAAGAGAGCTTTTGGTACATTGGCCATTATTAATCAATGTATTGAGTATAAGAGCTGGAATGTTATGATGAGGTTGTATAAGGCATTGGTGAGGCCGAATCTGGAGTATTGTGTTCAGTTTTGGTCACCAAATTACAGGAAGGATATAAATAAGGTTGAAAGAGTGAAGAGAAGGTTTACAAGGATGTTGACGGGACTTGAGAAACTCAGTTACAGAGAAAGGATGACTAGGTTAGGACCTTATTCCCTGTAGCGTAGGAGAATGAGGGGAGATTTGATAGAGGTATATAAAATTATGATGGATATAGATAAGAATAAATGCAAGCAGGCTTTTTCCACTGAGGCAATGGGAGAAAAAAAACCAGAGGACATGGGTTAAGGGTGAGGGGGGAAAAGTTTAAAGGGAACATTCGGGGGTGCTTCTTCACACAGAGAGTGGTGGGAGTATGGAATGAGCTGCCAGACGAGGTGGTAAATGCGGGTTGTTTTTTAACATTTAAGAATAAATTGGACAGATACATGGGTGGGAGGTGTATGGAGGGATATGGTCCGTGTGCAGGTCAGTGGGACTAGGCAGAAAATGGTTCAGCACAGCCAAGAAGGGCCAAAGGGCCTGTTTCTGTGCTGTAGCTTTTCTATGGTTTTCTAAGAGCAAAACGATTTCAAGGCACAAAGTTGGTCCTCTGGAAGACTGAAATGGCAATCCACGTGTGGAACCAAATCAGATGGGGGAGATCTTAAATATTTTTTCATCTCTATTTACTCAGGAGATGGACGAAGGGTCTATGGGAGTGTGGAAAAGCAGCATTAAAATCGTGGACCCTGTACAGATTAAAGAAGAGAAGTTATTTCACTGTTCAACATGGAACATAGAAATCTACAGCATATTGCAGGCCATTCAGCCTAAAATGTTGTGCCAACCATGTAACCTACTCTAGAAACTGCCTAGAATTTCCTTACTGCATAGCCCTCTATTTTTCTGAGCTCCATGTGCCTATTTAAGAGGCTGTTAAAAGACACTCTTGTATCTGCCTCGACCACCGCTGCCAGCAGTGCATTCCATGCACCCACCACTCTGCGTAAAAAACTTACCCCTGACATCCCCTCGGTATCTATTTCCCAGCATCTTAAAACTATGCCCCTTCATGCAAGCCATTTCAACCCAGGGGAAAAACCTTTGGCTATCCACACGATCAATGCCCCTCATCATCTTATACACCTAAAGAAAGGCTCCAAACATAAGCAAAGAAATTGTACATTGCTTCGAGGATTTGTTGGAAGTATACAAAATTATGACGGTAGAAATAGGGTAAATGCAAGCAGCTTTTTCCACTGAGGTTGGGTGAGTTGACAACCAGAGGTCATGGGTAAGTGGGGAAGGCGAAAATTTAACAGGAACATTTGAAAAAGCTCTTTACTGAAATGGTCGTGAGAGTGTGGAATGAGATGTCAGCACAAGTAGTGAATATGAGCTCAGTTTCACCATTAAGTAATGTTTGATAGGTACCTGGATGGTAGGTGTATGGAGGAAGATAGTCCCAGTGCAGGTAGTTGCATTAGACAGCTTAAACTTTTTTTCGGCATTGACTAGATGGGACAAATAGCCTGTTTCTGTACTGAACTTCTCCATGTTTCTATGACAGAGGAGCTGGCCAAACTTGTTTGGAAGGGAAAGGTAGGAGTGACAACAGAGCAGCAATGGCTGGAGTTTCTGGGAGCAATTCAGGAGCTGAGTGATCGATACTTCCGAAAGAAGTGGAAGCATTGGAAAGGCAGGAGGACACAACCGTGGCTGAAATGAGAAGCCAAAGCCAACATAAAAGTCAAAGAGAGGACAAACAAAAGGGCAAAAACTATTGGAAAGCTTTTAGAAACTAACAGAAGACAACTAAAATAAAAGTCAGATGAGCTCAGTGCATGGAATCATGATATTGTAGTCATTAATGGCTCCTGGTAGCACCCAACAGTCTGAGGCATTTAGAGAAACAAAATATTCCAGGCCTCAATAACACTGGAAAAGCAAGGTTCCCTGCACCAGCTACCTTTCAACTTTTATTTTGGCAGGCACATACAAACTATACATCCTCAAAATTACACTTCTGAAGGCCTCCCACTTACAAGTAATCCTTTGCCAGAAAACAGCCTGTCCCAAACCACACTTTACAGATCCTTTCTGATTCCATCAAAATTTACCATTCTCCAATTTAGAATCTCAACCTGTAGTCCAGACGTCTCTTTTTTCCATATTTACTTTGAATCTCATGGCATTATGATCACTAATTTCTGTCACCAGCCCTGGATCATTTCCTAACAGTTTACTGCACACTTCTACATCAGGAATTCTATGTACTGATTAAGGGCACATTTGACAAACTCTACCCCTCTAGTCCTTTTACAGTATGGGTGCCCCAGTCAATATATGGAAAGTTAAAATCACTTACTGAATCAACCTTTCTTTATTGGCATAGTCTGCAATCTCTCTACAAATTTGTTCCTCTTAATCCCTCAGACTGTTGGGTGCAAGCAAGTCCCAATAATGGCTACAATATCATAACTCCCTGTCCTGAGCTCATTGGCTTTCCTATGATGCTTCTTGCATTGTGATATGCACAGTTGAGCACATTCATCGCACCATGCTCAGCCATTTGATTGCTGACTCTGTCTGAGGTCTGAACGTCTGACTGGTGTCAAGAAAACAACCTCTCCGCCATTGTCACAAAAACAAAGGAGCTGATTGTGGACGACAGGAGGAATGGAGACAGGCAAACCCCAATTGACATCAATGGATCTGGGGTTGAGAAGGTGAACAGATTTAAGTTCCTCGGCATAAATATCACCGAGGACCTCATGTGGTCTGTACATACTGGCTGTGTAGTGAAGAATGCACAACAGTACCTCATTCACCTCAGAGGGTTGAAGAAGTTTGGGATGGGGCCTGAAATCTTAAGAACTTTCTACAGGGACACAATTGTGAGCATCCTGACTGGCTGCATCACTGCCTGGTATGGGAACTGTACTTCCCTCAATCGCAGGACTCTGCAGAGAGTGGTGTGGACAGCCCAGCGCATCTGCAGATGTGAACTTTCCACTATTCCGGACATTTACAGAGGCAGGTGTGTAATAAGGGCCCAAAGGACACTGGGGACCCAATTCACCACAACCACAAACTGTTCCTGTTGCTACCATCCAGGAAATGATACCACAGTAAAAGGACCAACAGGCTCCGGGACATCATCTTCCACCAGGCCTTCAGGCTGATTAATTCATGCTGATACAATTGTACTACTATATTATATTGACTGTCCTATGTACAAACTATCTATTATAAAGTACTATAAATTACACATTGAACATTTAGACGGAGACATAAGGTAAAGATTTGTACTCCTCATTTATATGAAGGATGTATGTAATGAAGTCAATTCAATTCACCCTCTCCACTATCTGTTCTGTCATTCTGGCTCCTATTCCCCCGGAAACTTATTTTAACGACATCATGCCCCCCAACACACTAGCTCTAGCAAGCCATACCACTAGGATATTAGTCCCCTCTTGTCCAGTTCCCCTAACAAACAAATCCCCTATCACCCCTTTGACTTTCCTCTGCCAGGTAATCCCCCCAACAGTTTCTAAAGTGGTCCACCTGTTGTTGTGTGGGATGGCCACAAGAGTACTCTGTGGTGGTTATTTAACCTCATTCCCCTTCCTGACTCTCACCCAGTTTCCTGTGTCCTGCACCTTGGGTGTAACTCACCTCTCTTCATGTCATATCCATCACCCCCTCCAACTGCTGGATGATCCAGAATTCATCCATTTCAAGTTCCAACTCCTTAGTGCAGGGTTACAAGCTGCAGCTGGATGCACATCCTGCATGTGAAGGCATCAGGGACACTGGAGGTCTCCCCGCCTTCCCACCAATGTCCCCTCTAATCTGTAATGACCAGTGTGCACATAAAGCTTGTACTGTGCATTTGTTTACCCAGTGACAACATGTGCACAGTGAATTTTATAGAGAGAAGTATTCATTTTAACAGCTAGCAAATCACTGTCGATAAGAACTTTGATCTCCTCTGGGTTCGATCAAGTTGATCTGCACTCTCACACAACCTATGTATCAGGCCTGTAACAGGTAATGAAGGATTTTTCACCAGAGCTTTTGCACATTGTCCGTAGGTGGTTTGCTTGCTAAATTACACTTTAAAAAGTCAGATTTCCAAATATCACTCCACTTCTTCCCACTTGTAAATTCTCCAGCAACTTTTGTATCGCCACAATACACACAGGTAACACCAGTTTCTATATTGTACATAAATATTTCCCCTGAACCCTCTCCCAGGTGACTGACGGTGGTGAACTCATGGATGACAATACCAATGAATATGAAGGGAAGGGCAGTAGTCTGTCTCATTGCAGTCTGGCACATTTGTGATGTGAAAGCTATTTGTTGCTCAGGTGAAAGGTGTTTGATATCATTATGTACCCAGAGAAAATGGGTCAACACATGCTCTCACGGGTAGAAAAGTCCAGAACAAGAGGAGGTAGAACAAGCAACACACACAAAATGCTGGAGGAACTCAGCAGGCCAGGCAGCATCTATGGAAAAGAGTACTAATGCTGAATTCCTCCAGCATTTTGTGTGTGTTGCTTGGATTTCTAACATCTGCAGATTTTCTCTTGTTTGTGATTGGAGGTGGAACAAAGGTGATTTTCTCACCTGGTGATGGAAAAGATCTTGTTCCCTTTTTCCTGCGGTGATATCACTTGTCATGTGTAAGAATGTGATTGGTCAGAGTTTGGAGCAGGCGCAGAAATGAGAGAATGATCAAGAAACGTGTATGGTGAAAACGTGTTTGGTTTTGTTTGTTGTAAATAGAAGTTCTAGTTTTAATTCTTCCAGAATATGGTTTGCTCTTAGTAACCCACGGTACGTATAAAGAACACAACATGGTGTCAGAAATCGGTCTGGAAGTATAATACGTTTTGCTAACACGAGAGAAGCAAAGATAATCGGAAAAAAAAAGCGCGCATGCTGTTTTGGTGTGCTAACAATTTTAAAAATTGAAGGTTTGCAACCCTCATCTATGCTTCAGCTGACTGGAAACGTAGCTGAAAACCAGAAAAGATTTAAACAGCGTTTTGAAATTTATTTATCGGCAATCGGAGCAGATAATAAAACAGAAAAAATGAAAGCTGCAATTCTACTCCACGTAATAGATGACAACGCAATTGAGGTATATAACCATTTTACATTTGAAAATGGAGATAATTTAAATTTCAAAGCAATAATGGACAAATTTGATGCATTTTGTATACCGAAGCACAATGTGACGTATGAATGGTACAAATTTTTCAAATGTCAGCAGAGACCTGGTCAAACGATTGATCAATTCGTTATGGAATTGAGACACCACAGTAAAACATGCAAGTTTGCAGAACTCACAGAATCTCTCATTAAAGACAGAATTGTTTGCGGCATTTTGGATAATGGTCTGAGACTGTTGGATAATGGACTATTAAGACAACAAGACATCGACATGGAAAAGGCTTTGGTGCTCTGCAAAGCTTCGGAAGCCGTGACCTCACAGGCTAATGAACTTTTTGTTAAAAACTACAACGTAGATGCTGTGAAGAAGCACGAAGACATTAGAAAAAATAATGAAGCAACAATGAAACCAACAGAGAACAAGATGTCATGTGATCGCTGTGGGTGGCAGCACCGACCAAAAAAGTGTCCAGCGTATCAGAAATTGTGCAGCAACTGCGGTAAGAGTAATTATTTTTCATGCTGTTGCAGTAGTAGAAAGAAAATAAAATGAGTAAATGCAGTGCTTGAGAATTAACTTGAGGAGTTTTATATAGATGTGCTTTGTGAAAACAAACAAAGTAAGAATGACTGGACTATTCCATTGCCAGTGAACCAAAACAATATTCTGTTTAAACTGGTACTGAAGCAGAAGTAAATGTTCTTGCAGAATATGAGTTTAATGCATTAAAGCCAAGACAAAATTTACATCAGACAAATATAAAAGTGACTGGGTATTCAGGTGCAGACATTCCAGTACAAGGAACATATGTGGCAAAAAAATTGTGCACACGCTTTCATTTGTGGTCGTGCCAAGGAATGTACAGTCAATACTGGACTTACCTGCCTGTGAGAGACCAAAGTTGGTGAAAAGACTATTAGTCCTGGACAGTAACAGAGTCAGAATACAGTGACTTGATGAAAGAGTATGAGGACTTGTTCAAAGGGCTTGGTTGTCTTCCAGGAGTGCACACGATTAAAATTAACAACACAGTGCCACCCATAGTACATCCCTGTAGAAAAGTACCTTTTGCATTACATGATCAACTGAAAACAGAACTTGACAGAATGCAATGGTTAGGAGTCATAAAAAAATTGATGAGCTGACTGAATGGGTCAATTCGCTTGTTATTATTGATAAGAAAAATGGAAAACTGAGGATTTGCTTAGATCCAAGAGACTTGAATCGAGCCATTAAAAGAGAGCCTTTCAAATTGTCTACTCGTGAAGGAATTATGTCACAGTTTGCTAATGCAAAGTACATTAGTAAATTAGATGCATCCTCTGGATTCTGGCAACTTAAACTAGATGAACTAAGTTCAAAGTTGTGTACCCTTAACACTCCTTTTGCCAGATACCGTTTTCTTAGGCTTCCGTTTGAAACTGCATCAGCTCCTGAAGTGCACCATAAAACCATTCACATGCTATATGAGCGCACTGAGGGCATTGGGACTTCCATGTACGATATTATTGTTTGGGGATCATCTCAACAAGAGCATGGCGCCAGACTCAGACAAGTCTTAGCAGCAACATGCATGGCAAACCTGAAGTTGAATAAAGACAAATGTCAGCTAGGGGTGACTGAACTTAGCTTTGTGGGTGATATCATCAGCAATGAGGGTGTGTGTCCTGATCCATTGAAGGCTTCTGCTATTGAGAACATGCCAAGACTGCAATGTTAAAAGGATGTTCAAAGGTATATGGGAATGGTCAACTACATGGAAAATTCATACCCAATCTTTCGGAACAGCTTGCTCCATTGACGTAGCTAACAGAAAAGAAAAACGAATGGAGCTGGAATCACAAACAGGAGAAGGCATGGCAAAATCTCAAGAAAGTGCTCACTACAGAACTTGTGTTGAAACTCTATGATGCTGAGAGACCCATCAAACTCTCATGTGATGCATCTCAAGCAGGCTTAGGGGCAGTACTATCTTCAGATCCATGGAAGTGGCTATGCAGGTTGATATGGGAGGTTGAGAAGGAAAATGGCTTCCTCGCCTTTATTAGTTGAGGCATTGAATTCAAAAGTCGGGAAATCATGTTGCACTCTATCGAACTCTGGTTCGGCCACATCTGGAGTATTACCCACAGTTCTGGTCACCCCATTCTAGGAAGGATCTGAAAGAACTGAAGAGGGTGCAAAGAGAGGTTTACAAGGATGTTGCTTGTATTAGCGGGCACGTGGTTGGACAAACTGGGTTGTTTTCTCTGGAGCGGTGGGGACCGAGGGGAGTTCTGATAGTTTTATAAGGTTATGAGAGGCATAGATAGAGTTGGCAGACTGGATCTTTCCCAAGTTTGCCTGGGGTGGTGGGAGAGACAGATACATCAGAGACTTCTGAGAAATGCTTAGAGGGACATATGAATGTGAGAAAATGGAGGGATATGGACATTATGTAGGCAGAAGGGATTAGTTTAGTTGACCATTTGATTACTAATTTATTCAATTCAGCACAATATTTCACCTGTCCCTGTACTATACTGTCTATGTTCTATATCTATATTCTATAACATTGTTCAGTCTGCAATGTGTCAGTGTGATTTTCAGTTCACTGTGTTGTTTTAACATACCAAATTCCAGAACTTCTTTCAGCATTTTGTCAAACTTTGCCAACCCATTCCTCATTTCCACAAAGGATCCCCTCATCACTCCCTGGGACTGGGAGCCTTTCCCCCTCACCAGGCTGAGGAAGAGCAGGGAATCCTCTGTTGGGGTTCCCTTCTCTGTGAGTTCTGTGATTTCCTGTAGACAATGAACTTGTTGAGTGACAGACTGAGTGAAAGCGAATGGAGAAGACAATATCTGCTCAGGGATGGGACGTCCCAGTGACTTTGAGCACAGAGACAGTCACTGGGCAGCCTCTTCACCCACACTGTAAATTTCTGGGTTCAGTCATTAGCAGCAAAGCACTGACTGTGGAAATTAAAAATCAGAATATTATTAGAGTCACAGAGCCCAGCAGCACTGAAACAGGCCCTTCGGCCCTTCTAGTCAATGCAAACCTGTTTTTGTTTTTACTGCCTGTTTCCAACTACCTGCACCATAGCCTCTATACACCTCCCATCCATGTCATCACCCAAATTTCTCTTTAGTGTCTAAATTGAACCCACACCCTCCACTTCCACTGGCAGCTCATTCCACACTCTCACCAAACTCTGAGTGAATTACCTTTCAGATTCCTCTAAAATATTTCACCTGAACTTATGTCCAATGTGGGGGTAAGAGGGAAGACGGGGTGGAGAGGGAAGGCAGTAAGGAGGGGGGTGAGGCTGATTGGGGACAAGGAAACAGAGGGGAGTGTTTATTCATACTGTTTTGTGAATTGTTTGAACTTACTTGCTGCAAACTTACTATACTGTACATTCTCAGCCAAATTACTGATTACAGATGACAAGTAACATGAAGAGCAGTGTGAGCTGTCTTAATGACTATCATCCAGTGGCTCTCACATCTCTGGTGATGAAATGTTGCAGGGTTTGTCATAGTGAGAATGAACTCCTGCCTCGGCAAAGACCTGGACCCACTGCAATCTGCCCATCACCACAATAGGTCTACGGCAGATGTGATCGCAATGACTCTTCACATGGCCTTAGATCACCTGGACAATACAAACACCAAACGAGTGCTGCTAAACAACTGACAATTGCACCTTCCCCAACTGCTCACATGAGACTAATGTCTATATCGGTGACACAGGAAATCACTTCACTGTCACTCTCCTGATACCGTGTCTGACCTGCTCACCTCCGGGTATCCTCCCTCAACAAGCCTCTTCCTCAGCCACCATCTGTGAGATTATATAAAACAAAAACAATTAAAACGATCTATCAGACAGCTCCTGTACCCCTCCACCCCTGACCATGCTTCGCTGGTTAAATCTCTCCCTTCTCAGCCCCTTACTTTCTCCCTTTCCCATTGTAACTGCAGATAGGCCAACAGATCTGAACCCGCTGTACAAACTTTGACGCAGAAGTCACAGACACCCCCAACTCCCCACCAGCTTCCTGATCTGCACTCGCAGCTCAGGACGGTGACAACTGTTTCCAGCTCTGGGGCTTTGTGACAAACACAATGTTAACAGCAAAACAAGTCAGTGATTGATATAAAGAGAAGAATTGTTGCTTCCTGAAAGCACACGCGAGCGTCCGATACAATGGACCAGATCCTCCCTTGTCTCCTACTTCATGTGACCCGGGTCACGGAACGTCCGATCATCCCACTTTCTCACATCACCACCCTCCCCTCACCCCCAATCGCCTCCCGTCCCACACCTTTCCGATCACTCATTCCGCACCCACACGTCCACCTCTCCCCCCCCCCCACACACACAAAGAGATCCCCAAACCCCAAACCCCTTCCCCGCTCTGGGAGCCACAACTAATTGATCCCACAGCCCGGACTCGAGAGCAGAGCTGAAACCGCGGCTACGATACCGGAGAGGGCGAAGCCTCTAGTCGTTCGACCGAGCTCGGTCCTGACTCTTTCCAACTGCAACCAGCCCCCGGTTTACACGAACTCGACATCAGACGCCCACTCACCGGAGAACCACGGTGACACCTGGGGTCGGCACTGCGCCTGCGTCCAGCAGGAAGCTGGGAGGTTGCCACAGCGCCCCTGGCGGCCGGAGGTCTGCACATCGCCACCAGTTGTCGGAGGTCTCCGCAGCACCTCCGGTGACCGGAGGTCTGCACATCGCCACCGGTTTCGGAGGTCTCCGCAGGGCCACTGACGGCGGGAGGTCTGAACATCGTCACCGGTTGTCGAAGGTCTCCGCAGCGCCTCCGGTGGCCGGAGGTCTGCACATCGCCACCGGTTGTTGGAGGTCTCCGCAGCGCCACGGGCGTCCGGAGGTCTGCACATCGCCACCGGTTGTCGGAGGTCTCCGTAGCGCCACTGGCGGCCGGAGGTCTGCACATCGCCACCGGTTGTCGGAGGTCTCCGTAGCGCCACTGGCGACCGGAGTGACGACGGAGAATAAATCACAAACCCGAGATGCTGGAGATCCAAAACAACCCTCGCAAAATGCTGAAGGTACCCAGCAGGTCAGATATCATCTATCGAAAAGAGTCGCCGTTTCTGGTTGAGATCCTTCTTCAGGACTGAGAAAGAAGGGGAAATATCTGAATAAAAACGGGGCGGGTGAGGAAAAGGCTCGCCTGAAGACGATAGTTGAAGCCAGGTCGGTAGGAAATCTCAAGAGCGGGGGGAAAAAATCTAATAGGAGAGGAGATCAGACAATAGGAGAAAGGGATGGAGGAGTGGACCCAGGGAGAAGTGAAAAGCAGGTGAGAGGAATGAAAGGTCAGGGGAAGTAAATTGTGAATTGCTGCCTCAGCTGGAAAGACTGTTTGCACAACGGAGAGAGTTCAGTCTTGCCGCCCTTTCACTGTGACACCCCCGAACTGCACATCAAATCCATCCAAACGAATCTGGGCGAACGTTAATGATCAACAAATATAATAGCGCTCAGCTATCAGCGGTCTGAATTATAACTGACTTTAAAAAGGAAGAGTATTCATGGTCCACATTGTCAGGGTGTTGAGTTTACCAGGAGACAGTCTGCAGGGACGAGAGGTTTTCTGTTGACTAATACACTGTGTGTGGACCCCGCTGGCAATTCTCCTGTTGTGACCAGAATCGAGACAAACACCACGCTGCCCACTCCACCAACAACACGGCACAGCCGGACACATGACAGGGCACTTTACATCTCACAACACTGGATTCAGGGATGAAACCCGTGATTAATGTTGTTGTCCCACTGAAATCATAAGAAACGGCCATTAAGCTGTTTTTGAATACAAGCGCTCCCCACAGGTGACGTCACACACGCGCTGCTGCGCTCGCGCTGAAACAGTTTAACGGCTGAGCTACTGATCACGAGACCCCTCCACCCCGCCCCACCTCCGCGGCGCTATAGTCATTGGCCCGAGGCGATGTCAATCACTGTTTCCGCCCAGTAGCGGAGGCGGATCAGCCGAAAGGGCGTTACCTCGCTGTCACACCCCGTTGGACACTCCGTCAAAGCGGAACAAACCCAAAATAAATGTCCCGCATTTTGATTTATTTCCATTTCCCTCCGAGGGAAGTTGGGGGCGTTTGTGAAACGTCTCCTGCGACCGGAGTCTGATGTATCGCTGAGAGGTAGCAGGAGACCGCTCGGCCGGTCGGTTTGATGCCGGTTCCCCGGGGTGGGAGGAATGATATTTTATTAAAAGGATGAAGATGGTGAGAGAGGGGGCGGACAGGATGTTTGACCCGGTGGGGACAGGAGGGGCTCCTCTGTGGAAATGTCTGAGCCCACGGAGGTGGCGAGCAGAGGGATTCACCACATTGGGCGGCAAACACCGGCAGACTGTTGCCCTGCAAGCGGGGCCAATGGTCCGGGCAAAGTGGGGACGGGAGTGGTGTTGGGTGGATGAGGAGAGGACTTTTCATATGGTGCAGGTAGCCATAACAGGAGGCACAGCCTCAAAACTGAGGAGCGACCTTTTAGTAGTTAAGGAGGATTTTAGTTAGTCAGAGAGCAGTGAATCTGTGGAATTCTCTGACACAGACGGCGATGGAGGCCAAGTCTGTGGGTACATTTAAGGCAGAAGCTAATAGTTTGCTGATCAGTCAGGGCATTACAGGATATGCCGAGGAGGCAGGTACATGGGGTTGAGTGAGAACCGGGATCATACATGATAGAACGGCGGAGCAGACTCGATGGGCTGAATGGCCTAATTCTGCTCCAATGTCTTACGGTCTTATATTGCTGGTGTCTTACACAGTGAAGATTGACACAAAGTACTTATTACGTTCAGCCACTAATTCTTGTCTCTCCTGTGTGTTTTTTTAGTTGTCTCCTGTTAGTTATGTAAAAGCTTTCCAATCCTCTAACTTCCCACTGTTTTCTTGCTATATTATATGAAGCTTTTGCTTTTATCAAAACAGGAGAAAATCTGTGGATGCTGGAAATCCAAGCAACACATGCACAAGATGCTGGACGGACCTAGGAGGCCAGGCAGCATATATGGGAAATAGTAAACAGTCAACATTTCTGGCCGAGACCCTTCATCAGGACTGGGGAAAAATATGAGACGTCAGAGGAAGAAGTGTGGGGGTGAGAGGGGTGGAAGAAGTTGTAGGTGATAGGTGAAACTGGGAGAGAGGGAGTAATAAAGGAAAAAAAACTTCTTAGGGTATAATTTCCTTAACGAATCTCGAAAGATCATTGCTAATGCCTCCACATCTCTTCAGCCACCTCTTTCAGATCTCTGTGGTGTACACCATTTGGTCCAGGTGACCTAATTACCTTCAGACCACCTCTGTTCCTCAAGAACCTTCTCCCAAATTACATAACTTTACACATTCTGACCACTGACATCTGGGACTTCCATATTCCTGGCAGGGTCTTCCACAGATAAGTGTGATGGACAATGCTTATTCAGTTCATCTGACATCACCTTGCATCCCCACCCCATTACTACCTCTCCAGCATCATTTTTCAGTGGTTTTATATCCACTTCCGTCTCTCTTTTACACTATATATACCTGAAGAAAAATTTGGTATCCTCTTTAATATTACTGGCTATCTCACCTATATATTCCATTTTTTCCTTAATTATTTTAGTTGCATTCTGTTGGTTTTTTAAAAGCTTCCCAATCCTCTCACTTGCTAGTAATTTTTGCTGTATGTCCTCTCCCTGGTTTTTATGTTGTCTTTGATTTCTCTTATCAGCCACGGTTTTGTCACTTTACCTTTAGAATACTACTTCCTCTTTGTGATGTGTATATCTTGTGCCTTCCGAATTTCTTCCAGAAATTTCAGCCGTCGCTGCTCTGTCTTCATCCCTGCTGTGTTCTTTTCAAATCAATTTTGACCAATTCTTCTTTCATGCTCTCAAATTATCTTTATTCCATATCTGACTTTAGCTTCTCCTTCTCTAATGTCAGGGTGAACTTGATAATAATAAGATCACTTGCCCCTAAGGGTTCTTTGAACTTAAGTGACCTAATTAATTCTGGTTCATTACAGCACCCAATCCAGAATAGCTGATCTCCACATGGGCTCAACCACGAGCTGCTCAAAAAAGCATCTTGCGGGCATTCTAGGAATTCCTTCTCTTGACACCAACACCATCCTAATTTTCCTAATCACCTGCATGACAATCCCCCATGACTATTGTAACACATTTTCTATCTCCCTTTGTAATTTGTGGACCACATACTTACTGCTGTTTGGGGGTCTCTATACAATTCCCTGTGACGGGATCCTGAAATATCCCTTATGAACTGTGCTTTTAAAAACAGAGAGAGAGAGAGAGAGAGCTGTACAGCACAAACAACTTGTTATTGAGAGAGAGAGAAGCGAAAACTGCTCACAGTTTGTTTGGGATTTCTGCAAGGACACTGCCAGCTTCTGAGTTCCTTCTGAGCTACTTGATGGACAGCTGGTGTTCAGCATGCTGGGATAAATACCAGGTCAGCTGGTTGTTAGACACACATGATTTTGGACACTGGCTGAGCTTTGTTGTGCCCACAGAAAGGTGGGTTTTTAGACGATCGATTAGGAGAATCGGTCAGTGGCTCTCGCAGTGTGGAAAAGGTGACTAGTGGGAAGTAATTCATGTGTCCAACCCTCGCCTGGGTTGATAACTCCACATAAAATGGTCCCCTTGTTGTGGTCACATCTTGTGACTACTAAAGGATTTTAGAGGACAACGAGAAGAATTGACGGCATGGGCTTACTCGAACAACAACAACACCTCTGTCTCTCCACCACTACACAACCAAATACCAAGAACTGAATTGAACTTTACCCATCATCGTAAGACTGTATCCATTTACCCCAGGCTTGAAGCTTGGTTTTTATATTTCCATATATGTATATAAAATCATTGCTAACCTGTTTGATTTATCTGCATTTATATTACTGTATTGCGTAGTTACTAATTAGTTTGCAGCAACACCAGACTCCAAGGTGTTTTCCATTTCTGCTGGTTCTTTAACCCATCACGGGGTACATGACAAAATTGGGAATTGTCCAGGATTTGAACAAATTGTGTGGTGGCTTGTTTGGATTGATTGGGGAAAATCCCTTTTGATTTGTTTGTGTGGAAAAACAGCAGAAATGGAGGCTAGTATTGAAAGATTTATGGCAGAACCAACTCCTGAAGAATTGGATGAAGCTAAGAGGGGTGTGCTGTTTGGAATTGCTCAAAGGTTAAACCTTATGGTGACCACTAGAATGAGGAAGATGTTAATACAGGCGTTAATAGCACAGCAATTATCCAAGGGAACGTTTGAAGAGAATGTGTGGGAAATGTTTGCTGAAGGTAAATTTACCGAGGCGGAGATTCAGCTTCAGTTGGAAAATTTAAGGGAAGAGCAAAGGCAGCATGAATTGAAATTAAAACAGCTCGAGAGGGAGGCTAGAGAGGCAGCAACACAGCGAGAGTCTGAGAGGGAGATGTGGGAGATGTGGCAGCTGGGAGGTCCAGTGTTGGACCCTGGTGATTTTTGCAGCTTGAAAGAGCTGGTTGTGATTGAAGACTTTAAGAAGTGTGTTCCAGATGATGTAAGGGCATACCTGGATGAAGAGGCTGCCGCCACCCTGCGGGGGTCTGCTAAGACAGCAGACGATTTGTTTTAACCCACGAGGTTAAGTTTACTCCGGATGAGAGTTTCCCAAAGAGTAGGTGGGAGGATCAGGGTAACCTGGAATTTGAAACTGGGACAAGTGATGAAAGCCCAGAAGAGGCAGCTGTCCTGATTGCCTGTGTTCAGGTCGTTGAAGTACCTGTGGATTCACAGGGTACTGAACTTTGTGTTGAAGCTCAGTTAAGGTCTGAGGTGTCGGACTCGGTTGATAAGGAATGCAGTCCTTTTGTGTCAGATGGACTTGGTTCAGTGAATAGGGGGTTAACCTTGGTGCCAGTGGAAATTGAGGATTCTCAGTCACTTGTATTAGGCAGCGTTCTAAAATTTAGCGATGAGATGAAAATTAGTGAGGTAAATATTACTGCAGCTATTGAGAAAAGTGTTGTTTCTGATCTTTTGAATAAAGTACATGTGAAGGTTGGATTGGTTTCGCGATCTTTGACCTTGCTTTTGGGACGATGGCCTGCTGAAGAAGTATGTGCTACTCTGTTGAATTTTGTTTTAATATTTGGATGTAAACACCTTCAAGGTTATGGAGTTGCTTTTCATGATTGTGATGTGGAGAGAAAAGATTGTTTTGGTTTTGAGAAGCCAGTTGAAGAGGTTACTATGGAGACAAATCGAGATGAAGGTTGTAGAAATAAAATAAATGGATTGTTTGGGATTTTTCACAATATACACATGGTTTTCATAAGTCTGGTGATAGTGCTGAGTTTAGTAAACAGTGGGGAGAGGTTGACACCTATCCAAGGTAATGTTTATCCAGCAGTTCAGCTAACGAGCAAGCTTGCTGCTGTTAATGACCCACACATAAAGACTGATGTTTACCCTGCCTGCGTAGTAAGGTGAAGCATGTCTAGAAAGTCTGCTGATGCCCATGATGATTTATCAGAGACGTTTCTACCATCCCTATTCCAACAGGACTTAGAGGAGAGAGAGACTTGTCCTTATCGAGGAAGGAATTTATAGAGGAACAAAATAAAGATCCTGAAATTGTGGCTTTAAAAGAAACAGCTCTCTCTGAGGATGAAATTCAGAAAGAGACAGTGGGATATTACCTAAAAGATGGGGTGTTATTGAGGAGGTGGAGACCACCTAGTGCGCCTGCAAATGAGGTTTGCGCTATTGTGCACCAGGTAGTGGTTCCGAAGGTTTGCAGGGCTGAGATCTTAAATATGGCTCATAGTATGCCTTTAGGTGGACATTTTGGGGTAAAGAAGACAGTGCACAGGATTATGTAGGAATTCAACTGGCCTAATTTAAGAAAGGATGTTGTGAATTTTTGCAGGAGTTTCCATACCTGCTAGGTTGTGGGGAAACCTAATCACGTTATTCACGTAGCACCACTTAAACCCATACTTGCTTTTGGGGAACCTTTTTCTAGGGTCATAGTGGATTGTGTTGGCCCATGTCCAAAGACTGCAGCTGATCATCAGTCCTTGTTAACAATTATGTGTGCTGCGTCTAGGTTCCTTGAAGCAGTGCCTCTCAGAAACATCCAGGCCAAGACCATGGTAAAAGTACCCAGCAAATTTCTCAGACTGGTAGGTCTGCCCAAAGAAATTCAATCTGACAAGGGTAGTAACTTTACTTCGAGAACATGCCAGGGGATAGTTGGAGAACTGGGAGCTAAGCACATTGTGTCATCTGCATATCACCCAGAGTCCGAAGGAGCCTTGGAATAGTTCCCCTCCACTCTTACGACCATGATTAAAACATATTGTGTGGAAAATGAAAGAAAAAACTGGGATGTGGGGTGGGTTCCCCTACTCTTATTTGCTGTTAGGGATTCGATTCAAAAATCACTGGGGTGCAGTTCGTTTGAGCTTGTTTTCGGTCATAGGCCCAGAGGACCTTTGACACTACTCAGAGAACAGTGGTCTGGTCCGGAAGTATGTGTCAGTGTGCTGAATTATGTTTGAAATTTCAAGGAAGGCTTAACAAGGCTTGTGACCTTGCAAAGCAGAATTTGCAAAACTCCCAAATTAAAATGCAACACTGGTTTGATCAGATAGCACCTGTGAGTACCGTTATGAAAACAAATGAAGCTGTGGGGCCTGGTACCGAGATACCAGATAATTTTAATGCACTCAGTGTAGTCTCCACAAAACTCGAAAACACGATTGTTTTGAAAAATATTAATGATAAAGTCCATTATTTGGAGCCTGCACAGCAAAAACAATTGAAAGAATTAATTGACAATTATTAAGATTTATTTCCTGACATTCCAAGACAGTGCACGGTTGCACTGCACGACGTCATTGTAGGCTCAGCCAAGCCGATCAAACAGCATCCCTACAGAATGAATTTAGAGGAAAGTAGAATGGTGAAACAAGAAAGAACAAAGAGAGTGGATGACTGTATTGATAAAGTGGGAAAGGCTAAATACCTCACAAAGATTGACCTGTTAAAAGGATACTGGGGTGTTCCTTTGATGGAAAGGGCTAAAGAAATATCTGCATTTGTCACCCCATCTGGACTGTATGAATACAATGTTTTAGCCTTTTGGATGAAAAATGCTCCAGGGACATTCCAAAGGATGATCAATTCGGGGATTCAAGATTTAGAAAATACAGGGGCTTATATTGATGATCTGGTTGTAAGGAGTGACACGTGGGAAGAGCCATGATCATACTGAATGGCAATGCAGGCTCAAAGGGCCGAATGGCCTATTCCTGCAACTATTCTCTATGTTTCTAAGAGCATATTGCAGCTGTAGAAAAGCTTTTTGACAGGCTTTCCGGGGCTGATTTTACTGTGAACCTTGCTAAAAGTGAGTTTGGTCATGCTACTGTTGTTTCTCTGGGCTATGTCGTAGGCCAGGGCCAACTGGCTCTTGTACAGGCCAAGGTTCAAGCTATTGCTGAGGTTCCCGTTCTGACGGGCAAGAAAGCTTTAAGAAGGTTTTTCGGAATGGTTGCGTATTATCAGAAGTTTTGTAAGAACTTCGCAGACATCTCTCTTCCCCTAACGAAACTTCTAGGGAAGAGTGAAAGATTTGTATGGAGTGACCTTTGCCAGGAGGCATTTGAACGCCTGAAAACCATCCTGTGTTATCATCCTGTGCTCAAATCACCTGATTTTTCAAAAATGTTCTCTATAGCGACAGAAGCTAGTGACGAAGCTGCTGGGGCGGTACTGTTACAGAAGGGTGAGGATGACATTAAACATCCAGTGGCTTATTTCTCAAAGAAATTTAATGTGCACCAGAAAAATTACTCCACTGTTGAAAAGAGTTGCTATCACTTATTCTGGCTTTACAACGTTTTGAAGTTATGTTTGTCCTGCCCAGAAACCTTCTGTGGTTTACACGGACCATAATCCATTAGTGTTTCTAACTAAGATGAACGATAAGAATAGAAGGTTATTAAACTGGAGTCTGATCTTGCAAGAATATGACCTAAAAATTAAACATGTGAAAGGTACTGACAACATTATGGCTGATTGTTTATCCAGATGTTAAGTTAGAAGTTGTACACGTTTTGCTGTTATCTGATAATTATACATGTATGGTTTCAAACTTTGTAATCTACAGTTGGACTGAAAATTTTGCTGCTTCATCAAAATTTTTCCCAAAAGGAGGAAGGTGTGACGGGATCCTGAAGTATCGCTTATGAACTGTGCTTTTAAAAACAGAGAGAGAAAGGGAGAGCTGTACAGCACAAACAGCTTGTTATTAAGAGAGAGAGAGGTGAACACTGCTCACAGTTTGGAATTTCTGCAAGGACAGTGCCAGCTTCTGCGTTCCTTCAGAAAGAGAAGGGAGGAGCTACTTGATGGACAGCTGGTGTTCAGCATGCTAGGATAAATACCAGGTCAGCTGGTTGTTAGACACACATGATTTTGGACACTGGCTGAGCTTTGTTGTGCCCACAGAAAGGTGGGTTTTTACAGGATCGATCAGGAGAATCGGTCAGTGGCTCTCGCAGTGTGGAAAAGGTGACTAGTGGGAAGTAATTCATGTGTCCAACCCTCGCCTGGGTTGATAACTCCACCACATAAAACGGTCCCCTTGTTGTGGTCACATCCGGTGACTTCTAAAGGATTTCGGAGGACAACGGAAAGAATTGACGGCATCGGCTTGCTCGAACAACAACAACGCCTCTGTCTCTCCATCACTACTCAACTAAATACCACGAACTGAATTGAACTTTACCCATCATCGTAAGACTGTATCCATTTACCCCAGGCTTGAAGCTTGGTTGTTATATTTCCATATATGTATATAAAATCATTGCTAACCTGTTTGATTTATCTGCATTTATATTACTGTATTGCGTAGTTACTAATAAATATTATTAGTTTACAACAACACCAGACTCCAAGGTATTTTCAATTCCTGCTGATTCTTTAACCCGTCACGGGGTACATGACATCCCATCAGGGAATTTTTTTCACATTTGCTGTTCCTTAATTCTACCCACAGATATTCTACAACACCTTCCAACCCTATGCCACCTCTTTCTAATGATTTTATTTAATATTTTACCAGCAGAGCCATACAACCCTATTACCAGCTTGTTCTTTCAAGAGACATAATTATCTGGGAAACGAGAATCTGCAGATGCCGGATATCTAGAGAAACACAAAGTGCTGGAGGATTTCGGGCCAAGAACCTTCTTCGGGACTCTCGGTACCCACGTACCAACCAGCAAATAGAAACTAGTTCGAAATCTGGAAAACCTTTGACAAAACTTAGTTCAAGTCTAAAAAAACCCTGCCAAACAGAGCTTAATAGTTAACAAATACAACAAAGGCAAGAAACACTTTCATGAATACTGACACTGACTTTTTTTAATGAAAATATCTTGGTCCCATTTCAATCAGTAAAATTTACAAAGATAAATAAGAACTGAAATGACAACTTTAGAAAAGTCTATTTCCACTCAGACCCACTTAAGATTAACACTACCATGGACAGAAGGTGGAAGAGGAATAGATACATGAAAAAAATAACAGACAGTACACCATATGCAATTAAATGATTACACTCTATAAGTACTTCTTGGTGATGGGTTAGTAGAAACAAATACAATAAAGGCAAAAAGTCAGTAACTCTATCAGTTCTCTGCACAAGTAATTCGTTGGAACTCACGAATCAGATATCCTCTCCTCCAGTCGATGTCCTCCGAACTCTGCCGACCCTCGAATGGCACCACTCTCGGTGGTCGGCCAAAACACTCCACACGAGGCTGTCCTCGTCTCCTCTCCTCACCGAAGACCCCGGGCCTCGGACTCCTGCTCGGGATCCGTTCAGTCGCCCAGCTTACAGCATCTCTCGGGTCGCGTCTCCCCTTTCTGTCCCCATCGCGCCTTCTGACCAAAGTCCACGAAAAGCAATAGCTTTCACACATAAGAAAGAATAATATCTATTCTGTTGCTTAGCAACGGCATTCCAAAGTCAAGTTATCTATAATTATAACTCAAATATGCTGCTATTGAGAACCCCTTACATCAGCAGTTAATATTACAAAGAAGCCATTTTATTAGCTATAGCAGTTAACATGAAAAAAACCCTTACACTTCTAAGTTTATATGTTCATCAGAAATGAAAAGGATTCAATGCTCCATGTGTATATGCAATTGTGATAAGAAGTACAGACCAGAAAACTTAAATGAGAGGCCAACTCAGAAAAATGATTCATCAATATAGAAGAAAACATTAACCAGTGGAATGAGTAGGACCCTCCATGGGAGGCATCCCAACAATCTGAGCAGACTCCCTTGTCCATTCGTTCCCCCCCCCCATCCCTCCCCACTGATCTCCCTCCTGGCACTTATCCTTGTAAGCGGAACAAGTGCTACACATGCCCTTACACTTCCTCCCTTACCACCATTCAGGGCCCCAGACAGTCCCTCCAGGTGAGGCGACACTTCACCTGTGAGTCGACTGGGGTGATTACTGCGTCCGATGCTCCCGATGTGGCCTCTATATATTGGCGAGACCCGATGCAGACTGGAAGATTGTTTTGCTGAACACCTACGCTCTGTCCGCCAGAGAAAGCAGGATCTCCCAGTGGCCACACATTTTAATTCCACATCCCATTCCCATTCTGACATGTCTATCCACGGCCTCCTCTACTGTAAAGACAAAGCCACACTCAGGTTGGAGGAACAACACTTTATATTCCGTCTGAATAGCCTCCAAACTGATGGCATGAACATCAACTTCTCAAACTTCTGCTAATGCCCCACCTCCTCCTTGTACCCCATCCGTTATTTATTTATATACACACATTCTTCCTCTCTCTCTCTCTTTTTTCTCCCTCTGTCCCTCTGACTATACCCCTTGCCCATCCTCTGGGTTCCCCCCCCCCTTTTCTTTCGCCTAGTTCCTCCTGTCCATGATCCTCTCATATCCATTTTGCCAATCAACTGTCCAGCTCTTGGCTCCATCCCTCCCCCTCCTGTCTTCTCCTATCATTTTGGATCTCCCCCTCCCTCTTTCAAATCTTTTACTAGCTGTTCCTTCAGTTAGTCCTGACGAAGGATGTGTGTTGCTCGAATTTCCAGCATCTGCAGAATTCCTCGTGTTTGCGAAAATTGTTTCGCAGAGCTTTCTGGGCAATCACGGTGCCATTAAAAGTTTCTGCAAGCACCGATTCCATATTCATACCTCAGTTTTTTTGTGTAGAAAACTCAGCAGCTCTTTTAATGCAGAAAGCAGCTCCCATAAACGATACACTTAATATCAGCAAACATTCCGCATGTTTGATGCCAAAGTAGAACCTTCTTCCAAATGCATACACAGAAAATTCTCGAGGAATTCTGCAGTTCAGGCAGCAACTAAGCAGAGGAGTACACAGTCTAGGCATGCTGAAGGGGCTCGGCCTAAACGTTGTCTATTTATTCCTCTCACATTTTCTGCCTGATCTGTTGATTTCCACCAGTACTTTGCAGAAAGTAAGCACCTTTTTTTTTTCGATCAACCAGTTTCCAAATGTTTCTGATCGTTCATTTGCAGCCACATCCTGCTGGTCTGATTCCTCTTCTTTCTCCTCCTTGTAAACTCTCGGCCCCATCTCTTTCTGGAGCCCCAAAGCCCTGACTCAGGCTGGCAAGTCGTTGGTTTCTGACTCTGTTCCATCGAAGATTCACTCGCTAGTCTGCTGTCAGACTTTAGAGGTGCTGTCTGAGGCACAGTCCTTTGAAATTAGTGAAAATGACCCAAAACGTTGAAAAGAGCAGGGAAGAAGGAGCTTAAACACCTTACTCCAGCGCCCTGGGGAACGTCAAAACCACAGTGAGCTCATTGTCTTATTCAGCCTGGAGAAAATCATGCAGGGAATTCATGCAGTTGTAAAAGATGATGAGAGGCATTGATGGTATGGATAGCCACAGGCTTTTTCCCAGGACAGAAATGGCTCTGATTTAACCATCAGAGAGAGAGTGATCTGCAGACAGGCAGTCGGCCAGTCTAGAGAGAGAGGGACTGGAAAAGCTGATAGCTTCAGTTTGTCGCAGCTGAGGCTTGGAACTCTCCTATGCCCACAAGAGTGGGTTGATCATCGGTACACGGAACCACAACGAATGCGTGTGGCTGTCACTTCGTATAATCCATAGGAATGGATTTTGGAATATTTTTGGGGACCGATTTGTTAACCCTTGCCTGTGATAACCCCTGGAAGACGGTATTCCTGTGACAGGTCACTTTGACTGATAACTTGTATGTGGACAGATTCAATGGATAAGAACTTCGACGAAAGTTATTTTGAAGTAACGGCCTTTTCTCTACGTTCCACCCTGGATTACAAATATCCCTCTCCCATCATTTGGATTGCTGAACTTTCCGACTTTACCATCTCAAGACTCTAAGCTTTGTTCCGTCAGGCTCGATAGTTTGGGAGTTATATTTACACACATATACACATAACACTGTAAACTTTCCTTTATTTCGTTAAGTTACTATATAATAAGTAGATACCAATAAAGACGAAGGGTCTCGGCCTGAAACGTCGACTGCACCTCTTCCTATAGATGCTGCTTGGCCTGCTGCGTTCACCAGCAACTTTGCTGTATGTTACCAATAAAGATAGTGGCTTTAACATCAAAACCAGAGTCCAGTGTGAACTCTATTGCTGCTGGTTCGTTTCTAAAATGTTACAGTTCGCACAGCCTTATAAAACTGTTAGACCACATCTGGAGTGTTTCATACAGTTCTGGTCGCCCCCATTCTCAGAAGGATGTCGGGGCTTTGGTAGGGTGCAGAAGAGGTTTACCAGGATACTGTCTAGATTAGAGGGCATGAGCTATAATGACAGGTTGCACAAATCTGGGTTGTTTTCTCCAGAGCGGCGCAGGCTGGTGTGAGACTGGATGGACGTTTACAAGATTACGAGAGGAATAGATAGAGAGGACAGAGGATATATTTTTCCTGGGGGTTGAAACGTCTAATACATTTAAGGTAGAGGAGATGTGAGCGGCAAGTTTGTTTCTTTCCACAGACTGGTGGGTAGCTGGAAGCTCTGCCTGGGGCGGGAGGCCCCACCGGTCACGTGATCCCGTTCACCCCTCCCGTTTAACCTGTTACGAGAATACACATAAAATTAAGATGTTTGCTGGCCTGGGCTAGCATCAGTGGCATCAGCAGTTGGTCTGCCACCTGCCCTCAGGGGAAGGAGAGATAAGGAACAATGGAGCAGCGTCTGGAGATGTGTAATGAAGGGATGTGGGAGGGAGAGCTGTCTGGAGCGGCTCCCCCCCCTTTGAACCCTGAACTGTTTGAAGTGATGGACAGGCGATGCCCCAGCAGGGGGATAGAAAGGGACAGGTTCGCTGGGACGGACACACACGCCACCCGAGGTAACGAGACCCTGGAAGCGGTGCGCCTCTCACGAGTGGTGAGAAGTATCGGACAACGCACAGGGTGGAAAGGTACGATCAGCGGGAACCCGGTGTGTGTCCGCCCTTGCCTGGGTGCCGGGTTCACTGCAGAGGATCGACCGCATCTGGAGGAGGGGTCACAGTCGGTGACCTCAGGTGACATCACCAAGGACCTGCCCAAAAGCTGTTTGTGAGCCATCTCGCTGGTCTGTGAGCCATCCCGCTGGTCTGTGAGTGAAGCAGTGTTCTGAATGATCAGTTGTTCCTATTCTGTCTCTCTTCCCCCACCTTGTCCATCGCCATGGCAACGATTACTGCGAACTGAACTACAAACTGGACTGAACTTTGAGTCATTTTGAAATTGGTCATTTACCCCTAGACAACGATAGAGCTTGATTGATGCTGTTATCTTAATTCTGTGCACATGTGTGTTTATCATCACTGAACTGTTGCATTTATTATCCTTTCGATTACTGTGTTGCTTGTTTCTTTAATAAAACTTTCTTAGTTCTAGTACTCCAGACTCCAACTGAGTGATCCATTTCTGCTGGTTTGGCAACCCAGTTACGGGGTACGTAACATAAGTGGGGTTCTCGTCCGCGATTTTGAACGCTAAATTTGGGACGGAGTAAATTGATTGGGTTAAAATTCCCGAAAGAAAGAAAAGACAAACAGCAGAAATGGAGGTTGAGGAATTTATAAAGGCGCCGACCTTGGAGGCATTAGAGGATGCCAGGAAATCGGAATTGATAGCTGTGGCAAAACGGGTGAATCTTGCTAAGGTGAAGTCGACAATGAGGAGAGAGGAGATACACAGAGCTATTGTAGAGCACTATGTATCTAAAGGTGTGTTTCCCCAAGGTGAGCTGGGGGAGGTGTCTATTGAAAAACCTGCTGGAGACGCGGTACAGGTACAGCTTGAAAAACTGAGACTCGAGCACGAGTTCCGGGTAAGACAGTTGGAGAGAGAAGAGAGAGAGAGGGACAGACAGTTGGAGAGAGAGGAGAAACAGAGGGAAAGGGAATTTGAGTTGGAGAAGTTAAAGATAAGGGCCGAGCAGGGGCTCGTGCCGAACCAAGGTGGAGGGTTCCGGGCGACCCAGGAGGTTAGGCTGGTTCCCCCATTTGACGATACCGATGTGGATCGGTACTTTCTCCATTTCGAAAAAGTGGCCATAAGTCAGGACTGGCCAAGGGATAAGTGGGTTGTTTTACTTCAGAGTGTACTGAAAGGGAAAGCCCAACAAGCTTACTCAGCTTTATCCGCGGAAGATGCCCAGAAGTATGAGGTGGTGAAAGAGGCCATCCTCAGGATTTATGAGTTGGTCCCGGAGGCATACCGGCAGAGGTTCCGGAATGCGAGGAAGCGGTGGGACCGCACGTATTTGGAGTTTGCTCGCGAGATGCAAACATATTGTGAGCGTTGGTGCGCCTCGAAAGGGGTAGAGGGGGATTATGACAGACTGCTGCAACTGGTTCTGATTGAGCAGTTTAAAGGTTGTGTCCCTGAGGGTATGAGACCCTACCTCGATGAGAAAGAGGCAGCCACGTTAGCCGCAACTGCTACGTTAGCGGATGAGTATGCGTTGACGCATAAAATGAAGGTTGCCCCGAGTAAAGGCTACCAGAAGGGTAGTCAGGACGGCGGGGAGAGTCCGCCGGAAAAGTCAGAAAGTAAGCCGGGGACTAGTGAAAAGGATAAGGTAGACCGGGAGCAGTCTGGTAGGAAGTCTCCTGGGGTCGTCTGTTATAATTGTGGGAAAGTCGGACACTTTGCGTCCAGGTGCTTTGCCCCAAGGAAGGAGACGGGGAAAGGAAAAGCGGAAATTTTGAATGGCTGTATTGAGCTGTTAAGCGAACCGCTAGGGAAGGACAGGTCTGAAAAAGTCCAGGAAGGGCGCGAGAGGTTTATCTCGGCCGGATTGGTGTCAGTGAAAAAGAGGTTAAAACCAGTTCCAGTGCGGATCTGGAGAGACACGGGAGCGTGTCAGTCACTAATACTGAAGAGTGTATTAGAGTTTAGCTCAGAGACCCAGACTGGGGAGGTAGAGGTCAAAGGTGTTGGGGAAGGGACAGAGTCAGTCCCTTTGCACCAGATACATTTACAGAGCAACCTGGTCTCTGGACTAGTCACGATCGGGGTGAGGTCCGAATTACCGATGAAAGACGTGGAAGTCTTGCTCGGTAATGACATCGCCGGAGGAATCGTGTTCCCAGTCGTGAGATTGACGGGTCAGCCTGCCAGCATGGAGGCCCCGCCCGCGATGGTGAATTTGGCTGAAACATTTCTGCCAACCTTGTATGAGACAGGGTGTAGTGAGATAAGAGGTAGTGAGGGAGCTGGGACGGACGTAGCAGTAGCCAGGAAAGAATTTGTGCAGACGCAGGAGCGAGGCGAGGGGCTGATGGGTTTTGCCGAGACCGCTCTCTCTGACACAGCCTTGACAAGCTATTGTGCGGATGAGGAAGTGCTAAGGAAGAAAGGGAAATCAAGTACAGCATCCGCAGATGAGGAGTGGGGGGTGGTGCAAAAGAGTTATGGGGATGAGGTTTTTAACATGGCCCACGAGGTACCCCCCGGTGGACATTTTGCGGTGCTGGAGGAAACAGTTGGTGGAATCATGAAAGAGATTTACCGGCTGCCCAGGGGGAAAAATGTTATTGATCATGACCGACGCGAACTGAGACGGTCACCGGCTTTTGATATGCTAACAAACCTAGTTGGTGTTAGCGTGGAAATCAATGAAGCTAGGGGCCCCCTGATAAGAGGAAAAAACCATTTTGAAAAGATTAGGATGGGATCGGTCAGATGGGAGAAGGCTATTGTTTTGGCCAGGTCTACTGATAAGGTCTCTCCCTTAATCCCCGAAGGAGTAATTAAACGACTCGCACCCATGTGTTTGATTGTCCCGAGGAAATGCAAAGAACTGGGACGTTGGGTGATTGTGGTTACAATAGGGCGGCCAAGTAAACAACACCCACATTTTTCGAGTAATTCAGTGACTAAAGGGCTGATGAACACAGAGATGTGTATTGGCAATTTAACACGTGGTGTGTGCCATAGTTGGCCACTGAATCCCGTTAACTTCCCTGAATTGCCTCGCTTTCTGAGGCTTCTCACATTTGTCCTTGAGCTTTATGGCTGTTGTGTCTTCTCCCCAATTGGGGTGGGTGAGAAAGGAGAACGTCCCAGGTTGTGGGGATCTTTGATTTCACTGCCTGATTTACCGAGGGACTGGGAAGCCTAGGGGGGAGAATGGTTTCTGTGATGTGCTGATCTGTATCCAAAGGTCTCTGCAGTTCCTTGCAGTCACAGGCAGAGTAGTTACCATGCAAAGGTGTGAAGTCTCCGGATGGGAAACTTTCTATGGTGTGTTGATAAAAATTTGGTCAGGGTCAATGTATATATGGCAAAGTTCTTATTGTTTGTTCCAACTTTGTCATTTTAGAATCTTTTATACAGTAGTATGTACTATTCATACATTATCTGTGTATTGCTGGAGGACCATCAGTGATTGTTGATCCCTTCTCCCACCTGGTTTCATCTGCTAATTCCTGCCCATCTTGTTCAACCTCTGTCCAGTCTCCCAACCCCACCTCCCCCCCTCCCCGCTTCAGTGATGTACATCAACCATCTGGTTCAACCCTGATACACCCTGTATCCAACCACCTCAGTGTTATATATCAGCAGTCTTTCTTCTGACCCTTGTCTTCATTGGGAAGTGTTCTTTTGCACCTTTGGCCTCGTTGAGTTATTTCCAGAATCGGTTTTTGTTAGCTGGAACGCCAGAGGGTCATCGGGTACCAGTTCTGTTGTGCATTGGTGTGGGTGTGCTAGTTTTTGAACTGTGACTGGCTGACACACTTTGATAGAAAAAATGTTTGAAGTCATTCTGACAAAACGTTGTTAACCTGAATTGTAAAGTTTGTTCCTCTCCTCACAGCTGTTCCTTTCCTGCTGAGCGTTTCTGGTAATTCCAGTTTCTTTTTATTACATTCACCCTGGAATGGTTTAAATTTCCTGAAATTGACCTATTTTAACATGACACGGAAATAGCTCATTCTGTGTTAGTAGAACAGTAAAGAAAGCACAACTTTTCCCTGTAGATTATCCTGGTACCAATTTGTTATTCCTGGAAATGTGTTTAGCACAGTTGTTGCTAACAAGGTTCACATGACGAACCTCAGGAATGATCGGCTTTATGTATGAGGAGCATTTAATGGTTCCGGACCTGTGCTCAAAGGAGTTCAGAGGGATGGTGGGGGTGGTGGAGGGATGTATGGTTAAGTAAACCTACCGAATACTGAAAAGCCTGTTTACCGTGGACATGGAGAGGATGTTTCCATTAGACGGAGAGTCTGTGAACTGACAGCACAGTCTCAGAATAAAGATGCTTCCCTTTAAAACTGAAATGAGAAAAATTTTTTGGCCAAAAGATGTCTGATATGTGGAATTTGTTGCCGCAGAGGTTGGTTGAGGCTGCCATTTGGGTATATTTATGACAAAGATTAATATATTCCTGATTGCTAACTAGCTTCAGGGTTACAGGAGGAAGGCAGGAATATGGTGTTGGAATAAAACTCAGCCATGGTTGAATGGTGAGGCAGACCAGATGGATCGAATCACCTAATTCTGTTCCTGTGTCTTATGTCTTACCATGACTGAATGATAGTTCCTCCTTACACCATATCGTTTTGTGATGTGAGGGACAATAAAAGATTGTTCACTGAGATCATTATATTTACTTTCAACGTTTAAATTTCAGTGAGTTTATGGAGCAGAATTGTTTGGTTCTCCTTTTTACTGTTAATGTGCTTCATTATCTCTCTGGTTAAAGTTAGATCTGCAGTGAGAGATTTATAGGAAGAAAAACCCCAACTGGAAGCAAACCACTTCTGAAGACGAGGGAACAACAGCAAGTGAACCAGCTCAAGGATTGAGAGCATCAACTCAATTTGGATAGGACCCATCTGACTCGGAGATTCCAGTGATTCAGTCAGGAGAAAGTTTGGTGAGTCTCATTTACTCAAGCACTGGTCCTTTGGATACAGTATTACATACCTGCACAAAGGAAGGTAGGAAATAGTTGGAGTGAGACTGAATGTGCCCAGAAGAACCAGTTATGCCTCTGTCAGACCCAGTTGTAATCACGCCAGGTCTGGTAATGTGCTTCCAGCAGCCCAGCCATTTAAAACCACTCCTATTCTGTGGAAGTCGAATCCGGGTAAAGTCACTCAGAGACCGTACAAGTACAAACTCTTTACTCCAAGCACCCGGGGCTTACTCAGTTAGTCCCTCAAACAGGAACAGTATCTGACTGTTCCTGCCCAATCCACTAACTGACTAACAATTCCCCTTACACCACAGATATTTCCGTCCAGATACCTCCTCCCACCCCCACAAGACAGGCTGGAGCCAAAGTTATTTACTACATGACCGCCCCTAAAGAAAATTACAAAATAGTCATAGTGGCTTACACACACAGAACAGACTGAAGCTGTCCTATCTCTACACATGAGTGCACAAGGAGATAAGTACCCTGAAACCCTAGCTAGCTACCCTCAAGAAGAAATATGGCTCAGCATGGCTTAGCACATCTGTTGATCATCAGCAATTTCTTTCAGAAAAACAGGCTGCTATTGTTTAACAAAGTCTTAACCCTTTTACATACTTTATCTTTCCCTCCTTTTGATCATTACATGATCAACAAAGCTGTAATTTTTTACAGAGGAAGCAACCAAGTACAGCATTGACTTATCAGTGGGTAAAAACAGCGTACAACAGTAATTAAAACAATGATATGTACAACTATTAGGCCATAATGCAATATCATGCCCCACATATTACTGAACAGGCCTTCGAAGACCACCATTTCAACCCTTCGGTGAACCCGTGTAAATCCTGCCCTACTTTCTTGATGCTGTCAGTCTCTTTCGCAGTATGCTTGGATATCTGGGAATTATTTCCCGTAATAATACCTTCACACAGTCATAACAGTATTATTGGTAGCTGGAATAGCTTCAATCCATCTACTAAACACATCTGTAATAACTAAGCAGTATCTATAGCAATGTACTCTAGGCAATTCAATAAAATCAATTTGTAGACACGAAGAAGGTTCACCTGGTAAGGGAGTTGTACCCAGTGTGCAGGATACAGGTTATCAACCATTCCCTCCTTTCCCAGAACCATAGAACACTACAGCACAGAAAACAGGCCATTTGGCCCTTCTAGTCTGTGCTGTAACTTTGTTCCGCTCGTCCCATTGACCTGCACCCAGTCCATTACCTCCAGACCTCTCCCATCCATGTATCTATTCAATTTATTCTTAAAACTTAAGAGTGAGCCCACATTTACCACGTTAGATGGCAGCTCGTTCCTCACTCCCACCACTCTCTGAGTGAAGAAGTTCCCCCTAATGTTCCCCCTAAACCTTTCCCCTTTCACCCTAAAGCCATATCCTCTCGTATTTATCTCTCCTAATCTGTGGAAAGAGCCTACTTGCATTTACTTTGTCTATACCCCTCATAATTTTGTACACCTCTATCAAATGTCCCCTTATTCTTCTACAGGGGTGTATAATTATGTATACAGTCAACTAATATTGGTAAAAACTGTGTAGGAACACTAACCTGTACCGCTGGGGTGGTCCAAAGGCCGAGGTCGGGGCCTTTCTGGATCCCATCTGGGACCACAGTTTGTGCTCCTCCTCAGAGACGTCCCCCTGAAAGTACGTACCTCCCACATGTCTGGGAAAACCGTTCTGCTTAAGTCACAGAGGGTTGCTTGACGGGAACCCGAGGGGACCTCAACTACCGAGGATTGACTTTTTGCTGTCTTATCCGCTAAAGCATTGCCTTTAGTGACCCGGTCGGACATGTGGGTGTGGGCTGCACATTTAATAATAGCAAAAGCTCGAGGTAGCTGTAGAGCGGTGAGTAAGTTGTTTACAAAGGTGGCATTACTAATGGGGTGGCCAGAGGAAGTCAGGAATCCCCATGTTCCTAGAGAGCCCCGCAGTGATGTGCAACTCCAAATGCATAATGGGAGTCTGTGTAAACATTTGCACTTTTGTCTGTTGCTAGGATAGAGGCATGAATCAGAGTAAACAGCTCAGCCTTCTGGGCGGAGACAGCTGCTTTAAAAGAGGCCTGCTCAACTATTTCACTGCCCGTCACTGTCGCATTGCCAGAATATCGTTTTCCTGCTGGATCTACAAAAGAGCTTCCATCCTCATAAAACGCTGCCTCAGGCTTGAGGAGGTATTGCAGAATGGATAGAAGAGTCTGTCCTTCTTTCACGGTGATCCGGACGGGGGGACAGTTGGTGTGACTGACTTCATGGCCTGAAATGGCCCAGAGAGGGGGTACAACGTCTTGAGTTCGGTCAATATTAAAAAAAGTGTCTTACTAAATGTCCCGACTTCACCTCAGACTCCTTCCAGTATCGGAGTTGGCCCGCGGGCAAGTCTTGCCAGTCTCCCTCGGTGCTGGACGCTTGTTTCGTCAGGGTGTAGGCAATGAACCCTCGGCTCTTTGGCTTGAACCCAGGGCAAACCCTAACGGTGGTATGGGGAACCACCAGTACTGTCTGTCGCCAAAGGAAATCCAGAACTTTGGCCAGAAATGCACTGCCCTCTCTTCCTTTAACCTCTCCAGTCACTGAGACTAGGGGGAACTTCTTTCCCTCCAGGGGTGATTAATATTGGCTTTCCTCAGTTGAGCACCCCGTAGGGTCATAGTACAGAATCATATGAGAGTCGGCCGCTGGTAGAAGGAGTTCAAATGCACTGGAGTCCAGATAAAATGCCCGCCACTAGGGGGTCGGTAACTGGGGAACCTGTTGGCTTTTCACTCGTCCCAAGGTGATACCCTTGTCCGTGTTGTCATGTGTGACGCCAAGCAGAGCTACCGAACGGATGATGCTAATGAGAGAGATAACGGAAGACAATGGAGAAACATTCAAAATGCTAACAAGAAGGGAGAGATTAACGAGAAAGAAACACAATTCAGATATTGACAGACCGTTTGCTTTGAACCTGAACTGTTTGAAGTTTGATGGACAGGTGATACCCCAGCAGGGGGATAAAAAGAGCAGGTTTGCTAAGGTACGAGACCCTGGAAAGAGCAGTGCGCCCCCACAAGTTGGTGAGAATTTGGAGGACCGGTTTGCGGGAATCGGTCAGAGGCTCACAGGGTGAAAAGGTACGATTGGTGAGAACCTGGGGTGTGTGTCCACCCTTGCTTAGGTGCCGGGTTCACCGCGGAAGAACGATCATATCCGGAATGGAGGGGTCACAGTCGGTGACCACAGCGGGATCAGAAGACATCAAAAGGTCTGCCCGAAACCATCTGCATCTATATCTATATCTATATCTATATCTCTCTCTCTCTCCCCTTCCCCTTCCCCTTCCCCTTCCCCTTCCCCTTCCCCTTCCCCTTCCCCTTCCCCTTCCCCTCCCCCCCCCCAACGGTACAACAACAGCGATTACTTCAAATGGCACTGCACTGAACTGAACTTTGCTTTACTTAAGGCTGATCATTTTACCCCTAGACTGCGATAGAGCTTGGTTGATTCCTATTACCCTATTTCTGTGTATATTTCTGTATTATCATTGCTAACCTGTTACATTTATATCCTTGCGATTAGTGTACTGTATTACTTATTTCTTTAATAAAACTTTATTAGTTCCTAGTAATCACAGACTCCAACGAGCGTTCCATTTCTGCTGGTTTGGCAACCCAGTTACGGGGCACGTAACAGTGTATAGAATCTCGACTTCCAACGGACAGAGCAAGTCTCTCCCTGCTAGATTATACCACCGACTGGTGGTGACTATAAATGAAAACTCACACTGATTCCCTTGGAATTCCACCTGCAGTGGCTGGGTACGTGGGTACGTAAATACGTATGTTGTGTGCCTTCGAACCCAGACAGAGTTATTGTAGTGTCTGAAAGCTGGAATCCCTTTTCCGATACTATTTCCTGATCGAGAGTGGTTGTGGTTGCCCCCATATCAATCATAAACCGAACTGGAATTCCAGCAACTTGCAATATTACAATTGGGCTCTTCCTGAGGGGGGGGGGTACTCATGGTAGGAAGCATCCTTGCTTGTCAATTTCTAAATGGGTTGTTGTCCCCACCTGTCCCTTGGAAGGTTTTTGTTCCCCTTTCTGATCCCCAGATATAGCCTGCTTGCGTCCTTCTTCCCGCTGAACATATTCACCTTTAATATTAGTTCCCTTCGGGGTTGATCGGGATTTGAAAGCTGGATCCCAATAAAATGTCAAAGCTTGTCGCTTTCGATTTTGGTCATTGTCAGGCCAATCTATATTATTTGTTTTAATCATGTTGGCTAACTTAGTTGGTAAGCATTGGAGCAGTGAGGCCCTAAACTGGGGGGATGGATTCCCATCATTAAAGGCTTGATCTCCTGCGATAGTGCTGTAGCAGGCCACATATTGTTCCCAATGGTCTGGTCCCGATTCCCAGGCTTAGGTTTGCATTCAAGTACTTTAGTGATGTTTACAGGTTGCTGGACAACCTTTTCCAAGGCTTGAATAATCTGGTCTGTCTGTTCGTTCTCATTATGGATTCCCGCCTGTAACTCCTGATAGGTTTTGTATCTTAATTCTGCCTTCCATTTCCGCCCCCACCAGCTGAGAGAATCATGCAGCAGAGACTGAATAAAACTTGTGGGGTTGCATTATACGCTTGTATAGTACTGCGGACACACTGAGCAAACTGTGCTGGTTTTTCTTTTCTATCTGGGGCCTGACTCATGATCATTATCATTTCTTGAGGCTTCCAGGGTGCATACACAGGAATCACTGAGGGCTGTTCCTCCTCCTGCTCGTGGATTGGGCAGCATTCGGGTGGGCAATTGTCTTTGTGGAGCCATTAACTCTGGGGTTTTATTGGATTTTTCCCTCCCTGTCTCAGAATAATCCTCGGTATTCCCTTTCTGGATCTCAGGGTATAAGGATCTCCCCTTCCCAGCCGCTGCTGTTTTACCCGAGCGGCCACTGTATCTGAGTACTGGGAGGATTGGGGTTCGGGAGCACCGTGTGCACTTGGCCCCTGGTAAGGTGGGGGGGGTACGGTGGGTGCTCACTCCTCAGCACAGTCACTGTCCTCAAACAGGGTTGGTATGCCAGACATGGGTTCGGGATCCCTTATTTCCGTATCAGTTCGAACTTTAGACTGATGTTCCTGCCCTTCTCTCCTATCTAGGCCGATTTTGGTTTGCTTAAGTTGTTTTTCCTGCTCTTGTTTTCGACGCCCATCAACCCATTCACGCTACGCCTTTAGCGTCTCCCAACCTTTGGCGTTCCTTCTGCAGTACATACCTCTATCCCTTTGTCACATGCAATTACTCCTCCAGCTTGCTATTAATATAGTGTTCCATTTTACATCTGCCTTTTCCTTCCATTCCTTTTTCAACAATTTCCACTTCTTTGCACAGTTCTTTTTCCATATTAAATTTACTGCTTGTTCTCATGAGGGAATATCCCGGGTTCTTCCCCCACCCCCCCCCAACCCCGGCCACATTTTGTTCCCCAATTTCTTATTCAGCACTGCATTCAACATTCGCAAATCTTTTCCTTGTCTGGAAAACCGTCACACATATTGTGTAGGGCTGCTCCTGGCCCACTCGTATCAATCGACTGCGATTGACCCATGTTCTCTAGGTAATATACCCAGCACAAAGCCTCCTGCTCAATTAACAATCAGATAAATTTACCCGACTAGCACCTCCTGCCCAGTTAATAAATTTACACGGCAAGTCTGCCTCCTGCTCACTTAGTAAAATTTACCCGGTACCACCTCCTGCCACTTAGTAAAATTTTACTTACCTTATACGAGTCTCCTGACAGATTCTTTCCCGATCCCGTCAAGGTATGCGATCAGCCTTGGGCGAAGGACTGTACCTCCAAAGGAACTGATGGACAGCGACAAAAAGTAAAATACCTACTGGACACCCAGTCGGTCTCCGCAGTCCCCAGAGTGGTTCAGCCGTTTATTCAGCCCGTCTGCTTAGCACTCCCTATATTGGGATCCTGTTCGTGACACCAAATGTTAAAGTTGAATCTGAATAAAACTCAGGAGACCAGCTTCTTATCGTCACCACAGTTTATTGCGCATTCTCCTGCAGGGGTTTGAGACCCAGTTGTCAAAGGGAAGGCACGTAAGCACTGCCACCATCTGACAAGTGGACTGACTTAGGTTACAGCTGTATATTTATACATAGTAAGCCCCATACATTACTATTTGCAAGATGTTATTTGAACTGATACGCCCACCAAGTCTGTTGGTGCCAATCTTAATTACTTAGCTAAGAGAGTTCGCTAAATCAAGGTTTTAATTACAGATGGATGTACTCTCCAGGCCTTATCAGTTAATCCCTTTGCAAGGCCCTGACTTAATTACAGACAGATGTCCATTCCTGTCCTTATCGGAGAATCCTCCTCCCTTTACTCAAATGAGGGTACAATTTATAATGTTATCAAGTAACGAGGGTACAATGTATAACGTTATCAGCTCTCAGTGTGTCTCTCTGCAAGCCACAGAGAACTGGTAATGAGCCTGTCTTAGCTAACCACTGAAGACAGAGTTTACTTCAGTTCAAAAATTCCTATTCAGTCCCAATTATTCTTTTAGCCAGAGGCTGCATAGGTTCAAAATGATTTTTTTATATATCCTCAGTTCCTCAAGAGGGTTTAGGGAAATATTTATTCCAATATAGAAACTGGTGTTACCTGTGTGTACTCTGCTGATGCAAAGGTTGCTGGAGCATTTACAAGTGGGAAGAAGTGGAGTGATATTTGGAAATCTGACTTTTTAAAGCGTAATTTAGCAAGCAAACCACATATGGACAATGTGCAAAAGCTTTGGTGAGAAATCCTTCATTATCTGTTACAGGCCTGATGCATAGGTTGTGTGAGAGTGCAGATGAACTTGATCGAACCCAGAGGAGATCAAAGTTCTTATCGACAGTGAATTGCTAACTGTTAAAACGAATACCTCTCTATACTGTGCACATGTTGTCACTGTGTAAAAAATGCACAGTATCAAGATTTATGTGCATACTTGTCATTGCAAATTAGAGGGGATATTGGTAGGAAGGTGGGGAGACCTCCAGTATCCTTGATGCCCTCACCTACAAGATGTGCATCCAGCTGTAGCTTGTAAACCTGCACTTTAAGGAGTTGGAACTTGAAATGGATGAATTCTGGATCATCCAGGAATTGGAGGGGGTGATAGATATGACATGAAGTGAGGTGAGTTACACCCAAGGTGCAGGACACAGGAAACTGGGTGAGAGTCAGGAAGGGGAATGAGCTTAAATAGCCATCGCAGAATACTCTTGTGGCCATCCTGCACAAAAACAGGTGGACCACTTTAGAAACTGATGGGGGGGGGGGTGCAGGATTACCTGGCAGAGGAAAGTCAAAGGGCTGACAGGGGATTCGTTAGTTAGGGGAACAGAACAAGTGGGGATAATATCCTAGTGGTAAGGCTTGCTAGTGCTAGTGTGGGCGGAGGGGGTGATGTGGTTAAAATAAATTGCAGGGGGAATGGGAGCCAGAATGACAGAAAAGATAGTTGAGAGGGTGAATTGAATTGAATTGAATTGACTTTATTACATGCATCCTTCATATAAATGAGGAGTACAAATCTTTACGTTACGTCTCTGTCTAAATGTTCAATGTGTAATTTATAGTAATTTATTATAAATAGTTTGTACATACGGCAGTCAATATAACATAGAAATGCAATTGTATCAGCATGAATTAATCAGTCTGATGGCCTGGTGGAAGATGATGTCCCGGAGCCTGTTGGTCCTTTTGCTGTGGTACCTTTTCCTGGATGGTAGCAGCAGGAACAGTTTATGGTTGTGGTGAATTGGGTCCCTAATATCCTTTGGGCCCTTTTTTCACACCTGTCTCTGTAAATCTCCTGAATAGTCGGAAGTTCACATCTACAGATGCACTGGGCTGTCCGCACCACTCTCTGCAGGGTCCTGTGATTAAGGGAAGTACAGTTCCCATACCAGGCAGTGATGCAGCCAGTCAAGATGCTCTCGATTGTGTTCTGCAGAAAGCTCTTAGGATTTGGGGCCCCATCCCAGACATCTTCAACCATCTGAGGTGAAAGAGGTGCTGTTGTGCTTTCTTAACATCACAGCCAGTATGTACAGACCATGTGAGATCCTTGGTGAAGTTTGGTGAAGGTGTTCACCCTCTCAACCCCAGATCCATTGATATCAATTGGGGTTAGCCTGTCTCCATTCCTCCTGTCGTCCACAGTCAGCTCCTTTGTTATTGTGACAATGGCAGAGAGGGTGTTTTCTTGACACCAGTCAGATGTTGTTCAGACCTCAGATAGAGTCAGTAATCAAATGGCTGAGTTTGGTGCGATGAAGGAGGAGAAGATGGTGGCACGACGGCAGCGCACGCGGCCTCTCTGGTGAATGAATGATATCTGTAATCTGTCAAGTAGGGGACCATGCACAATTCTGATTTGATGGACACAGACGTGAGAGTACAGAGGGACATCTGGAAAACTTTTGAAATGCCTGCTTCGCTGCCGCTGCTACTGTGTGGTAACCGGAATCTCCAGAGCTGAAGGCCCCGAAATCCTCAGCTTTGCATGTTTCAGTGGCCGGAGCAAGTTTGAAGGCGCTCGGCAGAGACCATAAGACAAAGGAGCAGAAGTCGGCCATTCGGCCCATCGAGTCTGCGCCATTTTATCATGACCTGATCCATTCTCCCATTTAGTCCCACTTCCCTGCCTTCTCACCATAACCTTTGATGCCCTGGCTACTCAGATACCTATCAATATTTGCCTTAAATACACCCGTAAACACAAGGAATTCTGCAGATGCTGGAAATTCAAGCAACACACATCAAATTTGCTGGTGAATGCAGCAGGCCAGGCAGCATCTCTAGGAAGAGGTACAGTCGACGTTCTGGGCCGAGACCCTTCATCAGGACTAACTGAAAGAAGAGCTAGTAAGAGATTTGAAAGTGGGAGGGGGAGGGGGAGATCCGAAATGATAGGAGAAGACGGGAGGGGGAGGGATGGAGCCAAGAGCTGGACAGGTGATTGGCAAAAGGGATATGAGAGGATCATTCTCCCTGGGCCTCTTGTCCCATGATCCTTTAATGGGACTGGAGTTTAATATGGACTGGAGTGGAGAGTGGCCAGTGAGGGAGTGGAGCTTTGAGGCTTTGGCTTGAGAGGTTTTGGCAGCTGGATTGTGCAATCAAGTCAATCAAGATTTGAATAGCTCAGACTCAGCAGAAAGCAGCTGATTGGGCAATCGAGGTCAGGTGACCAAGCAGTTCAATTGGGCAATCGAAAATTGAAAAGCTCAACAAACAAATAAAAAGAGGGGTAGTTCAAGTGGAGCAGCCAGTGAAGGAGCGGAGCTTTGAGGTTTTGGCGAGCAGAGGTGGAGGACGAGCTTGCTCCCAGTAGGGGAAGGCCGGGTAAGTTTCTTTAATTAATTTATTTAACTTGGGAGTTGGTAATGGAGGCAGTAGATAGGGCAGTCCAGTGCTCTGATTGCAGGATGTGGGAAGTCAGGGCGAGCACAATTGTCTCTGATGACCACACCTGCAAAAGGTGCATCCAGCTGCAGCTTTTGTCAAACCAAATTAGGGAAATGGAGCTGGAGCTGGATAAACTTCGGATCATTTGGGAGGCAGAGGCAGTAATAGATCGGAGTTTCAGGGAGACAGTTGCTCCTAAAAGTCAGGAGGCAGGTAACTGGGTGACTGTCAGGAGAGGGAAGGGAAATAGACGAAAGAGCAGAGCACCCCTGTGGCCGTTCTCATCAACAGTAAGTATACTGTTTTGGATACTGTTGGTGGGGACAACCTACCAGGGACAAGTTACAGTGGTTGCGTCTCTGGCACCGAGATGGGACCCTCAGCTCAGAAAGGAAGGAGGGAAAAGAGGACAGCAGTAGTGATAGGGGATTCGATAGTTAGGGAGACAGATAAGAGGTTCTGTGGAAGAGATCGAGAATCCCCGATGGTCTGTTGCCTCCCTGGTGCCAGGGTCAGTGATATCTTGGATCGAGTTCTCAGTATTCTCAGGAGAGAGGGTGAGCAGCCAGATGTCGTGGTCCACGTGGGGACCAATGACATAGATAGGAGTAGGGATGAGGTCCTGAAGGAGGAATATAGGGAGTTAGGAATGAAGTTAAAAAGCAGGACCTCAAGGGTGGTAATCTCAGGATTGCTGCCTGTGCCATGAGACAGAGAGGGTAGGAACAGGAAGTTATGGCAGATGAATGTGTGGCTGAAGAGTTGGTGCAGGGGGAAGGGGTTCAGATTTCTGGATCATTGGGATCTCTTCTGGGGAAGATCTGACCTGTACAAAAAGGACGGGCTGCACCTGAACTGGAAAGGGACCAATATTCTGTCGGGCAGGTTTGCTAGAGCTGTTGGAGAGGGTTTAAACTAGTTTAGCGGGGGGGGGGGGTGGGAATCAGAATGTGAGTGCAGAGATTGGGGTAGTAGGACAAGGGCATGATGCTATGTGTTCTGAGTTGGTGAGGAAGGACAGGCAGGGGACAAAACATCAATGTAGCCAGTTAGAAGGGTTGAAATGTGTCTATTTCAACGCTAGGAGTATTAGGAATAAAGGGGATGAACTTAGAGCGTGGATCAGTACATGGAACTACGATGTTATGGCCGTTACTGAAACTTGGCTGGAGGAAGGGCAGGATTGGCTGATGCAGGTACCCAGGTTTAGGTGTTTTAAAAGCAATAGGATGGGAGGTAGAAAAGGGGGAGTAGCATTACTGGTCAGGGATAGTAATACAGCTATAGAAAGGGAGGACGCTGCAGAGGGAGTGTCCACTGAGTCGGTGTGGGTGGAAGTCAGAAATAGGAAGGAAAGCGTTTGGTGAGAGTGGCCACAACTCCCTTAGCTTCAGCATAGTTATGGAGAAGGATAAAAACAGACAAAATAGGAAAGTGCTTAACTTGGGAAGGGCTAACTATGAAGGGATGAGGCAGGAACTAGTGAGAGCAAATTGGAAACATGATCACGGGTGAAAGCACACTTGTTACATACACCTGTTAGGGTGCATTCTCCTGTTACCTTATAAGGTAACCGTAGCCTTCAGCCAGGAGCAGATGTCATCAGGTGGTTCCTAACCTTCACCGAGTGTTTCGACCCTTAACCACGACACTCTCCAGTTGGTGGGCCAGCAGTGTGGCCAAATCACTGCCTGTCTGCTCCTAGCTTCCAGCTCCCCTCCTCTTGCCTACTCCAAATGCAACAAGAAGCCCGTTCTGCCTCTTCCCCCATCCTACGAGCTGCTTGTTTTTTGCTCCTTTCATCCAAAAGTAATGTGGGGGAAGTTTAGAGACCACTTGTGCTGGGTTCAGGATAGGTTTGTCCCACTGAGGCAAGGAAAAAATGGTAGGAAAAAGGAACCGTGGCTGATGAAACATATGAGGCAACTTGTCAAGAGGATGAAGGAAGCACATGTTAGATATAAGAAGCAGGAAGCAGGAGGGGCTCATGAGGAATATTGGGTAGCCAGGAAGGAGCTTAAGACAGGACTTAGGAGAGCTCGAAGGGGGCATGAGAAGGCCTTGGCATGTTGGATTAAGGAGAACCCCAAGGCGTTCTATGCGTATGTGAAGAACAGAAGGATGTCTCCGACTGGGTGCACAACATCCTGGTACGAGAGGGAAAGCAACCAGAAGTCGTGATACATGTTGGGACCAACGACATAGGCGGGAAGAGGGATGAGGTCCTGAAGTGTGAGTTTCGGGAACTGGGCAGAAGGCTGAAGAACAGGACCTCAAGGGGTGGTGTTCTCAGGTTTGCTGCCAGTGCTACGTGACAGTGATGGTAAGAATTGGAGGAGATGGCAGTTGAATGCGTGGCTGAGGAATTGGTGCAGGGAGCAGGGTTTTAGACTTTTGGATCACTGGGATCTTTTCTGGGGAAGGTGGGACCTGTACAGATTGGATGGGTTGCACCTGAACTCAAGGGGGAGCAATGTCCTTGCAGATAGGTTTGCTGGCATGGTTCGGAAGGGTTTAAACTAATTTGCAAGGGGGATGGAACCCAGAGTGATAGAGCAGTGAAAGAAGTGCATGGAGTAAAGCCAGATCTAACATACAGAAAGGCTTTGAGGAAAGAGAAGCAGAATAAACGGTGTAAAGGCAGTAAGGTAGAAGGACTGAAATGCGTGTACCTCAATGCAAGAAGCATCAGGAACAAAGGTGATGAACTGAGAGCTTGGATACATACATGGAATTATGATGTAGTGGCCATTACAGAGACTTGGCTGGCACCAGGGCAGGAATGGATTCTCAATATTCCTGGATTTCAATGCTTTAAAAGGAATGGGGGGGGGGGGGAAGGGGAGGGGAGGAGAGGTGGCATTACTGGTCAAGGATACTATTACAGTAACAGAAAGGGTGGGTAATGTAGCAGGATCCTCTTTTGAGTCAGTATGGGTAGAAGTCAGGAACTGGAAGGGAGCAGTTACTCTTGCGGGTATTCTATAGGCCCCCAGGTAGCAGCAGAGATGCAGAAGAGCAGATTGGGAGGCAGATTTTGGAAAGGTGCAAAAATAACAGGGTTATATGGACATGAGGTTGATGTTTAGGGATCTCTTGCAAGTAATTGGAGGAATTTAAGGTGGGGGGGTTATATGGGAGGCAGCGTTTAAGGGTCGGCACAACAATGTGGGCTGAAGGGCCTGTGCTGTGCTGTTCTATGTTCTATGTTATCATGGGTGACTTTAACTTCCCTAATATTGATTGGCACCTGATTAGTTCCAAGGGTTTAGATGGGGCAGAGTTTATTAAGTGTGTCCAGGACAGATTCCTGTCACAGTATGTTGACAGGGTGACCAGGGGGAATGCCACACTAGATCTAGTATTAGGCAATGAACCGGGTCAGGTCACAGATCTCTCAGTGGGTGAGCATCTGGGGGACAGTGACCACCACTCCCTGGCCTTTAGCATTATAATGGAAAAGGATAGAATCAGAGAGGACAGGCAATTTTTTAATTGGGGAAGGGCAAATTATGAGGCTATAAGGCTAGAACTTGTGGGTGTGCATTGGGATTATGTTTTTGCAGGGAAATGTCCTATGGACATGTGGTCGATGTTTAGGGATCTCTTGCAGGATGTTAGGGATAAAATTGTCCCGGTGAGGAAGATAAAGAATGGTAGGGTGAAGGAACCATGGGTGACAAGTGAGGTGGAGAATCTAGTCAGGTGGAAGAAGGCAGCATACATGAGGTTTAGGAAGCAAGGATCAGATGGGTCTATTGAGGAATATAGGGTGGCAAGAAAGGAGCTTAAGGGGCTGAGGAGAGCAAGAAGGGGGCATGAGAAGGCCTTGGCAAGTAGGGTAAAGGAAAACCCCAAGGTAATTTTCAGTTATGTGAAGAACGAAAGGTTGACGGGAGTGAAGGTAGGACTGATTAGAGATAAAGGTGGGAAGATGTGCCTGGAGGCTGTGGAAGTGAGTGAGGTCCTCAATGAATACTTCTCTTCGGTATTCACCAATGAGGAGGAACTTAATGACGGTGAGGACAATATGAGTGAGGCTGATGTTTTGGAGCATGTTGATATTAAGGGAGAGGAGGTGTTGGAGTTGTTAAAATACATTAGGATGGATAAGTCCCCGGGGGCTGACGGAATATTCCCCAGGCTGCTCCACGAGGCGAGGGAAGAGATTGCTGAGCCTCTGGCTAGGATCTTTATGTCCTCATTGTCCACGGGTATGTTACCAGAGGATTGGAGGGAGGCAAATGTTGTCCCCTTGTTCAAAAAAGGTAGTAGGGATAGTCCGGGTAATTATTGATCAGTGAGCCTTGCGTCTGTGATGGGAAAGCTGTTGGAAAAGATTCTTAGAGATAGGACCTCTGGACATTTAGAGAATCATGGTCTGATCAGGGACAGTCAGCATGGCTTTGTGAAGGACATATCATGTCTAAAAAGCCTGATAGAGTTCTTTGAGGAGGTGACCAGGCATATAGATGAGGGAGGTAGAGTGGATGTGCTCTATGTGGATTTTAGTAAGGCATTTGACAAGGCTCCACATGGTAGGCTTATTCAGAAAGTCAGAAGGCATGGGATCCAGGGAAGTTTGGCCAGGTGGACTCAGAATTGGCTTGCCTGCAGAAAGCAAAGGGTTACATTCTGATTGGAGGGCTGAGACTAATGGTGTCCCACAAGGATCAGTTCTGGGACCTCTACTTTTTGTAATTTTTATTAACGACCTGGATGTTGGGGTAGAAGGGTGGGTTGGCAAGTTTTCAGACGACATAAAGGTTGGTGGTATTGTAGATAGTGTAGAGGATTGTTGAAAATTGCAGAGAGACATTGATAGGATGCAGAAGTGGGCTGGGAAGTGGCAGATGGAGTTTAACCCGGAGAAGTATGAGGTGGTACACTTTGGAAGGACAAACTCCAAGGCAGAGTGCAAAGTAAATGGCAGGATACTTGGTAGTGTGGAGGAGCAGAGGGAACTGGGGTTACATGTCCACAGATCCCTGAAAGTTACCTCACAGGTAGATAGGGTAGTTAAGAAAGATTATGGGGTGTTTGCTTTCATAAGTCGAGGGATAGAGTTTAAGAGTTGCGAGGTAATGATGTAGCTGTATAAAACTCTGGTTAGGCCACACTTGGAGTACTGTGTCCAGTTCTGGTCACCTCACTATAGAAAGGATGTGGAAGCATTGGAAAGGGTACAGAGGAGATTTACCAGGATGCTGCCTGGTTTAAAGAGTATGCATTATGATCAGAGATTAAGGGAGCTCGGGCTTTACTCTTTGGAGAGAAGGAGGATGAGAGGAGACATGATAGAGGTATGCAAGATATTAAGAGGAATAGATAGAGTGGACAGCCAGTGCCTCTTCCCCAGGGCACCACTACTTAATACAAGAGGACATGGCTTTAAGGTAAGGGGTGGGAAGTTCAAGGGGGATATTAGAGGAAGATTTTTTACTCAGAGTGGTGATGCGTGGACTGCACTGACTGAGTCCGTGGTGGAGACAGATACACTAGTGAAATTTAAGAGACTACTAGACAGGTATATGGAGGAATTTAAGGTAGGGGGTTATATGAGAGGCAGGGTTTGAGGGTCAGCACAATGTTGTGGGCCGAATGGTCTGTACTGTGCTGTACTATTCTATGTCAAGAATGAAGGTGGGGCCACTAAAGGGTAATGAGGGCAATATGTGCCTGGAGGTGGAGGAGGTTGGGGAGGTCCTAAATAAATACTTTGCTTCAGTATTCACAAGTGAAAAGGACCTTGATCAGGGTGAGGTTGAAATAGAACAGGCCTGTGTGCTGGACAATGTGGAGATTTAGGAAGAAGCAGTGTTGGATCATCTTAAAAACATCAAGATTGATAAGTCCCCAGGGCCAGACATGATATACCCAGGTTGCTGTGGGAAGTGAGAGAAGAGATCGCTGGAGCAGTAGCTATGATCTTTGAAACCTCTTTGGCTGCAGCGGAGGCGCCGGAGGATTGGAGAATGGCAAATGTAGTTCCCTTGTTTAAAAAAGGTAATAGGGGGAATCCTGGGAACTGTAGACCGGTGAGTCTTACGTCGGTTGTCTGCAAACTATTGGAAAGGATTCTTAAGGATAGGATCTACGAGCATTTGGAGAAGTACAGTCTACTCAAGGATAGTCAACATGGCTTTGTGAAGGGAAGGTCGTGACTCACGAGCCTAATTGAGTTTTTTGAAGAGGTAACAAAAGAAATTGATGAGGGTAGGTCGGTAGATGTGGTCTACATGGATTTTAGCAAGGCATTTGACAAGGTCCCCCACGAGAGACTCATCCAGAAAGTCAAGGGGCATGGGATCAGTGGAACCTTGGCTGTTTGGATAAAAAAAATTGGCTTAAAGGAAGAAAGCAGAGGGTAGTTGTGGAAGGAAAGTATTCTGCCTGGAGGTCAGTGACTAGTGGAGTGCCGCAGGGATCTGTCCTGGGACCCCTGCTCTTTGTGATTTTTATAAATGACCTGGATGAAGAGGTGGAAGGATGGGTGAGTAAGTTTGCGGATGACACGAAGATCGGAAGAGTTGTGGATGGAGCTGTAGGTTGTCGAAGGTTACAAGAAGGTATAGACAGGATGCAGGGTTGGGCAGAAAAGTGGCAGATGGAGTTCAATCTGGATAAGTGTGAGGTGATGCATTTTGGAAGGACAAACCAGAAGGCTGAGTACAGGGTTAATGGTCAGTTACTTAAGAGTGTGGATGGACAGAGAGACCTTGCGGTTCAAATCCGTACATCCCTCAAGGTTGCAGCACAGGTTGATAGGATAGTTAAGAAGGCCTATTGGATGCTTGGCTTCATTAATAGGGGGATTGAGTTCAAGAGTAGAGAGGTCATGTTGCAACTCTACAAATCTCTGGTGAGACCACACTTAGAGTATTGTGTTCAATTCTGGTCACCTCATTATAGGAAAGATGTGGAAGCTATGGAGAGGGTGCAGAGGAGATTTACTGGGATGTTGCCTGGATTGGAAAACAAGTCTTATGAGGCAAGGTTAGCAGAGCTGGGACTTTTCTCTTTGGAGTGTAGAAGGATGAGAGGGGACTTGATAGAGGTTTACAAGATTATGAGAGGCATAGATAGAGTGGATAGCCAGTACCTGTTTCCCAGGGCACAAATAGCAAACACCAGCGGGCATATGTACAAAGTTAAGGGAGGGAAGTTTAGGGGAGACATCAGGGGTAAGTTTTTTACACATAGGGTTGTGGGTGCCTGGAATGACTTGCCAGGGATGGTGGTGGAGGCTAAAACATTAGGGATATTTAAGAGCCTCTTGGACAGGCACATGGATGAAAGAAAAATAGAGGGTTATGGGGTAGTGTGGGTTTAGTACTTTTTTTTGGGATTATATGGGTTGGCACAACATCGAGGGCAGAAGTGCCTGTACTGTGCTGTAGTGTTCTCTGGTTCTATATCTATGACAAATAAATCAGTTCTATTTTGAACTCTGTCTTTGATACTTAGTGAATTTATAACACAACTATTGTACTCAGGCCTGCTGGACCCGGTCAGTGATTCTGTTCCATGAAAGTCCTTTTAAATCCTCCCTTGTTGTTCTCCCCTCACTCTCCTTGTGGTGATGGGTTCCAAACAGTCGCCACTCTGTGGGTGAAGAGGTTTCCCTTGAATTTTCCGCGGACTGAAGAAGTGGAGCTGACTGCAGTTCTGTCTGAAATGTTCATCACCCCTGAAATCGCTGGGCTGATGAAGAATGACATTGGGAGTTAACCTTCTTCATCAGGGCTCATTTCCACATTATGGGTCATTTTCCCTGCCTCTAAAAGGTGGTTAGAAAACACCACTGCCCTCTAAAGACTGAAAGCAGAATGGGAAACCATTAGTTGGATGTTCAACGAAGCAGGGTCAGAAACCAGAGGCGGGTCCGCACAGGGCAGAGTTTGGGGCTCTGGACGAAGGTCAGGGTAAGAACATATGATGAGGAGAAGGGAATCAGCAGCGAGGTGTGGCAATGGATGACAGAGTAGCAACATTTGGAAGCTGATTGACAGGGAAAATAATTCAGGTGTCTGATTGATGACACAAACAATGCCTGTAGTGAGTGCCCCATTGGTTGAGGCAGATGTGTGTGTTGGGAATGGTTATATCTATTGAGGGAGTTGTTCCTGCTTGTTTATCCTATAATATTATACCTGTATGGTTATTTTAGATTATCCTATCTGTAACAATTTATTGATTATCATATAAATTGTGAGATTCTGTCCTTAACTGGATCAGGCTTGAATTTATGGTGCCTAAATGAAGTTATGGTGGTCAATCATGAGTTTGTACTTTAAAGCAAGATTTTGGTGAATGATATTTGCCACTTGATTGTACCTCCATAGGTAATCAGATTGAGTTAAACTGCTGCAGGATCCTGGAATGTGTTGGATTGTGTCTGGTTTCTCTTGGCATTTTCTGGATTTATTGCCTTGTTTGTTTGTATTGTATGTAGTTCTTCGATTTTTTTATTTATTTTTTTTTTTGTTGACCACCTTGTCCTGTATTTCTGCAAGGAACCCCTCTGTTTCTGGGAAGAGGTCTCCAACTCTCAGTGAGGTGCTCGATGCTTCCTTGTCAACATCTAGTCTGCTCAGATTGTTGGGATTTCTCCCATGGAGGGTCATACTCATTCCACTGGTTAATATTTTCTTCCATAGTGATGATTCACTTTTCTGAGTTGGCCTCTCATTTAAGTTTTCTGGTCTGTACTTCTTATCACAATTGCATATACACATGGAGCATTGAATCCTTTTCATTTCTGATGAAAATATATAGTTAGAAGTGTAAGGGTTTTTTTCATGTTGACTGCTATGGCTAATAAAATGGCTTCTTTGTAATATTAACTGCTGATGTAAGGGGTTCTCGATAGCAGCCTATTTGAGTTATAATCATAGATAACTTGACTTTGGAATGCCATTGCTAAGCAACAGAATAGATGTTATTCTTTCTTATGTGTGAAAGCTATTGTTTTTCATGGACTTTGGTCAGAAGGTGTGGTGGGGACAGAAAGGGGAGACGCGACCCGAGAGATGCTGTAAGCTGGGCGACTGAACGGACCCTGAGTGGGAGTCCGAGGCCCAGGGTCTTCGTGAGGAGAGGAGACGAGGACAGCCTCGTGTGGAGCGTTTTGGCAGACCACCAAGAGTGGTGCCATTCGAGGGTCGGCGGAGTTCGGAGGACATCGACTGGAGGAGAGGATACCTGATTCGTGAGCTCCAACGAATTATTTGTGCAGAGAACTGATAGAGTTACTGACTTGGTGCCTTTATTGTATTTGTTTCTACTAACCCATCACCAAGAAGTACTTATAGAGTGTAATCATTTAATTGCATATGGTGTACTGTCTGTTAATTTTTTCATGTGTGTTATTCCTCTTCCACCTTCTGTCCTTGGTAGTGTTAATTTTAAGTGGGTCTGAGTGTAAATAGACTTTTCTAAAGTTGTCATTTCAGTTCTTATTTATCTTTGTAAATTTCACTGATTGAAATGGGACCAAGATATTTTCATTTTAAAAAAAAGTCAGTGTCAGTATTCATGAAAGTGTTTCTTGCCTTTGTTGTATTTGCTGATTCCCATCCATAGACACTGCCTGACATCCCTGATGGGAATTGTATAGAGACCCCCAAACAGTAGTAAGTATGTGGTCCACAAATTACAATGGGAGACAGAAAATGCGTGCCAAAAGGGCAATGTTACAATAGTCATGGGGGATTGTCATGCAGGTGATGAGGAAAATTAGGATGGTGTTGGTCTCAAGAGGAGGAATTCCTAGAATGCCTGCAAGATGATTTTTAAAAGCACCTTGTGGTTGAGCCCACTTGGGGATCAGCTATTCTGGATTGGGTGTTGTAATGATCTGGAATTAATTAGGTCACTTAAATTGAAAGAACCCTTAGGGGCAAGTGATCTTCATAGGATCAAATTCACCCTGACATGAAAGAAGGAGAAGCTAAAGTCAGATGTGGAATGAAGAGAATTAGAGAGTCATGAGAGAAAAATTGGTCAAAATTGATTTTAAAAGAGTACGGGCAGGAATTAAAACAGAACAGCGACGGCTAAAATTTCTGGAAGAAATTCGGAAGGCACAGGATATACACATCACAAAGAGGAAGTAGTATTCTAAAGGTAAAGTGACAAAACCGTGGCTGATAAGAGAAACTAAAGAGAGCATAGAGCAAAAATTACTAGCAAGTTAGAGGATTGGGAAGCTTTTAAAAACCAACAGAATGCAACTAAAATAAATAAGAAGGAAAAGATGGAATACATAGGTGAGTTAGCCAGGAATATTAAAGAGGATACCAAATTTTTCTTCAGGTACATATAGTGTAAAAGAGAGGTGGAAGTGGATATCGGACCATTGGAAAATGATGCTGGAGAGGTAGTAATGGGGTGCGGTGCAAGGTGATGGCAGATGAACTGAATAAGTATTGGACATCACTCTTATCTGTCGAAGACACTGGCAGGAATATGGACGTCCCAGATGTCAGTGGTCAGAATGTGTAAAGTTATGTAATTCGGGAGAAGGTTCTTGGGGAACAGAGATGGTCTGAACATAACTAAGTCACCTGGACCAGATGGTGTTCACCCAGAGATCTGAAAGAGGTGGCTAATGAGATGTGGAGGCATTAGCAATGATCTTTCAAGAATTGTTAATGAAATTAAATCCAAAGGAGTTTTTTCCTTTGGATTTCTCTCCCAGTTTCACCTATCACCTTCCTCTTCTTCCACCCCTCTCACTGCCACACTTCTTCCTCTGATGTCTCATCTGTTTTTTCCCCAGTCCTGATGAAGGGTCTTGGCCTGAAACGTCGACTGCTTACTATTTCCCATATATGCCGCCCGGCCTCCTAGGTTCCTCCAGCATCTTGTGTTGGATTTCCAGCATCCACAGATTTTCTCCTGTTTTGATAAAAGCAAAAGCGGGGTCATATAATATAGCAAGAAAATAGTGGGAAGTTAGAGGATTGGAAAGCTTTTACATAACCAATTGGAGACAACTAAAAAAACACACAGGAGAGACAAGATGAAAAATTAAGGTAAGTGAACCAATAATATTAAGTTTCAAAAGTTGTTCAGATATATAAAGAGTAAAAAAGAGGCAGAAGTTGATATTGTACCGCTGGAAGATGATGCTGGTGAGTTAGTAATAGAGCAAAGAAATAGCGGTGGAATATAATAAGTATTTTGTGTCAATCTTCACTGTGTAAGACACCAGCAGTATAAGACCATAAGACATAGGAGTAGAATTAGGCCATTCAGCCCATCGAGTCTGCTCCACTGTTCTATCATGTCTGATCCCGGTTCTCACTCAACCCCATGCACCTGCCTCCTTGGCATATCCTGTAATGCCCTGACTGATCAGTAAATTATTAGCTTCTGACTTAAATGTACCCACAGACTTGGCCCCCATCGCCGTCTGTGTCAGAAAATTCCACAGATTCACTGCTCTCTGACCAAGTAAAATCCTCCTTAACTACTCTAAAAGGTTGCTCCTCAGTGTTGAGGCTGTGCCCCCTGTTATGGCTACCCCCACCATACAAAAAGTCCTCTCCTCATCCACACTATCTAGACCTTTCCACATTCGGTGGGTTTCAGTGAGATTTGCCCCCCACCACCCACATTTATTAAACATAGGTCAGTGCAGGAGTACAGACCCAAGGCTGGCAAACACTCCTCATATCTTAACCCCTTCATTCCCGGATCATCTTCTCGAACATCCTCTGGACTCTCTCCAATGACAACACACATTTTCTGAGATATGGGTCCCAAATACTCTAAGTGCGGCTAAGTAGTGTCTTATAAAGTATCAGCATTATCTCCTTGCTTATATATTCTACTTCACTTTAAATAAATGCCAGCATTGCATTTGCCGCCTTTACCACAGGCTCAACCTGTAAATTAACCTTCTGGGAGTCTTGCCCGAGGACTCGTATTTCCTTCTGTACTTCTGTTGTTTGAACCTTCTCCCCAGTCAGATAATAGTTCACTATTGTTCCTTTTGCCAAAATGCATTATCGTACATTTCCCAGTATTGTTTTCCATCTGCCACTTTTTACCCCATTCTTCAAATTTGTCTGTGGTCTGCTGCAATCGCATTGCTTCCTCAGCACTACCTACCCCTCCACCTGTCTTTGTATCATCCACAAAGCCATCAATTCCATTTTCCAAATCATTGACCAACAATGTGAAAATTAGCGGAGCGAATACTGACCCCTGAAGACCACTAGTCACTGCTAGCCAACCAGAAAAGGCTCCTTTTATTCTCACTCGCTGCCTCCTTGGCTGTCAGACATTCCTCTATCCACGCCAGTATTTCTTCTGACTTTTTATCCTGTTAAGCCATCTCATGTGTGACATCTTATCAGATGCCTTCTGAAAACCCAAGTAAATGATATCCACTGCCTCTCATTTGTCCATCCTGCTTATTACTTCCTCAAAGAACAGATTTGTCGGGCAAAATTTCCCTGCACAGAAGCTATGCTGACTTTAATTTATTTTATCATTAGTCTCCCAGTACCTCACAACATCATCTGTTATAATAGACTCCAACACTTTCCCAGCCACTGAGGTTAGGCTAACTGGACTATAATTTGCTTTCTTTCGCCTTCCTCCCTTCACAAAGTGTGGATTGACATTTGCAATCTTCCTGTCCTCTGGGACCATGCCAGAATGAAGTGATTCTTGACAGGTCATGACCAGTGCATCTTTTATCTCTTCAGCAACCTCTCTCAGGAGTCTGGGATGTAGTCCATCTGGTCCAGGTGACTTATCCACTTTAAGAACCTGGGAACGTAGCACATTTTCCTTTGAAATAACAATGGCACTCACTCCTGCTCCCTGACGCTCATGGACCTCTGGCACACTGCTGGTGTCTTCCACAGAGAAGACGGATGCAAAGTATTTATCAAGTTCATCTACCATCTCTTCCCATTTCTACCCCATGAGCATCATTTTCCAGTGCTCCAATATAAACTCTGGTCTCCCATCCGCATTTTTATAATGGTTTATATTATTGTCTAATTTGCCCTCATATTTCAACCATTATAGGAGATAGCAGAGGAGATTTACGAGGATGTTGCCTGGATTGTGGAGCATGCCTTATGAGAATAGTGTGAGTTAACTCGGCCTTTTCTCCTTGGAGTGATGGAGGATGAGAGGTGACCTGATAGAGCTGTACAAGAAAATGAGAGGCATTGATCATGTGGATAATCAGAGGCTTTTTCCCAGGGCTGAAACTGCTAGCACGGGAGGGCCTAGTTTTGAGGTGCTTGGAAGTAGATACAGAGGAGATGTCAGGGGTAAGTTTTTTACACAGAGTGGTGAGTGCGTGGAATGGGCTGCCGGCGGCGGTTGTGGAGGCGGAAATGATAGGGTCTTTTAAGAGACTCCTGGATGGGTACATGGAGCTCAGAAAAATAGGGGGCTATGGGTAAGCCTAGGTAGTTCTAGGGTAAGGAGATGTTTTTACAACTTTGTGGGCCGAAGGGCCTGTATTGTGTTGCAGGTTTTCCATGTTTCTAAGGTGCTGCACGTGAAGCTGCTTAACAAGGTCACAGCTCATGGAATTACAGGAAAGATACTAGTATGGATAGAAGATTGGCTGACTGACAAGGGAGAAAGAGTCAAAATAATGTGGGTAATTCTGTTTTGCTGTCGGTAGCTAATTGTGTTCCACTGGTGTCGGTGTTGAGACTGTGTCTTTTTAGTTTAAATCTGAATGATGTGGATGACAGAATTGATACCTTGGTGACAAACTTTGCAATTGATACAAAAATATGTACGGGACAGGTAGTTCAGAGTAAATCGGGAGTCTGTAGAAGGACTTCGATAGGTTTGGAGAACAGGCAATGAAGTAGCAGATGAAATACAGTGTATGCAAGTGTACCATCACGTACAACTGGTAGAAGGAATAAGGGTGCCAAAAAAAATGGGAGAAAATTCAAAAATCAGCAGTGCATAGGTAATTCGGAGTCCTTGAGCAGGAGTCCCTAAAGGTTTGCTTGCAGATTGAGTTGATTAAGGATGACAACTGTAATGTTAGCATATAAGAGCAAGGATGTGACACTGTAGCTTTATAACGCATTGGTCAGATCACTCTTGGTGTATTGTGAGCAGTTTCCGACCTCCTATCTGAGAAAAAGAAGTACTCGTATTGGAGCAGGTCCGGAGAAGGTACATGAGAATGATTCCAGGAATGAAAGGGTTAATATATGAGGAGCATTAGATGGCTTTGACCCTGTACTCGCTGGTCTAGAAGAAAGAGGGGATCTCATTGAAATCTATTAAATATTGAAGAGCCTCGACAGAGTGACTATGAAGAAGATGCACCCTATACTGTCAGTCTGGGACTAGAAGCCACGGCCTCAATAGATAGGGCATCCACTGAGAGCAGAGATAAGGAAGAATTTCTTTAGTCAGGGAGTGGTATATCCTTGGAATTCATTGCCACGGACGGAGTAGAGGCCAAGTCATTGAGTGTATTTCACATGGATGTCCAAAGATTATGGGGGGAAGGCAGGAGAATGGGTTGAGAGAGATAACCAATTGGACACGAAGGAATGACGGAGCAGGAGCATACTCGATTGGCTGAGCGGCCTCTGTCTCATATCTCATGGCTCATGGCCTGAAGAAGAGGTGAGTGAGGTTGCATTGGAGTTAGGATATTGTTAGGGTATCCATGCCTGGATTATTGTATTCAGTTTTGGTTGCTCTGCTACAGGAGAGAGGACGTCAAGCTGGAATGAGTGCAGGGGAGATTTTTGAGAATGATGCTGGTACTCGAGGGACTGAGTTCTGGAGAGAGGTTGGGCAGTTTGGAACTTCACACCTTGAAGTGCAGGAGATTGAGGCTGACCTTATGCAGGTGTTCCAAACCATGAACGGACTATAACGATGGACTATAATTTGCTTTCTTTTGCCTTCCTCCCTTCTCAAAGTGTGGATTGACATTTGCAATCTTCCTGTCCTCTTGGACCATGCCAGAGTCAAGTGATTCTTGACAAGTCATGACCAATGCATCTGTTATCTCTTCAGCAACCTCTCTCAGGACTCTGGGATGTAGTGCATCTGGTCCAGGTGGCTTAACCACTTTAAGAACCTGAGTTTGACTGGCACATTTTCTTTTGTAATAGCAATGGCACTCACTCCTGCTCCCTGACACTCAAAGATTTCTGGCACACTGCTAGTGTCTTCCACAGAGAAGACTGATGCAAAGCACCTATAAAGTTCATCTATCATCTCTTCCCCATTCTACCCCATGAGCATTATTTTCCTGTGGTCCATATCAACTCTCGCCTCCCTTTCGCATTTTAACAATGGTTTATATTATTGTTTAGATTGCTCCCATATTTCACCTTTCCCCTTCAGATAGCTTTTTCATATTTGCCTGTTGTTGGATTTTAAAAGCTACCCAATTATCTAACTTCCTACTCACTTTTGCTACCTTTATATGCACTTTCCTTGGCTTTTATACAGTCCTTAATTTCCTTTGTCAGCCACGGGAGCCTCGCTCCGCTGCTGAGAACTACTTCTGAGGGATATATCTATCCTGTACATTTTGAAATATTGTTAGAAACGTCAGCCATTTCTGCTCTGGCATCATCTACAGCAGTATCCTTCTCCAATCCACCAGGGAATCACCTCTCACATACCTCTGTAATTCCCTTTATTCCATTACAATTCTATGCATGTGACCTATGCTTCTCCCTCACAAATTGCAGTAGGAATTCAATCATATTATGTTCACTGCCTAATAAGATCTGGGTTATTATACGACACCCAGTCAAAGATAGCGGTTCCCAGAGTCGGCTCAACTTATTGTTCAGGGGGATGGCTACAGGGGTGCTCTGCACTACCTGTCTGCTCACCTTCGCTTTCCCCCCTCTGACTGTCACCCAACGACCTGCTTCCGACAGCCTAGGTGTGACTACCTCCCTGTAGCTCTCATCTATGACTGCCTCATTCTCCCTTATGAGTCGAAGGTCATCCAGCTGCTGCTTTAGATTCCTTACGTGGTCTTCCAGATCGCCCAGCCATATGCACTTCTGGCAGATGTGACTCTGCAGGAGATGAGTTCCCTCAAGACTGCCACATCTCACATGAGAGGCACATCACCCTCTCAGGAGGCATTGTAAAGACTAACTGTGAAAAAGCTTGTCCTCTGCCTCTTCTCGTCAAAGCCTCAAAGCTCCACTCCGTCACTGGCCCACTCATTCACTGGCCGCTTTGCTTGAGCTATCCCTCTATTTATCTGTTTGAGCTTTTCAAAATGCTTGGTCACCTGACCTCGATTGCCCAATCAGCTGCTTTCTGCTGAGTCTGAGCTATGCAAATCTTGATTGTCTAATCAACGGCTTTCTGCTAATCTATTCGAATCTTGATTGCACAGACCAACTGCCAAAACTGCCAGAATCTCTCGAGTCAAAGCTCCACTCCTTCACTGGCCGCTTTCCAGCAAGGACCTCCTCTCTTTTTCTACCTATGTCATTGGTACCGACATGTACCAAGACTTCTGGTTGTTCACTCTCCCCCTTCAGAATACTCTGCACCCAATCCGAGACATCCCGTACCCTGGCACCTGGGAGGCAACACGCCATGCAGGTATCTCTATCAGGCTGACAGAAACTCCTGTCTGTTCTCCTCACTATTCGATCCCCTATGACTACCACATTCCTCATCTTCCTCCTTCCCTTCTGCTCCACGGAACCAGACTCAGTGCCAGAGACCGGATCGCCGTGGTCGTCCTCTGTCAGATCACCCCCCTCAACAGCATTCAAAGCAAGATAACGATTACTGAGGGGGATGGCCACAGGGGTGCTCTCTACTGTCTGAGCTCTTCCCATCCTTTCCCTGCCCTGACAGTCGCCCACTTATCTAACTCCTTGTAGCTCCTGTCTATCTCCTGCTCACGTTCCATTATAAGCTGTAGGTCATCAAGCCGCAGCTCCAGATCCCTAACACGGTCTCTCAAAAGCTGTACCTCGGTGCATCTGGCGCAGATCTGGCCATCTGGGAGACTGGACGATCCCCAGGATTCCCACATCTTACACCCAGAGCAAAGTACTAAAGTACTAATCCTACAGACATGCTCTGGTACATGTTCATATGCTCAATAGACATGTTCACTGCTTAACTGCCTGGAGGAGGGAACGAGATGAGAGATGTCCAAATCTGCTGATAACACAGAAACAGAGGAAGGAAATCTAATGACGACATTGTCATTTTGCATCAAGTAGTTCCAAAGGCAGATTGTATTTTGGCCATCACCGCACAGGGAATAGAATGGACCAGTGTAGCTACCATTGTACAGGGTGTTAATGAGGCCACACGGGGAATCCTATGCATGGTTTTAATCCCCAAGCAGTAAGAAATCTTAGAGTAGCTATGGAGCCAGCCAGAGCAGTTTTACCAGTGTAATACACGGGATGATTTACCAGCAGAGGTGAGATGATTTGGCCCTGAATTTAGAACATATTCACAAACGATAGGGTATTTGTGGAGTATCTTGATAGAGTATCTCTCCTTGTCAGTTACAGAGCCACACAGAGGGGTCGATAAGGGATGCTCATTTCAAATGGAGATGTGTGAAAATTCCTGGAATTTTATATCTTCTATTTAATTTCGCTTTGTGATCAATGAGGTATCTATCTATATGAGTGTACAATCTTTGCGATTCACTGCCCCGAGGGTGTGAAGGCCGGTTGGCTGGGTAGTTTTGAGGTGGAGATAGATAATAATTAGGGGGAGCGAGGGGAACGGACACAGGAGCTTAGATCATAGAAGGTCGAGTTGAATAATCATAAGATCGTAAGACACAGCGGGAGAATTTTTCCTCTTCTGTGTTCTAAATTGTGGTCCCTGTATTCTGTGGGTGTGTTCCCCTTGTCCCGACTACAGGAAAAATCCTCTCCGCATGCACTCTTTCTCGGATTTTCCATATTCAAGAGCCCCTCTTATTTTTTTTTCTAAACGGTATCGGATACGGGCCCAGAGACATCTAATGCCTCTCATGCGTTAACCTTGTCAGCCTCAGAATCATTTTTATGAACCTCCTCCAGACTCGGTCCAATTCCAGCAGATTTTTCCTCAGATGAGTCCCTACACTGCTCATGGTAGTCCGCGTGGTTTAACCAATGCCTTAGAATGTCTCAACATTGTATCCTTGTGAATAGTCCTCTCGTAATGAATGGTAACATCATATTTACATAACTTTCATCCCTGCTAGTGTTCCCTTCCAATCAACTTTGGTGAGCTCTTCTCCTGTGCCTCCGTAGTTCCCCTCACTCCACTAATAATGATGCATCTTGTTGTACCTTTCCCCTCTCAAAGTGCAGGGTGAATTGTAACATGTTATGATCACTGTGTCCACGTTTCCTTTACCATAAGCTCCCTAATTAAATTTGATTCTTTGCACAAAACCCAATCCAGACTTGCCTTTTCTCCAGTGGGCACAATTACAAGCTGTTCTAAAAGCATCTCATTGGTATTTTCTGAATTCCCTCTCTTGAGATCAAGCACCAACCTGATTTTTATAATCTACCTCCACCCATCCCACTCATGGACTGTTTGCCGCACTCCCATGAGGGGGTAGACTACGCAGCATCCTCACCACGACTACCAGCCTCTGGGACAGCTACTCTTCCCAAGCAGAAAGGCTGATAAATATCTCTACCCACTAACCCAGCCTTCCACACCACCAAACACCTCTACTTTATCATTTCCTGTCTGTCATCTTATGTGCAGACAATCTATGCTGAGTGTCGCTTTATGGACAGACAATCAAACTGTTCACAGTATATAAGCTGTGGATATCTGTTTTTACTATTGTGTTTTTGTGTTGCATTGGAGCTGGAGTAATAATTATTTTGACCTCATTTACTCTTGTCTGCTGGAAATGGAATTAAACAACCCTGAATCTTCAATAAACATTTCAGCAGGCAGCAGCGTCACATTTCTGTCTCTCAGCTGTTACGTAAATGGCAACAATGAATATCAATCGAGACAGGTTGTATAAAAATAACCAAACATTTATTAAACATGGATAAACGATAATGTAAAAAAAAACAAACAAAAACTTTAACCAGAAGTTAACCGATATGCAGCCATTCAACGAATCAACACTTGGCTCTGGTTCTTAAAGCGTTAAATGTGAAAACAGTTCTTAAAGCGATAAATTCGAAAGTCCAACAGATCTACACATTCAATTGGGGAGATCCTTCTCTGGAGAAGGATTTCTTCACAGACACAACTTTCCTGCTGGTTCTGTCCACAGAATCCACGTGGAGGTAAATAAACAGTTTAAAACAACTGACCTTAAATTCTTTTACAGAGAGAGCACACTGTTGCATGAACTCTTTTCACTTTTTGGCAAGAGTTATCTCGATGCAGGTTGCGACTCCAACGAAGACTCAATAAGGTCAATCCTTTATTAAACTGCCAAACAATGCCAACTCCTCTCGATCCCTCGATCCTGCACTTCGATAAATTCTTCACTCTTCCTTCTAATGTTGGAATTGAGTAAATCAACACATCGAGCCAAAAATTTCCAGTCCAATAATATGGTATCTTACAACAGAACGCAAAACCGTTTTAAAAATGAAACTGCATCACAAAAACAAACACACAACAGAAATGGAGATACAGCACATTCTACCTGGAAATCTACAGACTCAAAGCCTACTGCATCACCTGGGTCAACCCTTAAATAGTCATGATGCACATGTCATCACGTGCCCTCACATCGGCGGGAAAATCACATCAGGTGACCTCCAAAAGACCATTATATCATTCTCACAAAAAAAGATCTCCTTGAGCATGTAACACCTCCCTCCAAAAAAAATGTGTTCTCTTGAAGAACAAAATTTTAATTTATACAAAAAATACAAATGTATAAAATTTACAAAATACACAATACATACAATCTTATCTTTCAGCCCTTTACAAACTAATGTACAGTAGGAGTGTTACAAGTGTTAAAATATCACTCCAAAAAACAAATTTTACATTGTACATTTAACATCCAGACAAACGATCAGCAATCACATTGTCTTTACCCTTAATATGAGTGATCAAAATATTGTACTCCTTTAACATTAGACTGTGGTATTAAATTGGAGTCTAATTTCCTTAACCCTTTTCCTTAACTGTGACAGTGGCATGACCAGATTCACTTTCAGCTAAGTTAATAGTTAAGTTAGCTTTTGAAAGTCTCTCAAATAATTTCTCCATCGCCGTAATGTGCTTTCCAAGTATTATTCCCTGTAACCAAATCATCAGTATAGGCATCTGTATCTTTTAATCCCTGAATCACGCTATTAATCATCCTCTGAAAAGTACCTGGTGCATTCTTCATCCCAAATGGAAGAACATTATATTCACATAACCCAGATGGGGTTACAAATGCTGAAATCTCTCTACCTCTGTCCGTCAATGGAACACACCAATAACCTTCTAACAAATCAATTTTTGTAAGGAATTTGGCCTGTCCAACTTTATCCACACAATCATCTACCCTAGGGATTGGATATGCATCTGTTTTTGTCACTGCATTCACCATTCTGTAATCCAGACAAAACCTAATACTATTGTCTGGCTTAGGCACCATAACACACGGTGAACTCCAATTTGAATTAGAATGTCTAATAATATCATTCTCTAACATATACTCAATTTCCTGTTCAGCAAGTTCACATTTTTCCTTGTTCATTTGATACGGATGTTGTTTTATGGGTTTTGCATCTCTAACATCTACATCATGTGTAGCTACGGTGGTTCTTCTAGGGACGTCTGGAAATAAATCTCTATATCTAAAAATGAACTATTTCATCTGCTCTCTCTGCTCTGGCTGTAAATGAGCTAATTTTTCATCAATATTTTCCAGAATTTTTGAATTTGGTAACCTGGCTGAAATAATGTTGGGTTTAAAATGAGTTTCAGATGAATCCTCTATTAAGTTCTCATTGAGATTAGACTCATTATTGATCACAACAGTCATAGTAGCAGCTTCTCTCTCATAATACAGTATTATCATATTTATATGACACAGCTGTGTTGTCTTTCTCCGATCTGGGGTTTTTAACCACATAATCCACATCATTTATTTTAGATTTAATCTTATAAGGACCATGGAATTTGGCTTGTAATCGGTTCGTTTGCACTGGGAAAAGAACCAACACCTTATCTCCAGGCCTAAATGACCTCATCCTAGCTTCCTTATCATACTACGTCTTCATCTTCTCTTGAGCTAACTTTAAATTTTCCTTAGCCAAGCTACAAGCTTTATACAATCTTTCTTTAAATTTCAAAATATAATCTAGCAAATTAGTGTGTACTTCTTTATTAATCCACTGTTCCTTCAACAAGGCCAAAGGTCCTTGAACTCTATGCCCAAACACAAGTTCAAAAGGACTAAAACCTAATGATTCCTACAGCAAAAAGTAGGAAATGTATACCTTCATCCCAGTCCTTTTCATTTTCTACACAATATGTCCTAATCATAGATTTTAGTGTAGAATGAAATCTCTCCAAGGCTCCTTGTGATTCTGGATGATAGGCTGAGGAAATAATCTGTTTTGCTCCCAGTTTATAAACTATCTGCTGAAACAACCCAGACATAAAATTACTACCTTGATGTGATTGTATTTCCTTAGGCAACCCAAAATAAGTAAAGAATTTTATAAGAGCCTTTGTCACAGTTTTAGCTGTTATATTCCTAAGAGGTACTGCCTCTGGAAACCTAGTCGCTGTGCACATAATAGTTAATAAATATTGATGTCCAGGTTTAGTTTTTGGCAAAAGACCTACACAGTCTACAATGATTTTTGAGAATGGCTCACCAAATAAAGGAATTGGTTGCAGTGGGGCCACTGGAGTAACTTGATTAGGTTTACCAACAATTTGACACGTATGACACGTTCTACAAAATGTCGCCACATCTTGTCTTAAACCAGGCCAATAAAAATGTTTAGAAACTTTGTTCATAGTTTTCTTTACACCTAAATGACCACCCAAAGGAATACTATGAGCCATAGTCAAAATCTCATTTTGGTAAATTTTAGGAACTACTACCTGATGATTAACTTCCCATTCCTCACTAGCAGGAACTGTAGGCAATCTCCACTTTCTCATTAATACCCCCTTTTCAAAATAATATCCAACCTCACAACTAACAATAATCCATTTCATAGAACCAGAAGACTGATTCCCGGACCTTATTTTCTCCATCTCTAGCTCAAATTTCCTCTGGTTTTCAGCTTCTCTTTCTTTCATTTCCACTTTAAATCTTTCAAACTTTAACTGTTCAAGATGCAATTGCATTTCCAGATTACTCATTGGAAACTTATCTAACACCTCAGCATCAAGCAATTCCAAATTAATATAATGTTCAGCAATTTTTCTTTGTATGAAAGCCTTGGTAGAATTCCTCATAATTCCTTTAACTTCCTAGCAATCTCCAATACCTCAGGTTTTCTCGCATTCTCTCAGGATCCCGAGTCAGGCATCTTCAAAAACCCGTTAATATCCATTGTTGCTGAATACAACGCACACACTAATCAAACCAAAAAGAAAATCGGATACTACCCTTTTCCAAATCAAAATGGCAATTACCAGCACTTAAACTCAAATTCGGAACATATTCCGGATGAGCCCCCACTGTTTATGTTACGTAACCGGCAACAATGAATATCAATTGAGACAGGTTATATAAAAACAACCAAACATTTATTAAACATGGATAAATGATAAGGTAAAAAAAACAAATGAAAACTTTAACTGGAAGTTAACCGATATGCAGCCGTTCAACAAATCAACACTCGACACTGGTTCTTAAAGCGATACAGTCAGATATAGTTCTTAAAGTGATAACTTCGAAAGTCCAACAGATCTATACGTTCAATTGGGAGAGACTTCTCTGGAGAAGGATTTCTTCACAGACACAACTTTCCTGATGGTTCTGTCCACAGAATCCATGTGAAAGTAAATAAACAGTTTAAAACAACTGACCTTAAATCCTTTTACAGAGAGAGTGCAAACCGCTGCATGAACTCTTTTCACTTTTTGGTAAGAGTTATCTCCGATGCAGGTTGCGACTCCAACGAAGACTCAATAAGGTCGATCCTTTATTAAACTGCCAAACAATGCCGACTCCTCTCGATCCCTCGATCCTGTACTTCGATAAATTCTTCACTCTCCCTTCTAATGTTGGAATTGGTTAAATCAACACACTTAGCCAAAAATTTCCAGTCCAATAATATGGTATCTTGCAACAGAACACAACAGTCCGTTTTAAAAATGAAACTGCGTCACAAAGACAAACATGCAACAGAAACGGAGATACAGCACATTCTACCTGGAAATCTACAAACTAAAAAACCCACTGCATCACCTGGGTCGGCCCTTATATACCCATGGTGCACATGTCATCACGTGACCTCACATCAGCGGGAAAATCACGTCAGGTAACCTCCAAAAGACCATTACATCATTCTCACACAAAAAAACAGATCTCCTTGAGCATGTAACACAGCATTATTGTGACAGAGCGCCACCTGGTGACAATGGAGTCCACAGATCAGGGGGAACCTGTTATTGTGGCAAATCACCACCAAGTGGAAGTGTTGTCCACGAAGGGGAGAGGTTTATAGTGATAAGGAGGGGTGTAGGGGGTTGGAAGCCAACTCTGCCCCAAACCACTCTCCTCACCACTAGTCAGGGTCCCAAACAGTCCTTCCATATGAGGCAACTTTTCAACATCGTGACTGTTGAGATCATCTACTGTTTCCAGTTTTCCAGGTGTGGCCTCCTCGACATTAATGAAACCCGATGTCATCTCTGCATTCTGCACTCTGTCCTGATGAGATTCTTTATACTTCATACTTTATTGTCGCCAAACAATTGATACTAGAGCGTACAATCATCACAGCGATATTTGATTCTGTGCTTCGCACTCCCTGGAGTACAAATTGATAGTAAATATTAAAATTTTAAATTATAACTCATAAATAGAAAATAGAAAAGGGAAAGTAAGGAAGTGCAAAAGAAACCGAGAGGCAGGTCCGGATATTTGGAGGGTACGGCCCAGATCCAGGTCAGGATCCATTCAGCAGTCTTATCACAGTTGGAAAGAAGCTGTTCCCAGATCTGACCGTACAAGTCTTCAAGCTCCTGAGCCTTCTCCCGGAGGGAAGAGGGATGAAAAGAGTATTGGATGGGTGGGTGGTGTCCTTGATTATCCTGGCAGCACTGCTCCAACAGCGTGCGGTGTAAAGTGAGTCCAAGGACGGACGATTGGTTTGTGTGATGTGCTGGGCTGTGTTCACGATCTTCTGCAGCTTCTTTCGGTCTTGGACAGGACAACTTCCATACCAGGTTGTGATGCACCCTAGAAGAATGCTTTCTACGGTGCATCTATAAAAATTAGTGAGGGTTTTAGGGGGCAGGCCAAATTTCTTTAGTTTTCTCAGGAAGTAAAGGCGCTGGTGGGCCTTCTTGGCAGTGGACTCTGCTTGGTGGGACCAAGTCAGGTCATTTGTGATACTGACCCCGAGGAACTTAAAGATTCTGCAGATGTTGGAGATGCAGAGAAACATACACAAAATGTTGGAGGAAGTCAGGAGGTCAGGTAGCTTCGATAGAGGTGTATAAAGGAAAACAGAGATTTCCTGCCGAGACCCTTCATCAGGACTGGAAGTGGGGAGAAGCAGGAAGAAGATGGTGCGGGGAGTGGAAAGAGTCCAAGCTGGTAGATGATTGGTGAAGCCAGATAAGAGTGAAGGTGAGTGGGTGGGGGAGGTGGGAGATGAAGTGAGACACTGCGAGGTGGTAGGTGGAAAATGCAAAGGGCTGAAAAGAAGGAATCTGATAGGATAGGAGAGTGGACAACGGGAAAAAAGGAGGTAAAAGAGGAACCAGAGGGAGACGATCCGCAGTGGAGAAGAGAGAAGTGGGGAGACAGAATGGAGGAGACGGGTGTGTGGGTTGATGAAAAGAAGAGGTGGAGGTAGAAGTTAAAGATCTCGATGTTCATGCCTTCGGGGTTGTAAACTACCCGGATGTAATATGAGGTGTTGCTCCTCCAACCTGAGAGTGCACTCATCGAGTTAGTTAGACAATGAACCGGAAGGGAGAGTAGATTAATAATTTTCCCCTGGGATCCCTATTAAATCAATAATCTCTCACCTTAAACCGGTGCCCTCTGTTTGTTGATTCCACAAAAGTGGGGAAAAGGACTGCGCACATTCCTTATTTCTGTACACTCATGGTTTGGAACACCTGCATAAGGTCAGCCTCAATCTCCTGCACTTCAAGGTGTGAAGTCCCAACCTGCCCAACCTCTCTCCAGAACTCAGTCCCTCGAGTACCGGCACCATTCTCGTAAATCTCCCCTGCACTCATTCCAGCTTGACATCCTCTCTCCTGTAGCAAAATGAACAAAACTGAACACAATAATCCAGGTGCGGATACCCTAACAAATATTCTAACCCTAATGCAACCTCACTCGCCTCTTCTTCAGGCCATGAGCCATGAGATATGAGACAGAGGCCGCTCTGCCAATCGAGTCTGCTCCTGCTCCGTCATTCCTTCGTGTCCAGTTGGTTATCTCTCTCAACCCATTCTCCTGCCTTCCCCCCATAATCTTTGGACATCCATTTAAAATACACTCAATGAGTTGGCCTCTACTCCGTCTGTGGCAATGAATTCCAAAGATATACTACTCCCTGACTAAAGAAATTCTTCCTTATCTCTGCTCCTCATCCATTAACCCTTTCATTCCTGGAATCATTCTCGTGAACCTCCTCCAGACCCGCTCCAATATGAGCACATCTTTTCCTCAGATAGCAGGTCTGAAACTGCTGACAATATACCAAGAGTGATCTGACCAATGTGTCAGATGTGTCACATCCTTGCTCTTATAAGCTAACATTACAATTGTCATCCTTAATCAACACAATCTGCAAGCAAACCTTTAGGGACTCCTGCTCATGGACTCCCAAGTACCTATGCCCCTCAGATTTTTGAATTTTCTCCCATTTTTTTTTCTACGCCTTTATTCCTTCTTCAAATGTACATGCCCGTACACTTGCATACACTATATTTCATCTGCTACTTCGTTGCCTGTTCCCCAAACCTATCAAAGTCCTTCTGCAGACTCCTGATTTGTTCTAAACTACCTGTCCCGTACCTATCATTGTATCAACTACAAAGTTCGTCACCAAAGTATCAATTCTGTCATCCACATCATTCAGATTTAACATGAAAAGATGCAGTCTTAATATTGACCCCTACGGAACACGATTAGCTACCGACAGCAAAACAGAATTGCCCACATTATTCTGACTATTTCTCCCTTGTCAGTCAGCCAATCTTCTATCCATACTAGTATCTTTCCTGTAATTCCATGAGCTGTGACCTTGTTAAGCAGCTTCACGTGCAGCACCTTAGAAACATGGAAAACCTGCAAACAATACAGGCCCTTCAGCCCACAAAGCTGTGCTGAACATGTCCTTACCCTAGAACTACCTGGGCTTACCCATAGTCCTCCATTTTTCTAAGCTCCATCTACCCATCCAGGAGACTCTTAAAAGACCCTATCGTTTCTGCCTCAACCACCGCCGCCGGTAGCCCATTCCACGCACTCAATAATCTCTTGTAAAAAACTTACTTGTGATATCTCCTCTGTACCTACTTCCAAGCACCTTAAACCTGAGCCCTCTCATGTTAGCCATTTCAGCCCTGGGAAAAAAAAACCTATGTCTGTCCACACGATCAATGCCTCTCATCATCCTGTACACTCTATCAGGTCACTCTAAGGAGAAAAGGTCGAGTTCACTCAATCTATTCTCATAAGGCATGCTCCACAATCCAGGCAACATCCTTGTATATCCCCTCTGCACCCTTTCTGTGGTTTCCACATCCTTCCTCTGGTGAGGCGACCAGAATTTAGCAAATTACCCCAAATGGGGTCTGACCAGGGTCCTACATAGCTGCAACATTACCTCTTGGCTCTTAAGCTCAATCCCACGCAAGGCCAATGCACCATATGCCTTCTTAACCACAGAGTCAACCTGCGCAGCAGCTTTGAGTGTCCTATGGACTCGGAACCCAAGATCCCTCTGATCCTTCACACTGTCTAGAGCCTTACCATTAATGCTATATTCTGCCATCATGTTTGACCTAACAAAATGAACCACCTCTCACTTATCTGGGTTGAACTCAATTTACCACTTCTCAGCCCAGTTTTGCATCCTATCAATATCCCATTGTAACTTCTGACACCCCTCCACACCATCCACAACACCTCCAAACTTTGTGTCATCAGTAAACTTACTAACCCATCCCTCCATTTCCTCATTCAGGTCATTTATAAAAATCACCAAAAGTAGGGGTCCCAGAACAGATTCCTGAGGCACACCACTGGTCACCGGCCTCCATGCAGAATATGACTCATCTATAACCACTCTTTCCCTTCTGTGGGCAAGCCAGTTCTGGATCCACAAAGCAAGGTCCCCTTGGATCCCAGGCTCCTTACTTTCTCAATCAGCCTTACATGGGGTACCTTGTTAAAGATCACCTGAAATTCAAAGCAAACAACATCCACTGTCTCTGCTTTATCTATCTTGCCTGTTATTTCCTCAAAGTATTCCAAGTGATTTGTCAGACACGATTTCCTCTAAAGGAATCCTGCTGACTTTGGCCTACTTCATCATGCGTCTCCAATTACAGTCCCCAAAAAACTCACCCTTAATACACTCTAACCTCTTCAAGACCACTGAGGTCAGACTAACTGTCCTATCATTTCCTTTCTTCTGCCTCCCTTTCTTCTTAAAGAGTAGAGTGACATTTGCAACTTTCTAGTCCACCAGAACCGTTCCAAAATCTAGTTCTACCTTGGTTTGTCCTTCCAACATGCAATACCTCACACTTGTCTGTATTAAACTCCATCTGCCATTTTTCAGCCCATTTTTCCAACTGGTCCAAGTCCCTCTGCAGGTTCTGAAAACCTTCCTCAATGTCTACTACACCTCCAATCTTTGTATCATCAGCAAATTTGCTGATCCAATTTACCACATTATCATCCAGATCATTGATATAGATGACAAATAACAATGGACCCAGCACTGATCTCTGAGGCACACCACTAGTCACAGGCCTCCACTCTGAGAAGCAATTCTCTACTACCACTCTTTGGCTTCTTCCATTGAGCCAATGTCTAATCCAATTTACTACCTCTCCATGTATACCTAGCGACTGAATCTTCCTAACTAACCTCCCATGCGGGACCTTGTCAAAGGCCTTACTGAAGTCCATGTAGACAACATCCACTGCCTTCCCTTCATCCACTTTCCTAGTAACCTCCTCGAAAAACTCAACAGATTGGTCAAACATGACATACCACGCACAAAGCCATGTTGACTCTCCCTAATAAGTCCCTGTCTATCCAAATGCTTGTGGATTCTGTCTCTTAGTACTCCCTCCAATAACTTACCCACTACTGACGTCAAACTTACCGGCCTATAATTTCCCGGATTACTTTTCGATCCTTTTTTAAACAACGGAACAACATGAGCCACTCTCCAATCCTCCGGCACCTCACCTATAGACAGCGACATTTTAAATATTTCTGCCAGGGCCCCTGCAATTTCAACACTAGTCTCCTTCAAGGTCCGAGGGAACACTCTGTCAGGTCCCGGGGATTTATCCACTTTAATTTTCCTCAAGACAGCAAGCACCTCCTCCTTTTCAATCTGTACAGTTTCCATGATCTCACTACTTGTTTCCCTTAATTCCATAGACTTCATGCCAGTTTCCTTAGTAAATACAGACGCAAAAAACCTATTTAAGATCTCCCCCATTTCCTTTGGTTCCGCACATAGCCGACCACTCTGATCTTCAAGAGGACCAATTTTATCCCTTACAATCCTTTTGCTCTTAATATACCTGTAAAAGCTCCTTGGATTATCCTTCACTTTGACGGCCAAGGCAACCTCATGTCTTCTTTTAGCCCTCCTGGTTTCTTTCTTAAGTATTTTCTTGCACTTCTTATACTCCTCAAGCACCTTATTTACTCTCTGTTTCCTACACATCATACAATTCCCTCTTCTTCTTTATCAGAGTTGCAATATCCCTTGAGAACCAAGGTTCTTTATTCCTATTCACTTTGCCTTTAATCCTGACAGGAACATAAAAGCTCTGCACTCTCAAAATTTCTCCTTTGAAGACTTCCCACCTACCGATCACATCCTTGCCAGAGAACAACCTGTCCCAATCCATGCTTTTTAGATCCTTTCTCATTTCTTCAAATTTGGCCTTCTTCCAGTTCAGAACCTCAACCCTAGGACCAGATCTATCCTTGTCCATGATGAAGTTGAAACTAATGGTGTTATGATCATTGGAACTAAAGTGCTCCCCTACACAGACTTCTGTCACTTGTCCTAACTCGTTTCCTAACAGGAGATCCAATATTGCATCCCCTCTAGTTGGTCCTTCTTTTTATTGATTTAGAAAACTTTCCTGAACTCATTTTAGAAACTCTAAACAATCCAGACTCCTAACAGTATGGGAGTCCCAATCAATATATGGAAAATTAAAATCCCCTACCACCACAGCTTTATGTTTCCTGCAGTTGCCTGTTATCTCTCTGCAGATTTGCTCTTCCAATTCTCGCTGACTATTGGGTGGTCTGTAATACAATCCCACTAATGTGGCCATACCTTTCCTGTCTCTCAGCTCCACCCATGAGGACTCAGTAGACAAGCCCTCTAATCTGTCCTGCCAGAGTACTGCTGTAACATTTTCCCTGACAAGCAATGATACCCCCAACACCTTTCATTCCTCTGCCTCTATCACATCTGAAACAATGGAACCCTGGAATATTAAACTGCCAGTCTTCTTTTGAGTCAGTATGGGTGGAAGTCAGGAACAGGAAGGGAGCAGTTACTCTATTGGGGGTATTCTATAGGCCCCCTGGTAGCAGTAGAAATACAGAGGAGCAGATTGGGAGGCAGATTTTGGAAAGGTGCAAAAATAACAGGGTTGTTATCATGGGTGACTTTAACTTCCCTAATATTGATTGGCACCTGATTAGTTCCAAGGGTTTAGGCAGAGTTTGTTAAGTGTGTCCAGGAAGGATTCCTGTCACAGTATGTGGACAGGCCGACTAGGGGGAATGCCATACTAGATCTAGTGCTAGGTAATGAACCGGGTCAGGTCACAGATCTCTCAGTGGGTGAGCATCTGGGGGACAGTGACCATTGCTCCCTGGCCTTTAGCATTGTCATGGAAAACGACAGAATCAGAGAGGACAGGAAAATTTTTAATTGGGGAAGGGCAAATTATGAGGCTATAAGGCTAGAACTTGCAGGTGTGAATTGGGATGATGTTTTTGCAGGGAAATGTACTATGGACATGTGGTCGATGTTTAGAGATCACTTGCAGAGATGTTACGGATAAATTTGTCCCGGTGAGGAAGATAAAGAATGGTAGGGTGAAGGAACCATGGGTGACAAGTGAGGTGGAAAATCTAGTCAGGTGGAAGAAAGCAGCATACATGAGGCTTAGGAAGCAAGGATCAGATGGGTCTATTGAGGAATATAGGGAAGCAAGAAAGGAGCTTAAGAAGGGGCTGAGAAGAGCAAGAAGGGGGCATGAGAAGGCCTTGGTGAGTAGGGTAAAGGAAAACCCCAAGGCATTCTTCAATTATGTGAAGAAAAAAAAGATGACAGGAGTGAAGGTAGGACTGATTAGAGATAAAGGTGGGAAGATGTGCCAGGAGGCTGTGCAAGTGAGCGAGGTCCTCAATGAATACTTCTCTGGTATTCACCAATGAGAGGGAACTTGATGATGGTGAGAACAATATGAGTGAGGTTGATGTTCTGGAGCATGTTGATATTAAGGGAGAGGAGGTGTTGGAGTTGTTAAAATACATTAGTACGGATAAGTCCCCAGGGCCTGACGGAATATTCCCCAGGCTGCTCCACGAGGCGAAGGAAGAGATTACTGAACCTCTGGCTAGGATCTTTATGTCCTTGTTGTCCACGGGAATGGTACCGGAGGATTGGAGGGAGGCGAATATTGTCCCCTTGTTCAAAAACGGTAGTAGGGATAGTCCGGGTAATTATAGACCAGTGAGCCTTATTCTGTGGGGGGGAAAGCTGTTGGAAAAGATTCTTAGAGGTAGGATCTATGGGCATTTAGAGAATCATGGTCTGATCAGGGACAGTCAACATGGCTTTGTGAAGGGCAGATCGTGTCTACCAAGCCTGATAGAGTTCTTTGAAGAATGACCAGGCATAAAGATGAGGGTAATGCAGTGGATGTGATCTATATGGATTTTAGTAAGGCATTTGACAAGGTTCCACACAGTAGGCTTATTCAGAAGGTCAGAAGGCATGGGATCCAGGGAAGTTTGGCCAGGTGGATTCAGAATTGGCTTGCTTACAGAAGGCAGAGGGTCATGGTGGAGGAAGTACATTCAGATTGGAGGATTGTGACTAGTGGTGTCCCACAAGGATCTGTTCTGCAACCTCTACTTTTAGTGATTTTTATTAATGACCTGGATGTTGGGGTAGAAGGGTGGGTTGGCAAGTTTGCAAATGACACAAAGGTTGGTGGTGTTGTAGATAGTGTAGAGGATTGTCAAAGATTGCAGAGAGACATTGATAGGTTGCAGAAGTGGGCTGAGAAGTGGCAGATGGAGTTCAACCCGGAGAAGTGTGAGGTGGTACACTTTGGAAGGACAACCTCCAAGTCAGAGTACAAAGTAACTGGCAGGATACTTAGTAGTGTGGAGGAGCAGAGGGGTCTGCGGGTACATGTCCACAGATCCCTGAAAGTTGCCTCACAGGTGGATAGGGTAGTTAAGAAAGTTTATGGGGTGTTAGCTTTCATAAGTCGAGGGATAGAGTTTAAGAGTCGCGATGTAATGATGTAGCTGTATAAAACTCTGGTTAGGCCACATTTGGAGAACTGTGTCCAGTTCTGGTCACCTCACTATAGGAAGGATGTGAAAGCATTGGAAAGGGTACAGAGGAGATTTACCAGGATGCTGCCTGGTTTAAAGAGTATGCATTATGATCAGAGATTAAGGGAGCTAGGGCTTTAGTCTTTGGAGAGAAGGAGGATGAGAGGAGACATGATAGAGATGTACAAAGTAATAAGAAGAATAGATAGAGTGGATAGCCAGCGCCTCTTCCCCAGGGCACCACTGCTCAATACAAGAGGACATGGCTTTAAGGTAAGGGGTGGGAAGTTCAAGGGGGATATTAGAGAAAGGTTTTTTACTCAGAGAGTGGTTGGTGTTTGGAATGCACTGCCTGAGTCAGTGGTGGAGGCAGATACACTAGTGAAGTTTAAGAGACTACTAGACAGGTATATGGAGGAATTTAAGGTGGTGGGTTATATGGGAGGCAGGGTTTGAGGGTCGGCACAACATTGTGGACTGAAGGGCCTGTATTGTGCTGTACTATTCTATGTTCTATGTTGTATGAATTCCTACTGCAATTTGTGAGGGAGACACATAGGTCACATGCGTAGTATCGCAATGGAATAAAGGGAATTACAGAGGTATGAGAGAGGTGATTCCTCAGTGGATTGGAGAAGGATACTGGTGGGGATGACGCCAGAGCAGAAATGGCTGACGTTTCTGGGAATAGTTCATAATGTACAGGATAGATATATCCCACAGAAGTAAGTGTTCAAATGGTGGGGCGAGGCTACTGAGGCTGACAAAGGAGGTTAAGGACTGTATAAAAGCCAAGGAAAGTGCATATAAGGTAGAAAAAGTGAGTAGAAAGTTAGATAATTGGGTAGCTTTTAAAATCTAACAACAGGCAAATATAAAAAAGCTATAAGAAGTGGAAAGGTGAAATATGAGGGCAAACTGGACAATAATATAAACCAGTTATAAAAAATGCGAAAGTGAGGCGAGAGTTGATACTGGACCACTGAAAAATGATACTTGAGGTAGAAATGGGGAAGAGATGGTAGATGAACTTGATAGGTACTTTGCATCCATGTTCTCTGTGGAAGACACTGGCAGTGTGCCACAGATCCGTGTCAGGGAGCAGGAGTGAGTGCCATTGCTATTATAAAAGAAAACGTGCTAGTCAAGCTCACGTTCTTAAAGTGGATAAGTCACCTGGACCAGATGCACTACATCCCAGAGTCCTGAGAGAGGTTGCTGAAGGGATAACAGATGCATTGGTCATGACCTGTCAAGAATCACTTGATTCCTGCATGGTCCCGGAGGACAGGAAGATTGCAAATGTGAATCTGCTCTTTGAGAAGGGAGGAAGGCAAAAGAAAGCAAACTATAGTCCAGTTAGCCTAAACTCAGTGGCTGGGAAAGTGTTGGAGTCTATTATAACAGATAAGGTTTTGGGGTACTAGGAGACTAATGATAAAATAAGTCAAAGCCAGCATAGCTACTGTACAGGGAAATCTTGCCTGACAAATCTGTCAGAGTTCTTTGAGGAAGTAACAGGCAGGGTGGACAAATGAGAGGCAGTGGATGTCATTTACTTGGATTTTCAGAAGGCATCTGATAAGGTGTTACACATGAGATGGCTTAACAGGATAAAAATCAGAAGAAATACTGGCATGGATAGAGGAATGTCTGACAGCCAAGAGGCAGCGAATGGGAATAAAAGGAGCCTTTTCTGGTTGGCTAGCAGTGACTAGTGGTCTTCAGGGGTCAGTATTCGGTCCGCTAATGTTCACATTGTTGGTCAATGATTTGGAAAATGGAATTGATGGCTTTGTGGATGATACAAAGACAGGTGGAGGCGTTGGTAGTGCTGAGGAAGCAATGCGATTGCAGCAGGACACAGACAAATTTGAAGAATGGGGAAAAAAGTGGCAGATGGAATACAATACTGGGAAATGTACGATAATGTATTTTGGCAAAAGGAACAATAGTGAACTATTATCCGACTGGGGAGAAGGTTCAAACAGAAGTACAGAAGGAAATGTGAGTCCTTGGGGAAGACTCCCAGAAGGTTAATTTACAGGTTGAGCCTGTGGTAAAGAAGGCAAATGCAATGCTGGCATTTATTTAAAGTGAATTAGAATATATAAGCAAGGAGATAATGCTGATACTTTATAAGACACGACTTAGGCCGCACTTAAGAGTATTTGGACCCATATCTCAGAAAAGGTGTGTTGTCATTGGAGAGAGTTCAGAGGATGTTCAAGAAGATGGTTCCGGGAATGAAGGGGTTAAGATATGAGGAGTGTTTGCCAGCCTTGGGTCTGTACTCCTGCACTGACCTATATTTAATAAATTTGGATGGTGGGGGGTAAATCTCACTGAAACCCATCGAATGTGGAAAGGTCTAGATAGTGTGGATGAGGAGAGGACTTTTCGTATGGTGGGGGTAGCCATAACAGAGGGCACAGCCTCAAAACTGAGGAGCGACCTTTTAGAGTAGTTAAGGAGGATTTTATTTAGTCAGAGAGCAGTGAATCTGTGGAATTCTCTGACACAGACGGTGGTGGAGACCAAGTCTGTGGGTACATTTAAGGCAGAAGCTAATAGTTTGCTGATCAGTCAGGGCATTACAGGATATGCCAAGGAGGCAGGTACATGGGGTTGAGTGACAACCGGGATCAGACATGATAGAACAGCGGAACAGACTCGATGGGCTGAATGGCCTAATTCTGCTCCTATGTCTTATGGTCTTATACTGCTGGTGTCTTACACAGTGAAGATTGACACAAAATACTTATTATATTCCACCGCTATTTCTTTGCTCTATTACTAACTCGCCAGCATCATCTTCCAGCAGTACAATATCAACTCTTGCCTCTTTTTTACTCTTTATATATCTGAACAACTTTTGATACTTCATATTATTGGCTCAATTACCTTAATTTTTCATCTTGTCTCTCCTGTGTGTTTTTTCAGTTGTCTCCTGTTGGTTATGTAAAAGCTTTCCAATCCTCTAACTTCCCACTATTTTCTTGCGACATTATATGACCCCGCTTTTGCTTTTATCAAAACAGCAGAAAATCTGTGGATGCTGGAAATCCAAGCAACACATACACAAGATGCTGGAGGAACCTAGGAGGCCAGGCAGCATATATGGGAAATAGTAAACAGTCGACATTTCGGGTCAAGACCCTTCATCAGGACTGGGGAAAAATATGAGACGTCAGACGAAGAAGTGTGGGGGTGAGAGGGGTGGAAGAAGTGGTTGGTGATAGGTGAAACTGGGAGAGGGGGAGCAGTGAATGAAGAAAACTTCTTAGGATATAATTTCCTTAACGAATCTCGAAAGATCATTGCTAATGCCTCCACATCTCTTCAGCCACCTCTTTCAGAACTCTGGGGTGTATGCCATCTTGTCCAAGTGACCTACTTACCTTCAGACCATCTCTGTTTACCAAGAACCCTCTCCCGAGTTACATAACTTTGCACATTCTGACCACTGGCATCTGGGACTTCCATATTCCTGGCAGGGTCTTCCACAGATAAGAGCGATGGACGATGCTTATTCAGTTCATCTGACATCACCTTGCACCCCCACCCCATTACTACCTCTCCAGCACTATTTTCCAGTGGTTCCATATCCACTTCCGCCTCTTTTTTACACTATATGTACCTGATGAAAAATGTAGTATCCTCTTTAATATTACTGGCTAGCTCACCTATGTATTCCATCTTTTCCTTCTTAATTATTTTAGTTGCATTCTGTTGGTTTTTTAAAAGCTTCCCAATCCTCTAACTTCTTAGTAATTTTTGCTCTATGCCCTCTCTTTGTTTTTTTATGTTGTCTTTAGTTTCTCTTATCAGACACGGTTTTGTGACCTTACCTTTAGAATACTACTTCCTCTTTGTGATGTGTATATCTTGTGCCTTCCGAATTGCTTCCAGAAATTCCAGCCATTGCTACTCTGTTTTCATCCCCGCCCGTGTTCTTTGCAAATCAATTTTGACCAATTTTTCTCTCATGCCTCTCTAATTCTCTTTAGTCCACATCTGAATTTAGCTTCTCCTTCTCTACTGTCAGGGTGAATTTGATCAGATTAAGATCACTTACCCCTACGGGTTCTTTGAACTTAATTGACCTAAATAATTCTGGTTCATTCAGAATTCAAATCCAGAATAGCCGATCCCCAAGTGGATCAACCACGAGCTGCTCTAAAAAACCATCTTGCAGGCATTCTAGGAATTCCTCCTTTTGAGAACAACACCATCCTAATTTTCCTAATCACCTGCATGACAATCCCCCATGACTATTGTAACATTGCCCTTTTGGCACGCATTTTCTATCTCCCACTGTAATTTGTGGACCACATACTTACTACTGTTTGGGGGTCTCTATACAATTCCCATCATGTTTTTTTTTACATTTGCTGTTCCTTAATCCTACCCACAGATTCTACACCTTCCAACCCTATGCCAGCTCTTTCTAATGATTTTATTTAATATTTTACCAACAGAGCCACACAACCCCACCACCAGCTTGTTCTCTCAAGAAACATATACAGTAAGTATCTGGGAAACAAGAGGACCGGCAGATGCTAAAAATCTGGAGAACTGCACACAAAGTGCTGGAGGAGCTCAGCATGTCAGGCAGCATCTATGGATGGGAATCAACATTTCGGGCAAGACCCTTCATCGGGGGTCTTGATACCCACGTAATTGGAATATCAACAAGCAAACAAAATGGAAAGTAGTGCGAAGTGGGGAAAACCTTTGACAAAATTTAGTTCAAGGCTTGAAAAAAACCTGCCAAACAGAGCTCAATAGTTAACAAATACAACAAAGGTAATAAACACTCATCAGTACTGACATTGACTTTTTTAAATAAAGATGCCTTGGTCCCATTTCAATCAGTAAAATTTACAAAGATAAATAAGAACTTTAGAAAAGACTATTTACACTCAAACCCACTTAGATTAACACCACCTTGGACAGAAGGAGGAAGAGAAATAACACACATGAAAAATAAAATCACATAACAGTCAGATAAAACTTCTAAGTATATATTTTCATTAAAAATGAACAGGATTCAACACTCCATGTGGGTATATGCAATTGTGATAAAAAATACAGACCAGAAATCTTAAATGAGAGGCCAACTCAGAAGAATGAATCATCACTATGGGAGAAAACATTAACCAGTGGAATGAGTATGACCCTCCATGGGAGACATCCCAACGATCTGAGCAGACGAGATGGTGACAAGGAAGCATCAAGCACCTGACTGACAGTTGCAGACCTCTTCCCAGAAACAGAGGGGTTCCTTGCAGAAATACAAGACAAAGTGGTTAACAAAAGGAAAAAAAAAATCGAAAATACATGAAATACAAACAAATAAGGCAGTAAGTGCAGAAGATGTCAAGAGAAACCACACACAATCCAACACATTCCAGGATCCTGAAGCAGTTTAACTCAATCTGATTACTTACAAAGTTACAATCAAATGGCAAATATCATTCACCAAAATCTTGCTTTAAAATACAAACTCATGAATGCCCTCCATCACTTCATAAAGGCACCATAAATTCAAGCCTGATCCAGTTTTAGAGTCAAAATCTTACAAATTATATGATAATCAATACATTATTTCAGATAAGGCAATCCATATAACCATCCGGATATGATATTACAGGATCAACAAGCAGAAACAACTCCCACAATAGATAAAACCATTCCCAGCACACACATTCCTCAACCAGTGGAGCACCTCACTACAGGTATTGTTTGTGTCATCAGTCAGACAACTGAAAATTTTTCTCAATCAATCAGCTTCCAAATGTTACTACTCTGTCGTTTGTTGCCACACCCCACTGCTGATTCCCTTCTCCTCATCATACGTTCTTACTCCGACCATCGTCCAGAGCCCCAAACTCTGCCCTGTGCAGACCCACCTCTGGTTTCTGACCCTGCTCTGTTGAACATCCAACTAATGGTTTCCAATTCTGCTTTCAGTCTTTAGAGGACAGTGGTGTTTTCTAACAACCCTTTAGAAGCATGGAAAATGACCCATAATGTGGAAATGAGCCGTGAATAACGAGGTTAGCCACCAATGTCATTCTTCCTCAGCCCAGAGATTTGAGGAGCGAAGAACATCTCAGACAGAACTGCAGTCAGCTCGACTTCTTCATTTGCAGAGAACTCAAGGGAAACCTCTTCACCCACAGAGTGGTGACTGTTTGGAACCCATCACCACTGGGAGAGCAAGAGGTGAACAGCAGGGGAGGATTTAACAGGACTATCGTGGAACTGAATCACTGGCAGGGTCCAGCCGGCCTGAGTTGACTCTCTATTGTACACTAAGTGTGTTATAAATTCACTAAGTACCGGAGACAGAATTTAAAATAGAACTGATTTATTTGTCTCAGATCCAGAATATTAAACACCAGTCCCATTAAAGCATATACAGCAGAAGAAACTCCTCCCATGCCCAGTGACCAGGGTGCAGAACTGGGTGTGGTGAGCAGCAGCAATAATTGCAGAGTTCAGCAACGACAGTCACTCTCGAAATTGCATTCAGCACGGTGATGGACAAATATCCAGCATGCAGCTTCCCACATTCACAACAGGTGAACAGCCTCTCCCCAGTGTGAACTCAATGATGCACATTTGGTGGAGATTGCTGAGAGAATCTTTTCCCAATGTCTGAGCAGGTGAACGGCCTCTCCCCAGTGTGAACTCGCTGGTGTCTCAGTAGATGAGATGACCGAGTGAATCCCTTCCCACAGTCTGAGCAGGTGAACAGCCTCTCCCCAGTATGAACCCCTTGGTGACTCTGTAGGTCAGATGACTGAGTAAATGTCTTCCCACAGACTGAGCAGGTGAACAGCCTCTCCCCAGCGTGAACTGACTGGTGTCTCTGTAGGTGAGATAATAGAGTGAATCCTTTCCCACAATCTGAGCAGGTGAATGGCTTCTCCCCAGTGTGAAATCGCTGGTGTCTATGAAGGTCGGATGATCGATGGAATCCCTTCCCACAGACTGAGCAGGTGAACGGTCTCTCCCCAGTGTGAACTGACTGGTGTGCCAGCAGATCAGATGACCGAGTAAATCCCTTCCCACATTCACAGCAGGTGAACGGCCTCACCCCAGTGTGAACTCGCTGGTGTATCAGTAGATCAGATGACCGAGCGAATCCCTTCTCGCATTCACGGCAGGTGAATGGCCTCTCCCCAGTGTGAACTCGCTGGTGTGCCAGCAGATCACATGACCGACTGAATCCCTTCCCACAGTCTGAGCAGGTGAATGGCCATACTCCAGTGTGAACTGACTGGTGTGCCAATAGGGAGGATGACCGACTGAATCCCTTCCCACAGTCTGAGCAGGTGAACGGCCTCTCCCCAGTGTGAACTGACTGGTGTGCCAATAGGGTGGATGACTGAGTGAATCCCTTCCCGCAGTCTGAGCAGGTGAATGGCCTCTCTCCAGTGTGAACTCGCTGATGTTCCTTCAGTTTAGATGAGCAAGTAAATCCCTTCCCACAGTCTGAGCAGGTAAATGGCCTCTCCCCAGTGTGAACTCGCTGGTGAGCCATTAGGTCAAATGACTGAGTGAATCCTTCCCCACAAATTCAGCAGATGACCAGCCTTTGCCCAATGTGAACTGACTGGTGTGTCTGCAGCTGGGATGACCGACTGAATCCCTTCTCACCCACAGAACAGATGAATGGCCTTGTCCCAGTGTGAACTTGCTGATGTACCTTCAGTTGAGATGACCGACTGAATCCATTCCCACTGTCTGAGCAGATGAATGGCCTCTCCCCTGTGTGAAATGACCGGCGTGACAGTCAGTCAGATGATTGAGTGAATCCCTTGCTCCACTTCTTAAATGTCTAGACAGAGACAGCAAAACTGGTGTATTGTGTTTGATTTCCCGTAGACAGATTCCTTGTCATTTTTAACCTGTAAAAAAATATACAAAATCCATCAATGGGCGTAGGACAGTATTTCAGATGTGATCACTTTAGTTGTCAAGGTGTGATCTGACATCACACTGTTACAGTGAGGTTCAACACAAGTTGGAGAGAGAAATCATCCTGTAACTGGGCACAGTGCTGGTATCTGGAATGACCATCAAATTCTCTGATGCTCTTCCTGTCTCTATAAGAATGGGGCATTTCTGCCATCTTCAATCTGTGACCTGGTTCAGTTTGACTTTCTCCATTGGTGTTATTCCCTGTTCCCATTGAACTGCATGGGTGTCTGGCCCCACAGTAACTGAAACACTTTCACACAAATAGTCTTTGTTAATGTGCAGCTGGGATTTTCTTTTATGTACCGTTAATTTAAAGTCCTACAGCTTTAACGCCATATAAATATCTTCTACTCAGATGTATAGTTGGTCTGCACAGCTGTTGGAAGGAATTAGAGTGAATATTAGTATTATTTAAGGTTCCCGTCACAGTCATAGAAAAGTACAACACAGGAACGGGCCCTTTGGCCCATCTATTTCATGCCAAGCTAAACTTTCTACTCCCATACCCCTACCATCCAGGGACCTATACAAACCTCTTAAATGTTGAAATTGGGCTTGCATGCACCACTTGTGCTGGCTGCTCATTCCACATCCGGATGACCACCTGTGTGAAGAAGTTTCTCCTCATGTTCCCTTAACATCTCAGCTTTCACCCTTAACCCATGGCCTCTGGTTGTAGTCCCACCCCATCTCTGTGGTAAAAGCCAGCTTGCATTTACCCTATCTATACCACTCATAATTGTGGTATACCTCCATCAAATCTCCCCTCAATCTTCTACGTTCCAAGGAATAAAGTCCTGACCTGCTCAATTTTTCCTTCTAACCCAAGTCCTCCAGATGTGGCAACATCCTTGCAAATTTTCTCTAAACTCTTTCAGCCTCTTTTACATCTTTCATGTAGGTTGGTGACCAAAACTGCACACAATACTCCAAATTAGGCCTCACCAACATCTTGTACAACATCAATATAACATCCATCTCCTGTACTGAGTACTTTGGTTTCTGAAGGCCAATGTGCCAAACTCTTTCTTTCCGTCCCTATCTAACTGTGACACCACTTGCAGTGAATTATGGACCTGTTTTCCCAGATCCCTTTCATCTACAACACTCCTCAGAGCCCGAAATTTCACTGTGTAAGACCTAGGTCCTACCAAAGTGCAACATCTCACGCTTGTCTGCATTAACTTCCATTTTGCATTTCTTAACCCATTTTTCCAGCTGGTCCAGATCTCACTGCAAGCCATGATAGTCTTCCTCACTGTCCACTACACCCCCAGTCTTGGTGTCATCCTCAAATTTGCTGATCCAGTTAACCGCATTGCCATCCAGATTACTGATATAGATGACAAACAACAACAGATCCAGCACTGATCCCTATGGCACACCACTAGTCACAGGCCTCCGGTCAGAGAGGCAACCATCTGCTACCACACTCTGACTTCTCCCAAAGACAGTGTCTCATCCAATTGACTATCTCATCTTGAATGCTGAGTGACTGAACCTTCTTGACCAACCTCCCATATGAGAATTTGTCAAGTGCTTTGCTAAAGTCCATGTAGACAACATCCACTGCCTTGCCTTCATCCACTTTCCTGATAACTTCATAGAGAGACTCTATAAAATCGGATAGACATGACCTACATGCACAAAGCCATGCTGGCTATCCTTAATCAGTCCACATCTATCCAAATACTTATATATCTGGTTCCTGCACATAAGTTCCAATAACTTTCCCCCTACTGATGTCAAGCTCACCAACGTACAATTTCTTAGTTTATTTTTAAAGCCTTTCTTGAACAGCGGAACAACATTGTCTAGTCTCCAATCCTCCAGTACCTCGCCTGTCACTAAGGATGATTTAATTATCTGTGCTTGAGCCCCAACAATTTCTGCAGTTGTCTTCCGCAGGGTCCTAGGGAACAACTTGTCAGGCCCTGGGGATTTATCCACACTAATTTGCCTTAAGACAGTGAACACATCCACCTCTATAATCTGTCCATGAAGTTGATGCTGCTTTGCCTCACTTCTATAGACTCTGTCCATCTCCTGTGTAAATACAGACACAAAAATAAAATCTCCCCCATCTATTTTGTTTCCTCATATGGATTACCATTCTGATCTTCCAGAGGATTAATTTTGTCCTCTGCAATCTTTTTGCTCTTAACATATCTGCAGAATCGGTGAGGATTCTCCTTCACCTTGTCTGCTCGGTCAACCTCATGCCTTCTTTTATTTCTTTCATAGTGTTCACTTGAATTTCCTGTATTTCATAAGTACCCCATTTGTTCCCATTTGCCTGTACCTAGTATGCACCTCCTTTTTATTGATCTGGGAGATGGAAGCCAAAGGGGTGATGGAGCTGCATGGTGGGAGGTGGGGAAGGGGGGGTTAAACTAAAGTTTCAGGGGGAATGGGAGCCTGAATAATAGAACAGATAGTGGAGGGGTTGTGGAGACAGATGTTGTTCAGACCTCAGACAAAGTCAGGAATGAAAAAGTTGAGCATGGTGCAGTGAATATGCTGAGCCCGGTATATTTCGATACAAGGAGCAGTATAGGAAAGGCGGATGTGTTCAGGGCATGGATCAACACCTGGAATTATGACACTAATTGTGGACTGGGACGGGCTGCTTTATGGTAAAGGTGTGTTTGGTAAATAGGAGGCCTTCAAAGTGAAATTTTGGAAGTGCAAAGCGGGTATGTGCTTGTCAGAATAAAAGGTAAAGATAGAAACTGTAGGGAACCTTGGTTTTCAAGCGATATTGAGACCCTGGTGAAGCACAAAACGGAGTTGCAGAACAGCGATAGGCAGGCAGGTTCTTATGGAGTATAAGAAATGCAAGAGAACAAACAAGAAATAAATCAGGATGGCTAAAAGAAAGCATGATGTTGCTGTCGCAGAAAAGATGAAGGAGAATCCTCAGGAATTCTAGAGATAGATTAAGAGCAAAACGATTGCAAGGCACAAAGTTGGTCCTCTGGAAGACTGGAATGGCAATCCACGTGTGGAACCAAAGCAGATGGGGGAGATCTTAAATATTTTTTCATCTCTATTTACTCAGGAGATGGACGAAGGGTCTATGGGAGTGTGGAAAAGCAGCATTAAAATCGTGGACCCTGTACAGATTAAAGAAGAGAAGTTATTTCGCTGTTCAACATGGAACATAGAAATCTACAGCATATTGCAGGCCATTCAGCCTAAAATGTTGTGCCAACCATGTAACCTACTCTAGAAACTGCCTAGAATTTCCTTACTGCATAGCCCTCTATTTTTCTGAGCTCCATGTGCCTATTTAAGAGGCTGTTAAAAGACACTCTTGTATCTGCCTCGACCACCGCTGCCAGCAGTGCATTCCATGCACCCACCACTCTGTGTAAAAAACTTACCCCTGACATCCCCTCGGTATCTATTTCCCAGCATCTTAAAACTATGCCCCCTTGTGTTAGCCATTTCAACCCGGGGAAAAACCTCTGGCTGTCCACATGATCAATGCCCCTCATCATCTTATAAACCTGAAAAAGGCTCTAAACATAAACAAGGAAATTGTACATTGCTTTGAGGATTTGTTGGAAGTATACAAAATTATGAGGATAAAGATAGGGTAAATGCAAGCAGCTTTTTCCACTGAGGTTGAGTGGGATGAAAACCAGAGGTCATGGGTAAGTGGGGAAGGTGAAAATTTAACAGGAACATTTGAAAAAGCTCTTTACTGAAATTGTCGTAAGAATGTGGAATGAGATGTCAGCACAAGTGGTGAATATGAGCTCGGTTTCACCATTAAGTGAAGTTTGATAGGTACCTGGATGGTAGGTGTATGGAGGGAGATAGTCCCAGTGCAGGTAGTTGCATTAGACAGCTTAAATGTTTTTTCAGCATTGACTAGATGGGACAAATAGCCATTTCTGTACTGAACTTCTCCATGTTTCTATGACAGAGAAGCTCGCCAAACTTGTTTGGAAGGGAAAGGTAGGAGTGACAACAGAGCAGCAATGGCTGGAGTTTCTGGGAGCAATTCGGGAGCTGAGTGACCGATACTTCCGAAAGAAGTGGAAGCATTGGAAAGGCAGGAGGACACAAATGTGGCTAAAATGAGAAGCCAAGGCCAACATAAAAGCCAAAGAGAGGGCAAACAAAAGGGCAAAAACCATTGGAAAGCTTTTAGAAACCAACAGAAGACAACTAATATAAAAGTTAGATGAGCTCAGTGCATGGAATCATGATATTGTAGTCATTAATGGCTCCTGGTAGCACCCAACAGTCTGAGGCATTTAGAGAAACAAAATATTCCAGGCCTCAATAACACTGGAAAAGCAAGGTTCCCTGCACCAGCTACCTTTCAACTTTTATTTTGGCAGGCACATACAAACTATACATCCTCAAAATTTCACTTCTAAAGGCCTCCCACTTACAAGTAATCCTTTGCCAGAAAACAGCCTGTCCCAAACCACCCTTTACAGATCCTTTCTGATTCCATCAAAATTTACCATTCTACAATTTAGAATCTCAACCTGTAGTCCAGACCTCTCTTCTTCCATATTTACTTTAAATCTCATGGCATTATGATCACTAATTTCTGTCACCAGCCCTAGATCATTTCCTAACAGCTTACTGCACAATTCTACATTGGGAATTCTACAAACTGATTAAAGGCACATTTGATAAATCCTACCCCATCTAGTCCTTTTACAGTATGGGTGTCCCAGTCAATATATGGAAAGTTAAAATCACTTACTGAATCAACCTTTCTTTATTGGCATAGTCTGCAATCTCTCTACAAATTTGTTCCTCTTAATCCCTCAGACTGTTGGGTGCAAGCAAGTCCCGATAATGGCTACAATATCATAATTCCCTGTCCTGAGCTCATCGGCTTTCCTATGGTTGCATTGTGATATGCACAGTTGAGCACATTCATTGCACCATGCTCAGCCATTTGATTGCTGACTCTGTCTGAGGTCTGAATAACATCTGACTGGTGTCAAGAAAACAACCTCTCCACCATTGTCACAAAAACAAAGGAGCTGATTGTGGACGACAGGAGGAATGGAGACGGGCTAACCCCAATTGACATCAATGGATCTGGGGTTGAGAAGGTGAACAGCTTTAAATTCCTCGGCATACACATCACCAAGAATCTCACATGGTCTGTACGTACCTGCTGTGTTGTGAAAAGAGCACAGCAGCACCTCTTTCACCTCAGATGGTTGAAGAAGTTTGAACTGTACTTCCCTCAATCGCAGGACTCTGCAGAGAGTGGTGCGGACAGCCCAGCGCATCTGCAGATGTGAACTTTCCACTATTCCGGACATTAACAGAGGCAGGTGTGTAAAAAGGGCCCAAAGGACACTGGGGACCCAATTCACCACAACCGCAAACTGAATGTGAGAAAATGGAGGGATATGGACATTATGTAGGCAGAAGGGATTAGTTTAGTTGACCATTTGGTTACTAATTTATTCAATTCAGCACAATATTTGGCCTGTCCCTGTACTATACTGTCTATGTTCTATACCTATATTCTATAACATTATTCAGTCTGCAATGTGTCAATGTGATTTTCAGTTCACTGTGTTGTTTTAACATACCGAGTTCCAGAACTTCTTTTAGCATTTTGTTGAACTTTGCCAACCCGTTCCTCATTTCCACAGAGGATCCCCTCATCATTCCCGGGGAGTGGGAGCCTTTCCCCATTACCAGGCTGAGGAAGAGCAGGGAATCCTCTGTCGGGGTTCCCTTCTCTGTGAGTTCTGTGATTTCCTGTAAACGATGAACTTGTTGAGTGACAGACTGAGTGAAAGCGAATGGAGAAGACAATATCTGCTCAGGGATGGGACGTCCCAGTGACTTTGAGCACAGAGACAGTCACTGGGCAGCCTCTTCACCCACACTGTAAATTTCTGGGTTCAGTCATTAGCAGCAAAGCACTGACTGTGGAAATTAAAAATCAGAATATTATTAGAGTCACAGAGCCCAGCAGCACTGAAACAGGCCCTTCGGCCCTTCTAGTTAATGCCGACCTGTTTTTGTTTTTACTGCCTGTTTCCAACTACCTGCACCATAGCCTCTATACACCTCCCATCCATGTCATCACCCAAATTTCTCTTTAGTGTCTAAATCGAACCCACACCCTCCACTTCCACTGGCAGCTCATTCCACACTCTCACCAAACTCTGAGTGAAGAATTCCCCTTCAGATTCTTCTGAAATATTTCACCTGAACTTATGTCCAATGTGGGGGTAAGAGGGAAGACGGGGTGGAGAGGGAAGGCAGTAAGGAGGGGGAAAGGCTGATTGGGGACAAGGAAACAGAGGGGAGTGTTTATTCATACTGTTTTGTGAATTGTTTGAACTTACTTGCTGCAAACTTACTATACTGTACATTCTCAACCAAATTACTGATTACAGATGACAAGTAACATGAAGAGCAGTGTGAGCTGTCTTAATGACTATCATCCAGTGGCTCTCACATCTCTGGTGATGAAATGTTGCAGGGTTTGTCATAGTGAGAATGAACTCCTGCCTCGGCAAAGACCTGGACCCACTGCAATCTGCCCATCACCACAATAGGTCTACGGCAGATGTGATCGCAATGACTCTTCACATGGCCTTAGATCACCTGGACAATACAAACACCAAACGAGTGCTGCTAAACAACTGACAATTGCACCTTCCCCAACTGCTCACATGAGACTAATGTCTATATCGGTGACACAGGAAATCACTTCACTGTCACTCTCCTGATACCGTGTCTGACCTGCTCACCTCCGGGTATCCTCCCTCAACAAGCCTCTTTCTCAGTCACCATCTGTGAGATTATATAAAACAAAAACAATTAAAACGATCTATCAGACAGCTCCTGTACCCCTCCACCCCTGACCATGCTTCGCTGGTTAAATCTCTCCCTTCTCAGCCCCTTACTTTCTCCCTTTCCCATTGTAACTGCAGATATGCCAACAGATCTGAACCCGCTGTACAAACTTTGACGCAGAAGTCACAGACACCCCCAACTCCCCACCCGCTTCCTGATCTGCACTCGCAGCTCAGGACGGTGACAACTGTTTCCAGCTCTGGGGCTTTGTGACAAACACAAGGTTAACAGCAAAACAAGTCAGTGATTGATATAAAGAGAAGAATTGTTGCTTCCTGAAAGGACACGCGAGCGTCCGATACAATGGACCAGATCCTCCCTTGTCTCCTACTTCATGTGACCTGGGTCACGGAACGTCCGATCATCCCACTTTCTCACATCACCACCCTCCCCTCACCCCCAATCGCCTCCCGTCCCACACCTTTCCGATCACTCACCCCGCACCCACACGTCCACCTCTCCCCCCCCCCCCCACACACACAAAGAGATCCCCAAACCCCAAACCCCTTCCCCGCTCTGGGAGCCACAACTAATTGATCCCACAGCCCGGACTCGAGAGCAGAGCTGAAACCGCGGCTACGATACCGGAGAGGGCGAAGCCTCTAGTCGTTCGACTGAGCTCGGTCCTGACTCTTTCCAACCGCAACCAGCCCCCGGTTTACACGAACTCGGCATCAGACGCCCACTCACCGGAGAACCACGGTGACACCTGGGGTCGGCACTGCGCCTGCGTCCAGCAGGAAGCTGGGAGGTTGCCACAGCGCCCCTGGCGACCGGAGGTCTGCAAATCGACACCGGTTCGGAGGTCTGCGCAGCGCCAACTGGCGACCGGAGGTCTGCAAATCGCCACCGGTTCGGAGGTCTCCGCAGCGCCAACTGGCGACCGGAGGTCTGCACATCGCCGACGGTCGTCGGATGTTTCCGCAGCGCCTCCGGTAGCCGGAGTGACGACGGAGAATAAATCACAAACCCGAGGGAGTCTGCAGATACTGGAAATCCAAAACAACGCTCGCAAAAATGCTGAAGGTACCCAGCAGGTCAGATATCATCTATCGAAAAGAGTCGCCGTTTCCGGTTGAGATCCTTCTTCAGGACTGAGAAAGAAGGGGAAATATCTGAATAAAAACGGGGCGGGTGAGGAAAAGGCTCGCTTGAAGACGATAGTTGAAGCCAGGTCGGTAGGAAATCTCAAGAGCGGGGGGAAAAAATCTAATAGGAGAGGAGATCAGACAATAGGAGAAAGGGATGGAGGAGTGGACCCAGGGAGAAGTGAAAAGCAGGTGAGAGGAATGAAAGGTCAGGGGAAGTAAATTGTGAATTGCTGCCTCAGCTGGAAAGACTGTTTGGACAACAGAGAGAGTTCAGTCTTGCCGCCCTTTCACTGTGACACCCCCGAACTGCACATCAAATCCATCCAAACGAATCTGGGCGAACGTTAATGATCAACAAATATAATAGCGCTCAGCTATCAGCGGTCTGAATTATAACTGACTTTAAAAAGGAAGAGTATTCATGGTCCACATTGTCAGGGTGTTGAGTTTACCAGGAGACAGTCTGCAGGGACGAGAGGTTTTCTGTTGACTAATACACTGTGTGTGGACCCCGCTGGCAATTCTCCTGTTGTGACCAGAATCGAGACAAACACTCCACCAACAACACGGCACAGCCGGACACATGACAGGGCACTTTACATCTCACAACACTGGATTCAGTGATGAAACCCGTGATTAATGTTGTTGTCCCACTGAAATCATAAGAAACGGCCATTAAGCTGTTTTTGAATACAAGCGCTCCCCACAGGTGACGTCACACACGCGCTGCTGCGCTCGCGCTGAAACAGTTTAACGGCTGGGCTACTGATCACGAGACCCCTCCACCCCGCCCCACCTCCGCGGCGCTATAGTCATTGGCCCGAGGCGATGTCAATCACTGTTTCCGCCCAGTAGCGGAGGCGGACCAGCCGAAAGGGCGTTACCTCGCTGTCACACCCCGTTGGACACTCCGTCAAAGCGGAACAAACCCAAAATAAATGTCCCGCATTTTGATTTATTTCCATTTCCCTCCGAGGGAAGTTGGGGGCGTTTGTGAAACGTCTCCTGCGACCGGAGTCTGATGTATCGCTGAGAGGTAGAAGGAGACCGCTCGGCCGGTCGGTTTGATGTAGGTTCCCCGGGGTGGGAGGAATGATATTTTATTGAAAGGATGAAGATGGTGAGAGAGGGGGCGGACAGGATGTTTGTCCCGGTGGGGACAGGAGGGGCTCCTCTGTGGAAATGTCTGAGCCCACGGAGGTGGCGAGCAGAGGGATTCACCACATTGGGCGGCAAACACCGGCAGACTGTTGCCCTGCAAGCGGGGCCAATGGTCCGGGCAAAGTGGGGACGGGAGTGGTGTTGGGTGGATGAGGAGAGGACTTTTCATATGGTGCAGGTAGCCATAACAGGAGGCACAGCCTCAAAACTGAGGAGCGACCTTTTAGTAGTTAAGGAGGATTTTAGTTAGTCAGAGAGCAGTGAATCTGTGGAATTCTCTGACACAGACGGCGATGGAGGCCAAGTCTGTGGGTACATTTAAGGCAGAAGCTAATAGTTTGCTGATCAGTCAGGGCATTACAGGATATGCCGAGGAGGCAGGTACATGGGGTTGAGTGAGAACCGGGATCATACATGATAGAACGGCGGAGCAGACTCGATGGGGCTGAATGGCCTAATTCTGCTCCTATGTCTTACGGTCTTATACTGCTGTGGTCTTACACAGTGAAGATTGACACAAAGTACTTATTACGTTTGGCCGCTATTTCTTTGCTGTATTACTAACTCGCCAGCATCATCTTCCAGCGGTACAATATCAACTCCTGCCTCCTTTTTACTCTTTATATATCTGAACAACTTTTGACCATATTATTGGTTCACTTACCTTAATTTTTCATCTTGTCTCTCCTGTGTGTTATTTTAGTTGTCTCCTGTTGGTTATGTAAAAGCTTTCCAATCCTCTAACTTCCCACTATTTTCTTGCTATATTATATGACCCCGCTTTTACTTTTATCAAAACAGGAGAAAATCTGAGGATGCTGGAAATCCAAGCAACACATACACAAGATGCTGGAGGAACCTAGGAGGCCAGGCAGCATATATGGGAAATAGTAAACAGTCGACATTTCGGGCCGAAACCCTTCATCAGGACTGGGGAAAAATATGAGATGTCAGAGGAAGAAGTGTGGGGGTGAAAGGGGTGGAAGAAGTGGAAGGTGATAGGTAAAACTGGGAGAGAGGGAGTAATAAAGGAAAAAAAACTTCTTAGGATATAATTTCCTTAACGAATCTCGAAGGATCATTGCTAATGCCTCCACATCTCTTCAGCCACCTCTTTCAGATCTCTGGGTTGTACACCATTTGTTCCAGGTGACCTAATTACCTTCAGACCATCTCTGTTCCCCAAGAACCTTCTCCCGAGTTACATAACTTTACACATTCTGACCACTGGCATCTGGGACTTCCTTATTCCTGGCAGGGTCTTCCACAGATAAGAGCGATGGACGATGCTTATTCAGTTCATCTGACATCACCTTGCACCCTCACCCCATTACTACCTCTCCAGCATCATTTTTCAGTGGTTTTATATCCACTTCCGCCTCTCTTTTACACTAAATGTACCTGAAGAAAAATTTGGTATCCTCTTTAATATTACTGGCTAGCTCACCTATGTATTCCATCTTTTCCTTAATTATTTTAGTTGCATTCTGTTGGATTTAAAAAGCTTCCTAATCCTCTAACTTGCTAGTAATTTTTGCTCTATGCCCTCTCTTTGGTTTTTATGTTGTCTTTAGTTTCTCTTATCAGCCACGGTTTTGTCACTTTACCTTCAGAATACTAGTTCCTCTTTGTGATGTGTATATCCTGTGCCTTCTGAATTTCTTCCAGAAATTTCAGCCGGCGCTGCTCTGTTTTCATCCCTGCTGTGCTCTTTTCAAATCAATTTGGACCAATTCTTCTCTCATGCTCTCAAATTATCTTTATTCCATATCTGACTTTAGCTTCTCCTTCTCTAATGTCAGGGTGAACTTGATAATATTAAGATCACTTGCCTCTAAGGGTTCTTTGAACTTAAGTGACCTAATTAATTCTGGTTCATTACAGCACCCAATCCAGAATAGCTGATCTCCACATGGGCTCAACCACGAGCTGCTCAAAAAAGCATCTTGCAGGCATTCTAGGAATTCCTTCCAACACCATCCTAATTTTCCTAATCACCTGCATGACAATCCCCCATGACTATTGTAACACATTTTCCATCTCCCTTTGTAATTTGTGGACCACATACTTACTGCTGTTTGGGGGTCTCTATACGATTCCCTGTGACGGGATCCTGAAATATCCCTTATGAACTGTGCTTTTAAAAACAGAGAGAGAGAGAGAGAGAGCTGTACAGCACAAACAACTTGTTATTGAGAGAGAGAGAAGCGAAAACTGCTCACAGTTTGTTTGGGATTTCTGCAAGGACACTGCCAGCTTCTGAGTTCCTTCTGAGCTACTTGATGGACAGCTGGTGTTCAGCATGCTGGGATAAATACCAGGTCAGCTGGTTGTTAGATACACATGATTTTGGACACTGGCTGAGCTTTGTTGTGCCCACAGAAAGGTGGGTTTTTAGACGATCGATCAGGAGAATCGGTCAGTGGCTCTCGCAGTGTGGAAAAGGTGACTAGTGGGAAGTAATTCATGTGTCCAACCCTCGCCTGGGTTGATAACTCCACATAAAATGGTCCCCTTGTTGTGGTCACATCTTGTGACTTCTAAAGGATTTTAGAGGACAACGAGAAGAATTGACGGCATGGGCTTACTCGAACAACAACAACACCTCTGTCTCTCCACCACTACACAACCAAATACCAAGAACTGAATTGAACTTTACCCATCATCGTAAGACTGTATCTATTTACCCCAGGCTTGAAGCTTGGTTTTTATATTTCCATATATGTATATAAAATCATTGCTAACCTGTTTGATTTATCTGCATTTATATTACTGTATTGCGTAGTTACTAATTAGTTTGCAGCAACACCAGACTCCAAGGTGTTTTCCATTTCTGCTGGTTCTTTAACCCATCACGGGGTACATGACAAAATTGGGAATTGTCCAGGATTTGAACAAATTGTGTGGTGGCTTGTTTGGATTGATTGGGGAAAATCCCTTTTGATTTGTTTGTGTGGAAAAACAGCAGAAATGGAGGCTAGTATTGAAAGATTTATGGCAGAACCAACTCCTGAAGAATTGGATGAAGCTAAGAGGGGTGTGCTGTTTGGAATTGCTCAAAGGTTAAACCTTATGGTGACCACTAGAATGAGGAAGATGTTAATACAGGCGTTAATAGCACAGCAATTATCCAAGGGAACGTTTGAAGAGAATGTGTGGGAAATGTTTGCTGAAGGTAAATTTACCGAGGCGGAGATTCAGCTTCAGTTGGAAAATTTAAGGGAAGAGCAAAGGCAGCATGAATTGAAATTAAAACAGCTCGAGAGGGAGGCTAGAGAGGCAGCAACACAGCGAGAGTCTGAGAGGGAGATGTGGGAGATGTGGCAGCTGGGAGGTCCAGTGTTGGACCCTGGTGATTTTTGCAGCTTGAAAGAGCTGGTTGTGATTGAAGACTTTAAGAAGTGTGTTCCAGATGATGTAAGGGCATACCTGGATGAAGAGGCTGCCGCCACCCTGCGGGGGTCTGCTAAGACAGCAGGCGATTTGTTTTAACCCACGAGGTTAAGTTTACTCCGGATGAGAGTTTCCCAAAGAGTAGGTGGGAGGATCAGGGTAACCTGGAATTTGAAACTGGGACAAGTGATGAAAGCCCAGAAGAGGCAGCTGTCCCGATTGCCTGTGTTCAGGTCGTTGAAGTACCTGTGGATTCACAGGGTACTGAACTTTGTGTTGAAGCTCAGTTAAGGTCTGAGGTGTCGGACTCGGTTGATAAGGAATGCAGTCCTTTTGTGTCAGATGGACTTGGTTCAGTGAATAGGGGGTTAACCTTGGTGCCAGTGGAAATTGAGGATTCTCAGTCACTTGTATTAGGCAGCGTTCTAAAATTTAGCGATGAGATGAAAATTAGTGAGGTAAATATTACTGCAGCTATTGAGAAAAGTGTTGTTTCTGATCTTTTGAATAAAGTACATGTGAAGGTTGGATTGGTTTCGCGATCTTTGACCTTGCTTTTGGGACGATGGCCTGCTGAAGAAGTATGTGCTACTCTTGAATTTTGTTTTAATATTTGGATGTAAACACCTTCAAGGTTATGGAGTTGCTTTTCACGATTGTGATGTGGAGAAAAAAGATTGTTTTGGTTTTGAGAAACCAGTTGAAGAGGTTACTATGGAGACAAATCGAGATGAAGGTTGTAGAAATAAAATAAATGGATTGTTTGGGATTTTTCACAATATACACATGGTTTTCATAAGTCTGGTGATAGTGCTGAGTTTAGTAAACAGTGGGGGGAGGTTGACACCTATCCAAGGTAATGTTTATCCAGCAGTTCAGCTAACGAGCAAGCTTGCTGCTGTTAATGACCCACACATAAAGACTGATGTTTACCCTGCCTGCGTAGTAAGGTGAAGCATGTCTAGAAAGTCTGCTGATGCCCATGATGATTTATCAGAGACGTTTCTACCATCCCTATCCCAACAGGACTTGGAGGAGAGTTAGGTTGATGAGAGAGACTTGTCCTTATCGCGGAAGGAATTTATAGAGGAACAAAATAAAGATGCTGAAATTGTGGCTTTAAAAGAAACAGCTCTCTCTGAGGATGAAATTCAGAAAGAGACAGTGGGACATTACCTAAAAGATGGGGTGTTATTGAGGAGGTGGAGACCACCTACTGTGCCTGCAAATGCGGATTGTGCACCAGGTAGTGGTTCCGAAGGTTTACAGGGCTGAGATCTTAAATATGGCTCATAGTATGCCTTCAGGTGGACATTTTGGGGTAAAGAAGACAGTGCACAGGATTATGTAGGAATTCAACTGGCCTAATTTAAGAAAGGATGTTGTGAATTTTTGCAGGAGTTTCCATACCTGCTAGGTTGTGGGGAAACCTAATCACGTTATTCACGTAGCACCACTTAAACCGATACCTGCTTTTGGGGAACCTTTTTCTAGGGTCATAGTGGATTGTGTTGGCCCATGTCCAAAGACTGCAGCTGATCATCAGTCCTTGTTAACAATTATGTGTGCTGCGTCTAGGTTCCTTGAAGCAGTGCCTCTCAGAAACATCCAGGCCAAGACTGTGGTAAAAGCACCCAGCAAGTTTCTCAGACTGGTAGGTCTGCCCAAACAAATTCAATCTGACAAGGGTAGTAACTTTACTTCGAGAACATGCCAGGGGATAGTTGGAGAACTAAGCACATTGTGTCATCTGCATATCACCCAGAGTCCGAAGGAGCCTTCGAATGGTTCCCCTCCACTCTTACGACCATGATTAAAACATATTGTGTGGAAAATGAAAGAAAAAACTGGGATGTGGGGTGGGTTCCCCTACTCTTATTTGCTGTTAGGGATTCGATTCAAAAATCACTGGGGTGCAGTTTGTTTGAGCTTGTTTTCGGTCATAGGCCCAGAGGACCTTTGACACTACTCAGAGAACAGTGGTCTGGTCCGGAAGTATGTGTCAGTGTGCTGAATTATGTTTGAAATTTCAAGGAAGGCTTAACAAGGCTTGTGACCTTGCAAAGCAGAATTTGCAAAACTCCCAAATTAAAATGCAACACTGGTTTGATCGGATAGCACCTGTGAGTACCGTTATGAAAACAAATGAAGCTGTGGGGCCTGGTACCGAGATACCAGATAATTTTAATGCACTCAGTGTAGTCTCCACAAAACTCGCAAACACGATTGTTTTGAAAAATATTAATGATAAAGTCCATCATTTGGAGCCTGCACAGCAAAAACAATTGAAAGAATTAATTGACAATTATTAAGATTTATTTCCTGACATTCCAAGACAGTGCACGGTTGCACTGCACGACGTCATTGTAGGCTCAGCCAAGCCGATCAAACAGCATCCCTACAGAATGAATTTAGAGGAAAGTAGAATGGTGAAACAAGAAAGAACAAAGAGAGTGGATGACTGTATTGATAAAGTGGGAAAGGCTAAATACCTCACAAAGATTGACCTGTTAAAAGGATACTGGGGTGTTCCTTTGATGGAAAGGGCTAAAGAAATATCTGCATTTGTCACCCCATCTGGACTGTATGAATACAATGTTTAACCCTTTTGGATGAAAAATGCTCCAGGGACATTCCAAAGGATGATCAATTCGGGGATTCAAGGTTCAGAAAATACAGGGGCTTATATTGATGATCTGGTTGTAAGGAGTGACACGTGGGAAGAGCCATGATCATACTGAATGGCAGTGCAGGCTCAAAGGGCCGAATGGCCTATTCCTGCACCTATTCTCTATGTTTCTAAGAGCATATTGCAGCTGTAGAAAAGCTTTTTGACAGGCTTTCTGAGGCCGATCTTACTGTGAACCTTGCTAAAAGTGAGTTTGGTCATGCTACTGTTGTTTATCTGGGCTATGTAGTAGGCCAGGGCCAACTGGCTCTTGTACAGGCCAAGGTTCAAGCTATTGCTGAGGTTCCCGTTCTGACGGGCAAGAAAGCTTTAAGAAGATTTTTAGGAATGGTTGCGTATTATCAAAAGTTTTGTAAGAACTTCGCAGACATCTCTCTTCCCCTAACGAAACTTCTAGGGAAGAGTGAAAGACTTGTACGGAGTGACCTTTGCCAGGAGGCATTTGAATGCCTGAAAACCATCCTGTGTTATCATCCTGTGCTCAAATCACCTGATTTTTCAAAAATGTTCTCTATAGCGACAGACGCTAGTGACTAAGCTGCTGGGGCTGTACTGTTACAGAAGGGTGAGGATGACATTAAACATCCAGTGGCTTATTTCTCTAAGAAATTTAATGTGCACCAGAAAAATTACTCCACTGTTGAAAAGGAGTTGCTATCACTTATTCTGGCTTTACAACATTTTGAAGTTATGTTTGTCCTGCCCAGAAACCTTCTGTGGTTTACACGGACCATAATCCATTGGTGTTTCTAACTAAGATGAACGATAAGAATAGAAGGTTATTAAACTGGAGTCTGATCTTGCAAGAATATGACCTGAAAATTAAACATGTGAAAGGTACTGACAACATTATGACTGATTGTTTATCCAGATGTTAAGTTAGAAGTTGTATACGTTTTGCTCTGTTATCTGATAATTATACATGTATTGTTTCAAACTTTGTAATCTACAGTTGGACTGAAAATTTTGCTGCTTCATCAAAATTATTCCCAAAAGGAGGAAGGTGTGACGGGATCCTGAAGTATCGATTATGAACTGTGCTTTTAAAAACAGAGAGAAAAAGGGAGAGCTGTACAGCACAAACAGCTTGTTATTAAGAGAGAGAGAGGCGATTAAGAGAGGGAGGTTTGTTTGGAATTTCTGCAAGGACAGTGCCAGCTTCTGCGTTCCTTCAGAAAGAGAAGGGAGGAGCTACTTGATGGACAACTGGTGTTCAGCATGCTAGGATAAATACCAGGTCAGCTGGTTGTTAGACACACATGATATTGGACACTGGCTGAGCTTTGTTGTGCCCACAGAAAGGTGGGTTTTTACAGGATCGATCAGGAGAATCGGTCAGTGGCTCTCGCAGTGTGGAAAAGGTGACTAGTGGGAAGTTATTCATGTGTCCAACCCTCGCCTGGGTCGCTAACTCCACCACATAAAACGGTCCCCTTCTTGTGGTCACATCTGGTGACTTCTAAAAGATTTCAGAGGACAACGGGAAGAATTGACGGCATCAGCTTACTCGAACAACAACACCTCTGTCTCTTCAACACTACTCAACTAAATACCACGAACTGAACTGAACTTTACCCATCATCGTAAGACTGTATCCATTTACCCCAGGCTTGAAGCTTGGTTTATATATATATATATATATCATTGCTAACCTGTTTGATTTGTCTGCATTTATATTACTGTATTGCGTAGTTACTAATAAATACCATTAGTTAACAGCAACACCAGACTCCAAGGTGTTTTCCATTCCTGCTGGTTCTTTAACCCGTCATGGGGTATGTGACATCCCATCAGGGATTTTGTTTTACATTTGCTGTTCCTGAATTCTCCCCAAAGATATTCTACAACACTTTCCAACCCTATGCCACCTCTTTCTAATGATTTTATTTAATATTTTACCAACAGAGCCATACGACCCTTCTACCGGCTTGTTCTTTCAAGAAACATAATTATCTGGGAAACGAGAATCTGCAGATGCAGGAAATCCAGAGAAACACAAAGTGCTGGAGGATTTCGGGCCAAGAACCTTCTTCGGGACTCTCGGTACCCACGTACCAACCAGCAAATAGAAACTAGTGCGAAATCGGGAAAACCTTTGACAAAACTTAGTTCAAGTCTAAAAAAACCCTGCCAAACAGAGCTTAATAGTTAACAAATACAACAAAGGCAAGAAACACTTTCATGAATACTGACACTGACTTTTTTTAATGAAAATATCTTGGTCCCATTTCAATCAGTAAAATTTACAAAGATAAATAAGAACTGAAATGACAACTTTAGAAAGGTCTATTTCCACTCAGACCCACTTAAGATTAACACTACCATGGACAGAAGGTGGAAGAGGAATAGATACATGAAAAAAATTACAGACAGTACACCATATGCAATTAAATGATTACACTCTATAAGTACTTCTTGGTGATGGGTTAGTAGAAACAAATACAATAAAGGCACCAAGTCAGTAACTCTATCAGTTCTCTGCACAAATAATTCGTTGGAGCTCATGAATCAGGTATCCTCTCCTCCAGTCGATGTCCTCCGAACTCTGCCGACCCTCGAATGGCACCACTCTCGGTCGTCGGCCAAAACGCTCCACACGAGGCTGTCCTCGTCTCCTCTCCTCACCGAAGACCCTGGGCCTCAGACTCCCGCTCGGGGTCCGTTCAGTCGCCCAGCTTACAGCATTTCTCGGGTCGCGTCTCCCCTTTCTGTCCCCACCGTGCCTTCTAACCAAAGTCAAAACAATAGCTTTCACACATAAGAAAGAATAACATCCATTCTGTTGCTTAGCAACGGCATTCCAAAGTCGTTATCTATGATTATAACTCAAATATGCTGCTATCGAGAACCCCTTACATCAGCAGTTAGTATTACAAAGAAGCCATTTTATTAGCCATAGCAGTTAACATGAAAAAAACTCTTACACTTCTAAGTATATATTTTCATCAAAAATGAAAAGGATTCAATGCTCCATGTGTATATGCAATTGTGATAATAAGTACAGACCAGAAAACTTAAATGAGAGGCCAACTCAGAAAAATGAATCATCAATATGGAAGAAAACATTAACCAGTGGAATGAGTATGACCCTCCATGGGAGAAATCCCAATGATCGGAGCAGACTAGATGTTGACAAGCAACAAGCACCTGACTGAGAGTTGGAGACCTCTTCCCAGAAACAGGGGTTCCGTGCAGAAATACAGGACAAGGTGGTTAACAAAAAGAAAAAAATAAATAAAAAATACATACAATACAAACAAACAAGGCAATAAATGCAGAAAATGCCAAGAGAAACCAGACACAATCCAATGCATTCCAGGATCCTGCAGCAGTTTAACTCAATCTGATTACTTACAAAGGTACAATCGAGTGGCAAATTTCTGACCCTGCTTCGTTGAACATCCAACTAATGGTTTCCCATTCTGCTTTCAGTCTTTAGAGGGCAGTGGTGTTTTCTAACAACAACCCTTTAGAAGCAGGGAAAGTGACCCATAATGTGGAAATGAGCCCTCAATAAGGAGGTTAACCACCAATGTCACTTTTCATCAGCCCAGAGATTTCAGGGGCGAAGAACATCTCGACAGAACCGCAGTCAGCTCAGCTTCTTCATCTGCAGAAAATTCAAGGGAAACCTCTTTACCCAGAGTGGTGACTGTTTGCAACCGATCACCACAGGGAGAGTGAGAGATGAACAACAGGGGAGACAGAACTCCTTAAATCGCAGTTATTACAGAAAAGCCATTTTTATTATAACATAACAAAGAAGCCATTTTAGGAGCCTTTGCAGTAATATAAAGGAAGAAACCCCTTATATAGAAAAGACTATTTACACTCAAACCCACTTAGATTAACACTATCTTGGACAGAAGGAGGAAGAGGAATAACACACACGAACAAAAATTACACAACAGTCAGATAAAACTTCTAAGTATATATTTTCATCAAAAATGAACAGGGTTCAACACTCCATGTGTGTATATGCAATCGTGATAAGAAATACAGGCCAGAAAACTTAAATGAGAGGCCAACCCAGAAAAATGAATCATCACTATGGAAGAAAACATTAACCAGTGGAATGAGTATGACCCTCCATGGGAGACATCCCAATGATCTGAGCAGACTAGATGTTGACAAGGAAGCATCGAGCACCTGACTGAGAGTTGGAGACCTCTTCCCAGAAACAGAGGGGTTCCTTGCAGAAATACAGGACAAGGTGGTTAACAAAAAGAAGAAAAAATCAACAATATAAACAATACAAACAAACCAGGCAATAAATGCAGAAAATGCCAAGAGAAACCAGACACAATCCAACTCATTCCAGGATCCTGCAGCAGATTAACTCAACCTGATTACTTATGCAGGTACAATCAAGTGGCAAATATCATTCACCAAAACCTTGCTTGAAAATACAAACTCATGAATGACCACCGTAACTTCATTAAGGCACCATAAATTCAAGTCTGATTCCGTTTTAGGAACAGAATCTCACAATTTATATGATTATCAATACATCATTACAGATAGGATAATCCAAAATAACCATCCTGATATAGTATTACAAGATAAATAAGCAGGAACAACTCCCTCAATAGATAAAAGCATTCCCAACACACATGTTCCTCGACCAGTGGAGCACCTCACATCAGGCATTGTTTGTGTCATCAGTCAGACAACCGAATTGTTTTCTCTGTCAGTCACCTTCTAAATGTTGTTACTCTGTCATTCGTTGCCACGCCCCGCTGCTGATTCCCTTCTCCTCATCATACGTTCTTACCCGGACCATCGTCCAGAGCCCCAAACTCTGCCCTGTGCAGACCCGCCTCTGGTTTCTGACCCTGCTTCGTTGAACATCCAACTAATGGTTTCCCATTCTGCGTTCAGTCTTTAGAGGGCAGTGGTGTTTTCTAACCACCATTTAGAAGCAGGGAAAATGACCCATAATGTGGAAATGAGCCGTGAATAACGAGGTTAACTACCAATGTCATTCTTCCTCAGCCCAGAGATTAGAGGGGCGAAGAACATCTTAGACAGAACTGCAGTCAACTCGACTTCTTCATTTGTGGAGAATTCAAGGGAGTGGTGACTGTTTGGAACCCATCACCACTGGGAGAGCAAGAGGTGAACAACAGGGGAGGATTTAACAGGACTGTCGTGGATCTGAATCACTGGCAGGGTCCAGCCAGCTGGAGTTGACTCTCTACTGTACACTAGTTGTGTTA